>NC_135498.1:1212500-1852500 GCF_052857255.1 Amblyomma americanum
ATCCAGATGAATTCATGAACAAAGTTACCAAGTTTTATGTGTCGCAAGACTTCATTTCTGTGTAAAAGGGATGCGCCGATCGCAAAAAAACGCCGGTAAGATTACGAGATGTTGCTCACAGCCACGGCCTCCCTCGTACCAGCCATCAGAAGTTATGTTTCGGAGGCTGCCTGCTTTTGTGCCAGTCAATAACGAGATTTTTTTTTTGCGGTGGGGAGGGAAGGGGTATCTCCGCCCGTTCTCTAGAAACTGTAATCGCCTTTTTTGGGCTCGCGAAAAATCAAATGTCTTGGGGACCATTGTAAAACCCCGGCAAAAATTCATGCTTGCCTTTGACGTTGGCTCAGTGGCTTTGGCGCTCGTATTCTGATCCCAAAGTTGCGGGTGCGATCTCGGCCGCAGCGGCCGTATTCGATCAGGCAACTACAAGAAGGCCTGTGCGCCGTGGGATACGTCAGCGCACGTCTAAGAGTCCCCGGTGGTAGAAATTATTCCGGAGCCTTACACTTTAGCGTCTCTCAGCCCACGCGTCTTTGGGGATGCTAAACCATTTTTTTTTAGATTCTAGCTTTTTAAGTGAGTTCGTAAAGGGCATCTGCTAAATAATTGCCTTATAAGCACCTCTCAATTTAAGACGTATTTTGTAAATTGAAATGTGTAACTGCAATCTCATGCGCGCACAAAATTTTGATAGCAATAGTGTCTGCGCAATTTAACCCTTTAGTTCTTTTACGCTACGTGCAGCATCGCTTTGCGCACGAAAATCAAGTGTGTCGTCGCCCAGTCGTTCCGTCACCAGCTCGCCTTTATCATTTGACAGACGACTGTGGCGTGGCCGGTTTTGCAGTCTTTCCTTTGCTGCTTCGCTTGAAGAAAATCATTGCACTACAGCGACAGGCATACGTTATTCGGCGCTAAACGCCACACGCGAAGCTTTCTCGGCGCTGCAGATGCCATGCGTGCTGCCGGTTCCTTAGAGCCTGTTCTCTGGTGTCGCCATCTCGCGTCGTCGCCACGAGATGCCTCATCCGCGAGCGCTCCCTGAACACACTACCCCTTTCTAGTGCCTGTGCTCCTCCACTACGCGGCACCTCGCTAGGCTATGCCCCCTCCACATCTCTGCGCCCGCGTTACCACGCCTTGTTCCATGAAGGCATCGACCTGTACGGTCACTGTCTCGGACACAAGATGCAATGCACTCACGGCGTTGGCGAAGAGCCCGCTGAGCGAGGCGTTGTACTGGTGCGCCAGGCAGCGGCTGTAGTTTGCGTAGGCGTCCCGGGTCTCGGGCCCCCACCAGTCGCGCAGCGCGCCGCTCTGAGCGTCGAAGAGCGAGCCGAGCCCCGTCACGGAGGCCATGAGCCGCTGCGCCAGGCCAGCCAGCACGCGGGGGATGTACAGCGGCCTGCGGAATATGTGCTCGCTCGAGATGGAAACAACTGCGCTGTTTCATTCAATGCCTCGAGCAGCCTTACGTCTCGGCGTTGTCGAAACCCATCGGTTCGGCGAACATGGCCATCGGGATGTCTGCGTGCGAGAAGCGAGTTTGCCGTGAGTGCACACTGACGCCGCCGTCCATTTCCCGCGCGCCCTTACACAGTGTGTTGTTCTGCGGGTCATAGGTCACGTGGACATCGAACACCGACCCGAACCACCTGGAAAAGAGGGGGATTAGAAAACCGCACAAGACCTCGCCGATGACCGCTGTGTACACAACTCACGTGCCCTGCGCGGGGCTGAAGAGAAGGCGCCGGAAGCGCTGGTCGACGTGCGCCGACTTGGCGCTCATCAGGCTGCGCAGCAGGTTGCCCACGGGGACGTCGCGTACCTGCGGCCAGAGCGGGTATAGCACATTTCTGAACGACCAGTCAAGGAACACCCATCAGCATACAAGAGCACCGATTATTTTTCAGATCAGCCTCCACTCCAAAGATCACAAGCTGTAGCGTGTTGGATCATGGCGTCGACATGACCATAAGAAACATTATATCGATAAGACTAAGTTCAGTGCTCTTTCCTATCCTCCTCTTCGTTTCCTCGATGTGCTCGCGCTGATGGAAATATATGCCGCAAGAGAAGGAAGCAAGATCCAACATTCGCATTTTCCCTCTGTTCTTTCTCATCTGCCCACCAGGAGCAAACATACCCAAGTGCGGGCTTCTCATCATATGCTTGTTATATCTCCTAATTTTCATCAGTGAAGCCACACCAGCAAAAACAGAATAACATTATTTACCTTCATCAAACAATAACTCTCCTTAACAGCCGTTCCAATGCATGGCTTCGGCTCTAATGGTACCAATAATTTTTCTTTTTTATTTTTCTTTCTTGCTGTGCGAAATACGTCTCATAGTAATTTGATATTTTTCTACTTCGTATTGGGCCCGGACACTATTCTTTCACAATTGCTTTTCTTAGTCCGACCACAGTGTTAGCTGCCTGCTGAAGCGACGACGACGGCCTTCCCGCTTCGTGCAGCGCTTGCCACCCGTGCACAAAGCGCCAAGAAGGGCTCAGATCACCTGGCACGGAGCCGGACGAAGGCTTCTCCAATACCTCCTCGACGGATACAACTCAAGAACCGAGCGGCAGATATACCTCAGAGGAGCCCCTTCAGCCAATGGCTCCTTGCCGCGCCGTTTCGACTGGCTAGCATGCTATCGCAGTGTGCGGCAGATGAATGGAGAAAGGCTTAATCGGGTTAACCGCGGCGGCATGCATGAAATTGGTCGACGCCATTGGCTGGCGGGATGCATCCTCTGAGGGCCATCTGCCGCTTCGTTCCCGAGTTGTATCACACAGAGCGGGGCCACGAAAAATCCTCGGTGAAGCAGCCTATAGGCGGGCCACCTAGGTCACGTCACCGTTTGGCGTCACCACAGTCTGCCCACCGGAGAGTGAACAAACTGATCACAGTGGCAGGTAGCAGTTAAATTAATGATTGGTCGCGAGAGGTCGCTCGCGAAGAGAAACCTGCTTTGCACAAGCCCCGCCGCCATGGCAGCACCTGTCATCGCAGGGCAGTTGGGCGTCGCCGGGGGTAGTGTGAGAACTCCTAGGGATCTATGAGTGAAAGCCGAGAATGACCAAGTCCGCATATATGGGCATTGACCCATTAACGCATTAGTCCTTCCTGCTGGGGTCATGCTTACAAGCGTGGCTGTCAAGACTGGGTTGGAAATTCCATGGCTGAGGGCGCGGGTGCGGAACGTTTCTTCCGCGATGTTTCTGACGAAGTAGTGTGCTTTTTAGTAGGGCGGGAAAGAAGCTTGAATATGCCTAACTTCCCCTCCTACTGAAAAGCACACTACTTCGCCAGAAACATCGCGGAAGAAAGGTTCCGCACCCGTGCCCTCAGCCATGGAATTTCCAACCCAGTCTTGACAGCCACGCTTGGAAGCATGGCCCCGGGAGGAAGGAGTTCAAGGCTTTGCAAAATTCTTCGAGCAGAAAGCTGGAGGAAAATACTTATGCACATCAACCTGGAAGAAGGAGCCTCGCGACAAATGACAAGGTATTTCATTAAATACGCCGAAGTATGCGGAGAGCTGTTACGGAAAGCGAGCTTTTCAATCTTCCAAAAAATGGAAAAGAATTGCCCGTCCAGCGAGCACGGAGCGGTCATGCTTTTGGCGCACACGCTTCTTGAGCAAGTCAGCAATATCTTTGATGACCAAAATTGCACTTGAACCAAAGCCCTGCCGGCGGAGGACCTTGCAAGGATTCATGGCATTTTAGACAGATTACCTGGCAAGGAAAGAGCGGCATGCACAATCGAAGCAGTGAGAGCCGGAGACAGGTTAACCACCCGAAGCTAAGAGACAACACGGCTGAAGATACCATCAACTTTCTGAGAGGGAACATCCTTCGCTTAATGACATCGCACAAGACAGGAGGGTATGTGGTCATCGACAAAAATCACTATATCAGTAAGGCTGTGGAAGGACTAAAAACTATGACCCAGTCAAAAATGGCCAGAGAAATTTGGCGAAAATTAGTAAGTGTAGCTAATAAGTGCGGAGTAATTACAAGATGCAGTAAGGAATCACAGAATGCAAAGAGACCCGTGTAAAGACCTTCTTCAGCGTCAAGACGCACAAGGAAGGCATGCCTTTCAGGGTTATCGTAGAGAACAAAGGAAACTGGCAGCGATGCTTGCCAACTGTCAATCCTTCCGATTCACATCCCAATCATGGCTTCAGGGTCCGAGGATGTCATTGATCTCCTATATAAGAACAAGCCCACCA
Source organism: Amblyomma americanum (assembly GCF_052857255.1). Lineage (NCBI taxonomy): Eukaryota > Metazoa > Arthropoda > Arachnida > Ixodida > Ixodidae > Amblyomma > Amblyomma americanum. The sequence goes on from NC_135498.1 coordinate 1,216,748, forward strand.
GTGGCATGCATTTCAGTGGTCGTTGTAGACTGCAGCATACCACGGAGCGCTGCATTAGGAGCCGCTGAGGAACGCGCAGAAGAATTTGGAAGTGTCAGGCTTCAAGACCATTGTGGAGCGACTGTTGGAGGGTTCCTCGAATTGACTGAATACTACCTTAGCTCATTGTACGTTGAATTTGGAGGTAATTTGTTTTCGCAGAAGAGCGGAATCAGCAGGCTCCTGTTTGGCGCCTGTATCGCCCGACATTTGTTTGGCACAGGGCAATTGCAGACTTTTGGATAACATACTAGCCTGCTTCTGATATGTTGATGATTACTTCAAGTGGCTAACTGAATCTCTGAACACCAAAGGGATGAGTGGAAAACAGCATGTCGATCCACGGTATGTATGAGTCCTCCATGCAAAAGTCCGCCAGACGAGATTTCTAGGCTCGCTCGTCAACTGCATGCAGTGATGATCGCACCTTGTCAGCCAAGAGCAGAAAAGTCGGTGTTGCATGTTGATTCCGGCCATTGAAAATCATCAAGCCAGGTGTTACGTTATCCAGGTGTTGCGGTATAAAGCAAGCGACCAAAAAACCGTGCCCCCGCTCTATAATGCACCGCCTTGATCAGCAGGTCACCCGACTGAAGACGAGTGGTTATGCTGGGCGACTTTTGGGCAGCACTGCGGAAGCCCTGTTGAGAGAGATTGCTGGCTCCAAGTAGGCAAATAAAACGAGACACGAACGACGCTCCATTGTGATGCCGTATATTCACAACATTTCTCACAGATTAAAGAAAACAGCCGGCAAGCACGGCGGTAGTTTTCTCTGCCCCTCATAAGCTAATAGCAATGTGCGAAAAGGTGAATGAACAAGAAGAACAATAATAAACCAGGGTGTAGCGTCAGACACGATATAAACTATGTTCAGTGCGAAGAATAATATAATATTCCGCTCATAATTCCGCTCATAATATTTGCAATATTCCGTTTAGCTCCAAATAGGCTAAACCCGACCGCGGCGGCTGCGTTTTTATGCAGGAAAAACGCTAAGGCGCCCGTGTGCTGTGCGATGTCAGTGCACGTTAAAGATCCCCAGGTGGTCGAAATTATTCCGGAGCCCGGGAACTCCGGATCAGTAGTCGAGCGCCCTAACCACTGAGCCACCGCGGCGGGTGAAGGAGTTGCAAAATCTGGAAATCTGGCACCCCACTGCGCACCAATGCGAATAGGTTCAAGTTTATTGTTATTGCATGTACAAGAAACGGGCTTACATATTATATTCAGCATCAGGAGGTCCCAGAGTGGGAAACTGCCAGGGGGACCTCCTATCATTAGTGGGTGCATAAGAGTATTAGAGCAGCAAGAAATACAATTCATAGGGAACAAGTGCAAATAAATAGAAGACAATTAGATATATACTAAAAACAGCGTTATACAGTAATATCACAATAAATAATCATAAGCAGGAATATCTAGTAATCAGTAATAAAAATTTGGCTCTTCTGCATATTACGAACAAATAAAAATACAAAGTGTTTTACAGAAACATGAAGCCTAACGATACAATAACAGAAATAATGTAAAGAAAATTGAATAAATGCATTTATGACAAATGAAAAGATGGTTCTGCTAACAGTATTCTTTTCATATTGTGTTTAAAAAACTCGATGAAAGAGATGACTTAATATTAACAGGGATGCGATTCCAAACTGAAATACCATAGAAATGAAGTGCAAATTCACCATAGTTAGATATGATTTTAGGTAATAGAAAGTTATAGCGTTCTGAAAACCTAGTATTATTTTTGTTCATGAGGTTATCAAAAGGAAGACTGTCTAAGGTTGTTTCACGATGAAAGAGACGAAATGTATTGAGTGATAACTTATGATAGAACAGCTGTTGAATGGGGAAAAAGTTAAGACGTTGATAGATAGGTAAAGAATGGCAGCGGAATGAGCTAAAGGTCATTGATTTTATTGCCTGATTTTGAAGGCGTTGAAGCGGTTTGAGATGAATGGCATATGTATTATCCCTTGAAGATAAACAGTATGATAAATGACTGGTAATATAAGCATGATACAACGATCTAATAATATGAGGGTGGAAGAATGCGCGTGTTTTAATGATAATGCGGATGCCAAATGAAACCTTTTTTTATTAGCGAGTTGGCATGGCTATTGAACTTAAGGTGTTTGTCGAGAGTAATGCCCAGAAATTTAACAGTATCAGATGTCGGTATAACGTAAGTATTTAACGAGACAGTTATTGGAGAAGAAATCGACGTTAGTGGATTATGAAATAGTACAAAGGTTGTTTTTAAGGGATTGATTTGAAGTTTATTATCAGTGCACCAGGAATACACATTGTTAAGATCAGTGTTAAGTGCGTCTTGAAGTGCGGTAAGCGATTTCTGTGATGAGTAGATGGTCGTGTCATCAGCATATAACAAATAGTTACAATTGGTAAGTACATTAGGTAGATCATTTATAAATAATAAGAACAACAATGGGCCTAGTATAGAGCCTTGGGGAACGCCACAGTTAATTACTTTAGTAGAAGAGAATTGGTCATTAAGATACACTACTTGAGGCCTGTTAGACAAGTAGCTGCGAATAAGATTTAAAGGGATACAATCCACTATTAAAAAAATTGGCTGTGGTTTAGCTCCAGTTAAACCTGGAGTGACGCGATAGCTACATCTGGCCTAGTGGAACTCGCGCAGTCGACTTGCAAAGTCAGTCTTTCGCCGCTCCGTTTCGCTGGGCGTTCATTCTTCATCTTCGTCCCTGGACGTGGATGCACTCTCCCCCCCCCTCTCTCCAACCCCCTCCTCCCCCCCGTCCCGCCGCCGGCAGCTGATCCGCACCACGTGACCAGCCACGGCGCCGCCACGCTGAAGGCTCGAAATGGTAGCGTAATGTAGCTATCGATACAAAAGGCAGATGGTATAGGAAGAGCGCGCGAAAGAACGAGAAATCATCGAAGCTTCTTGCATGAAGATTGCAGCAGATAATCAATGTGTCAGTGAAAAAAAAATAACATTGGCGTTGAAGCAAGGAAATTACCCGAAACGCGCCGTAAGTGAAGGGATAAAAGAGGGAGTGAAAGAAGTAAGGAACAGGTGCCGTAGTGGGATAATTTCGACCACCTGGGGATCTTTAACGTGCACTGACATCGCACAGCACACGGGCGCGTTTTGCATTTCGCCTCCATCGAAACACGGCAGCCGCGGTCTGGTTCGAACCCGGGTAGACGAGCGCCTTAACCACTGAGCCACCGCGGCGGGCAGTGTCAGTGGGCCTTCGGTCATTTCTGGAGCAACGAAATTTAACTATTTGAAGGACGGCAATCTTAAGTTTTTGTAATGTGCACGCGGTGGGTGACAAACCCTTTTTCTTCGTGTGTGCTCTATTTTTGTTTTTACAAGTGAAGGCCCGAATCTAGGACTACTGCACATCTTTTTGCGCATGGTATGACGTGCGGTGTTTTTATACTCATGCCTCTTCCGAAGAATAAACAGTTGTTAGTAGCGCTTGGTCGTGTGTGTGCGTCTTCGTTCCAGTGCCAGTTAGCGTTTTTGATTTTCTTTGTGATGCGCTGATATCCGCAATCTTAGATGTTTTGTTCCGTCCGAAGCCTCTGGCAGACGGCCCTCGTGCCCGCCCCCGAGATGTTTGCCGAAGCGGACGCCGTCGTGAAGGGCTCCGGAAATTTCGACCACCGGGGCTTTTTTAGCGTGCACTGAGATCGCACAGTACACGAACCTCTAGAATAATTCGCCTTCATCGAAATGCGGCCGGGATCGAACCCGCGTCTTGTGGGCTTTACGGCCAACTATCTATTATATTAATAATAATAATCTCTATTTCTCCACCACAAGATGGCAAGGATCCCATATAGTAAGAGCTGTACTATGACAGCTTGACTGCGCCAGGGGCAGCCGTCCTTGGCATTTGAAACACTCAATGGCAGAACACTCCATAGCAGCGAGTGGGTTTCGAAGCTTCGCATGCGCGACACCTCTCTGGTGTTGGAGGACGCCTTTCTTCCCGACTGCGCCGTTCCCCTCGTTTGTGATGCGTCGATCGGTCGCCCTCGACCATACCGCCGAACCCTCAATTCTTTGGTCCATCCTGTGAACCGCAACGGGAAGCCAGACTGTTTGTGCCATTAGCGAGCACGGGGAAGGTTTGAAGACGGCCGCTTGCTGGCGGCGGCGGGAACTCCCGAAAGGGGATTTTCTCAGAATTCTGCTCCCCGTTTGGTCCCACACCACGACCGGGCGAAGCGCGGTAATGGCACCACGCTGACACATGGCGAGAGTTGCTGTCTCGGTGGCAAATCACGAGACCTGCTGGCGCCAGTCCTTATAACACACTGCGACTCCTCTTGGCACCTTCCGGTCCAGGGACGCCCGCTTCAGCCATTTGCACGTAGATATTGTCGGTCCCCTTCCTACCTGCGGGAACCACCGCTTTCTCAATGACAAGTTCACCAGATGGCCTCAAGCAATGCCCCTTCTAGACTGAGCGGGTCCTGTCAGATATATTTTGTGGAGACCCGGCGACGACTTGTGTCTGTTCTACTCCACAGTACCATAGAAGGAGGATTTATGGGGCAACCGGTGGGTGGTTACCGTGGAAAGAGGAAGGTACAGCAGAAGAGTCGAAGAATCCCCAACCGGAGGATGGCCACTGTGGAAGCAGGAGGGTATGGCGAGATAGTTAGAAGGCGCAACCGGTCGGTGTTTGTCGTTGAAACCACCCGGAAGGTATCTACCCTGGTAGGAGGAAGAGGGTTACCGAGGAACTTGGGAGGGCACGGGGGGAACAGCGTGGGAAGGCGCAACTAGAGGGTGGTTGCAGCGGTGCAGGCGGTGGCTACAACAGAAGGCGGATGATGTGGTGAGAGTGTGAGAAGGCGCAACCGGTACTTGGCTGCCATGGGAACCGTACGGAGGGTAGTTACCTTAGAAGCAGGAGGAGGAGGGTTGACGTGGAAGAAGGAGTTTATGAAGAGAGCGTTGGGAGGCGGTAACCATCCGGAACATGGTTATCATGGAAGGAGGAGGGTAGGCGTGGCGAGAGCGGGGGAATGGAGCACGGTTTACATGCTGCGAAACGCACCGCCAGAGGGGACGATTATTGGCGGCGGACTTGAGTGCATGGGGACCTAGACGAATACCGACTGTGAGTGGAAACTAGAAGGACCGCACTAAAGCTATACAGATGTGAGGCCGCTCTCATATTCTCTACCACAACATATCGTAAAGAAAAAAAAATGTCTTAACTGCGGCCGCTGAATCTCGCGTTCGCAGTGCTAACAGGCCTCCCATTTTTCCCCCCACTAAGTCATCGCCGCAGCAAAACATCCCAGTCTCTTGCGCTGTGTTTTGTATGTTGTCGTCTTCGTCAACTTTCATCTGTGTGCAATGGACTAGGACCACACCACTGCCCTCTTAAGCAGAGCCCCGAGCCGAAACCGAAGTTAAAATCGAAGTGCGAGCGCACCTAATTCGCATTTGGCCTAACCACGCTACGTCGTCCGTCATTTTTCTCCTTGCAGCGGCTGCAACAGCTCTCAAGTGCCGCTGGGAAACCCAAATCTGACAGCTGCAAATGTGCCGGGAGCTGTGGCATGAAGGACAGCACTACATGCGCAATTGTACGAGTTGGATATGAGGCATGCCGACACGCTATAAAAAGGTACACAAGCGATCGCTTCAGCAAACGCTGACCTGCGCTTTTCAGCTAGCTTTCTGCTCATCACGCAGAGCGGGGAAACAATTTTTAACGCACTCAAGGGCTCAGTCAGAACGCTAAGAAAACCGCAGCACAGGTGGCTGCTAGGCTTACATACTGAGATCACCGTTGAAAACGTTGATCATAGCACTGACGAGCCGACAGTGTCAACACATAAGAGCGTATATTTTTTCAAAATACGAAAGGGCGAATACTCTGCTTCCGACTTACAAGATTAAAGGGATCTTACACCTTACGGAAAACCACACAGAAAAGAAAAGAAAACGCCTCTCAGTTATATACAGCTCAGTTATATGCAAGTATTCGTTGACGGCACTTTACTGCTGTGTTCTATTTTGCTTGCTTTGATGAAGGCACTCGGCCTATCATGGGTGCCTTCGTACCATGCGGTATAAGTGAGAGGGGGTGTACTTACCGACTCGTAGAAGACGTTGCGCTCTTCCTCACTCATCACCCAGGCGGGGAAGAACTCGACAAAGTCAAGACGCTTCAGCTGAAAGTAAAATTGAACCCGACAGTGAGACTCGAAGCATTCGTCTCACCACGCGGAGTGTTACTCGGTTCGCTCGCGAGGATCGCGGCCTTTCACGAAGGTCAGAATTTGTTCGCAATGACGTTTTCAGTTTGAACGAACGCAACTACACGATAAACGTGTGCCACCGCGGTGGTTACGGCGCTCGACTGTTGACCCGAAAGACGCGGGTTCGATCCCGGCCACGGCGGTAGAATTAAGGCGAAACCCTAGGGTCCCATGTGCTGTGCGATATCAGTGCACGTTAAAGAACCCCAGCTGGTCGAAATTTACGGAGCCCTCCACTACGGCGTCCCTCATCGCCCGAGTCGCTTTGCGACGTTAAAGGGACAGTGAGGAGAACTCTTTCAAATTTTTTTTTGTTAGCAATATCTAATAGTTCGGCATTTCATGGCTTTGTCCGGGAGCGAAAGATGCATTTATTTCAAAGACATTTGGATTCCAAGTTGAAAAAGTTTTTCCCGCTCTCCGATTCAAACTCGGGAAATCTTATGACGTCACGGCGCACTCTTATGGCGTCATAGGACGGAGTGACGTGAGACGTGACGTAAACGAAGACCGTGATTTCTGGCGGCTAGCGGTGCGGTCTAGCAGCTGCCGAAATGAAAGCTACCGCCGCCGCACGTTGAAGGCCTCTATCGGGGTAGAGTGCGCTCTAGTCGGGGGTCGCTACCGTCGCTTCGTTTACGTTTGCACCGGCGTCTTGCCAGCGTTACGATGGATCCTGTTCCCGAACCCGACGACGAAGTTCTCGCAAAAACTCCGGCCTGCATTTCAGCGACCTCAGCCCCACAGAGCGTGCGATGCTTCTGAGGGAGCACGCTTAGGTTAGGCGCCGGCGGGTCGTTTCCCCCTCCCGCCGTGAGCAGCCGTTGCAAATTAAATATCATAACCCCAGTCCGGGGAGTCGATCGCGAGGGGCCAGGACAAGGTCGGCGCGTCGAGCTCATCGGAGGCTGGTCGGGGCTTTGGGGCCAACGGATTGTGATTCCTTGAACGGCGCGGTTGCACGGTGCAGTAGGCGGCGTCGAGGTCTCCCAAGGTTGCAAGGGCCAGGTTATTTTTTTTTTTTTGCCACAAAAAACGGATGGGTGCTCAAGGGCTCTCGCGTTTAAAGTTGGCGGTTTGAAACTAAAGCCGACGCACAACGCTTCAACGGCTTCCGCTGGATCCAACGGGTCCACTGGATCGGGCTCTCTCGCTCACTTGCATGTACCTTCAGATGTTTACTGTGAATTGATTAAATTAGCCGAGAGCTCGAAAAGAACAGCTCCGCCCAACTGCCGAAGGTATTGAATTACTTCACAACGCGCACCTCGCCGCGGAGCCTAATCGGTCTGGCCGGGTCGGCGGCGGCTGGCGCACTCGGCGCGAAATAGAGACATGCTCCAAGTCTCCGCCAGTGCGGTCAGAGTGTGCCGAAGCCACCGAACGCGTCGGCGGTCAAGCGCAGTTGGAGTATAGAGGGTCTCGCTTTGGCCGACGTGACGTCGAGTGCAGCGCGCGCGCGCGCGTTACGCCGTAGTATAAACGCGCCTTAACAGAGCCTGCGCTTAACCCCCCAACCAACGTATTCGGTGGCGGCATCTATGGGAGCCACTGAAACCCCCCGCCCACTCACTGAAGAAAAAAAAAAATCCTGTGCCGAGGCTCCAGATCGAACCAGGGCTTTTGGCGTTTGAGGCGGAGACGCTACCACTCCGCCACGACGGCGCAAGGTATAACGCCCAATAAAGGCACATTTAGTGAATGCGCCCTTCCGATGCAGACGCCTCCGCGCTTTCGCTACGTATATCCTGGCCTAACAGAGCTCGGCCATCAGCGATTTTTCTTAACTGCTTTGTTCCTTGTCTCCCGTCCCTAATAAACGATTTCCGTTAAGTAGTTTGAAGTTGACTGGCACAGCCGGGAATGTTTCGCCTGGCGAGCGTGCGAAGACACAAGTGCTCTTTATACTGCGAACTGCCTTGTACGATCACCGACCATCGTGCCATCATAGTTTTTCATCGACCGTGGCGATCATCTGACCAGCCTTAACAGGCTCCTTCAAAAGTTAACTAGCACTTGAGAGAACGCAATCGTTGGTTTAAGTAGTGGGGCTCTACGTTGCGAGGATGAATCGCCACTTCGGACAGACACCGGGCGCGTATATATACCCCACTCACTGACTGTCTTCCTGCTTACCTTATCGTCTAAACGTGAAAGGAGTAAAAAGAGAGTATCTCCAGCAGGCTCCTTTTAAAGGGCAGGATATACGCTGAGCGGCAGATTTACATCACTGGAAATAGGGAATACTTAAGGTTGACAACGAGAACCAATTCCCCTTCAAATCATGCAAAGTTATGGCACCAATCAGCATTTTCGCCGAGGTTTCAATCTCCTCTATTTGCTATGCTCAGGAACCCCGGTGCCGCGTTTAAAAGCCTCATCCCACTGATAAGTTATTATTCTTTGAAGTTCCGTTGATAAGAGTAAGCATTCAATGATCCAAGTGTGCTCCGGAACTTGCAGGGAGTGCGCTGGAGGGCAGCTTTCTCCCTTCTTGCTCCAATGCAGGCCTGTTCATGAGACTGACAACGCTAGTATAGCATAAGCCACCGTCAGCTCGAAGCCAGTTGATGGCAACTGTTCGGCGGCGCTTCCATAGAGGTGCCGTCGTCGTGCGGACCGTGAGGTATTCTCGGATTCCGGCCGCGGTGATATTTCTTGATGCGTAAGCATTGCTTGGCTCATGCGCAGTGTTAACAGAAAGTGCTTACGCGATCTACCCAGTCTATAGTAACTCGGCTAATTTCGGAGAAGCGCCGCGCCAGCTGCGCGAGAAGTTGCGCGCGAAGAGCAACGTGGATCGCACAATCCCTACGGGCAGGGCTGTCACAGGAACAGCCATCCGCCAGTGCAGTGGCGCATCGCTTAACCGCTGCGCCTCTATAATGGCATGAGGACTCACCGGCATCTACGAACGTCAAGTAGGGAATGACCAATTCGGCATACATGGGCACTAATACCCAGGGAGCTCCGAATGGTGTGCGGTTTGGGGGCCGAAGTTGCTCATACCACAAACTCGCCAACGGGAACAGCAGTACTGCACAATGTTTTCACATTCAAAGCACGCAGGCAGACTTACGTGTCCTCGATATTTTTCCAACCCGACTTGCTATTATCCCCCCTACTCGATAGAGCTATTTCTGCTTGACGAAAACTTGTACAGAAATTCCTGGTTACACTTGCCCAAGGGAGGCAAGTGTACATGTGTGTTGCTTTCGATTCTTTTCTTTCTCGCTTATTTGGGTTTTCGCGCAAGCCCGTTTTTAGGAATGAACTTGTATTAACGCTTTCTTCTTACGGCCCGATCCCTTTTACGCTGTTACTTTTGTAACGGGGGCTTAGGGCAGCGCTCAGCCGGCGGCGGAACCAGGGCGCCGAAACAGCCTCTGGTCTTTCCAGGTCAGCCGGCTCTCGCTCTGAGCAATGGCAGTGCGGCCAGGCTAATGCTCTTCTTCTTCGCAGCTCTTAGGCGCCCGTCCCTTGCTTTCTCGTCGCCGTCGGCGTAACCGGTGCCAGGGTCCTAGCGCATCCACCGGCTGCACCGGTCAATCTGGCTCGCATAAGCCTACGGGTGGCTCTGTTTGGAACAGCCACCTGCCAGTGCAGTGATGCATCACGTGACCACTACACCAGACGTAAACGCCTAAATAGCTATCGCTGCATCTCGTGTTACACAGTAGTAACTTTTCTTACGACGGTAACATGTGAAACAATAAAGACGCCCCCTAGACGCCGCCGAGTTTCCTTTGAGGGGAACATGAGTACCTTTTCTAGGGCCCTGGGCGCATCCTTGGAGGCCAGCCAGACGACGTCCTCGAGCGAGGCGGCCAGCAGGTCCTTGACCTTCCCGAGTGCTGCGCGCAGCTGGAGCACGTTGTGCTCCCGGACGAACGCGTCGTGGTACATGCCGAGGAAGGCGAACGGCATGGCGTCCTCGGCGGCGCGCAGGCACAGCCGCCATCTCGGCAGCTGCTCGCGGCCCCCCGTAAGCAGGCTGCCCCGCAGCGCTGCCATGCCGCCCTCCGAGCTGGGCGCCAGCAGCGGAGAGAACACCAGCAGCGCCTTCAGGCCCAGGTAGTTGACGATGGTGCGCCTGCGCGGCAGATGCCCGCCTGTGAGCGAGTCCTCCCGCGCGGGGCTTCAGCATCCACGCGCATAGACACCACGGCAGGACTACGTAGGAAGCAACTCACTGGTGCATTCTGGTTGAAGGCCACAGACATTAAAGCAATGATATCTGTTGCGCTAAAGCTTTCTGCTTGCACACTCGTAAGCTTTAACCAGAAGCAAGGAAAATGCTGCAAAGACAAGCACGATAGTTCCGGTATGTACCTTGCAAAACGCTAGTTGTTCACCAACGGCCCTTGAAATGTGGTCAGTGTTAGGTCGGGCAGACAGGACGTTATGTAGGCCACCACCGCGTTTGCAAACATAAGGGGCGCTCACGTACGCCGCAGCCATCACTGCCCGAACCGACGAGTGAAAAGTAGGTTTAGCGCCGGCAAGAAGAGTTTTGCGAATTCACCTATGACGCCATCCCTTTGTGAAGAATAGCGTATAGTTCGTCCTAGAAGAGACCACGAAAGAAAGGAGCGTAATTTCGACGTATTTTTAAAACACCGGGCTAAGTGCGCGTGGGGGTGATTCCCGGCTGGGGGTACGGAACGGGACCGCGGCCCATTGAAACGCATGAAAGCAAAACTTTTAGAAATATTTTTTTCTCGTTGCCCACAGTATCCCCATGGAGGCGGGCGTTTGCTAACCGTTGCCGAGTGCTATGGAGAAGAGTATGCCGCACCGTTTCGAAGCTGTCGTTTTGAAACTCCACGTGTGTTGTGAGGCCCCCAAAAGGCGCTCTATATCCGCTGGGTGAATGGCGCAACCTCCTCGGGTAGCCCGACATGCTGCCGCGTGCACTACACTAATGTAGCCGTAATTAAGATAAAACGAAACATCCGTGTCTCATCCGAGGACTGCGCATCTGCTAGCGCATTGCAGAAAACGCAAATCCTGAGCCAATTTTCAATGAGTGTATAACTTTAGCCACACGGAGAGAGATGGGGACACGCGAATTAATCAAGGCGTTCCACATGGCTAAGAAAGGCCCCGATTGTGTCTTTGAGCCCAGGTTAACTTGTATAGCAAAGAACTTTACCACCTACGCCTCTAACTTCTTTCTAGTTTTTGTTTGTTTTCTGCTTTCCTCTGGTTTGAGGTCCGATTAGGTTCTTTGCCTCTATCAGTTTTTCTTGTGCTTCTGGCTGTGTTTCTTGTTGGTTCTTTCTAAAAGCGCTTGTGTCGTCGTCTTTCTTCTGCTTGCGGTCGACCTATAGTTCCTTTCTTAAGATGCCACAGCTGCGCAGAATGTACACGTGTGGCGCAACGCTGCTGACCTCTGGCGTCCCTCGAGGATCTCGGCGAGCTTCTGGACGAAACCAACGTTGCGCACCACGACCACCTGGCCCCGGTGCACGGGTCGCACTTTCTCCATCGTGTGGTTCAGGAAGCGCAGCCACTGGAACTGCGACCACGAGTTGGCGCCAAACTGGGCGTGATCGAAGAAGGCAACACCCGCACAAAGACGAGGCGACACGCCCGACTTCCGACAACCTTGTTGTGGGCCAGTCCACGAATATATACGAACTGAACAACAACAAAATTTGGGAACGCTGCCTCTTTCGTCGTCGATTCTCACCCTAATGTATCAGCGCGCAAACTCAAGTCCCGCGCTAAGAAACTGTGTGAACGCTTGAATTTTGAGCTGTTGTGAAGGCGATTGAAAATAGCAATAGCAATGCTTTCAATATATTCTTTAGCGCGAAAACCCACAAGGCTCAGGTTCCGCTCAGAGCCATTCTTTCTGACGCTGAAACTTGGCGATACTCTGTTACTTCACCAATAGCATTGACTAGTGCTCGCAAGCATTTTCAATTGACATTAAAGATCTCTTTTACTCTTTGCCCCATAGCCTACTCCTTGAATGCGTTGAACATTCCACTGATAAATATGATCCCGTTGCCTTTCATAACACAGTGGCGTTTCTGTTAGTGGTTTCCTAGAGCTTTTATAAGTCTACCCACAGTCAACGTACATCTAGTTTGAAGAGACTCCTCACCTGCAAATACAGGGTGTTTGTATAGGCTCCTGCATTACCCAGCCCGTAGAGACACTGTTCTTGCTCATTCAGGCCGCCTCCTGTACATGTCCCTAACTAACAAGAATGTGCCCAAGGTGTTGCGGTACGTGTATGATTTTGTAGCGAGAGCTGCATCACGGTAGCATTTCGAGCCTTCAGCGTGGCGGCGCGCAACCCTGTGGCTGCGCCGCCACGCTGTCACGTGGTTGGTCACGTAGTGCGGAGCAGCTTCCGGCGGCGCGGCGCCGTGGCTGATCACGTGGTTCGTCACGTGACCAAGTTCCACTCGGCCAGCTGTAGCTATCGCGTCAGTCCAGGTTTAACCAGAGCTGAACCACCGCCAGTTTTTTTTTTAATTGTCTTAAACTGTGATGCACAGGCGCTCGATTGCGAAAGCAATGTGATTTTATCTACTTTTGAAATGGTGATGAACCTCCTAACATTACCCACGAACTCTTAGTCGATATGGCCGGATCGGATTTTTAGTTATTCGGTTCTCTTTTAAACGTGATGGTCCCTGCTGGTGCCTTGAGCCGCGGGCCAACAAAACCCCTTCTGCCTTTCAACTCTGCTCACACCAAGCTCGTTTGATGAGCTATAGCCATCTTGTGCTTCAGGAATGCCCTCATCAAAACGTGCCCATGCCTGATCTCAGAGGCGTTCAGCAATCAAGCTGAAAGACTGCTGAACGCTGGACATCCTCAGCGCCTCCTCACTTCAGTCGCTGAAGGCCTCCTCAGGACATTGCGCCCTGAGGTTCGAACGGGTGACGCCCGCGCTCAGCGCACACAGAAGGCAGCTGCGGTTCCTTACGTGCACACTCTGTCTCACAGCCCGGAATAAGCGGCCCAGCGTCACGACGCGAAAGTCGTGTTTCCCGCACCTAACAAGCTGTCTAAGCTTTGCACAGTGACAGATCTGTAGGCAATCCAGCAACGTGACTGCGGCAAGAAGCACAGATGACCTTTTCTTGAATGCACAGAAGGCGTAGTCTATCAATGCCCATTAAGTTGCGGATACTGGGATATGCTTGTACGATAGGTTATGAGAACACGCAAAGGACGTAAAAAATGCCAGTGAAGGAAAATATTCTGAAGGCTTTCTCGCTAGCCACTGCCTCACTTGAAATTATTGTTCCCTTAATCTTGACAGCACTGTTGTAACCAGTTAGAGCAAAGAGCGTGTTACAAGAGCGATCACGGTATCAAAACAGATTTGTAATCTCGAGACAGCCTGTGTCAAGTGGCGCTTTTTCTCCCTATGCGACGAAGAGCCGACTTATGTGCGCATCTGTCGTTGACGAGGGCGGGTTCAGTTGGCATATATTCGTGTATTAGCCCACAACAACAACAACAACAACAACAACAACAACAACAACAACAACAACAACAACAACAACAACAACAACAACAACAACAACAACAACAACAACAACAACAACAATAATAATAATAATAATAATAATAATAATAATAATAATAATAATAATAATAATAATAATAATAATAATAATAATAATAATAATAATAACCTTTATTTGCGCCATATGAGGTGACACGGGAGACCGGCAGTAAAAGCTGCCTCATAGGACAGCTTCACAAGGCCGCCGGCCCCCCTATACACTTTACAGCAAGGCATGGCACATTACATACAAAACAGGAAAAAACTGCAGGAACTATGAAACTGCAGATAAATAACTACATAAAAGAAACGCAATTTTATACACAAGAATGCATTATTCATTTAATTTTTTGTATCAACAAACAAGCAAACAAAACAATAAAAACGAGCAAGCAAGAGGTCACTCAGGCGGTTTAAATAACAGTAAGCAGGAATGGAATGGTGATGAGTTAGGTAATGAATGAATTATATTCATTGCTTGTTTGAACAACATTCAAAGAAATAAGTAAATCCAGAATGAGAAACGCGATTCAAGGGAATAAGTAAATCTAGAATGAGAAACGCGACAAGGAAAACACATAAATGGCAGAGAAACTTTTACCGTGTTATAAAATACTTGCGAAGTTCTTTAAATGTCATCTTTTCAAACTGAATATGTGCACAATGCAATCTGTTTAACCGTCTAGGTAACCTGTTTTGTAAAGTGTGTAGGGCAAATGTTGTTTTAAAGGTTCCAACTTTCCAAACTTGTGTGTGGCGTGTCTGGCGTGTTGGAGTATTTTCTTGTAACCTGGCTAGATGATGTAGACGTGTACGATTATTTGCCTTTTCATTCTTAAAAGCCTTACAGAGAACATAATCAAAATATTTAGTAGCAGGGAATACGTTGTATTTGCTAACAAGTAATAAGTATGTGAATTAAAAGGCAGATTTTCCATTACTCTCAAATATCGTTTCTGTAATTTGTGAAGCTTCTGCAAATTTCCATAGGTTGTTGGAACCTAAACTAAATGACAAAAATTAAGTCGAGATGAAAACAAGGCATTATAGATTAACATAAGAAGAACCTTTGGTGGCAGTACAGAACGATTGCAGTATACTAACCCTATTACCTAGCCAGCTTGATAAGCATACTGTTTACGTGAGCATCCCATGACATTTCCTGGAAAATAACCGATAACGTCTTAATAGTAGAAGTAATTTCTAGAGGAATAGTGTTTAAATAGATAGTCTTTTCTGTGCTATTCGTTTGTTTTTACTTGGAAAGAAAACAACTTTTGTTTTGCTTGCATTAATGTGTAGACTATTTTTACCTGTCCACTCATCCAATCTTGCCAACAATACACTTGCAGCATGGACAAGTTCATCGCCAGTGATACCTGTTAGTAGTATGCTGGTATCATCCGCGTACATGATACATTAAGCGGTTGTATCAATATTCACGATGTCATTTAGGTACATGTCAGATAAAATCAAAATTGCCGTTTGGGCGAGTTGGTGTGACATGATTCGAAAAGACCAGCGCGGAAACAGACAGGGACACGAGAAGAAAAAACACTGACGACAGGACGAGCGCTGACTAACAACTCTTTTTTGTCGAGGAACACCCAGCACAATATATGCCAAAACACCACGTGACAGTCAGGGGGCCAATGATTACAACCTAATCCACAGTCATCGAGGGGCGGCCAACACATGCTTGAACCAGAAGGAAAAACCACAAAAAGTGAAAAAAAGGGGTGAAACCTTATGCAGTGAGCATATCAAAAGTACTTTTGTTGTGAAATGTTGTGAAATGTTGTGTTTTGTTGTGAAATGCTGTGAAAGTTTACAGGTATGTGGATGACTACCTTGTAGTCATGGACACAGCTACCATTGACCATTTGCCGGAGGCCGCTAGTAGTATCTCCGAACTGTTCAAAGCCTTTTCTGGTGGTCTGAATTGCACCATTGAGTTGCCGGTCAATAACAGCATCCAGTTTTTAGACGTGTTGCTTCTTTTTAAGGACGACCATGTTTGCTGGTATTACAACGTAAGGTCTAGAAAGAGTTTGCTATCATTTGACAGCGCGCACTCAAAGTTAATAAAAAGAATGATAGTAACAAACGCACTTCAGGCGGCGTTAGCCAAGAGTTGTGTGAAAAATGGCAAAATCAAGCTTTGACAACCAGATACAGCGCCTCTACTCTGCCGGGTACACGCCTTCATTAGTTACTAATATATGTGAGGCGATGGTCAAAAAGTTAAAGGAGGGGAGGCAGGTTGGGAAGGAGCGAGAGAAGAAACGCGTTGCAGTCATACCGTACCTTCACAAGTTGTCCCACAACGTGAAAAAGGTAGCAGGACGGTATAACGTCCAGGTCGTCTTTTCCGCACCGTGCAAGCTATCGAGGATATGTGTCTTGAACAACAAGGCAAGACAGGCGACCTGCACTACGAGACACGGGCAACGGTACACACACTGCCGGACAGGGGTTGTCTATCAGATACCCCTAACGTGCGGTTGTGTGTACATAAGCCAGACGGGAAGATGCTTTAATGTCAGGGCCAGGGAGCACTTCCTCAACGTAGATAGAGGGTCTGGAAGTGATCTAGCAGACCACTGCAACCAGCCTCGCCACAAGTGTAAACCTATATTAGAGAACACAAGGTTCTTAGCAACATCAAAAAACAAAACAGAAAGGGAGGTCATTGAGGCCTACTTTATTGCTAAGGCAGGGGACAGTTGCGTAAGCACGCCCTCAATTTCACTGCACGAGAAAGAAATGCGCTTCCTTGACCATGCCTAAAGATTACTGATTTTACGTGTTCGCCTGCCAATACCCGTTTGCTCATAAATTTTCCTATGCTAGCCCGTGCGCATTCTTCTCCTCAGATTTTTTTGGTGCGGCTCATAAGTGGTAATTGTCCAAATTGTGTTTTTACATGCAGACTGTTTTTTACCTCTTACCTTATTGGCATTGACAAGTTTTTGCTTTTTAGGTTGTTTTCATTTGGTTTCAGTTGTTTGTGGCATCTGTAGGGTTGCATGACGTTTTATCTGTTTTTAGATTTCTGACTGCTTTTGCTTCGCTTGCTTGGGCCCTTTTAGGCTCGCTCTTTGTTGTTGTTAAAGTGTTCTGACACCGCCCTTTGGCCACGATGTTGTTTGGCACTTGTGTTTTTTTTCTTGGTTTTTTCCTTGTTTTTTTTTTGCTGGTTAAAGTACTTTTGATATGCTCACTGCATAAGGTTTCACCCCCTTTTTTCACTTTTTGTGGTTTTTCCTTCTGGTTCAAGCATGTGTTGACCGCCCCTCGATGACTGTGGATTAGGTTGTAATCATTGGCCCCCTGACTGTCACGTGGTGTTTTGGCATATATTGTGCTGGGTGTTCCTCGACAAAAAAGAGTTGTTAGTCAGCGCTCGTCCTGTCGTCAGTGTTTTTTCTTCTCGTGTCCCTGTCTGTTTCCGCGCTGGTCTTTTCGAATCATGTTAGATAAAATAAAGTGGTTGGAAGCTGAGCGTGTCGCCTCGTCTCGGTGGAGGGAATTGCCGTCCACGCCTGCGCCAGGCGCATAGCGGAAGGAAATTCTGTGAAGCGACTTTTTTAGCTCTGAGATGGGAAGCAATAGGAAATGAAATGTTATACGCCAGGTGCCACGAAGTTGGCAGAACTCGACTGTGCGCCTCACCTTGCTGCAGCGCGGAAGGTCCGCGACGGACATCTTCACATATCTGCGAACCTTCTCCTCGAGCTGGACAGGGGACCCCATGGCCTGCAATCGGCAAGTGCACGCTGCACTCCGTGTGTGTCATGAGTTCGGTGCTCACATTCCAGTGCAACAGATCTGTAGAGGTGCTGCTGTATCTAAAAGCGCTGCGTGGACCTTACAATTTACGAATACTTTTAACAAATCGCTGCTCGCAGTAGATCGCAACCGATCAGGGCGACCCCTCACCGCTCGTCTCCTACCCCATGACGTCAGTGGGCAGTCACAGCCGGTCTCAAGTGGGGGATGGGGGGGGGGGCGCACGCGCGTCCGGCCGTGGGGGGCAGTCTGGGCGAGCCCACTGACGTCATCGGGCGCGCCCAGGAAGCGTGGCCGGGATGGGGTGCGGAGCGGTGCAGTCTCGGCCTGTTTTCTTTTTTCTGGCGCGTCGGCGTGTATGAGTTGAGGGGGGCGAGGAGGAGCATCAACGCCGATATCCTCACGAAGCTAGCTTAAAAATTTTTGCGGTGCGATGAGCATGCCGATCGCTCTTTTCCTAAGTCCCTAGACTACCTCGCACTTCCCGTCGTAATCATGCGACCTTCTTTGCAGGGCGCCAACTTAGCCTTTGTGCCACTGTTCGCTTGAGCCACCAAAGTGTCTGCAGCGGTCGCAAGTTCTCTGCGCGGGTCGATAAGATATACAGGTTGTCTCGGGGATGCCCGCCACTGATATTTAAGAATAAACCCTTTGAGAAAGAGAGTTTGCGGATGTCAGACTAGAGGTTAATTATATGAACTGAATATCTTTTCAACTATTGCAGATAGGCGCCTGGTTTGCAGCTGAACGTTAGCGATAGCCACATGAGTTTTTAGATATTTGAAGCCACACGACTTCCCTCGGTGTGGCTGAGCAACAGATTGTGGCCATTTCAGTTCATCGCGGGCCCATCGGAAACCACTGGCGGGCGCCGTCGCTCTGCGCGATTCTTAAATTGGGCGAGAAATGACTAAACTTGGTTGGCCCACAGCGCCGAGGGAGTTGTAAAAGCTTTATCCTATTAACCGCCGGCTGCAAATATCTCATTGCAAACAGGTGCCTATCTGCAATAGTTAAAAAAGTTAATGTCCGCCGTAGACCTAGGAAGCTGTTGGCGGACAACAACCTTATTTGCACTCGACTCCATCTTCCACGTTCGTGGCAACGGAGACAGGTGGGGAAGGAGGAAAGGGCGCTCTATTCCCTGTCGGGCGCCGCAAGCCGCGTGCGCGCTGCGCCCATTCTCCGCCCAAGTAGTCACGAATTCTGTGCACCTGTTCTTCCGTACACACCAGACAGGTTCAGCATTTAGTTAACCAGCTTGTTAACATGGTGCACCTCTTTTCTGAGGTCCGAAAGCACTGGTGTCACAGCTGACAAGGATACCCTGTGTCCTCGTAGAGCCTCTTAATGCCAAAGCATGTCTTGTCTCGCGAGTGGCGTCCACAGGACTTGTCGGCACAGCGTGTCCGCACCAACTGTTAATAATCCATTATAGGGGTAATAATACAACAGCTGATTAATCTGTTGTGTAATTAGCGTGGGTTAATAATTAAGTCACAAAAATATTAATCAAACGGGTAATCATATAATTAGATGCAGGCATTAGTTCAATTAGTCAATCACTTCAAATGTATTTCACAACTTAACCGATTGTATGTCACCAAAATTGAAATTAATTGACCGAATTAATTATTTCATTCACTTAGCAAATCACTTGTTGCATTCATGGGTAATTTAATCAAATTTATGAATAGATTAATTAACAACAAATTACATAAATAATCAAATAAATTTACAGATTAATTAATCAGTACATCGATGTGCTCACTAGAAGCCCTACCAGCGGCACCCACGTCTTCGGATGTGGTAGAACCGAAGTTAGAGCGAGAACGCGACTTCGAAACGCCAAAGAACAAGCAACGACACTATCGGCAGCAGTAAGAGAAATGCTTTCGCGTTACTGCGCCTAAGCAGACTTAAGTGCACCCATGGATTTTTTTTTTTTGATAATTAGTGGCAGGCTTCCGTGCAGCACCTGATGCACGTACTATGGCTAATAGCGACTGCAGTGCTGAAGAGCAGTCAGCACAGTCGTTTCATGCTAAGACAGGACTGCACATCAGATGCCTTATTGCCACGCTTTGCTGGGTAACCGTCGAGGTCGGCTGAGGCAATAAAACCAAATTACCGTATAGATTGTGGAAATTGGCAGCAATAAAAACTGGGGGCTTTCATAACCACACCCTTAAAGAATAAAATGCGATAGCATTCACTTTGCCTGCTGTGGTGTCTACAATGAGAGTCTAATGTCCTTTGGATTTTTCGTCCAAAACCGCGATTGGAACCGGTTCCATTGCCCTTATATGGAATTCATTACTCATTCCAAATTTCCATAATCCATAATTTCCATAATCGGGATTTACAAAATGGCACTGGTTCTCATCTGCCGCATCACTGTAAAGCCCGCGGAGAAGAAAGGAAGACTAAGTGTGTGGCGAGGCTGAAAGAAGCAAAGGTTTTAAGCAGAAGTAAGGACCAGACAGCCCGTGAACTGTTGGAGGCCTTCTATATTAAAAGAAACTAGCGATTGTGTAAGCGCCCCGTCTATCTTCATTTATAAAAATGAAACTGCTTTTTTAGATACACGGGTGTGAGATACGTGCGTTCCTCACCTATCTTTTATCCAACTTTTTTTTTGCAAAACCCTCGCGCCCATGTGTGGTTCTTGCTACCCCTCTTGATTGTTGTCATTATATTCATTCGCATTCGCTGTGAATAAACAGAAGTTGCGCCTGTCCCGTCCCGCTTGCTATGTGTTGTCTTTTTGGGCGCTACAACCCTCTTCTGGAAAGTCTTTGTCACTCTCATTCAACCAAGTTTCTGCAACAGCAATGATCGAAAATGAGGTTGATAAGGTGAAAAGGAAATCATGGATGGCATCATATTTTTGCGATGGCTACGCGCATTAATGTGAATGGCTGATCGTGAAGAGGTGGCTAAAAAGCGGTTTAGCTCTCTCTCTCTCTCTCTCTCTCTCTCTCTCTCTCTATATATATATATATATATATATATATATATATATATATATATATATATATATATATATATATATATATATATATATATGTATATATATATATATATAATGTGTGTGAAAAAATTTACAAAGCAAGATGGAATCGCCAAGGTAGACCATTTTCAGGGTGATGACCTTCCTGAAAAACGTTACGGCTTCGCACAACCTCGCGTAGTCGTCTCATTCCAGGTATACAGAATTCTTGCTTGGTACATATTGGAGAGCAGTATAATCGACAGTGATCAATACTCCCGCCAAGTGACTGCGGCAAAGTAATTCACTGCATGAGTAGATTGCTGACGCTGAGAAGGCCTTTAAAGCGCTCCCCTTTTATGCAGTAAGATAGGTTATCTATATATAAGGAGTGTGTTAAATGAGCCAAGCCACATAAACCCGCATAAACAGTAGCAGTATGTATGTAGCAGCCAAGTGCACAAATAGAAGAGGGGAAGGAGTTCACGGCGGGCGACACAAAGCGGCGAGCAGAAGGGCGGCGCGCGTCGCAGAAGACGGCCAGTCCAACCGAAGCGTGCAGCGCTTCTTCTTTCATCGGCGCTTCGTCAGTGATCTGCCTGGGCGGCATCAGGCGCGGCCGTCATGGTTCGCTACAGCAGTAATATCTGTGATATGTGTTACATACAGGTTACAGCAACCCTACACCACGATGTACTGAAAAATTATGCAGATTATTTGGCCAGTATCAGCATGTAAACCTTGGATTTGGCTCTTTTGGATGTCAGACTCCAGATTTGACCCTGTTTCGTTCCATCAACTTTATTGTACCGTATTAATTGAAACTTCGTTTAAGGAAATAAAGCTTAAATTATTATGCTGTGATCTGAGCAGAAAAACAACCAGAGCATTCAGTGTGCGCAATTAGGGGCACTGTCGTGCTTCACCAATGCAAGCAAGTGTGAACAGCATACTTTTGTCAAAAGCGCTGACGTGACAGACTTCGTTTCTTAAGTAACTGGCCAGAATGTATGGGAACTATGATTTTTCATGGCATAAACATAAATTCACGATCAGTAGCGAAATGGCAGGCGCAGATAGGAGACAAGACAACCACTGGTCCTGTCGATTCCTGTCTGCCATTTATAAAGGATTTAGAAACGTAGCACCAACCAGCCCGACTTATTAGTTTAAGGTTGGATGTAGCAGCGGCGCACACTTGCAGACGCCCCCTTCGTTATTATCCTCTTCTGGGTTCACATCACTCCGCGACACATCCTAGGCAGTCGATCGATACGGCTCAAGCAGATAAAGAAGGCTCTCGCAAGTGGATTCGGCCCATTTTGATCTGTTCGCCAGCAGGGCCTGGCTCATTTTATGATTTGCGTACAGGTTGTTTAGGCGTTATGGCGCCCCTTTCCTTGGCATAGTTTTCCAAGGGAAAGATGTATTAGAATGTAATTTCATTTAGTGTCGGCTTCTGGATTTGGCTCATTCCTAAAATGAAAGGAAAAGACTCCTCGTGCAATTATATTACGGCGATGTCCGTATAGGCATGCAGAGTGGCTGCCCTACACATGCTGGGGGTGTTTCCCTCCTCCTTTTCAGTGCGCTTCCACACGACTCCACGGTTTTACTCGGTTCGTGAGACACAGCCAGACCTGCGATATCTCGTCCTCCAGTCCGAGCACGGCCGAGCCCAGCAGGTCGCTGAGCGCCGGGTTCGAGAGCTTGTCGAAGGCCTTGCGCGTCACCGCCTCGTACTCGAGCAGCTCGCGCTCCGAGTGCAGGAAGTAGCCCCGCCGGAACACCTCGCGCGAAGGCTCGTCCAGCTGTAGCGGAGGTGGAGATACGAAACACTGCACAGCCACACGATTTCAAAGAAAAAATTTCACACAAAAGGAAGTTCTCACTCCGGAAATGAAATGAGAATTCACATTTAAAGAACAAAGTTGAGCACTACTTCTTTAGTTCCGTTATCATTTTAGATGGTGATTTTATATCACACAGTTTGTCACTAACTTCATTGAAGAAATGGACGTGGATTAGCTCAGCTAATCTAGGATATACAAAGCGAAAGCTGTCTGCGTTCATTGTAGTCATTGCCGTCGGCGTTGACAACGTTCTAGACGGCGATGATTTCGTGGAAATGAAGGGCGCATAACTGGCTCCCTGGGTCAGTGGACGCCTCAATCGCGCTTTGATGTACTTACGTGGCGGGGGTGAGAGAAAGAGATGTGGGCTGCATGCATTAGCGCCGACAACGTTGTGGCAGACACGCGGCACCGCAGCAGTAGGGCGCGCAGCGTTCATTGGGTGACCAACCTCTCGCGATAAACCATTAACTGCCACCTGCCAGGGCGGCAGGGTGGGCCCGCTTCCTATCCAGCGTGCGGAACGCACTCAACGTTACAGACGCCAAGCCGCGTCTGCTCGGCTAGATACGTGGTCAGGCAGCAGCCGCTCCCCAGCTCAACTCATGCGGAGGAGGTAGCGATCGCAGCCTCCCATCCCGACTCTAAATTCATCCTCACAGACTCTTGCGAAGCCTGTCGTAACTTTGAGTTCGCGCACTCACATAGCGGGCGCCAGGCGTTTCTTGGGACGACCTTAACCCAGATCACAGCCCTCTTCTTTCTTTTAAAGATATTGCTGAGCACTATCGTGTCGAACATCGGCGCTACCCGGTTCCTCTGGAGGGACTGGGTAAAGCTGGCGAATGAACTCTCCTGAGGCTCTTTGAAAATACCCTGCTGTGCCCGGCGGTTCTCAAGCACTTTGACTCGTCTTTTGACGGCCGCTGCTCATTCTGTGGGGAGGTGGCAGACACCTTTCACATGGTTCGGGCACGCAGGCAAAGTCCTTCTCTCCTCCCATCACCCCTTCCCCTACCCGAGAGGACTGAGAGGCGGCTCTGCTCGGCTGCCAGGAACTATCGGCCCAACAGGCCCTGGTTGGGTGGATATATATATATATATATATATATATATATATATATATATATATATATATATATATATATATATATATATATATATATATATATATATATATATATATATATATATATATATATATATATATATATATATATATATATATATATATATATATATATATATATATATAGCTGTGGAGCCCCGGCGCAGCGACGGTGAAGACGGTTCGGTGAAGTCAAGTGATGCGTTTCTATGGCAGCGGCGCAGCAAGGACGTTCAAGGTCGAACTGCAACCCACGATGAAATCGGCGCCGCTATATAAAAGAATTTTGGGTCTTCTTTGCATAGTTTGTAAATACTCGTGGTTTAACGTATCTGTTTTCATAATGCTACGTATTGCCTTAGCAAAACTTTAATAGGATTTTAATAATGATAGGGCGTCAGCCCCGTATACTTAGAACTCACATTTTGAATGCATTCATAGAGTAGAGTATTTTTTTTTGTCTGCCTGCTTTTCTAGTTTTGTGCCATAGGTTTTTAAGGATGCGATTTATAGCATGTACCGTATAAAGCGATCCATTATATGATAACCGATTTCACTAAGTCCACTATTATTTACCGGGTGTTCCAGGAAGGCATGCCAATCATTTTTCGAAACAGGTTTTTTGAGGTAGAAAGGTGGCTTTTTTAGAAAACTAATGCCGCGGTTGGTGGACGCCAGAAAACAGGTCAATCACCTTAACTGGCAAGCTTGTTAACTAGGTTCTAGTAGTAAGTTTTTTAACTATTACAGATAGGCTCCTGGCTCCAAATAGAGTTTTGTAGCTGACTAATGGTAATAACCATATCAGCCTTTAGAATTTCGAAAACATTCTTACCCTTAGTGTTGTGGCGCAGAAACAAATTTTGGGCTTTTCTCGCGTTTCGAACCCGACCGCGGCGGCTGCGTTTTTATGGAGGAAAAACGCTAAGGCGCCCGTGTGCTGTGCGATGTCAGTGCACATTAAAGATCCCCAGGTGGTCGAAATTATTCCGGAGCCCTCCACTACGGCACCTATTCTTCCTTTCTTCTTTCACTCCCTCCTTTATCCCTTCCCTTACGGCGCGGTTCAGGTGTCCAAAGATATATGAGACAGATACTGCGCCATTTCCTTTCCCCAAAAACCAATTATTATTATTATTATTATTCTCGCGCAATTCGAGAGCCGGGCGCCGGCTGTCCGCGCGCAGCCAGCGACGTCCATTAAATCACGTGCCACTGCACCCGGCCGCGCCAGTGCTGCTTCTGCCGAGGCAGGGACGTCGTTCCCTGGTGGGCGCTCAACGCGGGTGCGCGACTTTCGAATGGCAAAGCGCCGCTATGGCTATTAACAGTATCTCTAATTGAAACTAGGTGCCTAATACGTTAACCATTGCAGTTTACTTAACCGACTTATTGGTTTACATGACTCTTCTCTTTTACGACGCCTTCACATACTGGTATTTCTGTGAGGTAAAAGTATGATTTTATTCCAAAAAGCTGGGCTTTTAGAAATTAGTGGATCCATGAAGTTACTGTTAGCTATTTTTAAGCAGAAAAGAGTTTTCCCTCGCGTATCCCTGAGCCTCCGGCAAACATAAACGGCATGATTATCCCTGGAAAGCTTCTTAAATCCTTTACCACTGGCTTATTCCGTAATGGTTGGCAGAGGCATGC
Organism: Amblyomma americanum; assembly: GCF_052857255.1. Lineage (NCBI taxonomy): Eukaryota > Metazoa > Arthropoda > Arachnida > Ixodida > Ixodidae > Amblyomma > Amblyomma americanum. Next base: position 1,242,013 of record NC_135498.1, read on the forward strand.
GTTTTACTTGGGCGTATTTTGGGCGTAATATATCTAATGAAAGTGCCCTTTGAGGAATCCTGGTTTCTTGATGATTTATAACAATTTTATTGTGTGCTAAACAATCTACAACAGCTGACACGTCCTCTTGGAAGATCTAACATCCTATTTTTCGCTGAATGACTGCGTTACAGTGACTACATGCCTTTCAGCATGTACGCGGTTGTACATAATAGCCAGACTGGTAAACTATTTCCCTTCTCGTTTTTGTGAACACGTCTAATAACTGACATTTGAAGTTCTTTAGGTATCTTGCCTGTTTTCAATATTTTGTTTAACATCTTTAAAAGTGCATCTTTGATTTTATCCAAGTGGAAGAGTAAATCCCATGGGCGAAGTTTATAAAACAATGACGGCGTAACACTTTTTCATGCATCGTACTGTACTAAGAAATTCGTTTCAAAGATACCTGGAAGATATTCTGTTCGTACGCATGCGAGTTTGGGTTACAATTCGAAATGCCGGTCACTGTTCGTTTCTTCCAGCTTTTCTGCTGCAGCGATAAAAATGTCATTAAACGTACTACACGATGTTTGCATGTTTTGTAGCGATAGCTACACTACGGTAGCATTTCGAGCCTTCACGCGGTTGGTCATGTGGTGCGGAGCAGCTGCCGGCGTCGCGGCGCCGTGGCTGATCACGTGGTTCGTCACGTGGTTTGTCCCGTGACCAGCCACGTGGTGCGGAGCAGCTGCTACTACTGGCGGCGCGGCGCGCCGGCGAAACCGAGCTACCACAGCTGCGCGCATGCGCCGTGTCAAGTGGGACGAAGATGAAGAAGGAACGCCCAGCGAAACGGAGCAGCGAAAGACTGACTGCAATTCAACTGAGTAACTTTCACCCGGCCATCTGTAGCTATCGCGTCACTCCACGTTTAACCAGAGCTAAAGCGCCGCAAATTTTTTGTATTGTCATTTTTTTTTGTAGTTCCTTCCATCTACTCATCAATCTGCTCCTCGCCGTCAATGTTCATTTCACGTCATCCGTGCTTCCTACAAATCGACGCATCAATCTTTTCTTTTCCCGGCGTCATGGCGTTTCGTAAAGCTCGAAATTCCGCAGTTTTTTTCTACGCGTTGGTTAATTGGTTTTAAGGGTCTCAAAGTCCCAAAGCGACTAAGGCTGTGACGGACGCCGTAGTGGAGGGCTCCGGATAATTTCAACTACCTGGGGCTCTTGAACGTGAACTGACATCGCACAGTACACGGGCCTCTAGCATTTCGCCTCCATCGAAATGCGACCGCAGTGGCCGGGATCGAACCCTCGTGTTTCGGGTGAGCAGCCAAGCACCATAACCACTGAGCCACCGCGGCAACTTTTTGTTTTACGGTCAGGTTCTTTTCCTGAACTTTTTCCATGCTTTGTCTTTTATAAAGCAGAGCCCAATGATATCACGCGTAATCAATTTATCGTTAGGCTTTTTTTCTTTTATTTTTTTTCGATTTTAGGAGACTATACGTATATCCAGCTGAAAGTTTCAATAACATTGGCGTACAAAATGACATGGTCTAAAGCTAAAAGCGAATTCTAATTTGTGTTCTTAATGTACCTGTCAGCGTTTGTGTTAAGTATCATTTGTCTCCTTATTCTGGTGTCGCAATTCTCATTGCTGTTATCAGAGATAATCGCATGAGATACAAAGCAGAAATCTCCGAATTCGACCTCAATTACACGACTTGTGTAGCGTTGCTTTGGCAGTCGAATGACGATATGATGGACGCATGGTTTCGTTATTCTCTAGCGGCAACATACCTCTCTTCTGTGTTCATTAATTATTTTGGATGCTTACAAGTACACATTCTGCTGAAAATTAAGATGATCTGTAACAGCACAGCCTTCCTTGATATTGCAAGCATTGTGCGTGAACCTCATCTCTATTTCCCTATATTCATCATCTCCCGGCCATCGTCATCTTCGTCGCGAACGCCATTCCTGCGAGTGGCAACAAAGCCTGCTTCGGGCGTTCTCAGTCTCACACGTGGTGGGGGTAGCTCTTGGTGCCCCTGTACCTCTCCCTAGCCCCCTGGAGCTCCGTTCTGGTCGCCCCACCTGCCCCCATGGAGCACGTCTACCCAAGTCGCCCACCACAGTCCACCGTCCTTTCACCGGCATGTTTCCTCTCGGCCCCGATCCTTTTCTGCCGGCTGCCTGGGACCCACTGGAACCCCTACAACACCGCCGCCAGCCCAGCCCGCTTGAGAAGCCAGCACGACCCTCCCGTTTTCGCGGGCCTTCGTGGCTATGACGTTAAAGACTGGCTGCAGCAATACGACCGCGTAAGCACTTTCAACCGCTTAGATGAAGCTTGTCAACGTCTCATTTTGTTTATCCTATGTGGCCAAGACTTGGTTTCTCAACCATGAAGACGCTATTCCTGACTGGTCCTACCTCACGTCGCAGATTCGCCACATCTTTCGCAGGGACCGTCGGCGCTGGCCCTGCCATGTACAAGAAAAAAAAAATTGGGCACTCGCGTTCAGCTTCCAGGAGATCTAGTCCTACACATCCTACACTGAGGTCGTGCTCGCTCTTTGACGCCGTGTTAACAAGGACATGCTTGAAAGGCATCGGCTGGTTCGCCTCCAGTGTTCTAGCTGCCCAAACCCTTTCTCGTTACTGGACATTTGCACCAGCTGCCAGCGTCTTGACGACCTTCAGTCGAACCAGCTTCAAGAAACGTGAGATTCTTGCCCCTCTACTGATGCAGACTTGCCCACGCTCATTCGTTCCATAATCCGCAAAGAGCTCCACGGCGCCGTTTCATCGTCTGCCGCCAGTTTCCCACCTCCTCCTGCTGCATCCAGTCTGCATGACATGATCAAGGACGAGACAGACTCCTTCACGCGCCAGATTAATCGAGAGCTCCCCCAACCCCTCCCGTCTCTCGCTGCGTCCCGACGTATGCTGAGGCTGCAGCGACGCCACCGTCACCTTTCCTGCCATCCCGTTCTGAACCTGTGCAGCGCCGCTCTTTCTTCAAGACCTTCCACCGCAGCTTATCCGCCTGTGTGGCGTCCCCGTCCCATTTGTTTTTACTGCGGAATTAATGAGCATGCGTCTTTCGCCGGTGAATGCGTGCTGGTTACAGTGATCCCCGACATGTACGCGCAGTTTCCGTACCGCCCGAACTACGACTATCCCGATCATCGTCGCTCCTGTTCCCCGCCGACTCCTGCTGACCGAGCCTCGCACATCCGTGCATCGCGCCGCCGCTCCCCGTAACCTTTCCGTAGCCTCCGCACGCACCTTCTCGGCCCTCGGACCGCAGCCCGGAAAACTGACTTGTGCAGTTTCCGTAGGTAAATATGCACCGCGACCTCATCCTGCGAATCAACCTCCGGCCTCGTCCAATATGTTGTTCGTAGAAGTTGAAGGAGCTCTTGTCGAAGCACCAATTGATACCGGTGCCGCTCTCTCCGTCATCCGACGCGACCGCTGTTTTCTTTTGAAAAAAGTGCGTACTTCGGTCCTCGTTTACGTGCTGCTAATGAGGCTTCGATACATTCTTCTGGACAGTGTACCGCTCGAATCACTAACAAGGGCATCCGCCAGCACATCGAACTCGCTGTGCATCTTCCGGTGCTCATCAACTCATTCTCGGCTGGCATTTCCTTTCATCAGCGTCCGCTGTAAAGGCCAACCATCCCTCGAGGCTACTCGGACCGCCACCAGTGAGCCACCTGACCCGCCGCCTGTCCGCTTCGTTACAGACGCTGACCATGTCCTGTATCCTGGCTGCGACGATGCAATTCCAGTTTTTTACGCCCACATTTCCGATGGGAACGCATTGGTAGTACCGAGCCTGCGCTTTCTGTCCCCGAGGAATTTTTATTGTTACGTCGCCTCTTTGTTTTTCACGTGCTTCGTCTGTACTGGCCGCATCGAACACTACGCCTGAGCCTATTCTTCTGCGCCAAGGTTTTGTAGTCGCTTCAATCGCCAGCGCTCAGCCTATGACTATTTTCTCGCCTTGCAAAGCCGCGCAACTGACTTCCTCCTCTGCTTCCTTTGGTGAGACCCTGTCCGCTACGATCAGCCTCTACCTCACCTCAGACAAGCCATCGTCTCCGTCTTGAAGAAGCACTACTCTTTGTTTGACATACATTCCGCAGTTTTGGGCCAAACTTATGCAACCACCCATCGCATCAAAACTGACGGCTCTGAGATCGTTCGTCGCCGCCCGTACCGAGCGTCTAGTTCCGAACGCCAGACTATCCAGGTCAGTCGTCACATAACACGCCCTTCGTCCTGTCCTTGGTCCTTCCCAGTCGTGTTAGTGCACAAGAAGGATAGCTCGGCAGGTTTCTGCGTCGATTATCGTGCCCTGAACGAGACAACCCGCAAGGATGTATACCCCCTTCCTCGTATTGGCGACTCCCTTGACGGCTTGCAAGCAGCCGAATTTTTCTCCAGCCTCGACCTGCGATCCGGTTACTGGCTAATCCCTATGCATGAAGGTGACAAAGAAAAGGCAGCCTTCACTACCCCGGATGGCTTCTACGAATTCGATGTTATTCTTTTCGGGTTGTGCAACGCTCCCGCTACGTACGAGTGAATGATGCAGTTCTCCGGGGCCTCAAATGGAAAACTTGCCTTTGTTACCTGGACGATAGTCATATTTTCATCGACCTTTTGTGACCACCTTAAACGCCTGGATGAAGTTTTAACCACGCTTGCAGGGGCTGGCCTTCTGCTCAATACAAAAAAAAATGTCGTTTTGCCTCCAAATCTATTGAAGCGCTTGGCCACGTCGTCAGCAAGGATGGCATACAACCTGACCTCGACAAACTTGCGGCTGCGCTGCATTTCCCACGTCCGTCCAGTGCGATAGAGCTTCGCAGTTTCCTTACACTGGCATCCTACCTTCGTCGCTTCATCCGCAACTTCGCGTTTATCGCTTTGCCTCTACACAAACTATTGGCTGCTGGAACAAATTTCGTCTGGTCCGCCGATTGCTAGCCAACAATTGGAGAACATATGCAAGCTCTCACGTTCGATCCGGTACTGCGCCATTCTGCTGAGTCTGCTTCAACAATTCTGCACACTGATGCCAGCGGGCATGGTCTCGGCGCTACGCTTTTGCAGCGACAAGTTTCATCCGTCGAAGAGGTTTTTGCCTAGGCGAGTCGTACACTGACTCCAGCAAAGCAGGACTATACCACCAGTGAGCAGGAGTGTCTCGCCGTGGACTGGTCCATTCAATAGTTTCGCCCCTTTCTGTACGGTCGACACTTCACAATCGTCGGTGACCACCATGCTCTGTGCTAGTTGGCCTCCTTAAAGAACCTGTCTGGGCGGCTTCGGCGCTGGATTCTCTGCCTCCAGGAATTCAATTTCACCATCACTTACAAATCTGGCAAACAAAATAAGGACGCCGACACGCTTTCCCGTTGTCCGCTCACTTCGCCGCCTACCCCAACAACGTCGTCTCCAGGCCGTCCTGAGGAGACCCCGTCTCTTTTCATGACAACTGCCCCCACTGATTTCGTCTCCCCCTCCGTGCCCAGAGATCTCGCCTGCGAACAAAAGATCGGTACTTACTGCCGAATTCTGATCGATCGTCTCGCCGCTGCTTCGGAGCCTCAGAACGCACGACTGCGCAGTCAACTCACCAATTTCGTGACACAGAATGGCACGCTGTTGAGGCGCAGTTACAACCCTCTCGGCCACTCCTGGATTTCTGTTGTTCCTCGATCCCTCTGCCGTCAGTTGTTGCAAGCGTTCTACGATGATCCGACAGCTGGTCCCATGGGCTTCCAGAAGACCTACGATCGCCTTAAAAGCCGCTACTTCTCGCCGGTCCTTTCGACCAACACTAAAAAACACGTCGCCTCCTGTGTTTCCTGCAAACACTGTAAAACCTTCTGCAGGCCTTCTACGACCCTTTCCTTGCCCATTCACTCCGTTCGACGTTGTCGGCATCGAGCTATACGGACCTTTGCCGTTGACACCTGCGGGCAATCGCTGGATAGTTACCGCCGTGGATCATCTCATCACATACGCAGAAACTGCTGCTCTTCCTTTCACCTCAGATGCAGAGATCGCTCATTTTTTCCTGCACGCCACTCTTCTGTGGCACGGAGACCCTCGTATTCTTCTCAGCGACCGTGGCAAGGCTTTTCTCTCCGCCATCTTGGAGGAAGTTCTTCATGCCTCGAATGCCACCCACATAACAACATCTGCTTGTCACCGCCAAACCAGTCGCTTCACAAAACGCTTTCATCGGACCCTTTTGGGCAGGCTCTCGAGCCATCTTCAGCCTGACCATGCCAACTCCCTGCTCCCATTTGCTACCTTTGCCTACAATACTCCGCTCCAACGAACTGGTTACTCTCTCCTTGTCTATTGCCGTATCTTCGTAATGAAAGCATCTTTCTTTTTTGTCCCCATCCCGCATTCAGCACCCTTCCGCGAACAATTTACTTCCCGCATCACCCACTGCCGCGAACTTGCGCGATTGAACACAGAGGCCATTCAAGGTATTTAATCAACTTGGTCCCAGCAGCAAGGAAACGTTGTTAAATGCACTGGAAGCAGTCATATCAATTAAGCAAATTCCGGACTGCTGGCGACGCAGTGAAATTAATTTGATCTATAAAGGGAAAGGAGATGCGGCTAACGCAAAATTCTTCAGACCATAACTTCGGTTCCATGCAGACTGGCAATGCAGGCGGTGAAAATAAAAATGCAGACAGAGGTGAACAGAAAGTAATAAGGTAGTGGGAGAAGTTCAGAATGGGTTCAGAAATGGTAGGCGTTTAGATTCGTGCTTATGCCTAATGTTTAGAAAGAGCTCGGGCGGTAAACAGGTATTTAGTCTTCCTGGGCGCAATTAAATGGTGAGCTCCTGTGCAGCAGACTCAAAGATGAAAGTGTCGGCCATGAAATGCTATCAGAATTTGCGTAGAAATATACCGAGACGACAAAGCTGAGATCGCATGGGAAGGGATAAGAAGAGCAACAACAGTCGAGGCGCAAAAAGGATTAAGGCAGGGTTGTCACTGCTGCTGTTCACGATTTGTACGATAGCTATGGAAATAAGGTTACAAGACAGCTTCAATCTGCCGTACAAATTAGGCGGAATGGTGCCAGTGCAGCATCGGCCGAGGCTATTGCATGCTGATGATAGTGCCCTGATAGCCAGGAAGATTTACAGATTGTGGCTGATACTTGTGGAGACGAACGAGGCAATCTAGGCTTTACCTTTAGCACAATTAGGTCAGGTTTGATGATATTTAACGATTCCACAGATCAGGTGCTCACACTGCAGGGCCATGAGATAGCCAGTCTGGCGGAATACAGATATCTCGGGGTATGGGTAACCGAAGGACAGACATACATGGAAAAGCACAAAAAGATTTCCAGAGCGAAAGAAAAGGTGCCACGATGAGGAAGCGAAAATGCAACTGTTACGAAGTACTCGGGGGTGTTTGGAAAGGAACCAGGCCTTACTTTTGGGAATGCGGTTGTGCGCGTATGTTCAGTCCAACCTACCAAAAAATAAGAGAACTGTTGGCAGAATCGTACTAGGTGCCTTCTGCAAAATCACAAACGAGGCAGTACAAGGGCTGGACATCACTTGAAGCGCAGGAAGCTCAGAGTAAAATTTTCTGTGAAGAAACTGGACGATAGCAGATGGGCATCTAAGGTATTTGAATACCTGTACAGGAGGGTAGTTGACTCACAGTGGTAAAAATCGACTAGAAAACTAGCGAGCAATTAGGGAGGAAACCAGCAATACCTACCGAGGGCGAAATTCCACCAAAAACTAAATAAAATCAGAGTAGTGAAGCTTCGAGTTTCTAACGCCCGCCGAAAAGGTTTGACACATATCGCCGTCGATCGGATAATGGATGAAGTACTATATGAAGTGCTCTTTAGGAAACTCGCCGGCGTTCCCTGCAGGTATAACGTCGCCTGTCACGTGACGTCATGCGTGACTGGATGCGGCTATGCTAAAATGGCCCGAGCAGCGTGCCTCCAGTTCCGGGGCGTACCGTGATGACGAACTGTGCCGGGTTGTCGGGGTCTCGGTCCACGTCGACCGAGGAGAGCGGGAAGACGCCCAGCCGCGAGCCCAGCGCCCCGGCCACGCGCTCAATGAGTGACTCGTTGAAGTCGATCTTGACCGTGGGCCATTCAGCAAGGTGCAGGCTCTGCAGCACCTCGCGCAGGGGTCCCAGGCCGCGGTCCTCCAGCCGCTCTGCGTTGACATACACGTATGTACTCCGCGGTCATGCGCTCGAAGCGTCTCAGTCGGCGGCCACTTACCAACTTCCATGCATGCATTCCTCATGAGGATGGCCTTCACATGGCTCGAAAGGAAGTTGAACGCCAGAGGCATGGACAGCACCTTCCGCAACTCGGCTGAAAGAGGACACCATCTCTTGCAGCGGTGCCGAAAGAAGACAAAGCTTTATACAAAATCAAACTACTTTTCCTGGGCGCTATATTGCTACTATTTTGCGCGAGTGTGGCGTCAGTGATGGGAATTTTCCATTTTTCAGGGAATTCGAGAGAGAAATTTAGTGCGAAGAGAGTTTTTATCGAGTCTGAGAGAATTTTAAAACGAGATTGAGTCACTTTTCCAGAATTAACGTAGTTTTCAAGCTCCTGCATAGTGAAAGGGCCTGAAAGAGGAAATTTGGATGATAATTGGGGGAATTTTTGCTACGGCTTGAAACATCATTGAGCGCAGTAGGCGACACGTGGCCATCTCGTCTACTGCTCTGGTATGGCGATGGAGTGCTGGTTAAGGATCCCAGCTGCGCGCTCACCACAGGCGCGGTACACTTTACGTGTGGCGAAGTTCCCCCAATGCTCCTTGGATGGTTTAGCTGGCTGAACACCGCTAAAAAAAAAAGATCAACGTTCCTGGAGCGCAGGCGGCCGTTGCTGCATTCCGCGCCGTACCGTAACACGCCACCTAGCTGACAGGCAGCAGCAAAGCGAAACGTCACCTGCCACGGCGGAGGAATGGACAACCGGAAGGTGGCTGCAACACACCACCTGCCAGCCGTCAAGAACTGCACTCAAACTTCGCTTTACCGGCTGTCGTAGTCGACTCTTTTTTCATGTATTTTTTTTTTGAACGGCCATCCATACCTAATGGCATTCTCGAGCACCTCGCACCGTGGTCGGCGCAAACCCAGAGCGGCAACTCGCACGTGGGAGGCTCGTGACACGTAGTTTGCTATCATACTTCACACTTGCTGGATTAGTGCTCCTTTACGCTCCAAAGGTACACGCATGCGCTTTCAGGCAAGCCGTAGTGCAGATGTACATTTCGGTGCATGGACATTTCTGCCGCATTTCGCCGCCATCTCCTCAGTTTTTTTCAGCACGTGTGGTATTGAGAAATTTTGCAGTATTGTCTAGCCTCAACAGCCCGCTAGTCTGTCTTAATCTGCCTTCATCATAAATCGGCAGCTCAAGTGCTAAAGCTGTTGGTGCGTGCCTTGCGGTCGTCTCGGCTGCTCAGTTACATAATTGGCAAAGTCCATTCACATTCGTAACAAACGGAAAGGAAACACGGCAGTTCCTTGTCCGCGCCTGGACGAGGATTTCAGCGGAGAAAGTGTGCTCCATAATACGTTTAATCAGACCTTTGAAGATTTCGAGTGTGTTGGCGCCGAGGCAGCCCTGCACTTCACTGTAAGAAATTGCCATTTGGATCATCTGTGAACGCATCAATGGACTGTACGATGCATAACGAAATCTGGGTCATTCCGACCTTCCCCGATTTCTTCCAGAAAATTTATGGCTCTTCCTCACACTGTCACACGGAGAAATTTCAGAAATATTCTTGGGAAAAAAAGTGTCTGATAATGCGATCGACAGCCCTTCGAATTTGCATCATCATCAGCCTGACTGCACCCACTGCAGGGCAAATGCCTCTCCCATATCTCTCCAATTAACCCTGTCCTTCGCCAGCTGCGGCTACCCTATCCCCGCAGATTTCTTAATCTGATCCGCCCACCTGACCTTCTGCCGCCCCCTGCTATGCTTGCCTTCTTATCGAATGCACTCCGTTACCCTCAAGGACCAGCGGTTATCTTGCCTTCGCATTGCATGGCCTGCCCAAGCCCATTTCTTCCTCTTGATTTCGACTTGGATGTCACTCCACTGCACAGCACGGCAGTGGCGCTGCTCAAGATGCTAATCTGCCGCGTACTTAAGGCGGTCGTGCTCCCACTTGTCGTCTCACGTACTGTGTTTACCCGATGCGTCATCGTACCTGCCCGGTTTTAATAAAAGATTACTAACACGAGCAGCCAGTGGCGTAAATCCGCGCAAACTTCAGAGGAATACACGCCCCCCGTTACAAGTCCCAGACGCGGGCGTAGCACGAAGTGCCGACAAAGCAGCCGCCGCCAGCAGAAGTACAGCTGACCGGGCCGATGCAGAGAAGCAAATTGGCCAGTCGACGAGAGAAGGTTCCAAAACGTCCCCTAGGGAAATGCCATTACGCTCCAGCTACGAACCCTTCCGACAACCTTTGCGGATGTGGCCCTTGGGGTTCCAAGTTCTTCTATTGGGGATCTGGAGGTGGTTTGGACTTCATAAAGTTACCAGCCCTGCTCGGAGAGGAGCTACCTCATTATTTGAAAACGATGCGATTCCGTATTTCTCTACGAAGTCTCCTCGCCACTTAAGTAAAGCTATGCGCTCTTCGAAGCAAAAACGCTTCTTTATTGGCTGCTCCTCTGGCCCTCTAGCTGAATCAAACCCCAAGTCCCCAACAATGAGCATCCAAGCGCGCTTATGAGGGAACTGCTTACGCTCGCATGCTCTCCCCCCCTCCTTCTCACCCTAAGCGAAGCGGGTGTCAGGACCCGCCCCCCCCCCTCCCCCTATCCCTGCGAGCAGAGGTACGCGCGCTCAGTACCTGGAAGTGACTTTTTTTCATTGGGCCTTACATTTTTTCTTCTTCCTTCTCTTGTTCCCTCTCGCCCCCCAAAATATGTTACAACAAGCAAAACTCTTGTGAGGATAAGAAAACGGCGCATCCTGTCGTTTGTGCTTTTCCAGTCCCAGTTGGTCCTCTTATTACTTTCATGTTACAGCAGTTATTCGCCTAACAGAGACGATGCAGTATATATGCCTGGTCCCAAGTGTGGATAACGCACTTTTTCTTACTTCATGAACACATCACGCATGCAACCTGCGTGATTTCATCATCATCATCATCATCATCATCATCATCACCATCATCATCAGCCTGACTACACCCACTGCAGGGCAAATGCCTCTCCCATATCTCTCCAATTAACCCGGTCCTTTTCCAGCTGCACCCACCTTATGACTGCGAACTTCTTAATCTCATCCGCCCACCTAATTTCCTGCCGCCTCTTGCTACGCTTGCCTTCTCTTGGAATCCACTCCGTTATCCTTAAGGACCAGCGGTTGTCTTGGCTTCGCATCACATGCCCTGCCCAACCCCGTTTCCTCCTCTTGATTTCGGCTAGGATGTCATTAAACCACGTTTGTTCCCTCACCCACTCTGCCCGCTTCCGGTCTATTATCGTTACACCTATGATTTTTCTTTCCATGGCTCGCTGCGTTGTCCTTAACTTAAGCGGAACCCTTTTCGTTAGCCTCCACTTTTCTTCCCCATAGGTGAGTACCGGCAAGATACAGCTGTTGTATACTTTTCTCTTCAGGGATATTGGTAACCATGCTATTCATGATCTGAGATAACCTGCCGTATGCGCTCCACCCCATTCTTATTCTCCTAGTTATCTCCCTCTCATGATCCGGATTAGTGGTCACTATCTGCCCTAAGTAGACGTATTCCCTTACCACTTCCAGCACCTCGCTACCAATTATGAACTGCTGTTCCCTTGCGAGACTGTAGAACATTACTTTGGTTTTCTGCTTGTTAATTTCTAGATCCGCCGTTCTGCTCTGCCTGTCTAAATCATTGGTCGTGCTTTGCAGTTTATCTCCTGAGTGACTTAGCAGGGCAAGGACATCAGCGAATCGCCGATTAATTTGGCATTCTCCATTAACTCCTGTCTGCAACTGTTACCAATCCAAGCCTTGGAATACCTCCTGTAAACAGACGGTGAATAGCACTGACGAGATCTTGTCTCCATTCACGAAACCCGTTTTTATTGGAATTTTATTTCTGACTTTATGGAGAACTATGGTAGCTGTGTCGTCGTTTTAGATGACTTCCAGCATTTTCACATAAGACTCATCTACACCTGATTCCGCAAGGCCTGCATGACTGCTAAGGCTTCCACTGAGTCAAATGCTTTCTCGTAATCGTTGAAAGCTATATAAAGGGGTTGGTTATATTCTGCGCATTTCCCTATCGTCTGATTGATAGTGTGAATATGATATATTGTGGAATATCCTTTACGAAAGCTGCTTGATCATTCGGTTGGTTAAAGTCTAAGGTTGCCCTGACTCTATTAGTGGTTACCTTAGTAAATACCTTGTAGGCAACGGACAGTAAGCTGATCATTCTGTAATTTTTCAAGTCCTTGGCGTCTCCTTTCTTATGAATTAAGATAATGTTTGCATTCTTCGAAGCTTCTGGTACGGCCGAGGTCATAAGGCGTTGCGTATACAGGGTGGCTAGTTTTCTAGCACAAACTAACCTCCGTTCTTCAAGCAGAATGGGCGGTGTGCTCTCACAATTGTTCGCATTCTATGGGATTAAGAAGGCCTCAGTTGTGCGAACAATTGTCTGAACGTACCGTTCATTGTGCTTTCGAATAAAGAAATCTCGTTTTTAGAAAGTAAGACTCTAAACTGTCCTTTTAACCCTGCACCTTTACTCTTGTTACTTGTTGTTTCCATCCTTCAGATAATTTAGCCTGGCATTGGCCTTTGTCATTCTCGCGTCACCTTTACCTTTGTTTATTGTTGTTTCCATATTTCACTCTCGGTTTCATGGTTTTAGCCTCGTTGTTAATCTTGTTTTCTATCATTCATATGGTTTCGCTTTTATGCTTTTCTGCTTACTTCTTTTTAGGGCTTGCACCTTCATCTTTTACTGTTGTTTCTGTTGGTTCCACGTCTCATCCCTTTTGCTTAGTGTTTTCGCTCGTAATACATCGTTCGGCCGTTTCCATATTTCGTTTTTTTTTTGAACTTTTAGTTTCACCGTCAGCTTTTTACCTTCCTCTCTCCTTTTATCTAGGTATCAAAAGTGTTTAGGCATGCACACACTTGGGGTTTTTTAGATTGGTTCTCCAGATTGGCTGTACTCGGCTGTTAAACGTATCTGCTGTGTTGAATCCTGGCCGTGCCATGTGGTGGTTTGTTGCGTATAAAAGGAATGCTGAAGCGTTTTCGAATGAAGGTTGGAAGACTGCGCTCTGTGTGTGTACGTGTTTCTTGTCTCTGTCCCTGTTTGTTTCGCGCAGTTTAATCATGAACGAGAAGCACCAATAGCCCGCCAGAAAACCCTTCGCGAAAGCAGTATTGGCCTCGTAACCAGGAAAATGCCGTTGTGGTGAAGCCTCTTAAGTTAGTTACGTGACAAGTGAAATGGCGGGAAATAAACAAGACTTTGAATGAAGGTGACCTTGGATAACCTGGAGAAATAAAATAAATATTGCCGCGGCTGGGGTTTCGAATCCACAGCGGCGCGAACAGATCCGCTTCGCTGGTCACTGCACGAGAGGAAGGAAGGAAGGCCTCAGACGTTGCTGGTACATACCCACTACAGTGGAGTGGCCAAGACACAGGCGGTTAATTGCTGGATACAGGAAAGTTTTGACGGGAAAAAGAGTGGCAATAGTATGTAGTCTGATAGATTGGAAGGCGGAAGGACAGGGGAGCAGTGTGCTATAGCCGCTTTTTTTTCTTTATTGACTGTGCTATCGCCGCAGCCCATCACGCCTCGTGCTGAACTGCAACACACCCTCGCGCTGCGCACTGCACATCGTCGTCTTTTTATGGAGGAAAAACGCTAAGGCGCCCGTGTGCTGTGCGATGTCAGTGCACGTTAAAGATCCCCAGGTGGTCGAAATTATTCCGGAGCCCTCCACTACGGCACCTCTTCTTCCTTTCTTCCTTCACTCCCTCCTTTATCCCTTTCCTTACGGCGCGGTTCAGGTGTCCAAAGATATATGAGACAGATACTGCGCCATTTCCTTTCCCCCAAAACCAATTATTATTATTATTATTATCTGTGCGCAAGTCAGGAAAGGAAGAAAAAACGGCCTTCAATTGCGCTTTCAGCTACGTGTCGTTAGTGTCCACATCTGCAAACACCAGCATTCGCGCGATGTTTCGTGGTTAGCAATGCTAAACAGCAAGCAATTTCTTTCTACCTTTCCTTGTGTTCAAGTGTCGCATACATTGCTTCAAAGAAATGTAAAGAAAAATGACACTTCTCAGGCTAAGAATAAAAGAAATACATAAAACATTTTCTGCTAGCAGTTAATTGCTGGCTGATATGGAAACAAAATGCTCATAATTTTTCAGCAAGAAATTAGAGAATAGAAATAATAGCTAGTGTTCGATAATTTTTTTAATGACGCCTAGTTTTTCATTGGTCCGGATAATTCATAGAGCTGTCACGTGGCCGAAAAATTCTTTCCCCAGTAATATTGCCCTTTCAGCCGTGGGACAAAGAGCCATTATTTTTCTGGAACAAATATAGGAGGTTCGTGCGTTCGGCGTCAAATGAGCCGCCTTGGAGACCTATCTATGTTTGCAGCATTGCACGTAGATGCAGCCGCGGCCCATATTACTACTGCTGTGTCTGCGGTCGATACCGCTATTGTGAGTGCACATAATGAGCATTACTAACAAGCGCCGAGCACCAAAAGTTTCGCTTGTACAAGCTCCAACTCCTTTACAAAATATGTGGGCTGACTTTCAGGGGCAGTTTTCCCAATGTTCGGAAAAAAGGCAGTTTCCAACATGTTGCGACAAACAAAGCAAAAACACCTGCGCCAAGTTGCTCAACGAGAGGTTGGGTGAGAGCACGTTATGGAGCACGCCTACCGCGCACCATGTCGTCGAGCTTCTTTTCGACGTAGTCGACCAGGCTTGAACGGTAGGAGACCTTCTGGGCGCCGCGGGGCACCGGGTGCTCCTCTGCCCAGGTGGCGCACGTGTACTCGTAGAAGTTGTCGCACGGGCTCAACACCGGATCCACCAGCCCCGCCAGCCGCTCTCCTGCACGGCACACCGGCGGCGTCATGCGGCCGAAGACCGCGAGCATTAGTCACCACCTAGGGACAGAAACCTCTCCGGCTGACTCCCGGGCAAGCCTGTCTCAGCAAATACGTCCGAGCAAAATGTACGCGTCAGCTAGTTGGTGTCATTGCATAATGGTTTCCTCGAGAGCAGCAAATCACGAAGTTCAACGTACCCTCTTTGATGCAGCTATCCGTTGTGCACACATAGTCCCTGCTGAATCCTGCCAGTCACCGGGAAGAAAGGAAAAGTGAGGTAATGAAATCAGGGAAAGCCTTCACATACGACTGAAATGCGTCAAGCGCTGACACTTTCAAATAACCGGCTGCAAGAATTTTGCCTTCCTTATGTCTCGGCCATGAACACTCCTCGCGTGTGTTATTTGCCAAAGCAACGCACAAAGCGTTATAAGCACAACTTCAAAAAAGCGCGCAAGTTTGTAGTGCTTTAATGTGCCACTAGATGGAGCCACACATCCCACTTCGTGCAAAGCGAATGGTCTTGGTGATCGAAAGCTGAAAAGCCTAGTCATCTTTAGTGTGTGTGTGAGGTTTGTGTTCCCGATTTGCTTATTATTGTTTTTGTCCTTTTTTCTTGGCTGGGCGCTACAACGTGACCATCTGTTCCAAAGGGTTGCATACGAGGCAACCCTTTGGAAAGCATCACGCGCTCGTTGTGATCGTTGGATAGTGGTCAGGGAACAGTTAACATTCTTCCGGTGCAGCTCAAATACTGCGTTTAACACTTGATTTTAAGTCAGTGAGTAGCTTTGCTAAATAAGCAACTATTATGACACATACGAAAATTTGTGCAGTTTCGTTTCTCCTTGTGTAAGGGTGAACCGGTCGACGGATAACGCGAAGGTGCGAGCTGCACTTACCCCGAGGGGCGACAGTCTTTTGGATATATGCAGCTCCAAGCATTCCGTGGGGCTTCTCGACTAGCAGGTTATTAGCAGACGCTGTAAATATAAAGAGGAAAGAAAAAAAAAAAAACTCGTCCGCGACAGGACTCGAACCTGCAATCTTCTGATCCGAAGTCAGACGCCTTATCCATTAGGCCACGCGGACCGATGGTCGTTACGTACATAAATTCTGTATATGTAATGTACACTACCCTTTGACGTAGTTTCTGCTTTGGCTGCGACGTTTTCTGCTGCTTCGGTTGCCCGTTGCGCCATGCGGGAGCCCAGCACTGTCGACCGGGCTGTTGTCGGCTGCACTGCACGCAGAAATTTACGGCCGAATTTCAGTGGTCCAGCAAACCACATCACTCTTTTTTGGTACGACAACGTTACTACGTTCTTAGCAAGCTGCATGGAGAGTTCAGCGCATTGGCTGTTTTCAAAAGTCCGTGGTTTAAGGTACTGTACGTTTTTCCGGCTGCATCGGAAGAATCCGGCGCGTGTTTTTAAAGCGTGTTTTTAAGTTTTTAAAGGGTATATCGGATGGACCACGTGACATTTTTGTCCCGACTACGTAGGGCGGATATGACCAGTGTCCTTTCTCCCGGGCATTTTCCGGCCAAACTAAGTGCTGCCATTTCATTCTCGCTAGGCGGTCTCCTCGACTGTGTTCTCGCTGCGCTCTTTTGGATTGCCATCCACGAGGGAAGTGACCCCTTTGGCAGAATCCTTCAATTCTCCTCTGCTTTGGTTTAATAATGTTTGCCCGCTGCCCGGAATGGGCGCGCCAGCAAAGCTTGTTCTGCGACGTGCATGCATGACAAGCTCGTAGCGCGTCCTCTGCTTGCACAATGTTGTGTGGTTGCAGCGTGGCAACAACTCCTGGCTAGTTCCATTCCAACGTGTGCTTTTCTGCCGTTCGCAGCTGCCCGCTTCCTGAACTTGCTTCCTTGAGACCGCTCTCCTAACTCGGGGGCATGCCGCATCTGTGCTAAACATGTACATGTGTGGCGTGTGGAGATGGCTGAGCGGGGGGGGGCACTTCAGCTCCAGCTAAGCTCGAGCCCCCCCCCCCCCCCCCCTTTCCCTCGGGGATTTCAACCCCGCGTGCGGACACGAAAGAGCAAGCTGCGAGCCAGACATTTTCTTCGTCTTCGCTGCAAAAAATAAATAAATAAATAAACGTCGGTGTTTACTCGGAAGCGGCCCGTACTCGCTTCCAAATTTGCGGTCGCTACTCCCTACTGTCTCCGTGTGTTGTGGTGGAGCACGTCTCCTCGCCAAGCAGGCGTAATCCATTGCCGTTGTGCGGCCGGTTATGTAATAACCGTACGCATAAAAAAATTCTGCCCACTATTGCTTTTGCCATGACTGAGAGGCAAAATGTAATTTTAATGATGAGCATACTGTTTTCCGACAAAGAAGAGCTGACATGATATTTAACGTGTCTCGGACAGCCGCCGTGCAGCATGAGATGCGTGTAGTGCCGGGTACAGGCACTCGATCCCTAGTGAGTCATGATCATCAGCCCGGTCCTGTGCCATCTGCGGCCACCTATCCCCGCAAACTTATCCGTCCACCTAACTAATTCTCCCGTCCCTTAATTCTGTTTGAATCCAGTCAATCGCTTGACGACCGTCCATTTCCTTGCCTTCGAATTACATGCCCTGCGCATTTCTTCCTCTCGATTTCGACTAGCACGTCATTGACTTGCGTTCATTCTCTCAGCTGCACTGCTCTCTCACTGCTGCAACTATCATTTCCATTTCCACTGCTCGCTGCGTTGTCCTCGATTTCAAGGGACTCTGCGGAGAAATTGAAGTTGGCTTGCATCGACAGAATACCAGCTCCTAGCCCCGAAAAGACCACAGAGAAACAAAGCTCTTATGAGGTACAAAAGAGCAAGAAGTAAAATATGGGCATACCGCCGCAGGCTAATCTTGCTAATCTCGCCAACACAAACGCGGTGACGAAATACCCGAAAGAATCACGGGTCTCTGAGGCTGACAAACGTGCGCGAAGAATAGCTGGTGCACACGAAGAAGCCGCAAAGAAGACAACCTGGAATCCAAAGAAAACAGGCGGCCACCTTGCGTGCCCGGGTGGTTTCTTTATCGACGCGCCTCAATTTGCAAGCGCGGAGCAGCAGAGCAACTCGTGCGACGAGGAGAATGTCGCACGAGCCTCGGCGCTAGCAAGCGCACCATTCGGCATGTCCGCTTCGTCATGGTACCAAGAGGCTGGGCTGCATGACGAGGACTGTTATTACTAAACTTAAGTACGTCTCTGCTCATTAGTCATTGAGGTGGCTCGGCCGTGACAGCTGCCGCACCTGTAGCTTGGCTTGCTGCCGACTCCTCAGCGCTACGCTGCCATACCCGCCGCCTCAGCCCTCAGAAGCATTGCACGCTGTGTGGGGTTGAGATCGCTGAATGGCAGGCCGCAGTTGCTTGCGAGAACTTGATTGTGGATAGCGGGATCCATCGTAACGATGGTGCGAACGTAAACGGAGCGACGGCTCCGGCCGGCGGCAGTTCATTTCGGCTGCTGCTAGGCTGCACCACTCGCCGCGGCGGCAGTCACGCAGTCCGTCAGTTGGCGCAACTTTTCGGCTATTTGTCACCAGAGAGTTTGAATCAGAGCGGCGGGAAGTGTTTCAACTGTAGCCGGCCGTCCTAACTAGAGCCACCGGGGCGTGAAAGGGGAGATGGAGGGAGGGAGTGTAAGAAGAGAGAGAGGAAGAGAAGGCTTGTGCCCCGGCGTCGCCCATCGAATGGACGGGCTCAGTATCCGGACATCTTGGAGGCTCAGTAGGCATGCGCAATCAGGCAGATAGTAAACTGAATCCTAGAGGGGTGCCGAGGTAGAAGATTTCGGGCAGTCATGACGCGTCGGTGGCATTGCTCCTGATAAACATAAAAATAGCAGATGCAGCGATGTGAGCCTGACGTTATCGCTCGCCAGGGAAGGGGCCCATTTAATGAAATTCCCTCGTCAGCCTGAAGCGACTACATAACAGTCAGATTTTTTGAGGTGGCTACCGCCACCCTGCCCGTTCACTTGGCGCTTGACTCAAGCTAATAATGAACCTGTGAACACCAATACGTCGCTAACACACGCAGCAGCAAATTCAGCAGCTTTATTCACGTCTTCTGAACAGAGGGCTCAGACTCAAGATGGTGGGGAGGCGATCGCCGCCGCCCATTCATAAGTGCAAAGGATATGACACCCCCCTCCCTTTGCACTGAGCAAATATGAGCCCCCCCCCCCCCCCCCCCCGACCGCAGCCTCCGAGAGTTCCGCGTGGACGGTAAGGGAACTACCGACCCTCTGTCGCTCTGCTTGCATGCCACGTTGCGGTGCATACTGGAATAGCGATACACCCAATGCTGCTCCGGCCGCAAGCAGGATATATTGCCGTGGTAAATTCCTCTGATAAGGAAGCGACTGTAGTAAATAAGGACACAAGAAGAGTCGGTCGGCAAGCTCTTAGATTCAATGAGTGCGTGGTATGTATGCTTACCCGCCATCGTCGCATTCTTTTGCAAAAACTTGCTCATACTGGATGCTGAGGGCGAGAAGGAAAACACCATGAAAATATAACGTTATTACTTCTCGGCAGTGCAGAAACTTGGGCTTCATCTGAAACGCGATGAGGTTCAGCTACAGCTGTTCGCAATGTGGTATGGTAGCACGACCATTCATGGTTGTAACCGATATATGCCAGTAAATAAATGTGTTCTACAAAGTGGACGTCACCCTAATCAGCACAGCCCATTGCTAATGAGACCGGCCCTCCGGCCGACCTTCACGCCACTTGCGGCATTCAGGCGAACCTCTCGGCTCCGCAGCGCCGGCCAACGTATAGAGGCTGTAAAAGCAGGTGCGTAACAAGCTGCCCCAGAGCGAAGAGGGAGAACTCTTGTCGAACGCGTAACAGAATCTTCGGGACAAAAGTCAACCTCGATTCGAAAGGAACAAGCTCCCCCTGCTATGGTCTCGTGTTGAAAACTTTTAATATAAAGCTGCCCACGAAACCAGACCGTCACTTGAGCGCTTGCACAGTTATTAGGCGTTTTCAGAAAGCCGGAGAGGCATTACCGAAGACTTGTACAGGTTTACAGGACGCCAGCTCAACTGAGCAGTGGTCCTACCCGGCCACGCGCTTACCACTGCGCATGTTCGGCTCCCGTGCGTAAAACCGGTATAAGTCTCCTCTAGTACGTCTCCGGCAATCTCTCTTGTTAGCGTGCCGGAGACGGAGAGGCACACCGGATGCCTACTGCGCACGTGCAGGAGGCATCCGGTGTGCATGCTGAAAACGCCTACTGTCGAGACATTCCTTTGCCGTCTGGGGAACATTGCACTTTTTGGGAACTTAGGCTTGCACTATGCGTGTCTCGCGCTCTTAATTCTAGCAACCGCGACACACGGGACGAGGAGAAATGAGCAGACTAGTGCTTTTATTGCGCACGAGTACAGACTAAGGCGGTAGAGCAAGGGCTGCTACCGCGGGAAAGAACAAGAATAGATGATTGATTATTATGCGCCCGTGATGATCATTCCAAAGTTATTGCGATCCCGACATCTGAATGGCGCATAACTATGGCGTCAGTTTTGTGCCTTCCTGTGGTGAGGACCCACTTCTGTTGGCGATGATGACGCAGGCGACGCCCAGCAGCACGAGGAAGGCGACCGAGAGCACCACGACGCTGGACTTGAGCACCACCCTGGGGAGGCCCGCCTCGTGGGACAGCCGGTGGGTGCTGCGCCGTCGAAACACCTCAGCAAACTTGGCCCGCAGATTACTCAACACTGAACGCAGCTCCTGAAATAGGCGAAGAATTCTGCGCACGTGGGGAACGGGAGAGCTGTTGGCGCGTTGTTTACTCAAACTTTCCAACTTGTGAGCTTGTACTCCTCCTCAACCACACCGGAGTGGGTTGCAATGCACTTTATGAGGTCGAAACGGACGAGGAAATTAACAATACGTATTTGGCGATCTGCAGGGCGTCGCAAATGGCAGGAGGCCACAACCTGGCGTTCGAGGCGGCGGCGCCTTCGCTGCTGCTCGGCGGAGGCCCGTACACAGGAACTCTCTGGAACAGTGGAGGCTGGACCCGTGGCGCCGTGTCGTTGTAGAACACCTGCGCGCATTCGGCCGAGGACGCGTTTACATGCCGCATACACGCCGAGAAAATCAGCACTGCGCCTCCAAAGGAAAGAAACATCGGCGGCATGCGATCGTCGCGGCACTCTCTTCGTACAGAGACTGTCCTTAGCCAAGTATGCAGCCATGCATAAATGGGAATTTCGGCTACTTGTTTTCGCATATAGTGTGCATTTATCCTCAGGTCCTGCTCACACGCATCCAGCAGGCCTCGAAGGAGAAGGGAAGCTGCTCGGAGCTGGGTACTCACTCGGAACGACATATGCCGGTCTCTACATATCGAAAACCAACGACTGATAGGACATCCATACGTGCCAAAACACGCTGCGGGGCAAGTTGGCGCATGGTTTGTAGAAAAAATAAGGCGCCAAACAGGACAGCACAGAGGAAGAGACGAGGAGACAGGCGCTACTTGCAACTGTTTATTGAAACCATGCAGAAGCGGCTGTCAAAGTTCTTGTGATGTTTTCTGCCCCCCCCCCCCCCCCCCCCCCCCCCCGTGAACTTGCATCATTGTGCCGCACGATTGACAGTGAAAATTCCAAAGAAATAGAACGTAAAACAAAACACGCCGATCTTTTGGTGACGTGTGCCGTTGTTTATCGTTTTCCGCTGACTTGGGGGAAAGAGTACATCGATCATGCGGGCCGGTGTCTCAGTGATCGTTTACGGGAGCTGGAGCATGAGCTCTCGCTGAGAAATGGCGCCGGCTCGCACTTGCCGCATCGCTGCAAGGACTGCGGGAAGGAAGAACAGAAGGAATGTGAACCTATAGGAGTTAAGTTGCCGAGCTGTTGCTCCGGGACCGATCGCGCGCGCACCCCGAAGCCGGTAGCTGGGCACCCTTGGTTTTTCGTGTGTTGGCTGTTCTTCGGGGCTCCTCGAGAAGCCGCCATCCTGGCGCCGCCGAAAAGGGTTTGTTTTGCGACAAACGCGGCGGATGGCGGCAACGTCGGTTAACAGGCAGTGAGGAGGCCCGTCCTTGTAAAGTCGCACTCGGGCCGCAAGACGCGGCCGAAGCGCGGACCCCTGCGGTTTCGAGAGGGAGTCGCGTGTGAATTTATGGCTTTTAACGGCGGACCGCGGGACGGGCCGGGTGCCTCGGAGCGGGCAGCAGAAGGGGGGAGCACGACCAGGGCAGTGCGCTGTTCAGACTGGGTGTTCGGTTTCCCTGAGCTTCCGCTGGCGTTTTTAGTGATTTTGTACCTCTGTGCTGTAACCAAGCGGAAATGAGCAACATCTTCGTGCATTTCGCGCAGTGCCCGCGAGACAACAACAACGTGAGCACCGGCGTGCTATTGGCTCCTTCAGTTTGAACGAAATTCTCCTGATTGGCTCCGAGAAGCGCATTCCTATTGGTCACAAAAAGGGCCCCAGAAGGCGAGTTTTCGGTGCCAACAGCGGAGATCGGAGGGCAGCTCGCCTGTGAGCGCCCGTACAATAAAGAGATAGTGTTTCGAAGAACTTGTCCAGTCTGTTCCGCAACGTGTCGCCGGATCACCGAAACATCAGAAGACTTTGTCGATCACCAACATCGATCGATCAGTCATTCACCTTCCTCATTTCAAAATTAACTCTAGGCTTAAAAACGCTAGTATTATACTTAGAAGTAAAGACAAGGCTGAGCGTGAACTGATAGAGGCGCACCAGACCAGCCAAAATGGAAGAGAATGTGTTAGCACCCCATCTTTCATAATCCACAGGAATGAAAGTGTGTGAAATCGTTGATTCATATGTGTACGCCGATTTTGGCAGCGGCAGCAGCACCCTGCGAACATCACCACTTACTCTGCTGCCGAAACTGTGCAGATACGACGGAGAGCGCGGTCTTTACCTGGATCGTCTGACGCTGCCCTGCCCCATCGGACACGGCGGGCTGCCCGGCTTACTCAAGTCACCGTTCTACTGGTTACTGTTGTACTGCACGACCGGCTTCGCACGAAATCAGTTCTGCTATAATCGCCGCAAGCATCCAGTGCGCCTGCGCGCCTGACGGAGCCACCGACCGTACATAAATTGGAAGCACCTGGCGAAGCGGTCTTTTGGCAGCGGCAGCAGCACCCTGCGAACATCACCACTTACTCTGCTGTCGAAACTGTGCAGGTTAGTTTGTACTCATATTCTTCTACTTGATGGTGCTTGTGCTGCGGTCGATGCCAAAGACATGTAGTGTACGTTCCTGTGTTGGTTCTAGCGGCATCTTGTCGCAGTGAAAACCATGTCTAACGTCTGCTGCACTTGTAACGTGGTCTTTCTTGAGAGCGAAGGACGCGTAGCTTGTTCAGAGTGCGCACACGAGTACAATTTCGGAAAATGTGCAGGGCTAGCGGGAAAGTCTTTCAAGGGACAATCTGACCCTGCCAAGAAAGCGTGGCGATGCCAAGATTGTCGGAGCTCGGCGTCGCATGGTAGCTGCAGTGATGAAATTAAGACCAATGGAGATATAAAGGCTATCCTTACATCTATTAATCGGAAGCTTGAAAGCCTACCAGCCCTCGTACCTCGAGTGGACGCCATGGAAGAATCTATCACGCACATGTCGGCCATTTTTGAAGATTTAAAAAACACAATCGGTGTGCAAGAAAATGAGATTAGAGTGCTCAGAAAGAAGGTGCAAGAACTGGAGGCAAGGGATGAAAACAACCTATCAGCTCAGGTACAACTTCGACGAGAATAAATGAGCTTGAGTTTAGAAATAGGCAGCTTAATTTGGAAGTTCATGGTGTTCCTTCTCTGAAAGATGAAAACTTGCTCACGATATTGAATGAGGTTGCAGATAAGCTCAAGACGCCTCATCTCGTCGAACAGGACATTGTCTCGGCACCGAGGCTGCCCGCTCAGAAAGATAAGATACCTGGCATAATCGTGCGCTTCACAAGGCAGGGGATCAGGGAATCGTGGTTGAGTAAGAAGAACAACTTAAAAGGCTAAGCCAAACATCTTCATCCAAGAAAACCTAACCAGACACAACCGAGAACTGCTTCTAGCAACAAGAAAACTGGGCGAAAGAGGCCATGTTCAAATAAGTATGGCATACCCATGGGAAAGTTCTTGTGCTGATGATGGATGGGGCAAACGCAATCCATATTAAATGCCTCGACGACCTTGATCGCCTTAAGCCGAAATGAAGTGTGCACTGAGTGCTATACTTAAGGGAAGAGGGCAAAGATGTATGAGCACACCTTTTACTCTCCAGATGGCCTGAACATTACGGTATTTAATTTTAGGTCTTCCGTACTAAAATGTGTACACCTAAATGCAAGATCTGTCCGCAACAAAATATTTTCTTTAGAAGAATTCTTCGGTAAATTTTCTTTTAGCTCTTCTGTTATTATGTTCTGCGAAAAATGGAGCACGAGTGAGAGTTACGTTTTCAGAATGAAAGGCTATATACAATACGTACTACATCAACCGCCCTTGTGATCGCGGAGGTGGCACTACAATTCTAACTTTGGAACAAATGGACTGTGAACTGCTTGATTCATTTAGCATAGGGACCCCAGACTATGAAGTGTTAATTTTAATTGCAGATAATGTAATATATTCGGTCAGTTATCGGCCACCAAATGGGCATATTTCGACATTTTTTTTATTTTTATGAAGGCTTTCTTTCATTTGTTGTAGAAAACAAGTATAAGCTGATAGTCGCAGGTGATTATAATATTGATATGGGTGTTAACACTCCTACTAGTACAAATTTTAACAACCTTCTCTTGTCATATGGATTTGACAGCGTTAATAATGAACCAACCAGAATAACAACTGAATGTGAGTCAGTGCTAGGCATATTCATAACAAACCTTTCATCGCAAGATATAATAGCTGGTGCCATATCATGTTCCATTAATGATCATCTTCCCGTGTTCCTTTGTCTACAAGTTACCCGCACTCTAAACAGTTCGTCTGCTGACAGTCTTTACCAGCCAGTAACCGATACGGCTCTTAACGCGTTTAGGAACGAGCTGCTTCAAATAGACTGGTGCGAATTCCTGAATATACATGTTGCTAACAATGCCTACAATGTTTTCTTAGATACCTTCAAAAGATTGTACAATGCTCATTTTACTGTTAAAAGCCGCAAAAAGAGTAGAAAAATTCAAAAGCCATGGGTCACACATGAACTGTACCAACAAATGAGAGCAAAAGATAAGCTCTACAGACAGTTCTTAAACACCCGCAATCCTGATGATTTGGCCGTCTTTAAACGGAACCAACTAACGAAACAACTGCGCACCGCACGTAAAGAGTACTTCTCACGTTTTTCTGGACGACAAAAATGTGCCGAGTGAGTTCCTCTGGGACAAATTAAACACGCTATCGCGTCGCGATAACCAACGCAGCTGCATTTCTAAACTAACGATTAATGGCATAGCTTTGCACGAGGCGGAACTGGCTGATGTTTTCAGTAATTTTTTTACAAATATGAGTGCGCCAGGAAGCTCCTCAAATGCAGGTCGATATATCAGCACGCGGAATGAAAAATCAATATTTCTACAGCCAGTGAATGTACAGGAAGAAATTAAAGAACAGCAGCAGTAGGGATTTTGACGAAATTCAAATAACATTAGCAAAGTATGTCGCAGATGTCATAACACCAGTTTTAACGCATATTTTTAAATAAATGTCTGGTGACCTCGACATTTCCGGTGAAAATGCAAACCGCGAAAGTAGTAGCGCTTTTTAAAAAGGGAAGCCGAAATGAACTGGGAAATTACCGGCCGGTGTCTACCTTACCTATATTTTCTAAGCCCCTTGAGAAAATAATACACTGTAGGCTTGTAAATTTTGCTGATCACTGCGAAATAATAACGAAACACCAGTTTGGGTTTAGGAAGAATATGTCTACAGAATTAGCTCTGCTTCAATAGAAAGAGTATATTTTAACACAGTTTGAAAGCAAGGCAATAGTACTCAGCCTATTTGTCGATTTTTCCAAGGCATTCGACCTGGTGAATCATGATGTTGTGCTGCAGAAGCTATACCTTTACGGTATACGAGGGGGTGGATTACAGTTATTGCAATCATATTTATCTCATCGATGTCAAATAGTCGAAATAAACAACTCGCGATCACGAGTCCTGCCACTGCCTTGTGGTGTTCCACAGGGCAGCATATTGGGCCCCTTGCTATTTAACCTGTATATTAATGACATTGTTAACATTAATCAGAACGCCAAATATATTATATACGCAGATGATACCAGCATATTTTTTTCTGGTAATAACATCGATAAACTAATCAGTGATTGTAATGAAACTATAGTCGAACTGCAGCACTGGTCCTTATCCAATTACATGAAGATTAACGAAAATAAAACAAAATCAGTTGTCTTCCCGTCGAAAAATAAACCTGTTCGTCCTCATGCCGATATTGTTTTAAACTCTCATCCTGTTGACCACTTCAAATGTCTTGGTGTGCTATTCACTGCCAATCTGTCCTGGGAATCTCATGTGAATTTTGTATTAGCCAAACTTGCTCGATTAACTGGTGTAGTCGGTCGTCTCCGATACATGCTTTCTACTAAAACAAAAATATTGGTCTATAATTCTCTTTTCTATCCGCACGTCAACTATTGCCAAACTTGTCTGGGGCACGACTACTTTCTCTAACACAAAAAAAATATTCCATTTGCAAAAACGGTATCTACGCCACGTGTACAATGCTGGTTATAATGCAACCACTGCAGTATTCTTTCACCGTGCACATGTTATTACAGCTCACAAGCTATACCGCTACCGTTTGAGTGCTCGGCTTAAATATGAAGTGAAAAAAATATTCATAGCCTCCTTGCCTTGGCACATTTGGAAAGAAATGAGAAATGTTATAATACTAGACGTAGAGAAAACTGAAAGGTTGCTGTACCACGCTTGAATTCTGGTATGGAGCGTTTGTGTTATTCTCTGCCATCTCTGTTAAGCTATTAACAGTCACTGAATTTTGATTTATTTAGTCGTTCCACTGTTAAACTTTAGACCTGTTAGACCTGTTTGCTGATTCACTAACGTGATTTCGTCTTTTCTGGTGTTTGTTTTATCTAGCTCAGGACTTTTTTCTTTTCTTCTGCATTGATCAAGAGTCTTGATATGCTTATCGCTTGTTCATTCTTTGGTGCTGACAGTGTTTGATTTATCTGGCTCAGGACTTTTTCTTTTATTTTGCGTTGATCGAGTGTCTTGATTTGTTTATCGCTTGTTTATTCTCTGGTGCTGTCTAGACGCTGCCTTATATATAGGGCTGCGGACTCGTCAAGCCGCCAAGTGGCAGCTTTTTCTCCGTAGCCCCTCCATCTGTAGCACCTGATGGAAAATAAAGATTTGATTCGATTTTATTCTGCCATGCCTTATTCATGATCCCGCGCGTGATCACGCACCTGTTATTCCTACAGCCCTCCATTTATGGGTATATATATATATATATATATATATATATATATATATATATATATATATATATATATATATATATATATATATATACGTGTGTGTGTGTGTGTGTGTGTGTGTGTGTGTGTGTGTGTGTGTGTGTGTGTGTGTGTGTGTGTGTGTGTGTGTGTGTGTGTGTGTGTGTGTGTGTGTGTGTGTGTGTGTGTGTGTGTGTGTGTGTGTGTGTGTGTGTGTGTGTGTGTGTGTGTGTGTGTGTGTGTGTGTGTGTGTGTGTGTGTGTGTGTGTGTGTGTGTGTGTGTGTGTGTGTGTGTGTGTGTGTGTGTGTGTGTGTGTGTGTGTGTGTGTGTGTGTGTGTGTGTGTGTGTGTGTGTGTGTGTGTGTGTGTGTGTGTGTGTGTGTGTGTGTGTGTGTGTGTGTGTGTGTGTGTGTGTGTGTGTGTGTGTGTGTGTGTGTGTGTGTGTGTGTGTGTGTGTGTGTGTGTGTGTGTGTGTGTGTGTGTGTGTGTGTGTGTGTGTGTGTGTGTGTGTGTGTGTGTGTGTGTGTGTGTGTGTGTGTGTGTGTGTGTGTGTGTGTGTGTGTGTGTGTGTGTGTGTGTGTGTGTGTGTGTGTGTGTGTGTGTGTGTGTGTGTGTGTGTGTGTGTGTGTGTGTGTGTGTGTGTGTGTGTGTGTGTGTGTGTGTGTGTGTGTGTGTGTGTGTGTGTGTGTGTGTGTGTGTGTGTGTGTGTGTGTGTGTGTGTGTGTGTGTGTGTGTGTGTGTGTGTGTGTGTGTGTGTGTGTGTGTGTGTGTGTGTGTGTGTGTGTTCATCCGCTTCTTGTGTAGATTGGCGGCCCGGTACAGTAAGCAGTTCATCTGGCATCTGCACGCTTACCACTCGCTGCAAAGTTGTCGAAACAGAAGCCGACGAATTAGCGCGACCTTTTGCGGCACTGACGGGAACTGCATCACCTTCAGCCCAACATTGATGCAATTAGTGTGCTGAAGTGTAGGAGCAAACGGGCCCTGTTTACTGTTTTTTTTTTAAAATAATAACACCGCCATTAAAGACATCCTCATCCTCGTTCCCCACTGTTTCGTGCTCACTCGGTTCGGCTCGGTGGAAGCAGCGAGAGTGCGCACCTGGTCGGGGATCTCCTGGGGGACGTGCTCTGGAGAGCGGCGGCAGGGCGCGATGCTGACCGAAGACGCGGAGCCGACGACGGCCACCATGCGGCGCTGGCCGTGCTTGCTCTCCCGGCTGGTGCTGGGCCGCGCCGGAGGCATCTGCGTCGCCACCGCGTGGTCCGCATTTAACGAGCGGATGCAGCGTCGGTGTGGTCAGCCACCGACATCTCCGTGACGAGACAAGTTTTACGCTAAGGCTCCCGTTCTGCTGGAAACCCGCCATTTCGAGCGAAAAAAGTCACGTGACGTCATCACAACCTGCCCACCAGACTATGCGACGAGTACTCACCGGTGCAGGTGGCAGACCTCACCCCCACCGGCGGCTGTGTTTGAAGCCGCCACCTGCCGGGCCAGCGGAGCATCGCTTTGAGGACTGCCCGCAATCTATGAATGTAGTGTAGAGAAAGACTGTCTGCGGAGAGACAGCGCTTGTGTGTCCGTCCCGTTGTCTTCACTGTGTCTTTTGCTGTGCTGCGCTGGTATGTCACGACACGCAAGGAGGACGCCAAGCTGCCGAAGGGATCCGTTAAAGCTGCCGCGTTATACCCTCAAGCGGAGCTCGAGTGTCCCCTCGAGGTTTTTACTGTGGGGACATGCACGGCATATTAAATGCGACATAAATGACAATCCCGGCATTGCTGTGTTGCGGTGCCTACAGTTCCTGATTACAACAGCTGCACAGTGGGAACCAAAGGCGAGCTGGGGCGCTTGAACTGCGCCGTGACGGATGGGGGGATTTTCGGATGCGCTGCCACTGCGCAGCACACGGGTGTACATGGACCAGCGAGGGGGCCGGGCTCCGATCGTGCCAACTCGTGCTCGGTGCCACGACCTCCGTGGCGGGGATATTAACAGGGAATAACAAGCAGGTGATAGAAACAATCGTGTAACGTCCCGTAATGCAGTCGCCATAGACGAGGGAACAAAACAGGCGGTGACCAAACAGCGCTCGCAATCTGCGGTGACAGCGGTGACAGCCATCGGTCGCAATCTGCGTGCCGCAGACCAAGCACAATAGACGCTGGAGAGTGCGGGGAACTTACATTTCTAAAGGCGGCTCAGCCGTAGCCTGCGTCTTCCTCGGTGGCCGCGTTCTTCTTCTTCTACTCCTGCTCGGCGCTCGCGCCCTGATGCGCGTTTGCTTAAATCAGCTTCTTCGTCACCAGAGCGGTTTGTTCAAGGCGTCACCAGAGCGGTTTGTTCAAGGCGTCACCAGAGCGGTTTGTTCAGGGAGAATGGCCGGCCCAAGCGGAGGGTCTGCGGGAGCAGAGGGGAATGAGAAGAGCTGGGAAGTTTCAGGTTGCGGCCTCTTTCTCCCTGCGCCTTTGCGCTTCTAATTTTGTGGGCACAACGCACACGGTAAGGTCCTAAGCCTGGACTATGCCTGTCAGTCTCCTCGCCACGAGAGCTTCCCTATCCTCTGATCTTCTGCTCCTGATAGATTTTTTGCGCAGTGGCGTTCCTGTTGCGCGTGTGCCCAAGGATGGCGGTGCAGTCTGGATGACCGCATCACATGCCCTCCCCAAGCCCGTTTCTTCCTCTTGATTTCGACTTGAATCTCAGTAAACCACGTTTGTTTCCTCACCCACTCTGCCCGCTTCCGGTCTATTATCGTTACACCTATGATTTTTCTTTCCATGGCTCGCTGCGTTGTCCCTAAATTAAGCGGAACCCTTTTCGTTAGCCTCCACTTTTCTTCCCCATAGGCGAGTACCGGCAAGATACAGCTGTTGTATACTTTTCTCTTCAGGGATATTGGTAACCATGCTATTCATGATCTGAGATAACCTGCCGTATGCGCTCCACCCCATTCTTATTCTCCTAGTTATCTCCCTCTCATGGTCCGGATTAGTGGTCACTATCTGCCCTAAGTAGACGTATTCCCTTACCACTTCCAGCACCTCGCTACCAATTATGAACTGCTGTTCCCTTGCGAGACTGTAGAACATTACTTTGGTTTTCTGCTTGTTAATTTCTAGATCCGCCGTTCTGCTCTGCCTGTCTAAATCATTGGTCGTGCTTTGCAGTTTATCTCCCGAGTGACTTAGCAGGGCAAGGACATCAGCGAATCGCCGATTACTTTGGCATTCTCCATTAACTCTTGTCTGCAACTGTTCCCAATCCCAGCCTTGGAATACCTCCTGTAAACAGACGGTGAATAGCACTGACGAGATCGTGTCTCCATGCCCGAAAACCGTTTTTATTGGAATTTTATTGCTGATTTTTTGGAGGACTATGGTAGCTGTGCAGTTGTTTTAGATGACTTCCAGCATTTTCACATAAGACTCATCTACACCTGATTCCGCAAGGCCTGCTGACTGCTAAGGCTTCCACTGAGTCAATTGCTTTCTCGTAATCGTTGAAGGCTATATAAAGGGGAAGGGTATATTCTGCGCATTTCCCTACTACCTTATTGATAGTGGGAGTATTGCCTATTGTCGAGTATATTTTATGGAAGGCTGCCTGATCCTTTCGTTGATTGAAGTCTAAGGTGGTACTCACTCTTTTAACGATTAACTTAGTAAATAGCTTGTAGTCAACGGACTGTAAGCTGATAGGCCTGTAATTCTTCGTCCTTCACATCTCGTTTGTTACGGATTAAGATTATATTAGCGTGCGTTCTTCCAAGCCTCTAGTACGCTCTAGGTCTAAGGCATTTCGTATTCAGAGTGGCTAGTTTTTCTAGCAGTCTCCTCTCCGACCTTAAGCCGATCTGCTGTTACCTGGTCCTCACCTGCCGCTTTCCCTCTTTGCATTGCTCTTAAGGCTTTCCTTACTTCCTCTTTCGTTACTGGCGGGATGTCCTATTGCTGTGCGCTACTGCCTCTCTCATTAACGTTTTGACTACATTGGCTAGAATAGACAGAAGCGTAGCCACACGGCTACAAAAAAGGCTATACAGCTTTCTCATAAATTTCCTTGTTAAAGAAAAATTCGTCTTGGTCCGGTGTTCGAGCCCGTAACCACCGCTTCACCAGAGCAGTCGCTCTACCAACTCAGCTAACCGGTACGGCTACCCCCCGGATGGAATAAGTTTGTAACACGGTAGTAATCGCTCATTGGCATCCACCCAAGCGCAGCCATACGGCTCCAAAAGAAAGCTGTACTCCTGGTCTGGAGTAATTGCTTCCCTTTTGCAAATTTGCTCTACCTTGGGGCATTCCGCTAAACATTTGGCTAGTTCCTCTGTAATATTCTTTTAGTCATCGTCCACGCGTGTTTCTGAAACAGCTGCCTCCAGACGGGAAACTTAACGAACGGCCGGTGCAGGAACCAACTTTGTGACGCACCCTTACCTGGCTACCTCTGCCCTCCCTCACCTTGCCCTCAGAAATTTTTCCACGCTAATCCTCTCTCACCCTCACCTAACCGACTGAATCCCTCATTAGGTGAGGGTGAAGACTCCCTCATGAGGGCGTGCACTCGTAAGAGTGTCCATGTCTGCACCCATCCTCATGATTAAAAAAAAAAGAAAAAAGTTTTTTTTTCTCTTACACGTTTCAAGGGGGGCCTTGGTGCCAGGCGGTGCTGACAGCAAAGCGTACGCAGTTTGTATGTGCCTGTCCCGCCCACTGTGGTCGGATAAGAATCATGAACGCAGGGGCATTTCGCCTTCCAACCATCGGCGTCAGCCGATTCTCATGACCTTGCTGACAGGACAGCCCAGGGAGTGGTAGATGAAAGGGGATAATCCCTTCCCTCTATGTTCGGTCATAGACCCCTCTCTGCATTGTGGTGCTGCACACCCCGCCTTTCATTTCATTTTATCCTTAAAGGCACCAAAAATCGTCACGCTAGCAAAGTCGTGAGAATCGGCCTACGCCGTTGGTTGGAGGGGGGTCTTTTGACGGGGAAAACCCGCTGCGTTCTGGAGTTTTATCCGACTATAGCATATTTCAGTCACGTGAAAGGCCACTATACGTCGATGGATTGCTAAATGTTAACTACTGCAAAAACAGTAGGACTTCTTCGCTCAGTGCGAGTCTGGTGGCTTCTAAATTTGGTGGTACGAACTGAAACCAAAGGGCCTGAAGGTGTTAAGCAAACGCTTTTCTTCAATAAAACGTAAACCGCGTACATAACCGGAACAAGTCTTGTACAATTCATCAACTAATTTCTCACTGCCATCACGCTTATGATGTATTCCTCTTTCGGACACTGTGTTTGAATGCAGTTGCGAGCTGCATTTTCAAATGTGCGAGAATTCCATAGTGCTTCATCATTTTTCACGATTTTGTAGATTCCTCTTCCTTAAATTTCACCGGAGAGCATCAGGTCTTGTTTCCATGCATATTCACTCTCAGCATTGCGCACTTACCGTGCTAACAAGTTTGCGTTTCGGATTTTTTTTCTCGTACAAGTTTTGCCGTCAAGTGCCACCTCTCGTTTTCATGTACGGGGGCGAGGACCAATCCAGTGGCAGCTTTTAGCCTCGTCCCATCTCATCAGAGATTGAAAACGAAGCTTGTATCTATCTATGTAGGTTGCTCTTAACGCGACAGGGCGCCGTGGATTGTAATACCCTCGCCTTGTAATACCTCGTAATACCCTCGAGACAATGCGCCTGCATATATTATTCGTAAGCGCGGCCGCCGCAGACTTCCGCACCGCGTCTGCGCCGGTGAGCAACGGGAAACAGCGAGGCAAATATCGACAACCACCACGCGAGTCTCGCAGATTGCATTCAGCGGTGTAGAACGTCGTCTTGCATCCATTCGTTTGCTCGATGTAGCGGAGGAACGTTAAACGTGCTGCCATTTTCAAGTGTTGTTCATTTGTATTGTTCAGGTTCCCTATTTACAAGTGGCGTTCTGCATGCACCGTGTCCCAACGGACACTGAAAAAGGGATAGGTGTTGCTAGGGGGCACGGGAAAGAACTAAAAAGCACAAGTGCTCATAACGCATCACGCAGTTCAAGAGGTTAAGTGATGTGTTCCTGACTATTACTGTCTTGCTTGGGGCACTTGTTCTACAAGGTAGCAAAATGGCCGCGAAATCTGAAGAAGAGGCTTATAACCGGAAAGAATGCTTGACAGTTTGAATGCTGATGAAACGTTTTATGTCCCGAGGCAAATGACGTATACAGATTAGCTTCCCATTTGTGTAGCTGAGGTGGAAGAGGATGGGGATGGAAGACGAGTCCTGGGAACTTGCGTCATCTGCAGCATAATTTGTATTTAGGGTGTACAGGTTTCAAGAATTTTTGGAATAGCATTTAGGCAAAAACAGGAAGGGACGTCTGCTGCAGGGCACAATTTCGTTTCAAACATCACTTTTTTCTCAGTACTCTAGTTGGACACGAGTCGAGAACCAAGCGGCAGATGCCCGGCAATGGAGACCTTGCACTCGATAGGCATCTGCAATGCCACGCTGCCAACTGAAGGATTGCGTCATTATGACAACAGGTCGATGCTGTTGGCTGGGGGGCCTCGTTTGAGGGGCGATTGCTGCCTCCTTCTGACTGCGCCTGACCGCGATCTTGCGGACCCCTACACCTCTATGCGCACACTACTACACATGTCTTTGGGCCGTCTAGCTTCCCTGTATTTGTCTAGAGGTGACTTCACGGGCGCAATGAAGACACATCGAAAAGTATAGTTGTCACTTCTGGTCTTGTGACGTCAATGCCATCGAAACAGTGGTCGAATTTTATGACCGACATTACATTTTTTTCCTGATGAGGTCGCATCAAAAATTCCAAGTTACAGCTTCACAAGCTCGAGCTTACACCAAAAGGAGATTAAATTCAGTGCGTAGAAAAACAAGATAGACACCATTAGGAAAAAAATAAAAGCATTGCCCTAAAAACGAAGCGCAGTAGATAAAAGTGTTAAAATAAAGAGAATAGCAAAGCTGAGCACTCGGAAGGTGCATAATATTGGTCTATAACAAAGAAATAAAGAGGTGGCAAGTTAAGGAGAAAACCAGAAGCAAAATCAAAGCACCTCAGAGAGACTACAGAGGAGAGCCTGCTTGGTAATGAAAACCCGTGCACTTTCACGAGCCGTTCTTTGGGGCGCTTCTTGCTTCTTACCTGGCTATTTTAATTCGCACCCCACTCGCCATCCTTTTAATTAGGAGGAGCCAAAGACGCGCAGAAGAGCCCTTCCCCCCTCCTCCGGCCGGCGTGCATACAAGCGACTCGCAGCAATTAGTAGGAGTCCTCGAGGAGAAACAGGCCGGCCTAATGAAATCTCGAAACGTGAGTGGCTCGCTTATGCTGCTGTGCAGTTGCGAGCGCCAAACCCCGGGCACCTTCCGCTCGAGCGCGCACGTGCGCTGTGTATTTAAGCATCAAATGCTTTCAGCTCCCATTCTTGGCGAATTCAGGCGAACATAGCCCGCGAACTTCGGCGAACCTGGTGTTGAACACTAAGCCTAACTTATCCAGGGATCTCCGAACATCTCCGTCCGGACGTCACCTGTAAATTTTCCCTTTATTTCCGGTTCCCTTTATTCGGAGGGGCCCAAACCTCTCCAAACATGGTGATTTAACGGTGACGAACGCACTGACGATGATGCACATCATGAAGAAATATATTTAGAAAAGTATGCGACGGTAAACTAAGTTGAACAAACTTGATGAGAAAACAACCTCAGACAGAGAAACGCTTACAGAGCCTCACTCTCTGACTGATTAGCAGTTGAAGCAGTTAAAGTCCTAGTCCCTGTCGAAGAACGTGCTAAGCACGGAGCCTCCACCTAGGCTGCTGTTCGGGGCTTTTCTTCCGTTTTTAAAGACTTGGGAAAATAAGTTCGGGCGGCCATTCCCTGATACCTCCCATGCAGCCCCTGAAGGTTGAGCGTCACATCGAACACAGGGCGCTCATAATTAAAAATAAAAACAATATTTCCACACGTGGGTTTCTACCTTCCTCCACCCTCAGGCGCTGGATATTGGCGGCGTACATTTTCCGAGTCCCGCACGGTTGTCAGAGTGTTGCACACGTGAGGCCTTAGAGAAGTTGGCTACTCAGTTACTTTAGCGCCGATTGCCATGTCACAAAAGAAGTCTTGCATACCCTGCTGTTCTTGCAGCTCCTGGAAGGGGGGCCCGCTAGGAGACTGCCGATCGACAGCAGCCATCTTTAGTCACGCGTCGTGTGAGCTCCTTCCTTGATGCTAGCGACGCACCCGCTTTCACTGTGCAAGGGCACCCTACTCACAGCGGCGCCGTTGAGCCGATAATGGCTTCGGAATGCGCCGCTCATTTGGGCATGCCGGCGCTGGCCATGCGGGCGGGTAGCCTCGAGAAAGTTCTGCAGAGTACGGAGGGATATAGCGACCTCGTGCCAACGCAATGAAAACAAACCTAACGAGGCAGTAAATGAGGTGGAACCATACGACCCCGATCAAAAAAAAAAAATTGAGAACGCATTGGTAATCCCAATGAGAACTGAATGCGACAGCGATGAAGATAATGATGATGATCTGTGGCTGTGCACTTCGTATTGGGTGGGCGCAAGACTGTCACCAGGGCAGGGTGCCTCGATGCGCGCCCCCCTCCGCCGCGACGAGAGGGCGCGCGCCATCGAGGTGCCCTACCCGGGGTTGCTTACCCGAGCGTCAAGGGACTTTACGCGGGCATCGAGGCACCCTAAGGCAATCGGGCTGGATGGATGGAAAGTAGGAGCGTCCCCTTTGAAACGGGGCAGTGGTAGTTGCCACCATGCTCAATTTTTTTCCTTTATTTTTGTTTAACTCTGCTGTAAGTTGTTAATAAAATTCGCCATTTTCTTTAAGATACGTCTTCCTACTCTTTAAAACTTATGTCACCTCTCTGCTTTTGTGCCACCAATCCTACAATCCGGTTTTTGCTAATTTCTACCGCAGATTTATTTACATGACTATTGTTATCTCCAAACCGTAAGGTCTCAGGAAGAGTGACTGTGCCTGCATCGACATCGGGATGGATACAATCACATTTTAGAATGAGGTGTTCTATTCCTTCTACAGATTTAACACGCACAGCACACGTGTCATCTTCTTCGTTAAATTTGTTTTTGTAGCTGCTCGTTCTAAGACACCCTGACCTAGCTTCAAAGAGGAGGGCACTGAATCTTGAGTTATCATAGAACGTTTCCTTCCTGATCTGCCTTTTCCAGCATCGATATAGTTCTACACTATGCTTCTTTTCCATAGAATCTATCCAATTTTTACCTTCGATGTTTTTAACGTGTCGTTTAATGCTATTTCTTTCTCCTTCCTCGCCTCTGGCAAACTTACTGGCCAGCTGTCTAGTTCGTTTCCGCCACTGTGTGTCAACGCTCTTCCTGGATCCAGGATCTTGCGCGCCATCTCTTGGTGCTGCGGCGAAATACCACACGTCATGCGGATTTTAGTTGTTCGTATAAGCATAGGCTGCTTTGCTGGCGACAAGAATTGGTGATGGTAGTTGGTCACCTCAATTAACTAGATTTTGTTGCCCGCTCTGTAGCATACTCTACGACGCGAGACGTTCACACAAGGCCTCATTTTGTTTCACTGACATAAAAGGAGAAGTTGATGCCTGATCATGGCGCCGGCTACTCCTTTTCGCATAAATTACTTATTATTATTAATTTATTACTACCGTAAAGACCACATTCGAGAGGTATTACACCAGGGAGTGGGTTGAAGGGCATAACGTTGCTTCGATTGAACATTTCAATAGCGATGGGTCAGTATGGTCGCCATGCAAGTCATTCCAGTCTTTCACAGTGCGTGCAAAAAATAAGACAGATGTGGAGATGTGCGCGGGATAGGTGGGCCTTTCATGGTTCGTGCGGCTGGAGGTGCGATAGGCAGGGATGATAACAGACTCGTGCGGAACATGATAATAGAATTTGGAAGAACATAATAATGCAAGACACTGGGACGGGCTACATAACGTTCAACATAGGACAGCTACAAAACACACAATTCGCAATACAAATAATACAAAGGGCACGCCAGAAGTGCTAACATAAAGTATAAAAGTAAAGGATATTCGCTAATGACACTGAATGAGAATATACTACAAGCAATGATACATCCTGATGCAAGCAAACGGTATAAAGACCACATATACAAGAACAGAAAGAGAAACAACGAGTAGCAACAATAACGATAGCAGATACACCAGTTATATGATAGAAATACTTAAACATGACTGCCAGTGCACTGGAGAGTACGAGCCGAGGCGAAAAATCACAGATTTTACTCAAGCAACATCCAGTATACCTCCCGTGTCCTTGAGAAAAAATTTCAGCGCTGTTATCGCCTCTTTCTGTAGCGCATGCATCGACCATGGACCTGATGCCTTTTTGTTCCTTACTGTTTCTTTGGCAATACGCGGGCACTGCCTACGTGGCAGGACTAAAATAGGCCTCCTCACTGGGTCTCGACCCAACAGGGCGCACCAACAGTGATGTACCAACGCAAACAACATATAATGCATGCATTCAGTAGAACGAACAGTTTTAATCAGCACTTAGAGAGATTCGTAGTAATTGTATCCAGAGTACAATAAGAAGATATGGCACACGTGGAAGACAAAATGTGTTTTACTTGCGGCTCATACAAAATTAATATGAATCTATGAAAATGCGAGACTGAATTGGAGACACGATATAAGGTACAAAAAAGGCAGACCAAGAAGACAAATGAGGATATAGTACACAAAATGAACTTTACGACAAGCCAATTGTTTGTGGCGAAATACAGGACAGAATGCAACAAGAAAACGACAAATAATTTTGACTCGTTGAGGCTAGTGTCTGAAAGAAACTTGTTTGCACGAACTGCAAAACTATATCAAAGAATGGCATAGATGTCAATATAATCACGTGCACTTTTACCGCACAATGAGGAAAATCAATCAGTCAGATTATTTTGCACTAAGAAAGCCCGCATTTTATATTTGAAGCATTTAGCCGTGAAACCACTTTTTGCTGCTTCAATTATGCTTGGATATTCGCTGATAGGAGCATGATTTGATGGTCAGTCTTTTGTTTGCCGTAATCAGTCCGTGGAATGTCAGTAATAATCGAAGTTGTACATAACTAATGACCTGCACTTCTGCTGTGATATTTCTGCTGCTATGCCATAAATCCATAGTATTCGGTTCTAATTTTCTGAAATATGCACACATCCTGTTCACGCCTGTAGACATCGCTGAATGTTGGAATATTATGTCTATGCAATTAATGCCGTGGCAGTCACGCGTTCCTTCCGAGACTTTAGTGTCCGAACTGCCCTCCTTTGCAACCTAGAAAACCTGTCTGTGTCAGTGCAGTTGCTGGTTCCCAATACTAATGCTCAATACCTGAGATGAGAGTGAACCATCGGAAAGTAAGCATGTTCTTTTAGCCACAAGGGTAACAAAAATTGCACCGCATGCAACAAACCAATGGGCTTAGCTATTTTTACACGTCCGTTCTGTGCATGA
This sequence comes from Amblyomma americanum, assembly GCF_052857255.1. Lineage (NCBI taxonomy): Eukaryota > Metazoa > Arthropoda > Arachnida > Ixodida > Ixodidae > Amblyomma > Amblyomma americanum. The sequence continues at coordinate 1,281,246 of NC_135498.1, forward strand.
CGTGGCCAGCTCAAGCTAGACTTAAAGGCAACGCCAAGAAGGGAATGATTGCCTACAATTTGCAACGGAAAGCCACCGGAAAATAGATTTATGTTGTATTCTATTGTCTTTATTCTTTGGGTGAAAAAGCATGATAAGTTCTAGCTTTGAACCAAGCGTCAGCAGCACACTCTAGTCCTTGTAAGTTGCTACCAGAAAAGAAAGCGTTTGTATCGCCCGCGTAAAATGTTATCTTACCTCTCTTAGGAATGTTTACAATGTCATTTATATAAACGAGAAAGAGTAACGGGCCTAGAATTGATTCCTGTGGGACACCGGACTTAAAACTTTTGCACGAATTACAGCCGTGTACATATGGCTAACTTTCAAGGTCATGTCCACAAAACGTGTCCGCAGAAAATTTGTTCGCAAAAAACGCACCATGTTATGTCACAAGTAGACGTCATGCCTAGTCACGTGATCGGTGTATATGTCGTGAGAGGAAACTTATGAGTGGTGCAACACGTCGTGATGAAGACGATGACGCTACATCATTAACACTAATTAGCACACATATATTTACGATAATTAACACGCCTACTCAATGAATATAGGCAACGCAAATACTAATTAGTATAATTAGTGAGGCATCGTGAGTGTGACGTGATAACAAGTCACGTGACAACGATGTAGTGTAACGTCATATTAAGTCACGTGACATCACTCCAATGTGGTGTCGTTCCACGTCACGTGACAACGATGTAATGCGACGTCATATCAAATCACGTGACAACAATGTAATGCGACGTCATATCAAGCCTTGTGACAACGATGTAATGTGACATCATACCAAGTCACGTGGCAGATGACTGCAAAGAGCTCAGGCCACGTGACAAGTTAGAGAGACAGAAACAACTTTATTGAGAAAGATTTGTGAATCGTGGGCGACTGCACCTCAGTGTGACCCCCATACAGGGCTGACCTTCAAGGCCCCGTTAACAAGCGCCTTCTGTATTGTCTTCTCCTGCTTCAGCAGCAGTTGATCCCAGCTCCCTTCGGAGGGAGCTGGCAGGGGCGTACGAGGTGGAGGCTTGACCTCATATCCCCATAATATATGGTCTTGGGTTGCCAATTGCTGGCATTTTAGGCAGGCGGGGTTATGCTCCCTGTTCGTAATAAATGATAACCTGTGGGGGCTTAGAATGGATCGAGTCTGGACCCTCCTTGACATCGTGACCTGTGCTGTGCTAAGGTCCGCATGCGGATAAATCCGTCCTCTTATCCGTCTTTATAGTAGTTACGCGTAGTTATGCCATGGTACCTGGTCAGTGCTTCAACTCGGAGGCCCGAGTCTGAGGTGCTGATCTCCCGGTTCGTCAGACCTCGGACTATACGATCTGTCTCCTCGTTCCCCGGATGCCCTGAATGAGCTGGGACCCATGCCAATTCTATTAAATATTGTGCAGTACAACCCGTCTTGCCTACGCCGTCTTTAGCGGAATTCGTAATGCCCGCTTGGAGTCGCTTGGCCTTTCACTGCAGCTGAGGCTGCTTTAAGCACAGCCGCGCTCTTTATTCTTCCTTCCCCGGCATGGAGGAAGAAAAAAAACTAGGAGGGAGCGTGACGTCATAATTTTGAAGCCTAGTCATAAAAAATATAATGGAAAGCATCATGGAAAATAGGCCCTTACGTGACAAGGCAGCGGAAGCTCTTAGCCGGATTTCGGTTTCGGTGTCGCTCTCTCGCTGTGCTGCGTCAGGCTAAAAAGCACTGCGATCCAAGCTGGCTGGCGGTCTGGCAACTGTGGAGGGCCTATTTCCCAAGAGTCAGTGCGCAAAAGGGCCCTCGAGGCGTCAGAGGAGGGTGGCTTGCAGAGGCTGAGCGCGTGACGTCATGCTCCCTCCTAGCTTTTTTCTTCCTCCATGTTCCCCGGTCACTACACAAACTATGAATTTCTGGTAGGTTTGCTTAGCGGCATTACGTATACTGCATGGGGGTTGTAGCCATACTCAACTTTCAACGCATCAGCTCTCGCTGTTCCTCTGCCTCGAAGCATATTCTTAGGAATTGGTTTGACGATTAACTGATGTCGGAAGACGTGGCGTTCGGCCTTCCGATTCCATTGCAGGATTAATGTTGTGTTTGCTTAGTATGCGTCTCCCAGCCTCAGTACGAGAGAGCCTTTCATCTGTGATATGTGTAATGGGCCTTCAGGTCATGTAGGTATTGTAAACGCCTAGCCTGAGAAGTCTTTCAGTGCTGGCAAATTTGGGCAGTCCGAGAGCAGCTTTATACGCCGTACGTATGACACTGTTCACAGATTCCTGCCCGTTAAGACGAAGGTGATCGTATGGGAAGGAGTAAGGGATTTCAGTAACAAGAAAAGCCTGGTTTTGCGTGCGCAAATCCTTCTCCACCCCACAGTGCTTTGTTGCCACTCTCTTAAGGAGTCCGGCAGTTTGGCGCGCGGTCGTCTGTAGTCATTTGATGGCTTCACCATTGTACGTGTTACGCTGAATTAACACACCTAACGCCGTGATAACCGGGACTTCCGGCACAGGATTCCCAGCCACAGTGATGTTTATGCTCTCCGTGCTATCGTTTTGTTCATTTTTCTTTGCTCAGCCTCGAATAATCAGGAGCTCAGATTTCTTAGGCGAGGCCGTTTTGTTGCAAAAATTTAAGCCTGAACATCTGTCGCACTCTGCAGGGCCTCACAAATTTCTCCGTCCGATCCGCTGTTTGCCCAGACCGTGTAAAGTAAGCTATATATGCCCTGATCCCCGCCCCGTAATTCAAGAAGGTGTCGACGAAATCCCAGCGATGGCATCACTGGCTGACCTCAATGTGGTGACAGTATTCCCGACTACATACGCACCAAATTTTTGAGCAACCGTACGTTGTACAGCGTTCTGGGTGAAAGTCGTAGCATTTCTTTTTGCATATAGCGTACACGTTTTAGTGAAGTTGCAGACCGGCTTGCGGCAGGAGTTCGAACCGATGAAAATTGGAAATTATAATAGTTAATAATTGGTTTTTGGGGAAAGGAAAATGGCGCAGTATCTGTCATAATAATAATTGGTTTTTGAGGGAAAGGAAGTGGCGCAGTATCTGTCTCATATATCGTTGGACACCTGAACCGCGCCTTAAGGGAAGGGATAAAAGAGGGAGTGAAAGAAGAAAGGAAGAAGAGGTGCCGTAGTGGAGGGCTCCGGAATAATTTCGACCACCTGGGGATCTTTAACGTGCACTGACATCACACAGCACACGGGCGCCTTAGCGTTTTTCCTTGATAAAAACGCAGCCGCCGCGGTCGGGTTCGAACCCGGGAACTCCGGATCAGTAGTCGAGCGCCCTAACCACTGAGCCACCGCGGCGGGGATCAGTATCTGTTTCATATATCTTTGGACACCTGAACCGCGCCGTAAGGGAAGAGATAAAGGAGGGAGTGAAAGAAGAAAGGAAGAATAGGTGCCCTAGTGGAGGGCTCCGGAATAATTTCGACCACCTGGGGATCTTTAACGTGCACTGACATCGCACAGCACACGGGCGCCTTAGCGTTTTTTCCTCCATAAAAACGCAGCCGCCGCGGTCGGGTTCGAGCCCGGGAACTCCGGATTAGTAGGCGAGCGCCCTAACCACTGAGCCACCGCGGCGGGGCAAAATTGGAAATTGAAAATTGGTTTTTGGGGGAAGGAAATGGCATAGTATCTGTCTCACGTATCGGCGGACACCTGAACCGCGCCGTAAGGGAAGGGGTAAAGGAGGCACTGAGAGAATAAAGGAAGAAACAGGTGCCGTAGGGGAAGGCTCCGGAATAATTTCGACCACCTGGGGATCTTTAACGTTCACTGCGATCGCACAGCACATGGCACGGGCGCCCTTGCGTTACGCCTCCATCGAAACGCGGCCGCCAGAGTCGGGTTCGAGCCCGGGTACTCCGGATCAGTACCTAACCACTGAGCCACCACGGCGATGACATATGCACTTTCAGTTGCATGCTTTAAGGCGCGGTTGAGGTGTCCACCGGGATGTCGAGATGTGAGAGCTACGGCGCCCTTTGCTTTCCTCAAAAAGTATTCCTTTCCTTAAAAGACATCCTTTCGCATTCCTCCACGTAAGCAGGCTTAAGTGCCCTCAGAATTTTTGCAGCACCCCTGATACCAGATAATAGTTTTTTTCAACAGTATGCTGTGTTTTTTGTAATCAAAAGCTTTTCTGAAGTCAAGGAATATGCCGAGTGTAAAAAGACGTTCAATATTTTGGAGAATTTCTTTCACCTGTAAAAGGGCTGCCTTCTTTCTTTTCTTTTTCTTTTTTTATAAACGTATTGTTGTTCAGAAATTGCGTGTCTGACTGAAAAATAGCTTATCAAGCTTGCATGCACTATGCGTTTTGTTATTTTCGAAGCAAAGTGGCAGCACCAATATTGGTCGGTAACCATCTAGGTCATCATACTGGCCACCTTTGTGTATGACTGTTACACGGACAACTTTCAATGCTTTAGGAAAAATACCGCATTCTAACATTTTGACGCATATATGCGTTGGGGGACCAGGGATTTCGTGCGTGGCCTCCTTAGTGCTAAAGGCTTGATATCATCATAGCCAGCAGCCGATCTGTTGTCACGCCATACCAGCGATGCAAGGATCTCATCCTCACACGTGGGTCTAAGAAACAGAGCCAGCTTTGTTATTGATAACATGTGTAGCCTCGGTGAATCGGTGGACGCGGTACGGATTTGGCTGCACCGCCATTTGTGAAATGTTCCTTAAATAAATTGGCCAGGGCTAAATTAGCATAACGTTGGCGATCAGTTTGTAACTGACGAGGCGCACTATTTATGCTAGACTATTTGGAGACTGAAAGGTCTTTTATCAGGGGTGGTCGTCTCTCTTCAGTCGGGTTCTAAAACTGTATGAATTATGCCCTCCAGTTTTTCAGTCTGCAGCTATTCTTCAAAAGCGGCCACGTACGTTGTATGTATTCACCAAGGTCACAGAAACCGGGGCTAAATTATTCACCTGGGCACTCGAAGATTCTCAAAAACGGAATTGCGGCGTGCTGGAATCCCCCGAGCCTAACAAACTCTTGGCCATCATTGTATTCATGATATTGTGCAACTACAAGTTCGCAGGCGCAAAACAGCAGGTTTTCCAGATTGTGTTATCTCCGCAACTTGTGAAAAGCTTTTGCGAGTTGTGAGGGCGAGGTATGTAAATCTAAAAAAAAAACAAGAAAATCGCAAAGTAGCTATAATTCTATACGTATACATAAAATTGCTCACAATTTGAAGAATGTGGCTGGACGTTTTGAGGCGGACATCGCTTTTCGGCGCCACATAAGTTGAGCGGGCTCTGCCGTGCCATCGGGGATCACCGCGAGAGGGCGATTAACTCGATCGCCAGGTATCACACGGGTCAAGGTTAGTAGATTGCGCAGTAGTTTATCAGCTTCCTCCGTCAAGCATTAAAGCCTATATATAGGCCAGACTAGCCGTTGTATTAGCATACGTCTGCGAGGGCCATCTCGGTTTACGGCCAGATTCTAGATATTCCACTTAAAAGTCCACTGCGGCGATTGCGGGAAAGGAAGTTGAAGCGCATACAGAGACAGACAGGTCGGAGTCGAAAGGAAAAGTCGAACGTATGGGCGTATGAGTTGGAGGACCATATTGCGCATGACAAGAGAAAAATATTTTAGTACAACACTGCCATCCATTATTAAAACGCCACCCGACAAATTCTGGAGGCTGGTGAGCCCGAAGTCCTGCTCAACCGACGGATGTGTGCTTGATCGTGACTGTATGCAGGAAGTGAGTGAGTGAGTAAAAACTTTATTGAAAGAAAGTGTAGATTCGTGGTCAGTAAGTGAGGTCCAGACCATGTAGGTCTCGTACCGCACAGGCCCATTCGACAGCCTTGACTTGAGTGCCTCGGTCGTCGCTGACCTTTACTGAAAGCCACGCGTCAGGTGAGGGAGCAGCCATGAGATCTAGGGGTGGGGGATGTGCTTTACAGTCCCAGATTATGTGGTCTAAAGTAGCTTTTGCACCGCAGAAGCGGCAGTTAGGGCTGGAGGTTGTAATAAATATGTGCGAGTACACATTTGGATTGGGGAAAGAGTCGGTTTGTAGTCTTCTCCACGCCACCTGCTGCTCCCTTGACAGGGAGGGGTGCGGCGGCGGGAACTGCCTACGTGCGAGTCTAAAATGGGTGGTGTGGTCGTGATAGGAGGTTAGCGCTTCACCGGTTGCCTCCGGGTTCGGACCGTCTACTGCTCGGCCGGCTTTAACTCGAGCTTGTGCGTTGGCGGCCTCGTTTCCGGTGTTTCCGGCGTGCGCCGGGACCCATACCAGGTCAATGTCTCGGAGGGGGGATGTGTCTTTAACATTTTCTAGGATATTTCTGGCCGTGAGTGAGATGCGGCCTTTGGCAAAGTTCGAAATGGCATATTTGGAATCGCTAACGATGGTTGTAGCGTCCGTAAAGGCGATAGCAGCTGCAATTGCAGCTTCTTCCGCGGTTTCCGCGTTCTTGGTAAATACTGTAGCGGCCATGAGTGGAGTGGCCGGGTCCGGGTCCTGAGGATGAGATACCCCACAGATGGCGAATCTGTGGGGGCTGTCTTGGTAGTTGGCTGCATCGACGTAGATGACGTCTTGAAGACTCTGCAAGCGTCGATGCAGAGCTCTGGCTCTTGCTTCCCGCCGACCCTGTTGGGTTTGCGGGTTCATGTTCTTGGGTAGAGGTAATATTTTTATCTTTTTTTCGGATATGGCTAGGAACGGGGCCTGGATGGTCCGCCATAGGCTCCCCTTCGATGCCAAGTCTGTCCAGGATGATTCTGCCCGCTGCAGTGCTGGAGAGTCGAGCCGTCTGTGTTGTTCGGTGTGCTTCCTTAAGTTCAGAAAAGGTATTGTGTACTCCCAGGGCGAGGAGTTTCTCGTTGGCTGTGAATTTAGGAAGGCCCAACGCCGTTTTGTATGCATGCCGTATTAGGGTATCGATCTTTTGTTCTTCTCCTTTCTTGAGATGGAGATATGGGAAGGCATATGTAATTTTGCTGATGACGAATGCTTGAAGGAGTTTGTATAGGTCGTGCTCCTTCATGCCTCGTCTCTTGTTGGCGATGCGCCTGATCATGCGCGCCACCCGGTGTACTGAGCTTTCGAGTCTCCCCAGTGCTACAGTGTTGCGGGAGGTGTTGGAGATGTGGAGTCCTAAGACCCGTATGTTCTCCACTTCATCTATGTTCTTGCCTTGGATCTTAATGTTGATGGGGATCCTGTCTTCAGGTTTCTTGCTCCGCCGTACGATTAGGAGTTCTGATTTTGGTTGGGAACACTCGAGGCCGGCTCTCCTTGCCTCCAACTCAACCGTTTCAGCCGCTGCTTGGAGAGCTTCTTCAATTTGTCCATCGGAGCCGCGGTTCGTTCAGATAGTTATGTCGTCTGCGTACAGAGTGTGATGGATGTTTTGAATTGCGTTGAGCCTGTCTGGAAGCTTGATTAAAGCCAGATTAAAGAGGAAGGGCGACAAGACTGCTCCTTGTGGTGTCCCTCTGTTACCGAGCCTGATTGGGGTGGATTTCAGTGGTCCAACGGTGATCTCCACCGTTCTATTTTCTAGGAAGGCTTTAACATAATTGTACGCCCGTTCGCCTGGGTTGAGGTCGGCTAGGTGTTTCAGAATGGTATTGTGTGACACGTTGTCGAATGCCTTTTTGAGATCGAGGCTCAATATTGCTCTTGTGTTCTTAATGGAGGGGTCGAGTATGTCACGTGATAGCTGGAGCATGACGTCTTGGGTGGAGAGTCCTCTTCGGAAGCCCACCATGGAGTGTGGCATGAGGTTGTGGTCTTCGGTGTAGTCCCGTAGTCTGTTCAGAACCACGTGCTCCATGAGTTTCCCGAGACAGGATGTGAGGGAAATGGGTCTTAGGTTGTCCACGTTGAGTTTCTTGTTGGGTTTTGGAATAAATGTCACTCGGGCATGTTTCCAGCTGCTGGGAATGATTCCTGTCTCCCAGCATACGTTGAAGTAATCTGTGACTGCAGTGACAGATTTCAGGTCCAGGTTACGGAGGACCTTATTCGTAATCAGATCTGGTCCTGCCGCTGAGGTTGTTCTAAGCTGGAAGATGCAGCTGTTTCCGCGCCTTTAATAACAACTTCAAAAATGTGTTCACAAAAGATCTTCCGCCTTTTAGAGTCTGCGTGTGGTGATAAATGTGGTGATAAATGAACACGGCAGCTTAAATCGGCTGTTGAACCTTGAAGTAGAAATGTCTCTCGGGCCGGACAATATCCCAAATGTTTTCTTGAAGCCTGATGTTGAATGGTGTGCAAAATATTTGCACGTTCTGTACACTAGGTTCCTAAATGAAGCTGTACTATCTGATGGCTGGCGGGATGCCAGGATCAAGCCTTTGCATGATCGAATCTCGTGACAAGATACTCGTCAAGAATTACCGTCTAATTTCACTAACTTCAACAGCTTGTAAAATCTTGGAGCATTCATTCATAAACATATAACTGCTTTTATTGAGGAACATAAGCTACTTACCCGCATGCAGCACAATTTTTGGGCTAGGATTTTCAATAAGTACACAACTTGTCGAAATCATTCATTACTTTGCAGCAGCCATAAACGAGGGTAAACAAACAGACGCATTTTCATGGATTTTCGTAAGGCATTTGATAAAGTTTCACATAAAAAATTGCTGGATAAACTTGGGTACAAAATAACAAACTGCTCGCCTGGATAAGAGGTTATTTGACTCACCGGCATCAATTTGTAGCACTAAATTCAGCCTATTCTGATAAGGTGCCTGTTGATTCTGGCGTCCCCCAGGAATCAGTTTTAGGTCCGCTTTTGTTTTTATTAGATAGAAATGATATTGTTGATCACATTTCCGTTGGTATCAGGCTCTTCGCTGAGGACTGTGTGCTGTACGAAAAAAATTTTTTTTGTTCGTGTACGATCGAAACAGGCTCAATCATGACTTCAATAAGGCAATAACATCTTGTAATGAATAACAAATGAAAATTAACTTTGATAAAACAATCATCTTGAGGATATCTTTAAAAAATAACCCTTTTCTGTACCACTACAATGCTGACAGGGTTGTTCTCTCAGAAAAAAGCGAATACAAATACTTGGCCTCTGGATTACAGACACTCTGTCGTGGAACAAACATGTCGACATTGTCACAGCTAACTGCCTCTGAAAGCTATTCTTCTTAAGACGTTCTGTAAAATTTTCTACACCTGCTGTGCGTTTTCTTGCCCGCAGTGCGATCGTTCGTCGAATCTATGGGATAGCCGTATGGGATCCTTTTACTAACAGAAATATCATTAAATTAGAAAAAAAGTTAAAAAGGGCAGTAAGATTTATTTACAACTCACACGACCGCACTTTGATCACTGAGCTCCTCGAGAGAAGTGGGTTGCCATCCGTGACACAAATGAGCCGAACATGCCACTTAAAGTTTTTCTTTCAGCTTATAAAGATACGCTACAACATTGACACATTGCGGATCCTCCTCACTTTTTCCAGTGGTTGTGCTTCACGACGACGGCACAGCCTGACAATAACACCGCCAGCTACGAGAAATAACTGCTTCAGAACTAAGGAAAAGGAGCAGCGCAAAAGCATGCAACCACACAAGAAGAAAGGACAAGACACAAGCGCTTGTGTCTTGTCCTTTCTTCTTGTGTGGTTGCATGCTTTTGCGCTGCTCCTTTTCCTTGGTTCAAAATGCACCAACTAGCCCACAAAGAAGTTTTACTGAACTGCTTCAAGTTTTCGTTTTTCGCCCGAAATATTAATGAATGGAATAATCTTAGTGACGAGGTTTTATCCCAAGGTCCATTGAGCTTATTTGAGTCGCATTGGTACTTATGTACCGAGTGATTTTATTATGTGATTCGCATTTTGTCTTCTTAAGTCGCAAGTGTCTTTATGTACCGAGTGATTTTATTGTGTGCTCTCATCCTTGCGTTTTGTGCGTTGCGTCGCATTACAGATATTGCTTACCTTAGAATGTAGCGAGTGACCTCATGTGTCTTCAGTTATGTACCACTGCATTTTGTACATTTCGTTTTTGAGGCGAAAGCCTTTATAGGCTCACGACTAGCCAGCGGGGATGTTCGCCGAAAAGTGTCACACTATACATGTAAATCACACTGATGACGTCATCAGTGGTGTTGAAAGATAAGTGGGTTATCAATCAAACGCGGTAAGCGAAGCCCTTGCACAGAACGCTTTGCAAACTTGCTCGCATATAAAAATGACATCGTTCGAGAGGAGTGCTCCCCAGGTGACCTTTCCAGACGCCTCCTGATTGGAGGACGCTTAAGCTTCGTCTTTAAGAGTGGGACACGACAGCGTGTTGCAGCGTTGCCAAGGAATCCACGGAACGCCATTGCCCGTTCGGCGCGACGCCTTTCCTGTTGGAAAGAAAATGACGCCTATCTCACATATCTCGGAGGACACCTGAAGCGCGCCGTAAGGGAAGGGAGATGAAATGAAAATTGGTTTCAAGGAAAGGAAATGACGCCTGGAAGAATGCCGCCTTGTTCAACTTCCCAAACCACTCAGACGGCAAAACTGTAAGGTAGTCCCAGTTCCACAGGCGTCCAGCAGAATGTTTTGTTTGTTTCTATTTTAATCCGTTTCAAAGCAAAAATCGACTCTGCCAAATTAACATATCAAATAGCATGCGCACCGAACACACACACAAAAAAGCTACACCACACTGATGATTGTTCTTTTCTATACCTCAAATATAGCGCTAGCTTTTTGCTGCCGGGTTTTAGGCCCGAATAATACCACAAGTAATTCAGCTCTCCACCGGTGTCGCTATATATACTTCAGGTAATGATGTGTACGCTGCATCCTGATGTCGGTGTCGAGGAAAGCAGCCGTAAACAATGCAAGCGGCAACATATCCGTAGATCACCACAACAGCAGCTCGTGCTTTTTGGTTTTGAGTCTTGAAGTCAACAACGTAGAAAGCATAGATGAGGCTGGGAGAAGCAGAAACAGCACTTGTGCCCATTTCTCCAGTCCTCGTCCTTGCTGTCTGCGCTGCGAATTTCAAGGGGCGTGCAGAGTACTCATTAGAGTTCAAAAAAAATGACGAAGCGAAAAGTTTAGAGGAAGCCTTCACCAGCACAGTATAGGACCTTAACGCGAACTGAGAAATAAATGAGGAGGTATAAAACAAGAGGAGAGAAAAAAAAATATGTGGAAAATAATGGCCAAAAGAACGGTTGGGTTCTTTCTTCGCTGGCAAAACGAGTTGCTTTCACTTTTTTATATTGTAAGAGCAGATGGCGAAGGGGTTAGCAAACATGGGCAAGCAGCTCAAGAAGAGCGCAGGCAGAGGGGACCAGTAGGCGAGGCTTCAGAGGGGCTGTTTAGTTCGCCTTGAGGGACACGACTCAACAGCTCTAACAGACGGGACAGGAAAGAAGTGTGTGTCTTCTCTTAACAAACAACGCAAGTGAAGATGGGCACGAGAGGCACTCCACAAGGGGCAGTACTATTCCCACTTCTCTTCTACATTGCACACCTAAATCTCCCACCCCTTCTCAATCAGGTACAGGGCATACGCCACGCCCTGTACGCTGATGATATAACCATCTGGACAACCACGGGAAGTATGGCAATGATTGAGGAACTACAAACAGCGGCAACAACAGTTCAGAATTATGCACGGGCGTGTGGACTAACGTGCTCTCCCGACAAATCTGAACTCAGTCATCCGTCAACGCAAGAATCAGGAGACCATCGACATCCACGTTGACAACTAAGTTCAGACCCTCAAGATACTGGATCTGTACGTAAATAGCAACGGCAACAACCTCCTCACCCTCCAGAAACTCCGGCTTGTGAGCGAGCAAGTCGCCAGGATAACGACGCGGAAATCAGGGATGCGAGTAGAAGATACTCTGCGACTTGTGCAAGTGTTCGTCGTACGCCGCGTCGTCTACGCAGCACCCTACTTCGGCTTCAAGAAGGTTGACATCAAGAACCTCCACGTCATAATCATAACAGCCAAAAAGGAGGCCCTGGGCCTCCCTCTTGAGACATCGACGGACCGGCTCTTAGGAGTGGGCGTCCACAACACGATAGACGCGATGATAGAGGCACACCTCACGGCGCAGGTGGTACGGCTCTCCACTACTCGGACTGGCCGACAAGTCCTCACTGATTTAAACATCAATTGCCCCCGACAGCTAGACACCAAAAACGACATCCCAGCCTCATGGAGAGGGCAATTCAAGGCAGCTCCACTACCCAGGAATATGCACCCCAATTTTCTCCAGTCAAGACGACAAGCACGAGCCGAAGCTATGAAAAGGCACTACGGCAGGCGCGAGGGCGTCTTCTATGTCGATGCCGCGGGTCCCGAGCAGGGAATGAAAGCTGTCGTGGTTGTGCACCAATACAAAACAATGCACGGCCTAGCACTGGCTAGCCAGGTCATACTGGCTGCAAAAGATGTGGCGATTGCTCTAGCTGCAACACACACAACCTCGGAACACATTCTTGCAGATTCACAGACAGCGTGTCGCAACTACTTCAGGGACAGGATCGCACCGCTAGCAGCTAAAATCCTGTAAGATAGCTACACCCGTGGCTACCAACCTACACACAAATACTCAATATCGGTACCAGGTCAGCAGGGCATCCCAGGGAGCGAAAGCGCACATGCCTCAGACCGAGCATTTCTCCCCCGAGCACCGAGTACGGATGTCGTGGAACCTGCTACGCCACTACTGACATACTTCAGCACTTAAGATTATCCCGTCGGGTCTACCCTCCGCCGGCTAAGGCACTAGACAGAGGGGAGGAACTACACCTCCGAAAGCTACAGACCAACTCTTGCAACAACCCACGAAGACTACAGGCAATAGATCCGGAGTCATTTGACTCACAATGCAAATTCTGCGGTGAGGAGGCGGACCTGCACCATATGGTACGGGCCTGCCAATGAAATCAGGCAACAACTTCATTAAATATTTTCACCACCACCACCACCACTACCACCACCACCACCACCTCCTCTTAGTGAAAGGGTTACTGAAGGGTGTACATTCGATAAAGTCGAGGAAAAATTTAGAAAGGAAGTGCCGATCGAATGAGGCACCATGTCGCCACTTGTTAGCAATTTTCGGGAATTTACCTGACCAGGTTTAGTGCAGGCAGTAATCAGCACTGAAAAAAGCGTCACGGACTATCTTCCTCGGGTACCCGCATGGGAGAGGATGAAGAGGCGTTCTCCATGGCATGCAGAACCACCGAACGCTGACTCTCGAAAGCAGCTGCCACCCTCCAGCACTCATGAACCTTGTCTGCCTTTCCTTTCCGTCTGTGTGCCGTAGCAACGTTTGCGCCGTGCCCATCCCCTGCGGGTGCAATTCAAACTTCTCCGTGGGGGGGGCGGGGGGGGGGGGGGGGGCAAATGACAGCGCCGCACCTGATTAGTCTCCACAGGACAGTCGCTGGCCTTCGAGCAGCTGCGGTCTGGGGCGGAGAACACCGGTCGGCGATTGACCCGCGCTCGAAGGCTGGAGGAGTCCATTCGCTGGCACACGGCTTTCTCGTTGGTCTCGGCGTTCGAGCGGCGGCACAAAGCGGGCCCTCCTTGCGCGTTTATTAGCGAGGATCACGAAGGCCCCTTTTAATCAGACGCTGCTGCTGCCGGAACGGCTCAACATGGGCCGCTTCATTAATCGGCGGCGGTGTCTGAGCTTCCAAAGCGCCTGTTGCGGGAATGATCGGCCGAAGAGGAGGCAGGCCTGCGGCGACGCCCGAGTGACACCGGAAGCGAGCAGCGCCGCCGTAACAACGGGCTCTTTCAGCGGCCCGACTAGTCGGAGTTGCGACCTTCGCTGAGATGCGGCGTGACAGAGCATTCATTTGCGAAATAATGACCATACACGCCTGAGATGCTGTGCATCGGATTTAAAAAGCGCCCCTCCTGCTCGTCATATTTTGCGCCCATATTTCCGTCTCCCGCTGGACCCCTCGGCGCATTCGACGCCCACTCATCGCAAAACAACGCTTTTAGTAAATGCTCGTCCTTAAGCCAAGCGACAGGACTAGAGTCAAAACAACGGGCTGCCTACCAAGGGCCGCCTGGCTGGCGTCTTAACATTCTGAAATTGGTCACTGATCGGGCAGCATAGTGCACGAAATTGCGTGTGTGTGAGTGTTTAGCTGACATTGCAAAGAGTGCACTAATTGACGTGTACTACGGAAATGCGGGAGCGGTAGACATTACCAACTACTCGTGTCGTCCTCCCTTCATCGTCCTCTTTCCCTGCGCTAAATTAATGTCATGAATCCGACCCAATCAGCCCAGCAGGGTGTTCTGTTAAATTGCGAAATACGCGTGTCATTGACCACGCACCGATTTATTTTTATTTTCCTCTATTTTTCATTTCTGGTGTCTTCCTTTTCGGCATCGCCTTTTAGCGCTACAACACCGGTAATGCTCTACTCTACAGTGATAGATTCCTGGCAATCCTAACACGACTCCAGGCGCAGTGGTTATGCGATGCGCCCTGAGATGGCTGGCACCGGTGTGCGACCCAGGTTGCCCTTCCCGGCCAACCTCTCGCACCAATGATTAATTTAACCACGTTGGGCAGTTTGCTCAGAATCCGGTGGCCAGGGCTCCACTTTCTCCGCGTCGTGTCCCCTCCAATACTCACGCATTAATGAAATGTCTGAGCCACTCGCGGCCTGTGTCAACCGCGGCGGAGCCTCTGTTTTTTATTCGGCGGGAAAGAAAAACAGAGCACCCGAGAGAGACTACGCGCGCGGGGACAGAGTCGAGGCACGAACAGCTGCTATATCGACGCTCCTTTTCGTGGCCTGCTTTTTCTGCGTCATAATTGTGCACGCAGTGCGTCCGAATAAATTGTTCGCTCAGTGCTACGGCGAACCGCCGCCGCCGCGTTGCTGTTGTTGATTATGGTGATCTTGATTAGTTGTGAAGAAAACGAATATACTTGAGAGAGGGAAATAAAAACAATAGCGATAGTGTAAATAAATACCGCATGTGTTCGATGTTTAGGGAAGCCCCTAAGGTGAAGTAGACTTTTAATAAGGTGATCATTGCTCATGAGCATCCACCCAAGCGCAGCCATACGGCTACGAAGGAAAGACCTGCCCTGGAAACGCGGTGGGGTCCCGGCACGAAACTTCTTGTGAAGAAAACGAATATACTTGAGAGAGGGAAATAAAAACAATAGCGATAGTGTAAATAAATACCGCATGTGTTCGATGTTTAGGGAAGCCCCTAAGGTGAAGTAGACTTTTAATAAGGTGATCATTGCTCATGAGCATCCACCCAAGCGCAGCCATACGGCTACGAAGGAAAGACCTGCCCTGGAAACGCGGTGGGGTCCCGGCACGAAACTTCGGACCAGGACGAATTTTTCTTCATCTACAAAGTTCGTGTGGAAGCTGTCCAGCTTTCCGTTGTAGCCGCAGTGGTGCGCTCGAGCGAATGGTAACGAATAATTACTACCTTGTTATAAATAAATAAAGACCACTCGGGGGTAATGTTGATTCTGGACGACCAAGTTCGCGTAATTAAGACGGAGAAAGCAAGACCCTCTCAGCTGGCGATTCGGAGTCAGCGGTGGCAACTGAGGCAGCCACGTGCCTGGTAACACCCCGGCTTCAGTATCCAAGGTGTTAAATGGGTAGTTCTTAGATACACCCCTGGCGATCATTGGGGTGCAAGTAAAAACAGTACGGTCGCTTGCCCTCGCGGTGCGACCAGCGATCAGATCGCGTAGTGATTGATAGAATGATGACGGCAAGCATCACTGCCACGAAGTGACCTCCACCGCTGTCCGGTTGATAAGTTCCTGCCGCAGGTTCGTTCCATCACTTTTTGGTGATCGCCATTCAGTCCTTACACCGCGTTCTCGACTCGCCAACTAGCCTAACAGCGCATCGTTATGCGACACAGGTATTCGCGCTGCTGAGTGACAGCCCCTAAGATCTCCACGAGTAGCGATTATTTATTTTGCCAAGTTCTTGCTGTGCATCGCGCTGGGGGTGCGCCGCCCCTTGCATCGAGGCGAGGTGAGCGAGCCCGCTGGAACGAAAAATACGAAATGAAAACAAGAATTCGTGCGCCGAGAAGCTCTGCGGACCGCGTTCACCGCCGCTGTTGCGTACTCGAAAGATTCTCTACGCATGCTTTCTTGCTTCCAGCTTTGTTCCTCTCACACTCGCTGCGATGCGCCTGGACCGTCCGTGGACCCTTTTCCAGTAGCGCGCCGCTTTATCAGCCGTTAGCCGCCTGTGAAAAAGGGATGCCCACGGTATTGGCCATTATAAATCCTTTCACAATTGCCTCTTGCGTTTACTTTGGTAAAGGACAGCGTCTTGCCAGAAAAAGTGTATGTACCACGGCGCAGACATGCCTGTGGCACAGTACAATCTCAGTGCTGCACTTAATCCGCTTAATCCAAGACTAAAAGACCCGCATGGGTAGGGCATTCTTTTATATACGCTGCGGAGAGGACAGAAGCAGAGGACTCCACCGCTTTCTCTTTCTCCGCCTCGTCTTTGTGCTCCGTACCTATGGAGATCGCGCCAAGCCACGTCTGCGCATGCGCAAAGGGTGCTGAGGTAGAAGCGTCGCAATTTCTACTTGCTTGTTGTAGGCTTTGCTGCCTGCCGCTGCCACCACAGAGTTTCTTACTGTTCTGTAGAGGGAAGGTTGGCGGCTCTGCACTTCATCCATGGAGGAAAAAACATTCTCCATCACCACTGCCTCAGTGTTATACTTAAGAGCGTTAGCTACCGAAGCTTCAAGTGTTTGCATCGGTGCGCTAGGCAAACGTAGAGAAGACCAAATCGAAACATCCCCTATAAGGCACAAGCAGCGCCATCTACTTCATGGGTTCTGCACTACTTTTGCGATTTACAACCACTCTCGCTATATTCGGTATATTTGCTCGTTATAGCCCTTAATAAATTTTATAAACGTAAGCATCAAAACACGGCGAATCGTTTACACCACCCGGAACCCCCCGCGACAAGCGGTTCGGCCGTAATCGCCGGCTGAAGGTCTTTGGAATGCACGGTTTGGGGGCGAAAAGGTCATCGGTGCCAATCTCGCACATATTTCGGGCTTCATCGCAATTAGTAATTTTATCCTCAGGGACATGAAGTCATTTTGCAACAATTCTAATATTCTGCGTCAAACAGGTGGCCCCCACATTTTATGCAAATGGTGGTCCCGGGGGGGGGGGGGGGAGGTGGAGAGGGAGGGAGGTGCCCTACTTTGATTGCCGCTATAATAGCACATACTTAACGAATCGAAAAAATTGGTATCACTTAAGGTGCTACGCGCCCACTGTAGCTATGTAATATAGTCTGATCACGCGGTTACTGTTTTGGTCAATTCGACCTTCACGGCAGACAGACGCGTCCTTGACAAACGTAAGAGCTACGCTCCTAAAAAGCTCCTTATACCATAGAAGCCCGAGGCATGGCGAGAAGACGGCGGTTTCGTACTGACATCTGGTGCATTGTTAACTGCGCTACGGATTGGCATTTCTTGGTTGTTCAGTTTCGTTTTCACCGCTGTAGTTTCACTGATGTTTTGTGCGCTTTGTGGTGGTGTAGGCATCCAACTGCGCACGCAATTCATTTGAGATCCGTAGGCTCTCGAAGTGAGCCGAGCTGAGTGTCTGGTGTCTGCCAGGCCGGAAGACCGTTTGCCCCCTTCGCTTGGAGCCATTTGCGCAGCAAACTGGCTTTGTCCAGCAGAAGCCTGCGCATTTTAACGCGTTAAGGGCCCCGTGTCGCAGAAAAGCCGGTGTCGTCGTCGGAGGCGCTGGCCGTGAGCGGAAAATCCCAGGAACATTAATAAATAAAACCGAGTAGGAAATTGGTCGAATTTGGGAGTCGAGCCACGGCCTCCGGAGTGCGAGACGAGCGCGCTAACCACTCCGCCACGCCAGCTTTTTTAGTCTTTTTTGCCTCTTTTGACAGTTTACAACAGATCACAAACATGTTCTGCGCTGCACTCTCAAGCATGAAGAGCGGACATGTGCTTCACTCCCGTCAGAAAATGAAAACTGTTTCAAGGAACACAACTCTCCCATCAACTCGATAACTTCATCTCGAAAGCATAGCTCCTTGTACACTTTACGCTGCTTAAATATGTTTTCTTTGAAGTATTCTCGGACAGACCGCGCATCTTCATCGCAGTGTCGTACAGCCATCCTGCTTCGCCAAATGCTGTGCAGGCCAAGAAGGAAAATTACGTCGTATTTATAAAGATCCGTCTCAAGGTCCAGGAATCGTGTCCCATACGGCGTCAAGGATAAGCCTTTATTGTACGCTGGAGCACGTCCCGAAAGAGCAGCGTATCCTAGCAATTAATAAAGACGTGTTCGATTGACGCACGATGGTTTTGCACGAACAAAGGAGCGTCTAGTGAATACGGTGTTGTCTAAGAAGGGTGTTTTAGAGACATGTACTGTGGTGTATATTAGTAATTATGAGCATGGAAATTAGAAGTCGCAGTGAAGCGAGCAGCAAAGTACGTTTCCGCTACTTTTCCTCTTCGCTTGGCGCGCACGTAGCGCCATCAGGCGGCGCCCACAAAAACCACTCCCTTCTCCTCATCCTCGCAATGTACGCTAGTGCGCTAACAGTAAGCGCGCGACAGCAGCGCCTCCCGCTCGTCTCGTTCGGGCGCAGTGGGGCCGTGCGGGGACGCAGGAATCGCGCGGTTAGCGGCGAACAATGCAGCGCACATCCAAGGCGCGTTCACCACGTAGCTTGCGGCTTGCTGCCCGTTCGTTCGGCGCGGAAGCTATGCTGTCGTTCGTGGCATCTGGTTGGTCAAGAACGATGTGACGACGAACTACGAATGCAACTTGAGTCCCGCGCGTTTCTGCAAGGCGCTTTGTTGCCTTGCCAAGGTCCATGTACAATGAAAAAGCTACATAATGCAAAAAAACAGCGCGAACAAACGGGGACTAGACGAAGAATACACAGGAACAAGCGCTGACTCTCAACTAAAGTTTAATCACAGGAAGCACACTTATAAAAGGAAACAGAAAACGAAAAAAACACAAAATCAGAACGCATGTGTTACTATGTGATGTCCAGATATGCAACCTCACAGTCACGCGTTCTGATTTTGTGTTTTTTTCGTTTTCTGTTTCCTTTTATAAGTGTGCTTCCTGTGATTAAACTTTAGTTGAGAGTCAGCGCTTGTTCCTGTGTATTCTTCGTCTAGTCCCCGTTTGTTCGCGCTGTTTTTTTGCATTATGTATCACCAACTCGCCCGCTTATCTATCCTGTTGAAAAAGCTACATTGGCCGTTAACAAGAACTTCACTCGAGTGAAAAAGGGGCAAACTAGAATTAAGACTAAAGCAGTCGAGTTTTGCAAGCGTTTAGATCTTCAGAAGCTTGCAAGAGATATGACTGTTAGTGAAAGTGGTGCGCTGCGTGTTTTCTTTAGCGTTAAGACACATAAACCGTTTTGTACCATTGTGAACGAAGGTGGCACGTGGCAGCACTGTGTTAGTAAGTTAGTAAGTCGAACAAGCAGCACTGTGCTTGTTCGACTCGTGTAGTGTACAAGTTACCTCTGTCATGTGGTAGGGTGTACACGGGCCAAACTGGCAGATGTGTTAATGACCGCGCACGCGAACATAGCAATTCCCTCAGAAATGCGTCTGATCCAAATAACCTCCCACGTCACTGCAGGAGTTGTAAAGATTGTGTTCCGGCTTTTAACAACACGTCAGTCATCGGAAACGGAAAAACCAAGGAGGAGAGGGAAATCCCGGAGGCCTACCATATCAGGTTGCAAGGCAGTGACACATGCGTCAGTGCACCGTCTTTGCATCTCACTACCAAGGAATTTAGCTTCCTATGCAAAAGTGTGCAAGTTTGACAGGCAAAGTATGTGCTTTTTGTTGTTTGCCAGTTATGGTGCGTGTGTCCACTCCTGGGTTAGTCGCCACTTATGCATTTGCTTTTTTTTAGTTTTTTGTGTGTCTGATACGCATGCGTCTTCTGGTGTCCTAAGTTGGCCGTTTCTCGATTAAACTTCAGTTGTTAGTCTAGCGTTGTCCTGTGTTCTTCTTCTCCTGGTGTGTCGTGCTTTCGCTGGTGAAGTTATGTCTGTTAGTAAATTCCTTTTGAAAGTTTTGAATGTCCTCAATATAAGTGGCCCCTTCCTGGTAAAGAATTCAACTGACATTGTTCGTTTCTTTCAAGATCACAGTGAAGTAGATAGCGCTCGTGTTTGTCCCTGTTCTGTGTGTTCCTGTCCTGGTTGCGCTAAAAATATGTATAATTTGTTCACAAAACCTCTTTGGTCCCATAGCTTGACCGGCTAGTAGCGGGGCCAATTGTTCAATGTACCATAAAGAATTCAAAAAGCGGCTACAATTATGAAAAATAAATACTAAATACAGACACAGAGCATCCATGTACCAATACTCAATAGGGTGACATCAAGTGAATGCATGGTGACCATTGTTCCGATTAACCTGCTTGCTCCCTAAGCAAGAAACGCTTCATGGACACGGAAAAACTGCGTGCTGCTTTCACATCTGTTGGTATGGAATTCCAAATAATATCACAATGAAACTGTTTCAGCCTCCGACCGCAAGCACTTCTGAAAGTTGGTAAGTTAGAGCAGTTGTTCGCAGCAGCCCTTGTACAGTGTGCAGGTAGCGTACAGGGGTTTAATGGGAGAGGGCCATCCTTCGCTAATATTCTATGTATTACGCCAGCGACACTTAACGCACGAACAGAGTCGAGCAGAAGTATATGCACCAGGTGAAGCAATAGTTTCCTGCTATCCGCCCTGTTTGAAAATGTAATAATTCTTATTGCCCTCTTTTGCACGCCACTAACAGATTTCAAGTACGTTTTGTATGTGTTGCCCCATGATGCTATGCAGTAACTCGGATGACTGTGCGCAAAAGCGAAATATAAAATACGCAAGACCATGGCGCCAAAACATTCACGGGGTTTAAGTAACATGTGGCAACCATAAGATAGTTTTGAACAAGTCTTGCTTATATGTGACTGCCAGTTCACATCTGAATCAAACATGACCCTCAGATATTTAAATGTGGCTACTCGCTGTAGCAGAGCAGTTTCTAAAAATAAATTAAGCCTGTCAAAATTGCGCAGTTTCTTCCTTGAGTTAGAAAACATGTATTGAGTTTTTTGTTAGCATTAATAATCAAGTGGTTTCTTTTAAAAAATGAATTAACACGCTGCAGTTCTTCGTTGGTTTTACTTTCCATCGCATCTAAACCGTCACCGACAAATATTACTGCCGTATTATTGGCGTACATTAAAACTTCGGAGTATTGTAAAACGGAGAGAAAATCGTTAACATCGAGTGCGAAAAGAGTGGGCTCGATAACTGAGCCTTGTGGTACCCCAGAGACTAGTGACGGTGTAGTGGTACGGTGTAGTGGGTTGAGGACACTGCACCGCCCATCACTACTCGTTGCTGCTGATCGGAAATGTAGATTTTAAGAAGCTGGTGGATTTTGCATCTGAAGCCATAGTCCTGAAGCTTAGTTAACAGAATATTGTGATTGATGGAATCGAAGGCTTTCCTTACGTCTAGAGCAATGTTATTATCGTGCAGGGCTTTGTTAATTTGTTGCGTCAGTACCAGAACTGCAGTTGATGTAGATCTGTGTGACCGGAAACAATGTTTGTTAGGACATATAATACTATTTTTGGATGCGAATGACGTAATTTGCTCTGAGAGTATTTTTTTCAAGAAGTGTATTAATCACACTCAAGACGGATATCGATCGGTAATACCCCTGTCACACGGGCACTTTCGATCCTCATTGAGCTCGATCTGCATCGAGATTTTCGAGCACGCTCGAAACATCAGTTGCTACACGGGCATTTTCAATGCTCATTGAGAAGTTTCCCTCATGTGTGTTAGGTGGCGCCAAATGTTCCGCCGACAGCCATAACATGGCGATGTCCGGCAACACTGTGCAGTCGGGGGCAGCGGCAGCCAAATCCGTAGCCAAATCTGTACATTGCGTATCTGCGCCAGGTTTTTGTGGCGCACCTCTGCTGCTGTGCGATGCAACCCAAGGGCCCGCAACGCCTCCGCGATTTCTGCATAGACTGCGGCGTTTCTCTTCTGGCGCCGCAAATCATTTAGGCGGTACTGTCAGCAGTCGATGAGAGCGGCTGTCTCGCGCTCGCTCCACAGTTTCCGCTCCGACGAGCAGGAGGACGCCATCTTTGTTTACACTGACGGCGAAGCGTGGAGCGTGATGTCGAGATTACTTTCAAATGTTTGCATATAAGCAGGCGTAGTACCTGAAAAATGTTCTGTATTACATTTTAATCGATCACAACAACAACAATTGTGGTTTGGTTTTGTTAACTTGTGTTTATTTTTATAGCTTCATGAGAGCGAGAGTTCTCGATTGTGCTTGGAACCTCAAGCACTCTTGAGGAATCGGCATCGAGTCAAGCAGGATCGAGCTCGATTGCGCTTGAAAGTGGCCGTGTGACAACCGTCGATCTGCATTGAGTTCGATGAGCATTGACTCAATGAGGATCGAAAGTGCCCGTGTGACAGGGGTATAACTTGAGGCCCCTGAACGGTCTCCATCTTCTTATACGGGCACGACTTTGGCTAACTTAAGTTCAGTCGGGTACACACCGCACTGCTGCCAATGATGAAACATATGCAGAAGGTGGACTGATAAAATATCTATATTGTTTTTATTAACTTATCAAGCCCGGCCGCTCTATTAACGTGTATATTGCTTACTACTGATGCGTTATGAGCCATTTCAATTTCAAACATAACAAGGCTATCAGGAACGGATCTTGAGGGGCGCGTAAGATCCGAATTAAGCATCAGGAAATTGCGCAGCCAAAGCTCTCTCTGCGCCTGCAAAATAGGTGTTGAAGCTGTCCAGCGTGTCTTCAGTTATAACATGAGGCATTACACGTCTTTCAGAGTCAAGGCCAACGGCAGCTTTCGCTTCCTCCTAAACTTGTTGATGTTGCCCTCGGCTTCTCGATGAGCTTGGTATACTAGTACTCCTTTTTTCGTTTCCTCACCAAGGAAGCTGACCTATTTCTAAAACGTTTGAATTGGTTTAGAATGTACTAATTATTTCTATGCTGCTTCCATTGTGGCACCAGCTGTCTTTTTATTTCAATGTTTCCAGAATACTTGGTGACATGCAGGGACGAATTGGATTAGTATATTCGGTTTTGGTAGTGGTGGTGCTCTGTAATACTGCATTTTTAACGGAGCCTATGAAGCTGCTGTGTTCCATACTGACATCCTCATCATACATGGCACGGAAATCTACATGCCTTATTTTGCCCTACAAGTTATAATCAGCCTTTTTAATTCGCCCTCCCACTTAAAGCTTTTGTAATGAGAGGCTCGATTTTGATCGAAACAAAGATGGGGCAAGTGGTCGGCCCCCGGAACAGAAAGCGCACCAGCGCACACACCATTATCAACGCTGCATAGTAGGGCGTGGTCAACAAGGGTACTTGACGTGTTAGAGATACGCGTATAGGCTCTGTTATTACATTGTGTAAGTTAAAAGATTTCAAGAGAAGCGTATATTCATTCAAGGTATCACAAGACAAGTCAATGTTATAGTCTCCGACAACCACAATATGATTACAGTGCAAGCAAGAAACACTCATGAGCACAGACTCAAATTCCTTCAGAGACGTTTTGATCGAAGAGCGTGGCGGGCGGTACGCAACACCAATGACTGATCCTCCTTCAATCTTGGTAAAAAAGTGTTGCTAGGATTCCATTAGCAACAGATGCATCAACTATGACATTGCAAACGATATTCTCTTGTACAAACAAGGAAACTCGGCGCCTTCGGACACGCGAGTACCGTGGTCGCGATAACAGCCGGAAACCCTGCGTCTTGTCAGCCTTCAACCCTGTTTCGCTCACAGCAGTAATGTCAAAAGGAACATCAAGACGCGTTATATAGGTGACCAGGGCATTTAGATTCCTACGCAGACTTGGCATATTGCTGTGTAAGACTCAAAAATAATTACATTCCTGTTCTTTAAGATCTGAAAGGTTGAGCATATTGAAGGATAGATGGATAGGTGCTAAGCACGAGGGCCTACACATTTTTCGCAAGGTCACCTTCAGACTGAATGTGTAGAACCATCGAGTTTTCATATTTTCGCATCAGAATCCGGCCCTGTGATACCCATGCGAACTTGCATTTTTTCGGTGTTTTCGCCTCAGCGACTTTTCTAAACAGTATCTTGTATTCTAAGCAGAGGGGCTCATTTATCTAGATTGCGTCAGTGTCCTTCAAGGCCAGATGACCAGTGTTCAGTCTTGTTTTCTTTGGTGCGGACAAAACTCTGCCTCGGGATGTCCGGCTTGAGAATCTTAACACAACAGCAACACTTGGTTTTTCCTTGTCCTTAAATGACACACGATGGGCCACGTCCAAGCTCTCATCTGAGATTTCTACATTCATGCTCCTTCCGTGCTCCTTAAGTTCAATTATTTCCCCCTTCGCATCAGGCAGGTGTCTGGCTATCGCTTGGTTTTGTTTTACAGTCTCTTGGTTTTGAAGCTTCACCTCTGTTAGCTCTCATCGAGAGCTCTCCACATCTGACATGAATTCTTCAAAGCTCACACTCATGAACTGAAGTCATTCACAGACAACCACTTTGATTTCCGTGCTGGAGATCTTAACTTTGCCGATGTCAGCTTTAATGTGAACAGCAAAGGCGTCAAGCTTAATGGCTAATTCACCTTGACAACCTTTTTGATGCTAGTAGGCGCCTAGTGAGCGAGCGCCTTCACTACTTCGCCAATGCGGCCAGGATGTGCACCAGCCATATAGTTAGGAAAGCCCAGCTATAGGTGATCAGCAGATGACCACAATGGCCACACAAAGATGCAGCACCAGTTACAGGAGATACTTATGGCAGCGGCAGCATCGACATTGCGCGGTATACGTAATCACGAATGTGAAGCGCGAAATGTGTAACCAACCTGAAAAACAGACGAGAGTTGTTAGCCTTCGTCCGTGAGCCGCTGCCGCCGCTGCCAAAGTGAAGAGTTCCACGGTGCGGTCCCAGAAATAATGACATTTTTACGGTAAAAAAAGCTACCATGACGGTATGCCCATCTTATAAGACCGCCCTAATTGATTGATGAATATCTTAAAGCTTATTGCGCTCTGGCAGGTTGTTTAAACTGTGTTAGTCTCGAATCAATACGGTCTTCAAGATAGGCATTGCAACATGCAATATGAAAATAATAATTATCGACATCTATCACTTATCATCTATCGTCTCTCACTTCTCACTTCTTTATTTGTTTAGAATTTCACTATCTCATTGTGCTGTAGGAAGGCAATACGCTGTTATTTACATGCGGGTGCCATAACAGACGTCCATAGCATAGTCAGAATACTCCCACAGTTTTGATAGCCCCAGAAACAACGATTTTTAGATTTTTAGCACGAGTGCCTAAATAACCTTTGTCTTCTAATAATTCTCAGCTTAAAACCTGAAACACAATGCTCATTAGTTCCCACTTACACTTTCCTTTTTTTTTACTGACTGTAAGTTTTTAAACCGTGCTAAAAACTTTGTTGCAACTCCAGCACGATAGTTTCGTATTTTGCACTGCCTATTTGCCGCAGGCAGAGAGGAGTCACAACGACCTCTCCGAGTGTGTTGTTGCGGAGAATAACAACTGAAACAGGCGAAGGAACAAAGTTCGTCGCTGAGTACCTTGTTTTTTTGTTTTTAGCTGCATTCGGCCAGAATTGCAACCAGTGAAGGAAGCTTCAGAGCTGAGCGGAAGAAAAAGAACTGGCCTTCCTTTTTCATCGGCCCGGAAAAATACGTGAGATGGTTCAAAGAGTTTGTTGTGTGCGCAGGTGCGCTCGACTCTGCCAGAATAAGAATGGCAGGCCCTTCCAATTTTCTTCCTCTCTGCTTCTTTATCTGCGTAGATTTGCTGAGACAAGAAATTTCGCAATTTATGTCCCAGAAAGAAAAAAAATAGGAGGGTAAGGAATCCGGTCGACATTGTGCTTTGTACTTCTGCTTATTTGATTTCTGTGATGGGGGGGGGGGGGCAGTTATTTGTGGCGCAGCTATCATTTGAAGCTTCCTTGTTATGTGAAAAAGGCTGTAAGGTTGCAAGAACTCTAACCATTCTCCTCTTCGAAATGTTAGTTACTGCAGAAATCTGACTGGCTTCCAGGGAGCCTTTCATTAAGGACGGAAAAGAAACTCCGCAACAAACCTGTTTCCGTTTAGCGCTTCGCTGCAAACAAGCGAAACCGAAATGTTTGGCAGCGACACTCGACGTGCTTCGTAAAAAGGACTGAGTTACATTTGTTAGCTGACTGAATTGCTGTGGCTAGTCTCACACCTGTTTTCTTTCTTGTGCTTGTAATCCAGTCATGCCTCACGCCCACACTGAGACCTGCGGTTGGTTCAATAGAGTTGTTGAAAGTTAAGCGCTCCAGAATGCAAAAGCGCTACAGTTTGTGTTTTCGTATAGGCTTGGCGAACGCGTGGTTCCCGCCACTGAGCAGAACGACTCGGCGTGCAAATAAAATCACATGTGCAGGATTCGCTTTGAGCCCCTTTGCCAGCGCTATACTGCACCTTGCAAGGGCCCCGCTTGACAGGCACCAGCTTATGGAGCCACCAATACACTGTGAGGGCGATTAACTAGACAACAGAGAGGTCTGGAGAAGGAGGCGGCACCTGAAGATTTTTTCTCTTTAACTTGGGAGCTTGTTGATCGGGGGGCGTGTTTTTGGTTTCTGTTTGTCGCCGCGTCCCCGCCAGACACGAGCCTGCGCAACCTGTTGTGTTTGAACGCAGTGCTAGTGCGCCGTTCACCCTTCGCTCGGGACTCTCCTTCCTGTCTTCGCTTCCCGGACGGGGCGCAACCTGGGTCCGGGGTAGTCATCTTGCGGGGGGTTCGACAACCTGCATGTATAGTAGAAAAATGTCGCACGTTTTCGTGTTATAAATATTCGATTCGAGAGCGGGACGCCGAAACGTTGTTCGCTATACGGTGGCTCCAGGAACACGTGTGATCCGGCAGCAGATGGCGAACCATGGCAACTGCTTTGACGAGCTTCGGACTGTATGTGTCTAGTCACCTAAAGCCCAATCATGCTCCTTTAAGGTGCTCATCTCTGCGCGCAAAGGTCACTGCGTCGCTGGCAAAATTCCAGGCTCCATGATTTCGTTCGTTTTGTCCCTGAGATCTATCGGGCAATGAGAA
Organism: Amblyomma americanum; assembly: GCF_052857255.1. Lineage (NCBI taxonomy): Eukaryota > Metazoa > Arthropoda > Arachnida > Ixodida > Ixodidae > Amblyomma > Amblyomma americanum. Next base: position 1,308,576 of record NC_135498.1, read on the forward strand.
CGGAGACCGATGAGGGAGCCCTTTTTAATCATCAAATCGCACGCCAGTACTGTGTACTGCGAAGCCTATAGCTGAGCCCCCTTGATGGAGGAAAGCCCTCTTCTCAAGCCACTGAGCGGCCTCACCGTTCGGAAATGGCGTGCACGACGACTTCGAGCAGGCCGACTGGGCGGAATACCAGCTGACCGACGCTGCGCACTTCTCGGCAGCACCGCTTTCCTGTGGAGAAAGCACTTCCTGTGTGAAGCCAGCGAGCACGCTGTGACCGGCCAACAATGCCAGCTAAGGATTCGCTTGAGCATAAAAATGGAAATGAAAATTGGCGCTTGAGGAAAGGAAATGGCGCAGTTAATGTCTCACGTACCTCGGTGGACGCCAGAAACGCGCCGTGTACGGAAGGGATAAAAGGGGGGGAGTGAAAGAAGAAAGGAAGAAAAAGGTGCAGTAGTGGAGGTCTGCGGAGTAATTTCGACCACCTGGAGATCTTTAACGTGCACTGACATCGCACAGCACACGACGCCTCCATCGAAACGCGGTCGGGTTCGAACCCAGGAACTCCGGATCAGTAGCCGGGCGCTCTATCCACTGAGCCACCGCAGCGGAGCGCTTGAGCAGGCCCAGTTAGCGGAATTTTCGGAGAGCTTTACTGCAGCCTTGGTGGCTTGCCTGGCATCTGTTCTCGGATTTGTCTGCAATCTTATGACGCTACTCTTTCAATGCAGTTGGATTAAGTATTCGCCTTCCTTCTGGTGCGGAGTAAATGCTATTGCGATTACACGACGCCAGTTAAAGAAGGAAAGAATACGCTTAAACTCGACAGAAGGGAAGGAGGTATTGCGACATAAGCGCTATTATCGGCCTAGGTATAAGCTCACTCAGACTGCGTTCACAAATCCTCTGCTTAGAAAAATTTCTGTCACAATCAGTTCTGTAGTTAAGGTTCACAGCCTGCGGACCGGTCCTGGTATTAACTTTGACAACACCCTTCCCAGAAATGCAAAGAATTTGCCTGCAAATGTTTTAAACGGCCTCATAGAAGAGTATCTGGACAGATTTTCAACAAATACTGCAATTTTCACGCATGGCTCTCGGCTAAAGGAAAAGGCAGCTATTGACATCTATTCCAGGGCTCTTGATTGTAGTTATTCCTTTCGGGCCCCTGATTGTACGACAAGTGGCGCATCGGATCTTCGGCGAATGGAGCAACCGCGAGCAACGCGCCAAGCGCACGGGACGTCGTCTTCCTCCTCACCCTCGTATGAACGCGTAGCAGACGACTACGCGCGTCACGAGCGTCGCCTCTCAATCTGCTACGCAGCAGGCCTATCGCTGTATTCTTAGTAACCGAACCTGTGTAGCCTACACTGTAAACAAGAATCAACACAAATGGGAGTTTAATTAGTCTGCGTCAAAGTTATTTAAATTTCATAGGCGGAAACATTTACTCCATCAATATGGAGTAAAAATGCACTAAATGACCTATTTTTCCCCCCTGCACTCAATAATGGGGCATAAATGAGGATTCTCCTCCTTATAACTCCCATTTTTAAACGCAGTTTCTTGGTATCAAAGCCCCTCAAGTCCCCAATGGAGTAAAAAGAGCAGTATGTTGCGCCATCTGCCCCGCTATATAGCGTCTCGTCTGCTTCTGGTCAGTCGTCTGACAATGGCGGTGAGTGACGACCCCTGGGTTACCGTCGTCGCTGGATCTCTGCTCACTTCTGCTCCCTCACGAGCGCCTGCCACAGTACAAGATATCGGGCTGTCGCCGTTTTGCACTACAGCATGCTACATAATTGAACTGCTCTTGTGAATACTCCAGTGCTCTAACCATACCTGACTTTCATTCGCTAGTGTCGCAACTCCGTTAGAGCCCCCGCTTAGGCCTGATTCTCACAGCTTTTTTAAGTGCGGTTCTCGCGGTGTGTTTCAGCAGATTATAGTGCGTTGCATAAACATGGAACTGTGGTAGAACATAGTTGCAACGCTGAGCTCTTGATTGAGTTGATGAGGTTACCTGTTTTCTCAGTCGTATTGAGAAGTCAAGCCTTGAAGAAGTGAATATTAGCCAAACATTGCCACGAACAACTACCTTCAGGGATGTTTTTATTTTAAACTTATTCTGCTCTGGTTTTTAATCAAATATAGCGTGGTGCATGACCATGACTACTCCGCGACTCCTTTTCAGTTCTGAACTATTGATTCCTATGTTACACCCATTTACCCTCGAACATAGACAACCAAACGAGCTTGTGCAACAAAAGCAGGCGACTCCTGCCGCCTACGCCGCTGCTGGGCTTGCCGACGGAGGAAAGAACGCGTGGCGCGGGGTCACATTAGGGCAGCGCAGTTTCCCTAGCTGGGTTGCAGGCTGCCCCGCAGCTACCTGCCCGTTTCCGCCGCGGGCACTGAGAACTTTAAGAATGAGTCTTAGTGAGGATAAATAAGCATGACACCATATTTGGGATCAATTTCTGTGGCTAGCAAAAATTTCACTCCCATGTACTCCTAAATACCTGACTTGTACAAGGGAGTAAATAAAATACTTTTGGGTGTGCGCTAGAGGTCGAGCCGTTTGCTCCCATTTGAGCGTTTTTTTTTTGTTAAGAGAGTAGACAGGAATCCAACTCCTGACCCTCGGTTTGCGAGTCATACACGCTACCCCCACGCCACGTAGGCACGACTTGGTTAAAGCGGGGCTATATATGTATGTCCTACGGTCTTTCGCATAATTACTGTGACCGTGAACGAGCAAACCGTGTCTGCGTTAGCAAGAGGAACCGCTGTCGCGTCATATCTTTAAAGGTGGAGCGTAAGTGTTGGCCAAATTTTTGTTCGCCGTTTTTGCAGACAGAGGGAATTTCTGATTAATGCTGCCTGTATCAGGCAAGCAACCTCTAAAGGTATCCAACCACAAGCTGCACTGAAGCGTGGACACGAGGAAGCCGAAACAAATGCACTGTGCAACAAAGCAGACGCACGTCAAACACGTCCACTTTCGTGCGGTCCGTGCTGGCGATAACTTGCGATGGGTGGGGTTGACGTCACATTCCGAATTATCGGAGATTTCAGAGGCGGCCGCTTGGTGCGGCCGGTTCTGGATATTCATAAAATAATTACTTTTCACTCATTTCTGTTTCGAAAGAGTGTTGCTCTGACCACTTTCAATGCACCCTGCAGATTTTATTTTGGCCACAAATCGCGGCGGAAAATATCGATGACGAGGGTGTGTGTGTGTGTGTGTGGAGGGGGGGGGGGGGGTGCTCGACAAGGGAGAAAAAGAAGCCGCAAAAGTAAACATAGTTTACAATTTAACAGTACGTAGTGTTGGGCAAGTTGGAATTGATTCATATTGTGGACCAGCGCAAAACGGACTGGTCCACAATATGCATGTTTTACAAGCTAGGAAGCTTTAAAAACAGGGAGACGGGTGCAGGGGGCGCAGGAAGAATAGCAGCACGGACGCGGCCTGAGCTGCAGGGCTAATTGCAAGTGTCTTGATAGGGAAGAAAGTAATTAACTTCTCAAAGAACAGCGATGAAATGCTCAAGGCGTAGTTGATTAAGAATCGGGAGTAAAACAGCAAATGTTGTTAATTAGGGAAACAGCGTGAGGAAGTGCCTTTCAGCCGGCTAATACGACTTCACCACTGGCGCACTGCTCAATTTTCGCTTTTCCTCGCCTTTTCATTATGGCGCTGCCCGTTTCCTTTCTTAATTAGAGGCCGTCCGGATCACAGTGCTTGGAAACGACGAGCAAAACAAGGCGTAGATCAGGGGACGGCGGAGAGAATGTTCAGACGATGTTTCGGGGAACGTGCATAAGCAGGCAATTAAGAGGAGTCGTCCAGAACAAACACGCCGGAGGCTACCGAAATCTCGTAACGTCAGTGGCGAAGCTAGGCTTCTCGCCATGCTGGCGTTCTGTCTTCTTTTTCTTTTCTTTTTGTGTGCGCGCAAAACAAACCTCTCGTGTTGTTTTCAGCAGTGTGTGTTAGGTGTTTGTGCTCGTGTGAGCACGTTTCTTCAGGTTCCCCTTGGGTACGGGACACAAAAAAAGGGCAAGATACTATAACGCGCGTTTCTAATTACCGAGGATTTAATTTTGCCCATACGGTGTTAACACCCACGACAGCGTGAATGGGAAGAAGCCCGAGGATGACATGTCGCTGCTGAGAATCTTGCTTGGCGACACTGTCCGGGCAGGTAACGAGATTTACGCAACAACGGGATAGTACTCAGACCAGAATGGATTAACAGAACTAAACAAATGCAAGCGTACAAGCTCGAACTGTGTACAGCATGGGTAGAGCATATTTCAATGCTATTTATATTATAAGAATCTCTTATTTCTTAATAAGAGATAAGTCCGACGGCCTGTGCGAATTTAAGGTGTTGCCCTTTGGTCTCTGCTCGGTGCCGGCGATGTTCCAGCGAATGGTCGACACTCTCCTCCCTGGCCTTAAGTGGCAAACCTGTTTGAACATGTCCAGTTTATCTCGATGACGGGGTCGTGTTTTCGGAAACCTTTGAGCACCATCTTGAATGCCTACGGGCTGTGTTAAATGCTCTGCGGGCTGCCGACTTAACGCTATAGACAAAAAAATGCCACTTTGGCTACGAACTGAAGTTTCTCGGCCGCGTTCTGAGTGCCGACAATGTCCGGCCCGATCCCGACAAAACTGCTACCGTAGCTGAGTTTCCCGTTCCTACTACAAAGAAAGCGCTAAAATGCTTCTGTGCGCGCCTACTACCGTCGCCTTATCGCCGACTTCTGCCAGATTGCCGAACCCTTGACCCGTTCGCCTGGACTACCGAGCAACAGGAGGGTTTCGCTGACGCCGCCATCGACCCCCACAACAGTCTCTCTATGATTACATAAATGTTTTCACCACCACCCCACCGATATCCACACCGAGGGCCTGGGTGCTGCCCAACTTCAAGATGGCGAGAGATTGCGCATGCGAGCCGCGTCCTGTCTCACGCCGACATCAACAACTACACATCTGAAAAGGAGTGCCTCGCGATCGTGTGGGCAACGGCCTTACCTCTACGGCCGCCATTCCGCACGCGTGACAGACCGCCGTTCCTTGTGCTGGCTGTCCAGTGCCCATCGGGCGCCTGGAGCCTGCGCTTCTGGTAATTTGGATACACAACTGCGACGCAAGTACGAAAATGCCGACATACCCGTCGAGCTAACTGATGACAGCACGGAGGCTGACACTCGTCTCCTTTAAGGGATCAGGGATTCCGACGTAAAGGCAAGGCAGCGAGCTGACGTAGACTTAAAGGGACACTGATGAGAAATTGACGTTGGCTTCTACCGACAGAATACCAGCACTCTTACGGGCAACAAAGCTCTTGTAAGGTACAAAAGAGCACCAACTAAAATATAGGCATCGCCCTCACAGGCCAGTCTTGTAAGTACAAGCGTGATGACAAAATTGGTTTAAGGAATCCACGAATCTCGGAAGCTGACGGACGAAGGTTACGCGGCTGAATATTGAAGTAAGTAATGTTTTCAATCCTCTAGTGAACGTTTACCACGCAAGGAAGAGAGAAAACGGCTACCTGAATTTTGGAAGACAAAGAAAACCGATACTTGGCGGCGCCACAGGCGGCCAGGTGAATTTCAGTACGTTTTGGCACTTCGCGGCTATGCGCTTTGCGTGCCCGCATGATTTAGTTTTTGACACGCTTCGATTCACAAACGCGGAATAAACGAGCAACTCCGAACGCCCCTTCCAAGTGCTAGTTAACTTTCGAAGGGGCCTGCTAAGGTTGGTCAGGTGATCGCCACGATCGATGTAGAACGACGATGGCACGATGGACGATGATCGTATACAAAGCAGGTATGAAGAGCACCTTGCGTCTTCGTACGCTCGCCTGACGAAACGGTGTCGGTTGGGGCAGTCAACTTTGAGCTTTGTGACAGAAATGGTTGATTTGGGACGGAATACAAGATCCAAGGCAGTTAAGGAAAGACAATTTGGAAGCTGCCGAGACGCGGCTCCATTTAATAGCTTCGGTAGTTGTGCGCAGCCGTACTACTGCCCGATTTAATCCGTCCACAGTACACATCGGAAGGTGCGTGCATGTATATAGGTGGACGGTCCCTAAGCCTCCTCAGAGCCAGACCCAGTGGACCCCGTACCTGCGAGAACGCGCAGGGTGTGCGGTTTCGTGTATACTGCTTATTTGTCAAGTGCGGAACCCGTTGAGGCGTCCTGCGTCGGCTTTACTTTCAAGCCACTAACTTTAATTGCGAGTATTCGCCCTTTATTATTCGGCCGTTTCTTGTCGCGAAAAGGTCTTTGGCCTTTTGCAACTGCTGGGAATATCCTCGACGTCGCCTGCGTAGCGTGCAACAGCGCCTTTCATGGCATCACAAACCATTCGGCCCAAAGCCTCGGATAGCCTCTGAAGCGCTCGACAGTCAGTTAGTTATGAAACTTTATTATAGGTACTGGGAGGGATGGGTTCTGTCGACCCCACCAGATGGCTCTCAGTCGGTGCCGAAGGCGACGTCTTGGGCTCTTGCTGTAACCCGTACTTGTACTTCCGGATCAGTGCTGGAAAGCAGGGTCTCCCACTTTTGCGAGCCTATAAGCTTCTGGATTTCTTCGGGCGGTAGATCTGCCCCAAGATCCAAAGGATGGGTTCAGTCGTGGCTCTCTGGCCACATTTCGAGCTATCGCGTTTGAATTCGTCTAGGTTGATGCGTCGCATTTTTGTTGGAGGGTATTGATTTCCAGTTGTCTCCATCTATACTCTTGGGCTTTGGTAAGACTTCTGTTAGGTGGTGGTAGCGTTTGTCTAGCTAGATTAAGAGTATTGGGTGATTGATTCCCGGTAGCTGATGAGGCGTTCCGGGCTCCAGTAGTTGCTTACGGCTCGGCCGATAGGCCCTCGAGCCATATTGTGAGCTGCCTCGTTCCCAGGGTTGCCAGAGTGAGTCGGTACCGAGGTCTGTTCCACGTCCCCCCTTTTTTTCGGGGTAGTTTCGCAGGATTTTGAGAGAGACTTTGAGAGCGCTTATCACACTGTTCGGTCGGTTTTGTTTCAATCCCATGCCGTTTGGGATCAGCTCAGCTCCAGAGCACTTCCAGAGATGCATGACTGAGCTTCTGCAAGACCTGGACGGAATCGTCTGCCATATAGATGACATTCCTATCTGGGGATCTATAGTGCCACAGAACGACCAAAGGCTCCGGGCAACTCCGGAATGTGTTCGGAAAGCTGCGGTCACAATGATCAAAGACAGGAGTCGATTCGGAGTCTCCAAGATATTATTATACGGACACACACTTCGAGGCGGCTGAATTTACCCCGACGACAACATCTTGTAAGCCATCAAGGAAAGGCAGAACTTGGGGTCCTAAAGGGGAATGGCTGAGTCCCCACACTGCGATCCAGCACGAACACTCTCCAGCATGCTTTCGACCAAATAGGACTTGATCTGGGCCAAGCGAGTGCGTTCTCTAACTGACCGTGTACTCTTCAAGCAGAGAAACTCGTCTGACGGCCGACGCCGCATCGTACGGACTAGGAGCAGCGTGAGGGCACAAGCAGGACGACGGACGCATCTCAGCGATCGCCTCGACGGGACACCGAGAGGTAGACAACGAGTGTGTCGCTCTTACTTGTGAGGTCCTTTCAGCTGGGGACGGATCAAAAGCCTATCTTTTCTTTATTTTCAACCAAGTTGGTCGGACTGCATGACTCCAAAAGATGCTTTTGCACCTCATGCGCTACAACTACAACATCGTCTACGCGCAGTCATGGCCAAAAGTTTTCGGGATTCGAGAAAAAAAATAATCTTCTGTTGTCTCTCCAGCCGGCCTATTGGTGTTTATTCCTGTGTATGGAGCAGGCATGTCCCTTCATGTCTGCAGGCGACCTTCTTTTACTGACCGTCCGCGCACCCGCAAGCTTTTGTGTATGTCAGGCAAGGAGCTCAGAGCAACAGGCGCTCTACCGAAGCCTCCTCTGAATTACAAAGAAGCGTACAAACATGCCGAAGAGATACCTCTGCGAAATCGCCTCGGCACTACTTATTTCAAGCTCGTCGTTGGAGAAAGGAGAAATACGCCGATGAAGTCTGCATGAAGTTCCGGACACACGCTAGAGCTGGTTGGCGTCGTGACGCTCTTCGACGCTGAAAGAATGCACGGTGTTGTTCATGTGCGGGTCGCAGCTATTCTTCGCCTGTACTGGCGAGGGCACATGGAGAGTCTGGTGGCCGCCGGCAAAGGTAAACGCCTACGACACAGGAGAACAAGCCGGAAAGGCAACGACTCACGCAGTGGACTTGTTTCAACTCCTGAGCTCCTCTACGCGATCGACACGGCATACCGGAATTGGTTGTGGGTGACGATGGGTTCAAAGGTTCCGTTGCAGACGCTGCGCGTTGATATAACTTCGTGCAGTTTACGGCCAACTACAGATATCCACAAAGCAATGCCCTCGTCAAAGCAGCTGTGAAGATTCTCAAACCTTCCATGAAGAGCACGGGAGACCCTTACTAAACGCAAATGGCCTACGGCGGAACTCTCTTAAGAACGGATACTTGCCAGCAGAGGTGTTGCTAGAAAGAAGACTCAGAACTGCGCTCTCGGAAGTTTCGGAAACACTTCTCCGACATCGCCCCGAGGGGCTGAAGTTACAAGCAGAGATGGGCATCCTCACGAGGGTGTCCTCACCCTCACCTCACGAGGATGTTACTCGGTGAGGTGACAGAGGATGGGCGCATGAAAATTCGTGAGGACGAGGGCGAGGGAGGAAAGACATCATGAGGTGAGGGCGAGGGAGGGAAGGATGCATTGTCTGAGGGCGACGGTGGTGGCCCGAAACGTACTCCGGGCTAACGTTTTTTTGTCAGTGTAGCCCGTTATGAGTTAACGTTTTAAAACGCTAGTTCGGGTGAAGGTTTCCGGGGAAGACGTTTCTGCAGGCTGGAAGTACACGAGGCGACCAGGAAAGGCGGGGAGCCGCACGCCTTCTCCCTCGCCGCGATGTACTACACCGCTGACATTGCTATGCCGGAAAAAGCGCTCTTCTAACTCAAAAAGCCTATTTTTAAAAACTGTGAAAAGACTTCGGTGAAATAGCCTGTATACTGCGCTAACAGGGACGCACTGCAAGGTCGGGCCGTGCGGGTGGCCGCCTGTCCAACGGGAACCGTGGTGCCACAGTCAAAATTTTCATTATCAGCCCCGAGTCTGCCGAATGATCAGAGTCTAGAGTAAAACATAAATTATACCTAGTAAGGCTATTGAATTTGCACGCTTAAGACTTGTTTCCCGGAACCAAGTCCGATTTCATCTTAGGGAGGATTCAAATAACTGCCTGCAGCGCAAAAACTGCTTCTACGAAATTCCACTGTCAAATCAAAGCATGTTGGTGGCAATGGTGTGAAATTTTTTTCATTCATACTGTGAGGAGTTCAGTATAGTCGTATCTTTCTATTTTCGCTGGAATTGCGGTATATGAAAGCGGTTCCGAAATGTGGGGGGCAAAGGCAACCACTGCAGTCTTATGTAAATAAAGCAGCAGCTTAACCACCCTTGTCTGAATCATCTCTCGCTCCGCCTTGTACGAGGTGCTAAAGAAGAAAAAGTTGTACTGCTCTCCAAATAACAGGAACATCTCTTGGTTTATTTCTGTCCCTGTTGAGTCGTGTGACCGTGCACGTAATCTCGCACCTGATTATACGAACCAAGTTTCTTGCAGGCATGGTAGGGGATTGACCCTCAGCGTATGGGTAATGCCTAGACGTGCAAGGAAAAAAAGCACGGGTGGCTTTGCTTGGGATTAACCACGAATTATCGTGCGCTAGTACCATTAGCCCTGGCTTTGCATGGTGTATCTTGACTTTCTATGCTTTTGCTTGACCTGAACTGGCTTACTTCGGTTGATATATCATATGGTGTAAGTTTGCATGATATTGCATCATTTTATACACTTGCTGCGGTAGAATTGGTCAATTCTCTACATGCACAAATCCATTGGTGTCCTGATTACGCTCCTGCCGCAGAGGTGCAGCGGCTAAGCCACGCGCCACTACCTTGCGATGGCAGGTGCTGCCATCGATGGGGCTTATGAGACTCTTGTTGTTCCTGAGGGATCTCTCGCGACTAATTAGTAATTGAACTGCCACGGTGGTCAGTTTGCTCCCAATCCGTTGGGCAGCTTGTGATAACGTAACAACTTCACGTTACCAAGGTGGCTCACGTGCTAGAAGCAGGCTTCGGACAGACAAACAACCGCTTCTCGGAGCAGTGGCAGCACTAAGGGACTAAAATAGGAACCACGGGAATCGTTCACTGCAGACTCGGGAAGTTAGTGATTGCCATTATTCAGCCCAAATGACGTGTTTTAGTGGCCCGTTTGATGTTGAAGTGGCCTGAATATTTTATATTAGCGCGAAAGCTTTACTACGCCAGCCAGCGAGCTATTTCGGCTCGTCGCGCACTTCAGCCGTATGCCGTATGCGGTGGCGGACGAACGACCTTGAGCCGGCGTTACCTAGCAACGCCGCAGCCGCGCTCCAACAGATGGCGCCGTCGTCGACGCCACTGCCATCGCCGCTCGCTCTACCAGATGTGTCCCAGCATTCCTTTTGTTATACGCGGAAGAATGCTGAATAAAGACTTGATTTGATTTGCTCCGCTGGGGTAGAGGGAGAGGTGTCGCCTCGCGGGATATATATATATATATATATATATTAGCAGACAAACAAATGAAATGAGGGGCTCGTTTGACAAACATATTAAGGAAACCAACAATATATATATATATATATATATATATATATATATATATATATATATATATATATATATATATATATATATATGTCCTTCGCCTCAGTGTATTGGTTTGGTTTATGGGGGTTTAACGTCCCAAAGCGACTCGGGCTATTAGAGACGCCGTAGTGAAGGGCTCCGGGAATTTCGACCACCTGGGGTTCTTTAACGTGCCCTGACATCGCACAGTACACGGGCCTCTAGAATTTCGGCCTCAGTGTATTGTAGTCCTTATGGAGAGCGCGAAAGAGACGCAACAACGACAGAACGAAGCTAGGAAGAGACAACGCGTTCAAGAGACGCCAGAAGAACGCGCCGCATGACTCGAGAAGCGTCGTAACGAAGATGCGGCTAGAAGAAATCGTGCCACGTCCTCCTGGAGTGATTCTTCAACTGCGGAAGAGACCGGTTTGAGTTCTCGAGAGCGTCGGAATGAGACGCTGCGTAGACGACGTGCCGAGGAAACGAAGCTTTCGCAATTCAACTAGGGTTAACCAGAGCTAAACCACAGCCAATTTTTATTTTAAGCGACAGCATAAGAGCCTAACATCAGTGGAAAGCCGTCACCGCAGTGGGGAAGACATTAAGAAATAAAAAAAAAACTTCATAGCTAAGGGAGCGGTATCCGAACCCGCGGCTGCGGTAGAAAATCAGTTCTGCCCGCTGCTTCAGACCACTGCACCATGGCCACAGCTTTTTTAAAGCATAATGTTTATGACATTAAAATATATTCTTTTTACATTAACTAAATTATTTAGAAAAGCTTTTAGGAAAATCCACGAAACACATCGCAAAAAGACAGAGCAACAGAGCACTAGTCGCGAGGTAATTGGCGGAGCACATGACCAAGAGGGAATGCCACTGCGATTTAAAGTTGCTCGGTTCATACGCTCCCCTCAGATGAACCATTAATCAGTTGGGAGAAATGTGAGCATCCTGCCTCTATGCACTGCTAAGCAATGTCGTCGTCGTCTTGGGCATGTACCCGCGTCTGCGCCTGTTGAACTGCCAGTCTATCACGCTGTAGTTTGAAAGCATGGTCTTCATCTTCCATCCGTGTGCGTGGAAGCGTCATCAGACGAACATGCAGCAAACCGCACGTGAGGGATTTGAAGCGGTGAAATTCAGAAGACCCAGTGCTATCGCAATGTCATCGGGTAATGAGAATTACGCGACCTACAAACTTTCCTTGTTCTGAGTCTATTGTGTGCTTAGCATTTATTGTAATTGTCGTGGTAAACGCTACTGCATTGTTTTCTAAATACTACTGGCGTACGTTATTTCTCGTTCACAGATACAACGCGCTGTCTCGTTTCAGCAGTGCATATAGATAACAATGAAATGTTATAAGTGCAAGACACATGTATGCATGCAGTGCGTGGCAGAAGTAAAGGCAGAGTGATATTTTGGGGCTCAACTCGTAGCTTTCTCCGTTTCGTCTCACCTATTAGCTCAAACAACGCAGACACACGTACACGCAGACACACAACAATATAAGCATCTAGCCTGTCTTCCAATAATGACTTGAGGGCTTGTCTTATTACTGTTTATGTTTATTACTGTTGTGTTTATTACTCAGTAATGTCGCCAGAAGCTGCCGACTACAAAAAATAACTCGATTTTTAAAACGACTGTTAGTGGGGGTGAGGGAGGGCCGGATAACTTTTCGAAGTGAGGGCGAGGATGAGGGGGGGGGGGGGGGGCATGGATTCAAAAGTGAGGGAGGAAAAGTAAAAATGAGGGCATTTGCCCACCGCTGGTTACGAGCATTCAAAGAAAGCGTTCGACGGAGGCAGCAACAAAACTATGATGTACGTCACGGCCACTACCGCACTTCAAATACCCCACGGATGCCTGGACTGTCGACCTCGCAAGAACAGGTGTAGTTCAGCGAAAGACGGACGAACCGAGCTCGTCATACAAGGTGGACACAGATGGCGTATAAATCCGACGCAACAGGACACAACTGGTTCCTCTGCCGGCCGCCGCTACAGGAAGGGAGCCACCTGTCGGCCGCTTCCATACACTTATGGTGAACTGCGGCATACAGCGAGCACCGTCGACGCGAGATTTTAGCTCAAATTTCGGACGCCTCTACGCAGCCGGTGTGAACGAAGCGCAGCGCCAGCGGCTTTCCTTAAGCAGCGCAAACGGCCGACAGTGTAGCAGGCCTCGTGAGTGCGACATTTTTATGCTGTCGAAAAGGACAATTTTTTTCCTCCTTACTAAGCCGCGGCACCATGTTTATGCGGCCCGCCGGCGAATTCTTTCGAGGAAAAGGTTTTCGTGCATTTCTGGGACCACCCGCGGCCAAGTATTGCTGTTCACAGACACATGTAATGCACACATACACTTACGAATACACAACATCAACGGCATCAAACACACCAATGCACACAAGTTGGCTTCGAACACTGGGCCACAGTGTGAGAGGCGAGCACACTTACCACTGCACCACAAATCGACACACCGAACGATGACGTTATTGGTCTTAAATAAGTACACCGGGGCCAAAAACCATACGAATGTGTGAAATGAAAAAGTACGAAGCCCAGTAGATGCATCTGATCCCATGGAACCTCATCCAGGTGTTGTACACGAACTGCATTGATATCTCGGACAGCATGAACGTGACGGAATAAATATCCGAGGCGTATTTTCTTCCTATACAAACGCGCTCCATGTTGCTGAAAGGTTACTGGCACATCTCTGGCAACAACATACACAAACACAAACAACGCAACAGCGCTGTCAAATATAATAAAATTTTTAGTTTTAAATCAAATCTCTGACAGCATGTTTTCCCCAGGCCAGTAATGACTTAAGTGGGCCTCCCATGTTTGCATCTCCATTCAGTGAAAACACTTGCATATAAAGGGAAGGGAAAAAGAGCAGTTTGGGTGCTGGCATTAATTAGGTCTGTCCTGCGACGTCACATGGTCGCTGCTCCTCCGAACTGCACCAAGAAGCGATTGAGCTAGGTGTCCCGCCAAAATGTCCCCCAGGAAGATCAGGAGCCTCTGATGCTGCTATTTCTGCAATCTGACAAGACAAAATACGAATCAGCACAATTACATCCGCAGTACAGCAGGGGATCGTCGTGGCAACACAACATACATTAAGAGACTGGTATCTATTGCACCGTAATTTTAGACCTACGTTCGCATCAGATCTATTCACTTGCAAAGGAAAACAATACGTTGCATGAATAAAACTGGCAGACAGCTGGCCCTCTCAAGGTTTAATACGCCACGAGAGTTCCACAACAACCTGCCCCCCCCCCCCCCCCCCCCCCCCCCCCCCCACCGTTCTCGAGACTGCGGTCACTCTAAAGCTCACCTGTACCATGCGAACTCAGATGGCACGTACTCCAAAGCGCCGACGACCCGTATGTCCCTTGATGCTCAAGCCCGCATGGCAAAACATTTCATGTCCAAAATATTTATGTTTGCTCAGCAGGTGAACGCCGGAGTTCTCGCTGGCGACAGAACACGACGCAGTTTAAACCCGGACAAAGCCTCTCCTAGCGCAACGCTGTGAAGGATAAAATGCACATAAAATATAATGTCATTAATAAATAAATCACGATGACTAGGTATTGATCAAGTAATGTCTGAAATTTCGGTTACTGCAGCTCCTTTAGGGGCCATCTGACTGTAGGTGTTTAAAAAAATATCCCTTGTTCCCTTTGCAAAATACGCCACGAGCATAAAAAATTGTGCACGTTGATTAACATCTCCTTATCAGTGATGTATTTAAACAGGTATCACTATGCATTGAAAACATATGTTTATCGGGCAGGAGCTTACTGTCGCCGCTTGATAACATGCATGGTTTCATTAAAATCGGATGCCCACGCACCAAGATAACATACTGGAAAGGCACAGGAAGCTTTAAACGCATCTTTATAGCCCATCAATGTACGAAGAGCTTGCTCTAAGTGCAAAAGTCACTATCACCCTTAATTCTTTAGGGTGATAGTGAAAACGCAATAACACGTTCCCCTGTGCGCTTCCTAATTGCTTTCAGAGCACTCTCCCATTGTCGCACAGACAGCTGGTCATCACGGCAGATTACGAAAACTGAGTGCGACTTCGTTGAACGATATCGTTGTAATTTCTGTGAATCCCAGAGGCAGTTTCCTATGAACGCGCTTTGGCTCTGGCAAATACGCAACTACGTGCTTGCGAACACACGAAAAAAAAAAAACACTCACCATCGTGTCTGTGCTGCCGAGCGCTCCTAACAATCCGTGCAGTTTTGCCGGCCGACACGACGACGGTTCGACAGCGTCGCCAGGCCTCACTTCCCCTGAAATTATCGCCACGCCAGGGCCCCTGCCCCGCCTTGATCCACGTGCTGTGTCCCACCCGCGACTAGAGGCTACCGTTTCCTAGGCCTTGTTGGGATTCGGGCAGGGTGGTCGGTCCGGATAAGGGACGAGGAATTCGGAGACGTGGTTACGAAGGAGACACGGAAAATTTTGTGCAACTATTTACATTTGGTACAAGTAAAGAGCAACTGAGACTGCCTCTCAGATACAGGGAGCGTCTTAGGAGAAGGAGAGAGAGAGAGAAAACTTTATTGTCAGGAAGATGGCGATCTTCTTGGGACACTTTTGCCGCTCCGGGTGGCCGCCAGTTAAAGTCTGTCGGCGACCTGCGGCGCTCTTGCCGTGGCGCTTGAAAAATGGGAAGCTGTTCTCGCCAGCCCGGACCTGGGCATTCAGTCCCGGGCTGGCGAGAACAGCTTCGCATTTTTCAAGCGTGGGGGATGTGACTAGATCTGCCGAAGGCGGATCCTCCGTGCAGTCCCACATTATGTGATCTATAAGGTGGCAGGCTCACCGCACAGCTGACAATACGGATTTACCAAATTGGGAAAGATATTGGAACACGTTCACGGGTTTGGTTGCGACCGCGTTTGCAGAAGCCTCCACGTGGTATTACAGCCTGTTCGCGGCTAAGCGAAACGTGTGGAGGAGGCAGGCTCGCTCTAAGCTCCCTGTAATAGTCGGTTATGGCCTGATATGTAACTGGCGTCCCACCCCTGGGGACATCCGGGTCCGAGACCCCCTCACCGGCTCGGCTGACAAAACCTCGAGCATACTCGTGAGCAGCCTCGTTTCCTGGAACACCCGCGTGGGTCGGGACCCATTCCAGAACCACTTCCTTCCTATCCTTTGGCATCTTACGAACAATTTTGTATGCAGTGGAGGAAATACGGCCCCTCCCGAAGTTGCGAATGGCCGTTTTAGAATCACTGAGAATTGTGCTGGTGCCTTTCTGAACGATGCCTAGTGCTATTGCAGCCTCTTCCACTCGGTCCGTGACCACCGTATACGCGCTGCTCACTGCGCTCACAGCGAAAGCACCTTTGCCTGTAATGTTATAATGTGCCGCATCAATGCATACACGGCACTATCAACCCCTCGATACTTTTTGCTTAACGTCTTTGCCCTGGTCCATCCCCGTTTATCGTGACGGTCGGCTTGCATCTTCTTGGGGATAGGTTTGACCCGAATGCGTTCGCGCATCTCTGTAGGCATGATCACCTGGCCTGAAGGGTCCTCGCCCCGTAGCCCGTTGTGCCACTGGCAGTGCGGGCTGGGTAACATTATTTTTCTTTCTTTTTTTCTCTGCCCACACTAATATATGTACGGCTAAGTTTCGCAAAATCTAGAGCCCCGTATCTGTCTGCCTGAGCCGCGCGCTGCTCTTGTTATGCCTCAATGAGCTCTTCAAGGATGTTGTGGACCCCAGGAGAAAGGATTCTCGCGATGGACGTGTTCCTGGGGAGGCCGAGAGCCGCCCTGCGCGCCTGCCTTATCAGGCAGCTCAGCTTTTCACTCTCTGCTCTCTTGGGATCCAGGTGAGGAATGGCCGACTGAAGACGAAAGCCTGAACGAGCCGACATGTGTCGCGCTCTGTCATGCCCTGTCGCCGAGTGGCCACGCGCTTAGTGAGCTTTATGGTCTGCTGGACCGAAGTCGTAAACCTGTTCAGCGTTACTTTGTTGCATCTGTTGGATTGTATAAGCATTGCAAGCACCCGTATCATGTTTACTTGCGAAATTTCGTTGCCTTGGATTTTCAGTTGCATCTGTTCGGCTTCGTTTTGCAGGCCCATCCGATATTACGGATGACCAGCAGTCCAGACTTTTGTGGGGAGCAATCCAGTCCTCCCCAATGGGCGTGGGCGTCTACGACGTCCACCGCCTCTTGTAGGGCCGTCTCGATCTGCCCGTCCGATCCGTGATTCATTCAAATCGTGACGTCATCAGCATATCGGGTATTTCTAATACCCTCTATGCCGTCAAGTTTTCTAGGAAACGTGATCAGTGCAGTGTTAAACAAAAAAAACGATAAAACTGACCCCTGCGGGGTATACCCCGCAGGGGTCAGTTTTATCGTTTTAAGGGTATACCCTTATTTCCCAGTGGTATGTTTTCAGATTTGAGTTTCCCTGTGCTGTCCTGTTACACTAAAAATCTTTTATGTGCGCGTCGCCCTACGTTTAATTTTGAGAGGTTGGCGCGTATCGCCTCGTGCGAGACGTTATCAAACGCTTTCTTCAAATCCAACCCTTGTGGAAATATGGGGGGACAAAGCCTTTCGCACCGCCCGCACTCCCACTCCGCGGATGCAGCGTTCCCGCTCGCTAACCGAGGAGGGGTTCGTGCTCGAGGGACAAAGGGAAGGGACGACACAGCGTTAACACTCATATGCTATTTATTACACTTGCAATTAATACATTGAGCGGGCCAGCTAGCTACAAAACATCAACGAGGCATTCCTCGGAAATAGAAGGCTACGTAAGAAGGACTTCCGACTTACCGGCTGGGGCGCTACTTCGGAGGTATCGGCGGCGAACGTTTGTATGCGCCGATAATGGCGGCCGGGTTTTCCCGTGCGCGCCGCATTCTTGGGGCAAAGCCACTCCCTAGCATTTGCTGGGGAAGTCAACCAGAGCGCGCGTCTGCTGCGCTCGCTTCTCTGCCTGGAACCAGAAGTCCAGCGGCAAGGCACAACGGATCCCCGTGCGCCTGCCGCGGAAGGTGACGGGAGCGTGCGGCTCCAACCGCTCAAGACGCTGGCCGGATCCCGAAGGGCTTCTCTCCGGTTCCGCAGAATTCCGCGTAACCTACGAGGTGGCGCTCCCTTCGCCGTTCCCTTTCCCCCATGAGGGAGACTTCCCTCCTCGCCCAGCCGGGGCTGCCCGTCCCGACGGCCGACGATGAAGATGGGCCGCATCGAAACGGAGGGGGGAAACAGGTTCTCCACACCCTAGGATGGCCCGCGTACCGTGGCCGTTCCCGGGGTCTACGATATCTCTAGAGAGTGGCAGCATTGCGTCCTGCGTGTACAAATGCAGCCTAAATCCGATCATCGCGTGCGGCATGAGGCGATGGATCTCTACAAAGTTCTGCAAACGCGTGAGAAACACGTGCTCCATGACCTTACCCAGGCACGACGTGAGGGATCGATATAGGTCGAAGGTTGTCGATGTTCAGCTTCGTGGCGGGTTTTGGTATGAAAGTGACTCTTGCATGTTTCCATGCTGGTGGGAGGCGCCCTCCTTTCCAGCACTTGTTCATGTAGTCTGTTAGAACCTGAACTGAGTCGTCATCCAGATTTCTGAGGATTTTTTCAGTTACTCCGTCCAGCCCCGCGGCCAAGGACGTCCTAAGTCTCCCCATCACAGCCATCAGTTCCGTGGCAGTGATGTCCGCGTCTGGTGCCTCATTCTCTACCCCAGTATACACCGCGGTTGCGTTCCCACCCTGTGCCGTGTTGAGGTACTTATCCTTCAAGCCCTTAGCAGAAGGAAGTCTCTGAAAGAGGGTACCAAGAAAATTCAAACAGCGCTAGACAACAGGACCAGAAATCAGTTGTAAGTTCCGCGCCGTGTTTGTCTCCTCCTCTTTCCGGTCCTGTTGTCTAGCGCTGTTTGAATTTTTTTGTAACCATGAAACACCAACTCGCCCAATCTGCCGTCCTTCTCGGAGAGAGGGGGCGGCCGCACTCGCTGCTGAGTTTTCCTTGCCTAAATAATCAAAGATGGAGGCTGCATGCGCCTGCCGAGGAAGGAGTGTCCTGAAAAGTGCACTGTGACAATTATAACTCACTCTCTCATTAGGGAATACGCCCGCGTCACGTGTTGAGCTTGTGGGTGAGGAGGATGCCATCTGTGCCGCGCAGACAGCTGAAGGTCCGCCAGTGGCGTTCCCAGGTTTTGCAGGCGGTCGCACGTGTGGTCTGCACTCTTCTTCATCAGTGCAAGGACACGAGCGGTACTGAAACCGCACGCCGGAAACTGCTCCTTGGACGACGGATGGCGCGGCCAAACAGAGGGTGCACTAGCAAAGGTGCGCTGGCTGCTTTCAGAGGAGGCTTGCTGTCGTCGCTGCCGTGGCTATGCCGGGAGAGAGCCCGCGTTGTAATCCACTTATGCTAGAGGGCATCCCGGGCATAATAGCCTACCGGCATCCACGGACCTCCTCTTTCCAGCCTGCAACCAGATGCAGCCCTTCGTCTCCTGCTGGAGTACCTCCTGACAACTGGACTACTGTCCGGACTATAAGCTGCCAGGCATATTCTAGCAGGACTTCTTCGGGCCACTCGGTGCCGGCAGCCACTGCGCGCTGCGATGCAAAATGCCCCCCCCCCCCCCCCCCCTCCCAGATCCGTCATCCCCGCTCCAAGCGGTGCCTCATCAGAAGGGTGGCACACGAAGGCTATCCCCCGATGTAGTCCCAACTAGTTGTAGTTGAAATTATGCATGTCACACACCGTCCATTTGATGTCAAAAGACGAACACAAAGGAGAAGAAGCAATGATCAAAATAAGCCGCATTAATATTGGCATGCTTGATAGGTTTTACGCATACTCTGATTAGCTACGGGACAACCATCCTTTGCATCGCGTTTAAAGCGCGGAGTCTATTCTCATTGGGCTTACTCGAACTTGAAAGAGAATAAAAGAGCTGAGTCCGGGCAGTCTTTGTCTCGGCGACTGTAGAGCGCCCCGTTAAATGAACAGAAACCTGTGAGTGTGTTGAGCGCAGAGGGAAAGAGCATAGACGCCGAGGGCGCATCGGCCGCCTTGCCTCCTTCTTCTCGACGTAGCCCAAGAAGAGCAAAGTGTCGATAACGTCAAGGCTTGGGGGCGACAGAACGGCGGCTTACAGGATGAGCCTCTGGCAACGCTGAGTTGGGAAGCTCAGCTTCTGCTCGTAGACGCTTCTAAGCTGGGTTTTAAGCAGCCCCGGAGTGTGCTTCTTATATCTACGATATTAACCAGGGCGTTGCTAATACTACAGAAACCTGTGGAACGAAGCACTACGTCGCTGTGCAGTGGCAGCGCTGATCCCAATCCCGTTCACGCCAGGAGCGGCAGGTGTGTTGTGGCGCCCGGAGTGACTCTTTCTCGACCACTCGGTGAGCATGAAGGTCTCGGGCCCCGCTGGCATCCCTCCCACAGGGACATAATGCCGCGAGACTTTTCCCTCGTTCTCGCTGCCAGCTCGTGGCTTTATCACTGTGTTGAATACGCGAGCCGCTGCTAACAGTTAGGCGCTCTGCAACTGCCATGGTCACGTCCGGCATTTTCCACGATGTTGCAGGTTGTCGACTCCCGAGTACATTTCTGTTTGCGTGCACAAGCTGGCGCAGTAAACAGTATGCGTCATGCTTTTGTCTGCCCTCTTCGTACTGATGTCAGCCACCACGTGAGAATACGTTCACGGAGTGTAATACGATAGCTTATCGTAAATCACCCATATGGGAAGCTCTTATGGGATAGTGCGCTATTGGCCATGCAGTGTCGCTGTGGAGACCGGGTGTGATACGGGTTCCGCAGCCTCGGTGTAAAGTGTTCAGGCCACAGGGTTTGCTTTTGAGTTCCGAATCTCCGCAAGGGAAGGAAGACAGCTGCTCCTCCGGACTCTTGGGTCTTCGGAGCGGCCGTGACAACAGCGCAAACAAGGCCCGAAGAGTGTGTACGTGACTGCCTCCTCTGACGTGTCGTGTGTGTGGGCGACATGCGAGAAGCAAAGGCGGCGCCGTTGAAAGGGCGAGCGTGGCGTGAGGCGCCAGACGACCCGGCGCAAGGTTGACGGGGCAAACAGCGCGGATCCGAAGCGTTGTCGCCTCAGCGAAAGGTGAGCGCGCGCGGCGCTTCTGATGGGCGCCAACCAAAACAGCAGCCGCTCGCTCCGATTCCTGCGGCGCGTGCGCATAGGCGGTCGTGGTAAACAATGGGACCTTGCTGCAGGACGCCAGTTGCTGTTGGCGACAGCGGCATTTAGAGCCGGCCTGAGATGCACTGCGGGGTGGTGCGAATACGACCGACCCGCGCCGCGCGTCAAAACCCGCCATGCGAAAGTTCCACCTGTTTGGAGAGGTTGCGAGCCTCTGTCCGAGGCCCTCTGAGAAAGCAGTCGAAACATGCCGAGGAGTAGTCTCGAATGCGCATACAGCCAGCTGACTGATTGCGCCGACCTTTTTCACTCGCTCGGGGAAAAGTGCGCGGGAAAAGCGCGATTATGACGTTCCGCTATACTGAACACGCGTGCGAAAAAACAATCTGCTTTGCTCGGGCAGCATTGTTTGTTTGCGTGAACCCCGTGCGGTCAAAATAAATACAGATCCCTCAGCTATGCGTCATGCCTCATGGACAAATGGGCATTTTTGGCACCTAATAAACATGGCACACATGAACTGAGTGTTCAACGAGAGCGCCCGAAACGAAAGCATTCTTCACATGAACCAGTGAATAGGTGAAGTGCTGTTAGTCGCATGCGCGGTTTGCTCCTCAGCACAGCATTACGTACTGCGCCTGTGGCGTTTTACATAACGAGTTATTTTTTGAGGAAAATGGCTCAGTAATTGTTTCACTTCTCGGTGGACACCTCTACCGCGCCGCGAGGGAAGGAAGAGAGGAAAAGTGCCGTATTGGAGCGCAGAGTTTTACGTAACGCGCTACAAGTAATAGGTTACCTGTAATCAATTACATTTTCTTGTAATTATATAATTAATCGATTACTTTTTGAAACGGTAACGTTTCGCGTAATTGCGTCTTTGTGTTATCGCCTGTCCGGACCGTGGAGCGCTGTTCATTGAGAGGTATGCATTGCTTGTTGCGGGTAGATGCTTGCTTGGTGCGCGCCGTGGACAGCAACGTTTCACCAGAAATGTTTTGTAACGCTATAGACTGGAGCACGGGACGGTTGTCAAAATTACAGTCAAGCGCGGCGCTTGAGGAAAGCTTAGAGTGTGATGGATGAATAAAAATTGTTGCCAGCGCGACTGGCCAGCGTGTGCAAAACACCTACGAGCTGCATCCCGTCACCCCTTTCGCTGCACACGTAAGGATTCGTCCATCCATGTTATCCGTGCTGTTGGCCGCCGCCGGCCTGCGGGAACTTCGTTTTGAAAGCTGAGTAAAGGTGGCCTCGACGAGATATGGCTTACATTTCGTTCCGAGAGGCTCGTTCATGAACCCCGCTCACGCGTGCACAAATCTCTCCTTGTAGCATTTGTGCTAGAGAGAGAGAGAGTACGCGTTTTCGATGTCAGCCTTTTACATTACTAAAACGCCAATGCAACTGGGCGCTAATTTGCGCAGACGAATGCAATTCAGCTCGCGCTGTGTTATTTTGGCGGCGCCTGTTGATGAAGACGCTAATTGTTTCAATGAAACAGTTCCTACTTTGAGCACGTTCGCTGCTTTCGTTCATTTTTCTAGCAGCGTTAGGTTAAGGTGCCTGCATGCAAGAACCACCTCTTTACTGCTCTGTTCGGGCTGCACTTGAAGGAAAAACTAAGCGAGTTTGGGACAGTAATTAATCGCAACAATACTGCGTACGTTGTATAAAGCTCACGTCTGCTTTTGAAACGGCGCAGCTCCAGACACTATGTGCTGTAAGAGTTATTCTGGGTAATGAGCGTGGCATGGAAGAGCTGCAACCCGCTTGTTTCTAAAAGCGTGGGCTGATGTATGAGTATGCTGTTGCGTTTTCGTGCTTCAAGTTATGGGCACAATTTGTGGTTAACTGGTTCGCGTCGGCTTGGTAGGTTTTGCATGGCTTGTGCCCGTATGAGTACCGGCGTACGTACGAGGCTTCACGCAGGGTATTTTGAAGCGCGTGTCCAATAGCGGGTATAAGAAAAAACGCTGCAATATTCTCCTCTTGGGATCCCTGTGTAAGAAGCACTCAATGTGCATTTTATGGAGGTGACATTCTCAACAGCTCGTAGCGAGTTAATGCTCATATGTGGCACAATTCTTCGGAGTCTTCTGTTCCAATTAATGTAAAAGGAATGCCATATAGAGATCAGTATTGGCAGTAGGTATTCAGTGTTGAAGTAGAGTGATCCAAGGATTAAGGGTCTTAGTTACAATGTTTTATGAAAACTACTTTGAGTTTGCGATGCATATTTACTGAAATGATGAAACTAGCGCGGTGGCTCAGTGGTTATCGTGTTCATGTGGTGACCTGAAAGATGCAGCTAGGTTTGATCCCGGCCTTTGCGGTTGCATTTTGATAGAGGTCAAATGCTAGTGGCTCGTGTGTAGTATGCGGTGTCAGTGCACGCTAAAAAACCGCAGGTGGTCAAAATTATCCGCATCCTTTCACTACAACGCCTCTCAAAGCCTGAGTCACCTTGGGTCTTTCAACCCCATGAAACCAAAAGATCAAGATTACTTTTCTAGAATGGGATAGCCCGGGTATGCCTTGCGTTGTAAAGCACGTGCAGATGAAGTGATAATTTTTTATTTCCCCTTATATTATTTTTCCCTTTGCGCTGTACAGGTCCACATGCCTGGATGACTGACTATAGCAGAAGTTTTATAGCATTGCCAGGGCACATACCTATGGAATGTCTATAGACAGTCTATAAACCTATGTTTACTGGACTAGTGGACTTCTATAGACAGTCTATAGACATTCGATAAGTACATGGCCTGGCAGTGCTTGACGGTCGCCTCTTATACTTACACTGTATGTAACAAGAAAAGTGCCGCCATTTAACGATGGGACAAGCGTAGCACGATGCGCTGCACTCTTCCCGTGATTAGCCGCTGCAATATACGAGCTCTCCATGTCACGTGAACCAATGGGGCCACCAGAGCAACCTGCCTCTTAACAGAAACACCAGTCTGTTGCGAATGTGTCTTTCTAATGGGAAACCGTAATGCGGCTCACCGGCAACGAAACCCGGCGTCGGCGTTGACCAGCAGCAGTGGTCGCAAAAATTCCAGATGACGTCAGCGTGGTACCAAAAATGAAATTTCTTCTGCGGGGAATGGAACCCCAGCGGGACTGTGAGAACACGAGGTGAGCACGCCACCCACAAAACCGCGTTGCTTGTTGGCTAACAAAGGTGGACCTCGCGTTCTCTTACGACAGTACGTTAATGAGTAGGTGTGCCATTAGTAAGAAAGAGAAAAGAAATTAAAGTGAATAAAAATATCGCAAAAAAATCTTTTTTTTTTTGCATTCAAAGGACCTATGTAATTTTTCGGTGCTCGGTTAAGACCCGTTGCAAATCAGCTCGTCTCTATAAAGATAGGGGCACACTTTGTTCGAATAGTTGCCGTCAGAGTCACCTTCGTCAGCGCTGCACGTACTTCTGCTGGAGACTGTCAGCGGTGGAGTCCGATGGCACTGCGTCGAGTCGCGAAGCTGCGATATTGTTCATGGAACGCCCCGGCGTCCGCCAGGCGCCTAAGTTGTTAGAGCGGCGGCAAAATTTTAGCAACGGCGACCTGCCTGTGACGCGAAGTCGGGACGATAAATCATACCGCGGAAGTCACCTGCTGGCAGCGCAAAAGGACGAAGAAGGGTCTTGAAGGAAGGGCGAAGTTGCTTGCTTGGAAAAATAGACAAGAGAGCAGGAGCGAAAGGGGAGCGAAAGGCTTAAAGCCCGACGCCGGAGGACCGCCCAGGTATAGCTACTCGTCGATCAAAAGTTGTCACTCTTGCTTTCTTTGGTTGGCTGCCAGTAGTGGTGTGGTACGACTAAACGAAGAAGTGGCTCAAGTTCCTTTTTCTTTTTCGTGAGACTATGGACGAGTTCAGATGGAACACCGAGACTTTGCAGACTAAACACAAACCGCCACTACTGCTCAGCAAGCGAATGTAAAGGATTCTGGAAGTGGAAATCGTTTTTTTAAGCGGCGCCGCTCGACTTGTTATAGCCACCTGAAATATTGCCTTCATTTCCCGGCAGAACATTCTGCAGCCGCTCTCTTGAGCGAAGCGCCTGACTGAGCCCAGTCTTCGGCCACTACGTTGCTCGTCTTGGAAAAGCGCACGCAAGCTGTTACGCGGGCGCGAGACTGGATGCGCATGATCGCGTTTTCCTACGGCACGAGGACTTCATTGACGGGAGCAAAGACTTCAGCACCGTCGTATGTCTCAAGAGTTAAAAACATGGGAAGAATTGCACGTCCGCGGTGAGAGTTGTCCCCGAGGTCTGTTCTGCGAGGATATTTCTGGAACTCGGTTTCTTTGTTAGGCGTCGTATGTGGCAACACAGTGGTGGGTTGAGCTCCTCCTGGCATGCCGGGAAGAATGCTGTCCGCCATAAAGAGCCGCCACAAAGGGTCGTGGAGGTGTAATGCCACCACCGACAGCGACGCCGCAGAGGCGAGAGATCTGCTCCTGTTTATAATACCCTTGCTGCAAGGGGCTTTCGAATGCCTTCCCACTGAATGTCATTCGACTTGACTTACGCTGCTAAACCAAGTATTTCAACGGCGTTCGGAATTCAGGCGGCATTTGAGTCGACGGAGCTCCGCGGAGACATTCCACATTTTAGAATGCCTTCCGAGTGTCTACAAAATGTTTCCGAGTGTCTACAAAACAGTTTCCGAGTGTCTACAAAATGTCAAGTAACCCCCCATTGTGCAAAAATTTCCTTTTCCACCATCCACATCTGCAGACAGGACCTTCAGACGCAGTTTAAATAATACCGGTTTCACAGCAGGCTGTACAGGCATTCGTTTCCCGCGTTTCTATATATTTTGCTCCCGCCCAAAAGGGCGCAATGTCAGGTGCACAGGACCAGCCAAGACTGCATCAATGTTTGTGTAAACTCGTCTTCTGGTGACACTGCGTAAACGTTCCATTGGAAATTGGCCACATAAAGAACGGGTTGCTTGGACAATTCGGATCCCACTGGCTGCATGTACTTGTTTTTGCTCCTGCTTCCTTACAAATTATCTTCAAGCCATAAAAATATTTGCACTATTAATTTGCAATTAATCGACACCAAAAATTGGAAAAAGCCATGCCGTATGCTTCTTAGTTTCGGTGATTGTTGGCTTCCCTCGTGTATCTCTTAAAGAGCACTTCTTTTCCCTTTGACGAGACAAACAGTCGACACAACAAACGTGCCAAGCTTACCTGAGAAAAAGAACAGAGGAAAGTATTCTCGTGAGATGAACAACGCTGACGCAAGAATAAGTGCGACAAAGAAAGGCCGCCCCAGCCTACGCGGCGGAAATGGTTCGTTCCATTTGTTTTCTCGTACCGGGGTAATTGGAGAGGTGTGGGAAAGGCTTCTTCCCAGCAGTGGGTGCAGTCAGGCTGATCATGATGAAGCAAGTGAGGCTAAGATTAACGCTGAAAAGATCCTGTGTAGCTTTCCTATGTTCATCCTTGAATAGCGTGAAGCCTGCAGCACATACCGCAATTTGCTGACAAAAATGCAAATTGCATGTGGTTGTGCGAGCGAACACTGACATTTTTGTTTTGTCCCCCATTTTACTGCCATGTTCCGCAATTCCTCCGTCTGCTGTCGCGAGTATGGCTCGCTGTCTATATTTTTTAGTCGGACTCCAAAGTAGTTTGTTCTAGTCGATAACCGAGTCACATTCTCCATATCCGAGGCTTCCTTGCCCAGTCCCCTTGCCAAAACATGAAGTTTTTGCAAATTGACAGCACTTCTACGAACAATTTTTGATCGTATTTACTGCCTGATTAACGATGTGCTTGTGGTCACAGAATATGGCTTTATCATTTATGCCAGCACTCGTACTTCGCATGACTTCAACACAAGTCCATGCCAAAAGGATTAGGTGTTTCAGGAAATTCCACTAATATGCGTTGTGGGGCTAGTGGGTCCATTCTCAGAATTCTTTTTCGCGCACACAATGGCGACACAATGCAGATGCGTCCGTCCTCTCTTCCTCATCTTTATTGTGTTGTCTTTGTGCGCGCAAAAAAAAAACATGCCTTTTTTTTGCGCGCCACTAATTAAAAAGCGCGCCACTAATTAAAAAAGTTGAGGTGCACAGACATCCTTTTGACGCCCACTTAAGTGTTCACGGTCAAAACTCGCTCACGTGCAAACACATCATCACCAAGTACAGGGACCCAACCTAATATATCCTGACAATTAACAAGAGGCATTGGTGAGCCTTCTTGAATTTGACGCGTCCCATTTAATTTTACACGCATCCGCAGCGTCCTGAAGGAACCCGATCAACTAAACTTTGTTCATGCGCAAGTGACGCTGACATCGCTGTTCTTACTGAGACGTGGCTCAGCGCTGAACTTTTAAGCACGGAAATTTTCCAGGGACCGAAGAAATACACTGTACACCGCGACGATCGAGAATCTCGACACGGCGCGGCACAATGATAGCCGTATGAAACAATATTCCCCCTTTTCCTATCTTTGCTATCTGCGATCTCGAAATAGTCTCGATCTGTGCTACCGTCAAGAACAACCGCATGATTTTGGGCTCACGCTACCGCCCTCCGAACGCTCCTGCAGCTTTTGTTGGCAATCTTTATGATGCCATCAATACAGCGGTTTCTCGTTATCCCTAAGCCCCCATTTTTGTCTTCGGCGATGTTAGCTTGCCTGACATCGTCAGGTCGGCCCCTTATCCCTATCTCAAATCAACGTCTTCGCAGCGTAAAGATTTCCTAGATTTATGTTCAGTTTTTCACCTAACACAAGCTATAACGTACTGCAAAAGATATAATGCGCACTCAGGTAACACACTCGATTTAATCCTTTGTACGCACCCGGAATTAGCATTTCCTATCACCTACTTACCTGGCTTCAGTGATCACCCACTTCTGCATTTCGACCTCACCATTTTTCCCCAATGTGGCATTTAAGCGGCTAAACCAGTTCGTGATTACAGAAAGAAAAATTTTGATGCCATAAACTCTAATCTGGCTACTTATTTAGACTCGTACCTTGCAGAATTCGACCAGCGTAGTGTCCAACAAAACTACGACTTCTTTCGCAACAAAATAAATGAACTCACGAATGCGCATGTTCCTTTTTTAAAACATTTCTGATCTAACTGAAATGCACCATGATACACAAACACAGTGAGATGGCCTTGCAACAAAAAGAACGACTTTTCTGTTTAGCGAAGCGTACGAGCAGTGTCGATAGCTGGAAAGCGTACTGGACTGTTGAGGTGCTTTACCCCAAAGCGGTGCGTGATGCTAATGACCTTTTTATTTAAAAAAAAAATAACGCTCTTCCTTCAGTGCTTTAAGACAGTCCGAGATAATTCTGGAATATTGTGGATACACGTGACAATATTGCGATTTTGCATAACAGTGATGAAGGGGAACCCCTGTTGTCACCTGAGTGTGCCTGTGTACTGAACGATGCGTTTTATTCTCTATCAGCTGGAAGTACGCTTGAAACTACTTTAAGCCATAATTTTTCTCCCATGCCGCCCGTTGTCGGCGATTCTGCTGGAATTGTGAAATTATTTAATCCATTAAAAATTTTTTCATAATGTGGCACTGCTAAAATCCATTGAATGTTTTTGAAACAAACAAAAATGTATCCATCTAGTTTTCTTGAAAAATTAATTATTCAAGCACTCGCTCGACCAAGGGATTTTGCCGAGGGAGGGGAAAATCGTCAAGGTGGTTGCTCTTTATAAATCAGGTAGCAAGTCAACTTCTTTAAATTATCGACCCGTATTGCCTGCCAGTGTTCCGTGTAAATTATTGGCGCATATATTAATTCCCACATCTATCATTTTTGAACTCATTTTTTTTTTGCATCTGCTCAACATGGTTTTCGCCCTTCCCACTTGTGCGAAACCCAGGTACTTCATTTAACACACTCATTACATGACATACTTGATTATCAATCAATCAATCAATTTTATTTCTGCCTCAAAAAAGTGACAGAGGAGCTGCAGAAAAAGCTGTCATAGACAGCTTGACTGAGCCGCAGCCCCCATTATACCGGGCAGCAGTGACAGGCAACGAGAAAAAATAACAAAACAAACAAAAGAAAACAATTCAGAGAAAAACACATTAACACCAAAAAAAAAAAAATCTACCACTAGATTGTACATGTGGGCAATTTACATGTTCATCCAAACATCATTGCATAAGTATCTTTCAGCAGTACAACAAAAGCACAATGAATCAAACAATACAAATTAAACAAAACAAAAACACCTCTTAGTGCAGTTTAAAGAAAAAAAAATCATTTTGTAACACAGTCTATGTATAAGCAACGCAGCTCACGATTAGTACAGGTAGACAAGTTGAAATTGGCAGATTTGTATGTGTTTAGAAGAGAAGGAAGTCTATATTGCAGGCGCTGTTTACCGGTATTTATGCGTGGTGTAGGCACCAACCAGGTTTCAGGCTCTCTAAAAGGGTAACTCGCTTCTTTTTCTTTCAAATTTGCCAGACGTCGAATATAATTTATGTTATTTTTGGTTTCAAGTTTAAAACGCACACTCAGTCGATATTGATATAAATCAAAGATTTTGATTATGCCCGTTTCACGAAAGAACGCTTTGCTGGGTGCTCCATAGTCCGCATTAAAGACGTAGCGAAGAAACTTTTTTTGCAGAACATAAATTTTTTGTAATAAAGAATACGTTGCAGTGCCCCATACAAGCTGGCAGTAGTTAATGTGGGCACAGAACAGTGTGTTATAGAGAAGTAGTTTAATTGATTTAGGAAGAATGTATCTAATGCAGCCAATCGTGCCTGTTACCCTGGCTAACTGCCGGACAACATGATTTGTGTGATCTTCCCAAGACATGTGCGAAGAAAATACTGCACCTAGGCATTTGAAGTGATCAACTATTTCTATTTCTCTCGAGTTAAAGGTAATACTATCGTGTGGGGTGATCGGTTTGTTTCTTGGTCGAAATATTACAGCTTTAGTCTTTTTTTCATTCACGCGCATATAGTTTGATTGTGACCATCTTTCCAGTGTGATCATTGTTGTGTTGCACATTTGTATCAGGTCATGAATGTTGCTTCCGGAGAAAAAAATGCTAGTATCATCGGCATATATGATAAACCTGACATTTGGGTTAATGTTCACAATATCATTAAGGTAAATGTTGAAAAGTAGGGGCCCAAGTATGCTTCCCTGTGGGACACCAGAATAAATTTCTTTTATTTCTGAATATGTATTATCTATGTTGACAGTTTGTTTCCTTTTTGACAGGTAAGATTTTATTAGTTCTGCAGCCTGGCCCCGAATTCCGTAGTGCCATAGCTTCTCTAGATGTAACTTATGATTAACCAAGTCAAATGCCTTTGAGAAGTCTATGAATATTCCTATTACGAGCTCTTTGTGTTCAAACTGTGTCAGAATATATTCTTTTTGCTGTAAGAGTGCTAGTTCAGTAGACTTGTTTTTCCGGAATCCGAACTGATATGGTGTGAGCAAGTTGTATTTATCTAAAAATTTATTCAGTCTAGAGTGTAGAATTTTCTCCAATGCTTTAGAGAAAACAGGCAATACAGAGATGGGTCTATAATTACCCAAGTCATTTCGGTCTTCTTTTTTAAATAAAACAGTTATTTTAGCAATCTGCATTTTTTCTGGGAATACTGATGTAGCTAAACAAACATTAAAAATATGTGCCACAGCTGGAGCTATAATATCGGCTACATATTTTATGGGCTTTATCTGGATGTCGTCAATATCTCGACTGCTGCTATTTTTTAGGCTGAGTATGACCGATGCTACTTCATCCGTCGTGACAGGTTCAAGAAATATTGTATTATCGTTATGAAAGTCTAAGTAATCGCATGCATTCCGTGCATACCCATCCGTTTTCTTTTTCGTGAAAAAGTCGTTGAAAGCATTTGCCAGCTCTGTCCCTGAAAGTTCTTTATCATCGATCTTAAGATTCCGCACTTGGCCATGTGACTGGTTACGGTGCAGCAATGAGTTTAAACGGGTCCAAACCACATCATGACGACCCTTCTTGACGTCTAGAAATGCAGAGTAATATTCTGTTCGTGCTGATCGCAATTTCTTTGTTAATTTATTTCTAAATTCTTTAAATAACCTCAAATCTTCAACTGAACGTGTGGTTAGAAATGTTCTATACAGCTTGTTTTTCATTTTTATTTCTTTTCGTAACTCATGGTTGATCCATGGTTTCCGAGTTTTTCGTGCGGCTTTATATGTTGTAGAGGGAAAATACAATTGGTATAGTTGTTTGAAAATACCAAGGAACTTATTATAAACTTCATTAGCATCATTGAGGTGAGCTATGTGGGCCAGGTCAACTTGTTTAAGAGCATCGCGAAAAGCTTTCAGTGTAACACTGGTTATACGCTGGTATCTAATACCTTCTGGCTCTTTCAGTGTAGGGGTTAGCTCATTCATGCACAAGAACACTGGGAGGTGGTCACTGATAGAACATGATAAGGCACCGGTCTCAATTTTTGGATGGGCAAGATTGGTAATGAACAAGTCTAAAGTGGATTGACTTCCTGTTGTAACTCTGGTAGGGACTTCTATTACACTAATGAAACCATTTGAAGCCAAAACAGTCCTAAATTCTCTCGTAGAAAAATTGTTACTGCTCATGTCGATGTTGAAATCGCCTCCAGCAATAAGCGTATAACCTCCATCAGCTACAAAAGACAAAAAGTGTTCATAGAATTTAAGAAAAACGGATAAATCTCCACTGGGTGGGCGGTAACAGACAGAGTAAATACATTTCTTTGCGCATAATGATATTATCTCGTAGTCCGGCGTAACCACACTGTATGGGTTTAACATTTCGCCAGTTACATTTTCATTCAGAAGTAAAGCCACTCCCCCGCCACGCCCAACGGGTCTGTTGAGATAGTAGGTTTTGTAATTGGTCATTCTGAAAACATTGTGCGCGCTGGTGCTCCATGTTTCACTCAGCATTATCACTGAAAACATAAACCGAAATTCGCTAAAAAATTCATCTAGCAAGACCATTTTATTTTTTACTGAGCGTGCGTTAACATGTATAGCTTTAACGGATGCGGATGAGAAAGAGGAAGCGATGTGGTTCAAGTCATGCGGAAGGTGATACGGGCACTGTGCCATTTTTCTTTTCCATTTTCCTTTGGTACTGAGCTTGCGCAGTGCTACGTAAGCTGGTCCAGATCGCTTGCTCCTTTGATATGTATTGCAGTCATTCCTTGATCTTTACGAACGAGAATTTTCCCATTCGTATACCAGACAAAACGATAACCTGTATCTTTTGCCTTCTGCTTCGCATTTCGAAGCAAGTCTCTGTGATACCGTGTCAGGTTTTCCTGAATGACAATGCTCGGTTCATTATCTTTTACTTTGCTCCTAGCGTTCAGCCACGAATCTCTTGTCGTCTGTCTGGTGAAACGAGCGAGTATTCCTTGCGTCTTATCCCGTCGGGCAGGCAGTCTGTGTATTGTTTGAATGTCTGCTGTCGTCAGGGGTGGTACTTCAAGCTTCGGGGCGATGTCATTTAACAAAGTAAGCAGATTTTCATCGGGCAGAGCAGCAATACCGTGTATCTCTAGATTAAGTTTCCTGCTTCGGTATTCAAGATCATTAACATCTTGTTGAAGTTGCGTTTGCACAACTTGCGTCATGTCATCTTTTTCTTCTAGTTCTGCTACTCTTTTCTTCAGTACCTTGATCTCATTGTCCTGGCGGGAAACATGTCTTTCAAATTCATCAAATTTCTTAGACATATGTTGGACAGATTCTTCCATTTCTGCCACCTTTTTTGTTAGCTCTGGCAAGCTCTCAAGTTTCTCTAGTATAGAGGCAAGAGCTAGCTTAACATCTAGTTCTGATTCACTGTCTGCTCTACTACTCGTGTGCGACCCATTTTCCCGGCATGTGAGGCAGCGCCACGCTTTCTTTGAAGCATTGTTTTTTGCTTTAAAAGATTTCTCCGTCACCCCCGCACATTTACCGAAATGGTAAGCGCTTTGGCACTCCGTGCATGTCACACTCGGCACATTGACATGAATAGTTCCCTCGCAGGACGAACACACACTAGACATTTCTTTTCGTAGGCGGACACTTCACCAAACGACATAAAAGCACGCTTCACCAAAATACAATGGCAGCAGTGGCAGCAGCAGCGACAGACACAATGGCATGAACCACAAAAACTATGACAATTCAACGTAGTGCTGCACTAACCTGCAACAAGGGCGAAGCGCGTTACCGATGTAGCCGCGTCGCTGCCGCTGCTGCCAAGTGACCGCTGGTCCGATTGCTTGCGTTTATCTTGCAGGGCCTTCCGGTCGGCGTCTGCGCAGATTGTCCCCGAAGCGTGCCAAACGTCCGATGGTTGAGCTTGATGATGGAAAGGCGTAGCTTTGGCGTAGGCATAAGAAGGCGTACAGCAGAAGCGGTTGCCGGTTCCTAGCAGCAGGATCACTTGAGAACGGGGAGCTCGATCTGCAACAAGGGCGAAGCGCGTTACCGATGTAGCCGCGTCGCTGCCGCTGCTGCCAACTGCCGCTGCCGCTGATGACATACTGCATATTTCTAGATTTTTGCAGGGCGTTTGATAAAGTTCATCATCAGCTATTAATGATTAACCTCCATGCATTGAATCTTGATCCTGCTTTACTAAACTGGTTGGAATATTTTCTCATTAACCGCTCTCAGTACGTTTTAGTAACGGTTGCAATTCTGTCTTAGTCGAAGATACATCAGGCGTGCCCCAAGCCTCCTTTTTATGGACACTTTTGTTTCTAGTATATATTTACTATTTGCCGAGTTGCGTCTCTTCTTGCATGCACTTATATGCTGACGACTGTTGTTTATTGCGAGGCTCGTAATGATGATGACATATTAATACTTCAGTCCGATTTAAATAACATTGCTCTTTGGTGCATAATATGGCATACGGAACTAAACATTAAAAAATTTCAAATAATGCGTGTCTCTCGACAAAGTGAATGTACCTCGGTGTACACGCTCAACAACATTCTGCTTCAGCCCGTGTCATCATACTGACACCTTAGCTTAACCATTTCTTCCACATTGAATTGGAAAGTTCACAATGGCTAAATTACAAGCAGCGCCAACCGCACGTTAGGATACTTGAGACGTAATTTGAGCAAAGTCCCTATATCATTAAAACTTCCTCTATATAAAACTGTCGTCCAACCCAAACTTGAATACGCTGCTGCCATCCGGGATCCATCGTATTAAGAACTATCGTATTAAAAACTCGTCCAACCCTCAGTTCTTCTACAGGCCGTCTGAGAGTCTAATCAAAATACTTCATCTCATGCTATTGAAATGGCTCAAAATAATGCTATTCGATTTTTACTCTCTAATTATAACCGAACAGATCTTTCGGTTATGCTCTCTTTAGGCAGTCATTGTTCACGCTTTTTGGGATGTCAGCTAAGTGCTTATCATTCCCTTCTTTCCCTTTTTCTTATTTATTATTATCTTTATTCGTGTCTTCTTTCCGCTTTTGATTTCTTATTATTGCAGTTATATCCTCTTTTTCTCTGACATATCCAGACTGAAAAATTTTTATCATACAATAAACTCGTACAGTTTGAAAGCACGGACTGATGGGCGAGTTGGTGGTGCATGATATACGTGAAACAGCCCAAGGCCTATGGAGATATCAGAGGAAAGGGAGGAAACGGACGCAACACAGCTCCGAACTAACAACTGACATATATTTGGCACGATTGTGCGTATTGATACATTTTGGCACCAAAATAGAAAAACACCGCAAAGAGCACTCTCATGCGCTCGCATACCAGCGAGACAACACAAGCTAAGGAACAAAGATCAGCTGCGTCGTGAAGTAATCGAGGCCACCGATATCAAGAAGTACGGTGATTCCTGTGTAAGTGCTCCATCGCTATCTTTATCAGAAAAAGTATCTCGCTTCCTGAATTGCACATCTTAGCTTGTGTTGTCTTGTTGATATCCGGGCGCATAAGTGTGCTCTTTGCGGTGTTTTTCTGTTTTGGTGCCAAAATGTATTTATACGCACAATCGTGCCAAATATATGTCAGTTGTTAGTTCGGAGCTGTGTTGTGTCCGTCTCCTAGTTTCCTCTGCTCTCTCCTTAGGCCTTGGGCCTTGCGCTTTTTCACGTATATCATACAACTATCATACAAGCTCATCATACAATTATCATCCAAACTCATACAGTTTGTAATGCAAATACCATACAAATGCCATTCATTTTTAAAAATAATACATTGCCATACAGAGCTCACACAAATCATACAAATTGTACGACATTTGTATGACGAAGCATCTATGAGGTTATTGCATCATACAACTTTTTTCAGCAGGGATATATGACGCTACCTATTCTTATTTTGTATTTTCTGTACTGTACGTCTGCAACTTTTATGTTGTATTTTTTGCTTCTTATAACCTACTCCCCTCTACAATGCTTCGGCTATTGAGGGTATGCGAAACAGATAAATAAATGTACTGCAAGAGTAATGAAAATATCAAATTTGCGCATATTTTTAGGCACATGGTTATAAAGCAGCAAGAGTAAGTTGGGATTGCGGCAATACACGGGATAGCAATGTTGCTGCAGTGTGCTTCAATATTTACTGCAGAATTTTACGCCGTATCCATGGCTATAGAAAAAGTAATAAAAAACATTTAGAACAATATTATTGAAAAGGGGTTTAATTTCCCTGAAAGAACCAGGCACTGAACGGTGTTCTTCTGGCCGTTGGCGGTAGTTCTTTAGAGCCAGCCAGCAGCGCGCGCTCAGCGATAGCACTGCCGCTACCGCGTTGACCTATCTTCGTCGTTACATTATCTACACTGACTACCTGGGTGGGATCAGAGCACTACACTCGAGAAACGGAGTCGAACCCTCAATAGGAAACATAATACATGATGTGATAACAGCTGAAACACATGAAAAAAAAAGTTTTGCCGGCTTCCTAGCCATGTGGGAATCAGCAATAGTGAGAGAGCTGATTGATGCATGTGCTGTAGCAGGCCGAAGTGCAAAAATACTACAAATAAGTATATACACATAAAGATGTCCTAAAATGTATACAGAGAAAACAGAACAAATTGGGAGACTTCGTGCGAAATTGAAGCAAACAATAAATTACACCTTATGAAGCGGATCATCGAATAATGGAAATCGAGTAATGACCAAGAGCACTTCATTGAGATAATTTGATGGCACCTTCGTATTGGACAGACTTATTTAACGCATAGATTCATTCTTAAAAAAAAAGATGAACCTACATGTGAAATATGCGCAGAGGCGGCGACAACAAGCCACATCTTAAAGGGATACTGAGGAGAACTCTATCAGATTTTTTTCGTTAGCCAAATCTGATAGTTTGGCATTTCATGGCTTCGTTGCCGCTTGTCCGGGAGCGAAAGATGCATTTTTTCAAAGAAATTTGGACTCGAAGTTGAAAAAGTTTTTCCCGCCGCTCAGATTCAAACCCGAGAACTCTTATGACGTCGTAGGACGGAGCGACGTCAAACATGACGTAAACGCAGACTTCGTGATTTCTGGTGGCTAGCGGTGCGGTCTAGCAGCTGCCGAAATGAAAGCTACCGCCGCCGCGCGTTTAATGCACCTATCGGGGGTCGCTGCCATCGCTTCGTTTACGTTTGCACCGGCGTCTTGCCAGCGTTACGATGGACCCCGTTCCCGAACCCGACGACGAAGTTCTCGCAAAAACTCCGGCCTGCATTTCAGCGACCTCAGCCCCAGAAAGCGTGCGATGCTTTTGAGGGAGCACGCTTAGGTTAGGCGCCGGCGGGTGGTTTCCTCCTTCCTCAGAGAGCAGCCGTTGAAAACTAAATATCATAACCCCAGTGCGGGGAGTCGCAAGGGGCCACGACAAGGTCGGCGCGTTGCACGCAACGGAGGCTGGCCGGGGCTTTGGGGCCAACGGTTGTGATTCCTTGAACGGCGCGGAAGGGCCAAGTTATTTATTTATTTATTTATTTATTTATTTATTTATTTATTTATTTATTTATTTATTTATTTTGCCACAAAAAACGGGTGGTGCTCAAGGGCGGTCGCGTTTAAAGTTGGCGGCTTGAAACTAAAGCCGGCGCACGACGCTTCAACGGCTTCCGCTGGATCCAACGGGTCCACTGGATCGGGCTCTCTCGCTCACTTGCATGTACCTTCAGATGTTTACTGTGAATTGATTAAATTAGCCGAGAGCTCGAAAAGAACAGCTCCGCCCAACTGCCGAAGGTATTGAATTACGTCACAAAGCGCACCTCACCGCGGAGCCGAATCAGTCTCGCCGTGCCGGCGGCGGCTGGCGCACTCGGCGCGAAATGGAAACACGCTCCAAATCTCCGCCAGTGCGCTCCGAGTGTGCCGAAGCCACCGAACGCGTCGGCGGTCAAGCGCATTTGGAGTATAGAGGGTCTTGCTTTGGCCGACTTGACGTCGCCGTGAAGCGCGCGCGCGCGCGTAACGCCGGAGCATAAACGCGCCTTAACAGAGCCTGCGCTTAACCGCTAACCAACGTATTCGGTGGCCGCATCTATGGGAGCCACTGGAACCCCCCGCCCACTCACTGAATAAAAAAAATCCTGTGCTGAGGCTGGGAATCGAAACAGAGCCTTTGCTGTTTAAGGCGGAGACGCTACCACTCCGCCACGACGGCTCAAGTTGCAACCGTCAATAAAGGCGCATCTAGTGAATGCACTTTTCCGATGCGGAAGTCTCCACGCTTTCGCTAGGTATATCCTGGCCTAACAGAGATAGGCCATCAGCAATTTTTCTTAACAGCCTGGTATACCATGTCTCCCGTCCCTAATAAACGATTTCCGTTCAGTAGTTTGAAGTTGACTGGCACAGCCGGGAATGTTTCGCCGGGCGAGCGTGCGAAGACACAAGTGCTCTTTATACTGCGAGCTGCCTTGTACGATCACCGACCATCGTGCCATCATCGTTTTTCATCGACCGCGGAGATCATGTGACAAGCCTTAACAGGATCCTTCAATGGTTAACCAGCACTTGAAGCGGCACTTGGAGTTCCTCTGCTGTTCGGCGCTTGTAAATCGAGGCGCGTGAAAAACATAACCACGGAGCACGCAAAGCTCATAGACGCGAAGCGCCATAAAAAATCGAAACTCTCCTGGCCGCCTGTGGCGGCGCCAAGCATCGGTTTTCTTTGCTTCCAACATTCAGGTTGTCTTTCGTCTCTCTTCCTTGTGTGATAAAAGTGCACTATCGGTTTCAAAACAAAACTTACTTCCATATTGAACTGCGTAACCTTCTTTTGTCAGCCTCAGAGATTAGTGGCCTCCATGTAGGAAGGAAAATTCCTCCAAGCTGGCGTCTCTTGTCCTATGACGTCGCCACGCTTGTTGTTGCGAGATTGGCCTGTGGTGGCGATACCTGTATTTCGGTTCTCTATATTTTCTACCTTACAAGAGCTTTGTTTTTAGTAAGAGCGGCGTTTTTGTGATCAGGAGCGGGTATTCTATCGATACAAGCCAACTTCAATTTCTCCTCAGTGGCCCTTTAATTTCATGTACGAAACTTGAAAAAACTAAGAAAAAAGAGCTTCGAAAACTGTTATGTTTAACACATCCCATTCCATCCAAACTTAGTCTTAGGGAGAAGGGCATAGGAAGCCCAGTACGGGAGAACGGTGCAGTCGCTCTTCCAGGCCAACTTGAGTCCCTTCGCCTCGCAGGCAAAGCCCCTGCTCGAGCGACACTGCACCGGACGCGAGAGTCATTCTCTTTTCCTCTCACTGCGCGTACACCCAACGCAGCGCATCTCGGAAAAAACCAGCCTCGAGGACCACGTAATAGAAGGGGTTTGTGCGGTGAAGCATGGCGAGGGAGGCCTGCTCCTCCCGCGCTGTCTGAAAACCGTTGGGGAGCGGCGCAGACCCAGCACGGCTAACGGATCGTGCACAAAGGCAACTTGAAAGACAGTGCAGTGCGCATGCATACAGTGAACGTATAATGAAGAACACTTCCTCCAGCCGGCTGGCTAACGGGAAGCCGCATAGCATGGAGGTATCGAGGTACTATTTTCCGGTACATTTTGTATGCCACGGTATTAGGTACCTCTTGACAAATTGAAAGTATCCAAAACACATTCTCAGCGTATTAACGCGAGAGTGTTAAGGAACTCGTGTCGCATAATAGGCGGCGTTGTGTCTTCAGAACCTTCAAATAAAAAGTATTGTGGAGATGGGGGAATCGAACCCATGCACTTCACACTGCGAGGCGAGCACGTGCAGAACACGCTACGAAGGCTTCTTTTTTTATTGCATGGAAATCAAACCCGCTAAGCTTCCAATTGTGCTTTACGTACACGCACACTATTCCGCGACTCAGACACACATTCTCATGCGCGCGTACGCTGCCCTCCACGAGCACACCAAAATGGCCGGGAGACATGTGTCAAGAACCGGCAACCATTCAGTTGGCCGGTCCTGCGCGGCTTAAACCCCCCGCACCAGGGCGCACTGTTCACTGCACAGAGACTTCGATGAACGAGGTGTCGATCCAACACGCGGCTCTTTCACAGGCTCAAAAGTCCAATTGGCCTTAACAGATCGCACGGAATCGCACGGAGCTTGTTTGTTTGTCTACGTTCGTAGATACAGGAATATAGAATTAGAATAAATAGTTCAGAACTTAAAAGGAGTCGCGGAGTTGTTTCCACGGTCAGGCATCACACTATATTTGACTAGATACCAGAGCAGAATAAGTTGAAAATGAAAACACCCCTGAAGGTTATATGGTGTGACTGTGTTTGCTTTCATATTCAGTTCTTTAAGGCTTCGATTTTCACTGAGGAACTGAGGAGTATGACTGAGGAAAAATGCAGCCTCATCAGCTCACTCAAGAGCTCAGCGTTGAAACTATGTTCTATCACCGTTCCATGTTCATGCAACGCATTACATCTGCTGCAACACACCGCGAGAACCACAATGAAAAAAGCTGTGAGAATTAGGCCTAAGCGGAGGCTCTAACGGGGCGGCGACGCTAACAAAAGAAGGTCAGTAAGGTTAGAGCACTGGAGGCTTCTCAAGAGGAGTTAAATTATGTAGCTTACTGTAGCGAAAAACGGCAATCATACCTTGTTTCACGCCCTCCTTTATCCCTTCCCTTACGGCGCGGTTCAGGTGTCCAACGATATATGAGGCAGATACTGCACCATTTGCTTTCCTCAAAAAGAAATTATTATATTATTATTATTATTATTATTATTATTATTATATTATTATTATTATTATTATTATTATTATTATTATTATTATTATTATTATTATTATTATTATTATTATTATTATTATTATTATTATTATTATTATTATTATTATTATTATTATTATTATTATTATTCATACCTTGTACCACGGTAGGTGCCCGTGAAGGCGGAGAAGCGAGCAGGGATCTAGCGACGAGGGTAACCATGGGGTCATCACTCGCCGCCATTATCAGACGACTGACCAGAAACAGACGAGACGCTATAGGTGGCGGGGCGAATGGCGCAAAATGGCGTTTTTTTTTTACTCCTTTGGGGACTTGGGGCGCATTGAGACCAATAAACTCCATTTAAAAATGGGAGTTACAAGAAGAAGAATCCTCGTTTATACTTCATTATTTAGTGCAGGGAGTAAAATAGGTCATTTAGCACATTTTTACTCTATATTCATGGAGTAAATGTTTCCGCATATGAAGTATAAAGGGTGGAGCCAACCATTTAAACCACCATTTGGGTTGATTATATTGTTTACAGTGTAGTCTTGATTCGAAGTAAATAAAATCGGACCTAGTGAATGCGTTGTGGTCTTTGACTTCGTGAAGTGTCTGAGTACTGATGCGTACATGTATAATACCCTGGCAGCGCTGCAACACGCTGTCGCGATTCACTCTAAAAGGCGATGCTTAAGCGTGTTTCAATTTTTAAACCATAATCGATACCCCAAAAAAAGAAGAAAAAGGAGTTGCCGCAGCTTTATTCCGACTTTGAGTCCGAATTGGGGCCGACTTTGGGCCCTCGCTGAGGCACAATGAAAAATCGGAAGAATTAAGAAGAGACGATAGTAGACCCAGTCTTTCTTATTTGTTGGGCAGATTAATTTGCGCTTCTGCACACGCGATGGCAGAACGGACGGCACACCGTTACGTAGAAGCAACGCCCCTTCACCGCTATCTTAAGTTGCGGTCGTTGCGAACAGAATTGGAAGACCTTCGGTTTCATGCTCTGGAACTTACAGAAGATTTGTAGTTTATTTTTTAGCCCGACAAAAGTGCCGCGGTTTCCTACACAGGGCCAATGGAGTCTTCACCGTGGACAACGTGAACTGCATCAGCAAACGCATTTCTTCCGTTTGGTAGCAACGCTAGAAGCCGTAGTTCTGAAGAGGCGGTAGTAAAACTTCCGTTTCTTAATTATACCTCAAGGTCCTCCAGTCGACGTTGCTATGCTTCAACCTTATTTGTTGATAAAAGACACCTTCAGAAATAAGAACAAAATCAAGGCAACGTGTTAGTACGCTCCTGCAGACGTCGCCCCCCCCCCCTTTTTTTTTTTTCATTTGCTTCGCTTAAAGCACGGTCGCATCACGGAGCTCTTTCCGACCGGCGCTTTGAAGGAATGCTCAAGAAGGACTTTGGTTTGGGCTAGTTGGTGCATAGCATAGGACGGCGCGAAAGCAACAAGGACCAAAGGCACACGA
Organism: Amblyomma americanum; assembly: GCF_052857255.1. Classification (NCBI taxonomy): domain Eukaryota; kingdom Metazoa; phylum Arthropoda; class Arachnida; order Ixodida; family Ixodidae; genus Amblyomma; species Amblyomma americanum. The sequence continues at coordinate 1,350,332 of NC_135498.1, forward strand.
ACACAACAGGACAGGCGCCAACTTGCAACTGAGGTTTATTCGCCCAAGCCCTTACATTTTATGAAGCACCCGAGCCGTATCGCAGAAGCCTATCACACAGGAATAAGATATTGTGAACAATAATCACAATTCAGGAAGTAGGTGCTACTTCTTACAGACCGTAAGATACATTCATGCATTCATCACTACACTCCTGATAAAAGCAAACAGGCCCCAAGATTATCCAAGCTCAAAACCAACAGGAAAGCATCTCATCCTCTCAACAACATCTTCAAAAAGTAAGGCTGTTACTTGGTACCGTTAAGTAAACAAAAAAGAACATGTAAATGAAGGATTAGCAAAACCTGTTTTGCTTCACCTGATAAATTTTTAGCCCTTTATTTTTTGTTTTCATTCTAGCCTTTAGTCAAGAATGCTCCACTTCAAATGTTTGTTAAACACAGTACTGCGGAAATAACCGTTCGGTTTTCCGGGGCGATTGCACCTTTTAGCACAGGGCAAATGCAACCGGTAAATAGAGCAGTAAAAAGCGAAGAGTATCAGAAGCAGTTTCAAGTTTATTCACATAGTAAAGCGCTCAGAGATAGGTTCCCATGAAACATAAGCTTTAAAAAAGATTTTTCTTTGCTGCTTGTGGAATGTTCCTTCCAACGCCGCCATAGCATTACTCCAACGCTAAAGTTATAACGAAACCAGTTGCGCCGACAGTGGCGCTTCAAAGAAATACGTGTGGGCTGATTCGTTTAAACCGCTTAAAATCCAGTGCGCTATATAAAACAAACTAAATATTCCAGAAACCACACACAAACCTCTTGACTTAGCAAATCATATTACCATCTTATTAATATTGGCGATATCAGCGGCGAATCGAATTATCGTCGATGCAGTATCGAATATCTGCAACATAAGTACGATTTCTGAGGCTATAGGGCAACAATACCGAATATACTTTTTTTTTTTCAAGTATCGTGACCAGCCCTGTCATCGGCATGCTGTGGGCTGCTGGAAGTTCATTGATAGCTTAAGATAGCTTCTTGTTCGGCTAGATGGTAACTGATCATTATAATTTAAAGGCGCCAAAGACCACACACACACGCACGCGCGCGCGAGTAGGTAACGAGACAGCGCCATTCACAACTGGTATATATTACAGAACCCACATATATATATATATAGTCAGCCATGGAGCGCTTGCACAAGGAACATATTCGCGCATCAAGACGTCAGCTCGCTTAACTCCATTGCGCGTCCTGCACTGATGTTACAGCCCCTGGGCCCTGAGACCATGCTGCACGGTGTGTTTGCGGTGGCTGGAGCAAGCTCGTGGCCTGCTTCCTCCCTATAGTATAGTCTCAGACCCAGCGGCCCACGCCCAGCGGTGCTAATGTCAGTGGAAGGCACGCGCTCGAGCGTTCTGACGGTGATACACGATAAACATCGCTCAAGCTTTTTCTCAGCCCTGTACAAAGCTATCGATGTTTCGCTAAGGCACAAACTACCTTTCATGCTGATAAGACAGCTTTTCTTGCTTTTGCATTGCTACTTCTGGCAAGAATCCGCATGTTTGAAAAACATGGCTCACAAGCACATGAAAGGCAGTATCTGGTATTGTATAGTGAATTTGAGCCCTCTTCATTTTGCTCTACGTTTCGTTCATGTTCTCTGATTCGCTCATTAACACAGCGCTCTATTTGTCCCACATAGGAGCGACCGCACGGGAGAAGAATTTCATAAACTACCGCTCCAGTAATCTCGTGAATGGTCGCCCATGCATGGTTCCGCAGCCTCTTTCTTTTTCGACTCGAACCCAAGCGCTTCCGACCTTCAGGGAGCTGTAAAGACGAGCGGGACACCATGCCTGCTCGCAGCCTTCTTCAAGTTGTGCACATACGGCACTGTCCCATCTCTTCTCGAGGGACCTCTGCCCCACCTCACACTGCCCGAGTCTTCATCTTCTGAAAGAGGCTTTCGGCGACCCCTGTCACGAGCGAACCAGGGAACCCGGCTGGAGCCAGCCTGGCCAATTGGTTTTGAAAACTCGGGTCCATCTTGTGAACTCATCACTTCCTTAGCGCAGACTCGAGGCAAAGTGAGGCAATAGCTCTTTCACTAATTTTGAATGCGAGGCGTCAAATGGCAGAAGCCGTTCTTTTGCTTGCGGAGCCTAAGCCCAGCATATCTGATCCTGTGTGTGTGTGTAGTTTTTGGCGCCTTTAAACTGCGGTGTTCATTGCCAGGTTGCCTTATACAGACAGTAGGATTTCGTCGAGGCGCAACTATGGAGCTCCTTTCAGTATATTGCATGCATAAGGGCCTCAAGCTGGGTGAAGTGGTTTCGACCGACGCGCGCGCACCGACGACGCAGGGGTGCGCGCCCCGAAAGCCTTCTGCTGCTGGCACACACAAGGGATGAGGCCAAAGGGGGGGCCTCCTCCGTCTGGCTTGGGTAACAGAAGAAGCCAGGAGGACGGGCTGTCCCTTCCGGGTCTGCGATGCAGTCTCAGGCGCCCAAGAAAGGGTTGCGTGCTGCCGTCTGCTGATGCGGCGAGACAATTTCTCGGGGGCGTTCCGTCTGGCTGCATTCAGGTATGCACGCCATGGACGCGTGCCAAGCGGCGAGGCCTACTTTTGCTTCCTCCAGCTGCTTCGCTCATCTGACGCCCCCTTGCGTCGTAATTACTCCGACGACCTCCTCGCGTCCGTCAATTGCACCAGCCTCCGCGTCGGAAAGAAGAGACTTCTCTCACGATCCGACGTCGGCCGCCTTATGCTGGCCGCCTCAACGATAGGGGCGTTTATCTTGCGCTCGTAATCCCTGCCCTGTAATCCCTGCCCTGTAATCCCGTCTGGTCGCAACGTGCGTACAACACACCAATTGAGCAGGGACGTCAATTTTGTCATCAGGAGCTCGTCTCGTCAGCACGGCCGTGAGCCCAAGAAATGTCAACGTGACTGCGTCCGGCGAATGACTCGCGTGGTCCATCAGAGCACTGCAGTGCAGTGAACGATTTTCATAGCAGGACCGCGTCGTCCGAATCACCTTCTAATTCAGCGCTTTTTCACTTCTTCAGCGCAATACCGTGTGTATGAAACACTTCGCAACATACTCAAGGCCACATTTAGGCAAACGTGCTCGCAGATCTCATACTGAGCCGCCGCCTATTCTCTCCGATATGTAGGCCCTTAAATACTCGATTTTCTTTCCTGTCCCACAAGGTAGAGAGCCCATAATAAACAGAGCCCTGAAATTAATTGTAACTACATTTTTGAGATCTCTTCCGAGCAGAGTGAACTCTTCCAGCTTTAAGAGACTAACGTTCTTCCTACTTCGTGTTCGTCATGTTGCTACCAACAAGACGACCACCAAGCGGGCAGACGCGCAGGACGGAGCGCTCACGCTGCGACCAAAGATTTAAAAATATATTTCGCCCTGTTCTGTCGCTTGTCGCCGGGTAACGTTTGGTGGAGGTGCGGACGTTCTACTCATACAGGCCTGCAACATTATTCATTCGTTGCGATTGCCGCTCTGCTGGCATGCGTGCTCCTAGTGCATTAAAACGACGAAGCAGCGATTATACAGCGGTTTTTTCATGCCTCTTTTCCCTTCCTTAACAACCCAATTCCTTCAACAAACGGCCTTGAGCCTATTTTATAAATAGACAGCTCATTCTTTCATTTCATGCCGCAACTTTTACGTCACAGCCATCGCTCAGCTTTTGAAGCCGAAACGAAAACAACGCGAGAAATTCGATTATACCTTATTTAGCGGTTAGGCGAATATCACGTGGTAATCAGTGTATACTAAAGCAGTAAGCATCGTTCATCATCATCAAATCATCCTGATTACGCCCACTGCAGGGCAAAGGCATCTCCCATATCTCTCCAATTAACCCTGTTCTTCGCCAGCTGCGGTCACCCTATCCACACAAACTTTTTAATCTCATCCGCCCACCTAACTGTCCGGCGCTCACAGCCACGCTTGCGTTGTTTTGGATCCAGACTACCGGACTGAACCGGAAGGAGTTTGTTTATAGGATCAGTAAATATAAAACTGCGCGAAGACGGGACGGGAGAACCTTTGTGTTCCCCTCCCGTCCCGTCTTTTTCGCGCAGCTTCATATTCGCTGAACAGTGCACCTAAAGGGCTAACTCGAAGGACACATCCTCGGCCAGGCCCACGCGCACGGGCGTACGCTGGAGCCTCTCTGCGCATGCGCGAGGCGTGGCGCGCGAGAGGGGCGCAGATATCTGTGCATGTCAGATACCGGCGCCTGCACACACGCGCGCGCGTAGGAAGCCGGGTCCGGTTAGCAGCAGTCGGAGGACCGCGGGGCTCTCGGTGATGCGAAGCTCTTTCAGGTTCCCGGAACTTTTCTTCGCGCTTTAAGGGTGCAAGTTTTCCTCTCAGCGCCTCCCCCCTTTCCTTCATGGCTTGAAATTCCTTGCGTCAGCTCGAGAGGGTGAGCGAGCCTGCACAGGGAACATGAAGATGCATGCCCCTTTCCGACGTCCATCGCGGCGCGGCGCTGGGCGCAGGTTGTGTGGAGAAGAGGAGGAAACGGCTGAACACTTGATACTTTTCTGTAAAGGGCTCTTCACCTTACAGTGGAAAGCAGCGGGGCTGATTTATCCAAGGCATTGGGGTTTAAGGGCAGTGAAGGAAAGATAGATTTGAAGCGGGTAGAAGTAACCAAGTGAACGTTATCTGATTGGTGGCTAAAATCAAGACAAGAGTAAAATTTAACGAGTCAAGGCTAGGTGGCTTGAGCCACCGCCCGATTTAAAGGGTTCAGCCTTATCCATCCTCCCCACGTATGCCGTGGAAATGTTCAACGAGTTGCTGCTTTACACGCCCGCGAGGAAGGCTACCCCATGAGTCCCAGCGCAGCTCCGACGCCTGCTCCGCGCGCGCAATCCTGCGCCGCATCCACGAATGAACCAAATGAACGCTGTTGGAGGGCGCGCGCTAGCCGAGGTGACGACACACGAAGCCATCCCGACGACGTCATGCCCAGGAGCGGCGCTGCGCCGCGTGACGTCACGTACGGTACCGTGACATCACTGAGCGCGAGGCGGCGCGCGCGCGCGAGCCGGAGCGCGTCGGAGCCGGCCGCCCCTCGTCGGCTAGTTGATGTCGACAGCGTGCTCGGGCGCGCGGCAGCTAGCGAGTGCCTGTGCGGGGAGGATTACGCGCCGTGCGAAGACCGCGCTCTCCCGTGATGGTGGTGATGCGTGCTCTCGTGGTGCTCGTGCTCTTCGCGGTGGGCACCGCCGAGGCAGCGCGGCGTCGCACCGGCAGCGGCAAGCCGCCCATCGTCGAGGAGGCCACGCGGAGGAAGCTCAACCGGCAGACGCGTGAGTGGTTCCCAAAGTGCGCGCGTACTTTATAGCGCGAATCCGCGCGCGGCGCACGACGAAGGTCGTGAGCGGCCGGTTTATAATAATAATAATAATAATAATAATAATAATAATAATAATAATAATAATAATAATAATAATAATAATAATAATAATAATAATAATAGTTGTAAGTTTCAAAAATACGCGCGTGCACAAAGCTACGAGCGTATTTTCAGCCCTTTTCAACGAACATGTCGCTTGCTTGTGACAGGGCTGCACTCCGTGTCCCGCTCCATGAGTGAGCGACAGGATTCGTCTTCGTCTTGGATACGTGAAATTCGCGTAGATCCCTTTGCGTTATCAGAGAGGTGTAGCAAGCCGTAAACGTCCAGGGAAGGCTGTCCTGTTGCTGGTCGGCGATGTTAGTCGGCTGCAGCCGCTGATCCGATGCATTCTCTCGTCAGCCAAGGCATGTCCCTGTGAACTGACCGCAGCGATTACATGTGCGGGTGGTTAACCCTCTCATTTCTGCTAAAGTGAAACTTGTCACTTCCTGGGTTCAGCGCAGACAGCTTCATTCATTTCAGACCAGCTGCTCCTGGCTGAATCCTGTTGAAAGCAATTGAGGTGAGCACATAGGGGCATCCATTTACCATGCGGTCGCGCTGTTTGAGCACAGCGCTGGATGACAGCTCACTCAATGAGCGCATCCTCGGGCGCATGTTGAGCGGTCGCTGACACTCTCGCGTTGGCCGCACTCAGCGCACGCCGCGAGTCGGTTGGAGGGGGCGCGGCGTCTCTCTTGTTTTCTCTGCGGCGTCGGTGGCGTCACTCTGGCGGTGCGACGCGGCCACGAAACGGGGTATCGCGTTGCGTCGGCGCCTCGGGAGCGCTGCTAGCGGGCCAAGTGCTTGCGCTGCCGCTCGCCGGGGAGCCGTGTTTATTCCCGGGACGCGTTATGCGCATTTAGCGTGAGACAAAGAAAGCATTCGGCATTGTAAAATAGCCTACCACGGTCATCCACTAGCTCTCATGGAAGTCCGCTCATCAGTGATGAATGACAGGGCCGGTCAAAAGTTCCCAGGCCACGAGGTCTGCTTTTGAGCACCATAGTCACACAGTTAGTATACTTCCCCGAAGCTATAAAATATCTGTGGAGTATCGGTATAACCTCTGAGAACCTTGATAACTTTATCGGCATCTTAGGGGCCAGGATGTATACCGGTGAAGAGCAGACCCTGTGGCCTGGGAACATTTGATCACCCCCCCCCACACACACACACACACGCACGCACGCACGCACACACGCACACACACACACACACACACACACACACACACACACACACACACACACACACACACACACACACACACACACACACACACACACACACACACACACACACACACACACACATGAGCGCCTAGGACAACTGTTGAGTCTTCAGAGTAAGTAAGCCTGGATGGCGCTCTCCTAATGCGCGCAGACTTGCGCAGGTTTGCCAAATCGTCAGCCACACCGGGTGCGTGTGGACTATACTGGTTTTCGCCATCATACGACTCGTCTGACTTGGCCCGTGTCATCGGCTCATGTGAAATGCCGCGATCTGGCGAGTTATGCGCAGAAGCTGGCCGCCGTGCTGTACCAGTTTTGCCACCTTCGCCGCTACGCCCATGCTCTGCCGAACTTGGGCACAGACCGGGAGGAATACCTCGGATTGGGCTCTGGTCTTCATGCTCCACGCTCGCGTCTCTTTGTCGGCTGTGTTGCCGTCTTTTGTCCTAAGAAGATTGGATCGCGGAGCTACTTGGTCTTGAAAATTCTGCCTTCGTTGTCCATCCGGAGTCGTCCCGAATGCGTCTCCCCTCGAGAGGACAGGAAGTGGTGTGGCTGGCCCAGGTCTGCGTACGTGCTTCTTGAGCTCCGCTGCAGCTGGGATCAGGGAGGCGTCCTCTCAGTCGTCGCCCATTAGCACCGTCTTCCAAGGGCGATAAACGATCGTTCACTAGTTCTACCGAGAAGAGTTCTCGAGCATCTTTAGTCTCTCTCCTTCAGGAGACGATTGAATGATCTCGGCTACTGTTTCGGCAAGGCCATTGGCTCGTGGAAATCTTGGGCTGCACACGACGTGCTTGAAATCGTATATTCGGGCAAAGTCGCGAAAGGCACTGAGCTGAATTGCGGACCCCCGTTGATGTATGCACGTCGTGTTGAATGCCATGCCAAGTAAAAATCATTTCGAGCTTCTTGATTACGCTTTCACTTGAGGTCTGCTCCGGACGTTCCACTTGGGGGTAATTTGAGTGCACATCATGGACGACCAGGTAGGAAGCCCCTGAGCGGTGGATTCCAACTCTTTCCCAGGGGAATAGCGCTGCAGGGCTTTTGATGACTCGCTCTTCTGGTTCACGGTAGGCCAAACGGCAGCACGTGCGGCACTTTGAAATCGTGCCGCCTGTCTCTTCCTGCATTCCGGGCATCAGCAGCTGTGCCCTCGCTTTCATTTTGTTTATACCAAAATGCCCTTGATGAAGGCGTTCCAGCATATCCTTTCATCAATATTAGTGCGCAAGCAGTAATCCGATTTCTAGCGACCCGACCAGAATCGTCCGTTGTCTGTTCCCTTGTCTATTCGCAGCTGGCCTAGCTCGAGCGCCCCGTGGATACCGCGGCACTGCCCGCTCTTATGCGTACCACTAATGCGTGCTATCGCACTGATTCGAATGTAGTAAACATTCTCTGTAGTTTTTCCATCAACGTAGGATAACTCTGATTGGAAACGTTTGATTTACCCAAGTCCAAACCTCTTATGACTTCCTTCAGTTCTATGTCGTTCTGCGTTTCTGGCTGCAATGTTTGCTTCGCGTCTTCACTTGCGATGCTTGCCAGTATTTGCGTCCCGTGTACCTTAACGCCTTCCCCTCCCCTTCGCTAGGCGAAACACTGTGGGGAAGCTGCTATCCGGGATAAAGCATCGGACAGCAGCACCTCCTTGCCAGGCACGAACTGCATGTCGTATTCAAATCGCATCAGTCGAAAAAAGAAAAAAAATCCCTGCAAACGAGGCAGCATTTCGGCGATATCCTTTGCTATCGCCAACAACGGCTGATGACCAGTCTCCACCGTTATCTTAGTGCAAACTATGAGCTCGCAAAACCTTTCACACCCAAACGTGATTACAAGCGGCTCTTTTTCTATCTTGTTTCGGCTTACGTGAGTGCCTGTAAAGCGTATGCCACTCCCTTTCAAGCTCTGCTCGACGCATCTGTGCTAATCTTGGTCGGCTTTCGCGGGTCGAAGAGGATGGGTTGTCAGCAAGAGAGACGTAGGCTCTTGCACTCTTTTTTTTATGCTCCTGCCTGATTAAACTCTGCAAGGCTTTTGTCTTTTCCGGCGAACAGGGAATGTACTTCCCGAGGTAATTCACTGCTCCCAAGAACCTTTGCACATAATGCCTTGGACGATGGGTTTGGAAAGTTGACAACACACTGATGAGATTTTCATCCGAATTGATTCCTGCCCGAGTGATGACATCTCCAAGAGATTTGATTTCTTGGGCACCAAATATAGATTTCCCATTGTTCAGGCCTTAAGCGCCGCCCTCAAATGACTGTCGTGCTCAGCCTTTGTTGCGCCCCAGATCAATACGTCGCCTGTGTAAACTCTCACGCCAGGCAGCCTATGCAGTGCTTGAATGATTTTCCTTGGAAGTGTTTCTGATGCGGAGCTTCAGCCAAATGGCAATCTCAGGAACCTGTGCCGCCCGTATGGTGTATACTGAAGGTGCAGATTTTGAACGATTGGTCGTCTGACGGTATCTGATGAGACCCACGGTTGGCGTCAAGTTTGCCGAAATAAGTGGCACCAGTCAACTCTGCTTCGATATCCTCTCTTCTGGGAAGCTGGTACCTCTCGCAATTGAGGTTTTCGTTGATATACCGCGGGTCCATGCAGACGCGAATGCTTCTTTTCGGCAATAGCAATCAACACACGTCTTTCTCAATATCTCGACAAAAACCGTGTCATCTCCAAGCAACAGTACGGATTTCAAAAAAACAAAACAACTGAGGCCTCCTTACTGGAAATCAAAGAAAAGCTAATTGGAAACATAGAAAATAAACTGCTAACAGTTGGCATATTCCTTGATATGAGGAAAGCGTTTGACTCGGTTAACCATAAGATATTGCTTGAAAAAATGCAGTGTTATGGAATACGAGGCGTTCCTTTAACCTTATTTGCTAGCTACCTTGACAACCGATTTCAAACAACTATCATTAACGGTATTTCATCTGGGATTGGTCAGATTGTGTCTGGTGTGCCACAGGGCTCCGTTCTAGGACCAACGTTGTTCTTATTATATATTAATGATATCGTCAACCTTCGTCCAGCAGACAACATTATAATCTATGCAGACGATATTAACGTATTTTTTTCAGGGCAAGATAGTAATATTTTGCAAGCAGCCTCCAATAGTTGGTTATCCCAATTGTCTGTTTGGTTAAAATCAAATAGGCTAGAACTTAATGTCAGGAAAACAAAGTACATACTGTTTAGAGCCAAAAATAAGGAAGTTCCGAACAACTTCCAAGTTCACTTCGAACAAGCTCCTATAACTCGTGTCAGCTCTACAATGTTCCTTGGAGTCATTTTTGAAGAACACTTACTCTGGACAGATCATGTAAACTACGTTTGCACTAAAATGGCTCGCTCTGTTGGTATCCTAAATAAATTTCGCACAATACTGCCTCGAAAATTCAAACTACAAATTTATTTCTCTCTAGTCTTTTCGCATGTACAATATTGTTTGTTGATCTGGGGAACGACTACCTCAACCAATCTTGTGAAAGTACTTACTTTACAAAAAAGAGCTGTACGAGCGATTGATAATTTACATTACAGTGAGAGCACGGGTCCTTCCTTCCTCAACCATAGACTGCTAACCATCACGGCCGCTTACCACAAGAAGCTTGCTGTTTATATCAGAGACCTTATGAAAGGAAACTGGCAGACTTTCGAGAGCGCATATTTAATTGCCCAAACAGCTTACAGTCTAAGGCACCCTCAATACCATGCATCAAAATCCCGTACAAACTATGGGTTCCAAAAACTAACTCACATAATTCCTCATACATTAAACACCTATCCATACTTAACAGAATTGTCAGTACAAAATATGTCCGAGGTCAGATTTAGGAAATCTGTTCATGAATATTTTTGTTATAGCTAGTTGTGGTGTGTTTTTACCTAATCAGTTTTTGTCTTTGTTATGTTTTGCTCTTAGTTTTGTTGTGCTTAGCTCTGTGCATGACTGATTTCTGTTTCGTTGTCAATATATCCGCTGCTTTTCTAGTTTCTGTTACTTATGGAAATTTTGTACCATTGCCAAGTGCCACTTTGTTTTTTTTTACATGGGGAGGGCAGGCCTCTGTCAGGCGCTACTAGGCGCCTTTAGCTTGCTCTCCCTTGTTTGCAGTCTCTGTACTGGCCAAACAAAACCAATAAATGAAATGAAACATACAATCAGCGGGCTCCTCCATTTTCCATCGGTTTCAAAGCGTTCCAGCTCCTCGCGCAGAGAAGCTTGTCTTGCGTGTGGCACATGCACAGCTACAGGCCTCGCGGTTTCCTTCATCTGGATTGAGTAAGGACGCTTGACATATCCGAGTCCCTTAAACAAGTCCGGAAATTCTGCGGGGATCCAATGTTTGAGATTTGACTCACTTGAAATCGACTTAGTGCGAGATACGATACGCTCGCAGGACACGTTGAGTCCGTTTTTTTTTTTTTAAATAAAACAAGTTTGTGGTAACCTTTATGTCCCCAACTGAGGTCGGTAAAGAGGCAGTACCAATGTGCTGAAGGACATTTACTTCCTAGCTGTTAGGTATCGAAACATAAATGATCGTACTCTGCAGCAGTTTGGTAATGAAATAACTTAAACATAGTGGGAAAATGTATCGCTCAGTGATATTGCCGATATAGCAATGAAGCCTTCATCGAAAAGTTTAAAAGTATTTATTTCCTCTGCTTTCCCTACGTAGAAAAATATATGCCGCGAAAGGCCCGCTAGCCATGGGTTAGTGCAGACTGCATAAAAGCAATCAACGACAAAAATCGCCTCTATGAACGCTTCATAACAACAAAAAGCTCTGATGACCTTAAAGCTTTTAAGCGGCACAGAAATAAAACAAATCGAGTGCTCCGCAAAAGCAAGCCGCCTTATTTTGAAACTCTATTTAACGCCGACGCTGTAAAACAGATAGATGTGCTCTGGAAGCGAATAAATTCTTTGATAAATCCCAGCCGAACCAAAGATACCCTTCCGTCTACAATGATAATCGATAAAAAAATCTGTCACGGGTGATGAGTTAGCCACCCTCTTCAACGAGTATCTTATCTCCATCTCAAGCACTACTTATGACACGCATTCAATGGACTTAATGAAATGCAGCACACGTGATAGTGCTTTTAACCACGGCGGAAGTTCAAACTTTTTGTTCCTTGGGAACAGCAGAAGCTGGGATGTTGACGGATTGCAGATAGCTCCGATAAAGCATATGCTTCACATTATAAGCCATATTGAACACATGCAATTAATTGAATATTCGTAGCAGTCATTTTCCCTGAAAGACTTAAGGTCGCTAAAGTTTCGGTTATTTTCAAAGGGGGCGATCGAGGCTGCATATCTAACTACAGGCCAATATCAGTTCTTCCTGTTTTTGTAGCGAAAGCTACATGGGCCACGAACTCGCAGCTTCGCGGTGCTCGCAGCCCCGCCGTGGTCGCACCGCACCACGTGACCAACCGCGTGACGAACCACGTGGCCAGCCACGGACTAACCTGGACTTGCAATCAAGATTAACCAAGCTATGTCTTAGCTTTCGCTACGCATATCCTGGCATAGCCGAGCTAAGCCACTGCCAACTTTTTCCAAGGGCATAGAAAAATTAATTCATGAGAGAATGAGTAGTTTTTTAAACAAACATAACGTCATTACACCTTATCAGTTTGGATTCACAAAAAAAAAACGCTCTATAGAAAGGGCACTGCTCCTCCAGAAAATTAATTTTGAAAGCCTCTGAGCGTAAAGAGTACAATGCTTGCATTATTTATTGATTTTTCAAAGGCATTCGACCGCATTAACCACAGAGCTATTGCTGAAAAACTAGAATATTACGGATTTCACAGTATCTTTTTTATCCTTCTGGAGAGCTACTTGCGGAACCGCCAGCAACAGGTCCAAATTAATGACTTCAAATCTGAACGGTCCTGTGCGGTGTCTCGTAGGACACCATTTTAGGCCCCCTATTTTTAACATCTGCATTAATGACGTAGTTAACATCGACTCAACTAGCCACTTCATAATTTATGCTAATGACACTACCTTGCTTTTTCCCGGCCCGTCTTTACCCGAACTGCAAGTTAAAGCTAATAATGTTCTCGATTTGATACACAACTGGAGCATTTCAAATTTACTGATTCTTAACACCTCCAAAACAAAAGCCGTATTATGTCGTCCTCGCAACTTGAAAATAGATACTGATGTCAACCTCTATATTGGCTCTAATAACATAGAGATAACGTCACAAGTAAAAGGCTTATGCGTCATTTTCCATGATAATATGTGTTGGAACTCGCAGATCACCCTCATTCGTTCCAAACTCGCTCGCACAATCGGCTTGTTGTCGCGACTATGGTTTCTTTTGGCATAAAAAATTAAATTTGTACTCTATAATTCATCGTTTTTTTTTCCACGCTGAGCAACTGTTTTCTGATTTCGTGCACTGCCACGCTAACTAATATGAACATTATTTTTAGGTTACAGAAAAAAGCAATACGTGTCATTAAAAATGGTAACCTTAACGCCCACACAAAACCAATCTTTGATGAATTGCAGCTTCTACCCGTCACCGCATTGCACAATTCAATGCTTACTTCACGCTACCACTGCGGCATATTCAAAAATGACACATACCTCAAAGGTCTTGTCTCATTAACATTGTGAACCAATGTATAAAACACGCGTAGCACTGACCGCTGGGCAGTTCCTCGCACCCGAACAAATTACGGGCGTCAAATGTTAAAATACTGTTTGCCAACTACTCTTAACTCGGAATGTATTTCCTGGCTATGAAAGCAGATTGCACGTCATTTGTTTTTTTTTTCTTTCGTGTTCTCCAGAATTTTCGTATTGTTTTGTGTTCATTCCTAATATAGTGATCATCACTGCAGTTTCAGCCAAGTGTTTGTTAGTAGTGTGTAGGTCTTGTCAAGCCTCCTGAAGGCTTTTTTTCTGCACCCGCAGCATTCCAATGTATTGTACGTTGTGATGTTGAAATAAATTTGTTTTGATTTGATTTAACTTTTTTCCTTCAATCCTGTGAACTTCTTGATATCCGTCAGTGTGGTTTTAAAAAGGGATGCTGCACAAAAGATCACCTAGTTCGTCTTGAAAATACTGTTCGAGAAGCTTTTGTACACAAACAACACTGTCTTGCTGTCTTTTTCGATTTAGAGAAGGCATATGACACAACCTGGATGTTCGGGATTCTTCAGGACTTAGCTGTACTTGGCAATCCATGGCAGAATGTTGACCTGCCTATGGGCTTCCTGTCTAACGGTTAATTTATTGTCCGCCTAGGCTCAACCCTGTCGAGGAATTTTATTTAGGAAAATGGAGTACGTCAGGGGTATATATTTAGCACAACTCTCTTTGTTGTAAATATGAATTCTCAGTAAAATAATCCCAAGGTCCCTTATGTACGCAGTCTGTGTAGACAATCTCAGATAGCTTGAACATCCTTCAACATGTCAACATGCGAAAGACAAATACAGTCAACAATAAACTGGCAACATGGACAGATACAAATGGTTTCCAGTTTTCTCCACAGAAAACAGTGGCCTTTCTTTTCTCACTCAAACGAGGCTTACAAGCAGATCCCACTCTACACATGGACAAAGCAGAGCTGGCTTTAAAAAAACTAACATAAATTTCTAGGCATAACATTTGACGGAAATTTCACTTTCCTGCCTCATCTACACGCACTGAAAAAAACCTCTCGAGCGCCGAAAATACTGAAAGTATTGTCAAGAAAACACTGGGAGACCGATAGGACATGTCTATGGATGTATACCCTAGATTATGGATGTATAGTGTATGGGTCAGCAAGACCATCATACCTTAAACGATTAGATCCAGTGCATAATTTAGGCTAGCGTCTTTCCACTGGTGCACACAGGGCGTCGCCCATAAACAGTCCATGTTGAAACTAACGTACCATCACTTACAGACAGAAGCATGCTCACATGCTCATACATTCTAAAAATCTGTTCCCTACCGAAACATATCTGTAACGAAATAATCACGGAATGCCCATCTAGAACATTCTTTAGCAACAAACCGCAAACTACCAGGCCACTCCTCTTGAGTTTTTAAGAGATTTGCCAGAATCTCGGCGTACTGCACACATTACCCAGCATTGCGCTAAGAAGAGGTCCTCTGCCTCCGTGGTACAATTTTACTGTGATATGCGATTTCACTGTTACACAGTTCCACAAAAAGCAGACTCCACAACAACATATAGTGCAAGAATTAATTCTCAAGAAAAAAAAAATTTGCTGGTGGTTTAGCTCTGGTTAAACCTGGCCGAAAGCGAAAAGCTGCATCTTCCTGGCTACGTTTGTGGTGAGCGACTGGCTGTATCCCTAGATAGCCATACTGACACACACAGTAGTATGAATTAAAGGCGCTTACACAAGACAGTGTATATAGCTTGGGTGATATTTACAACCGTATTATTCCTATTATTATTATTATGCTATTATTGCTGTTGTTATGCTATTATTATTATGCTAGTATTATTATTATGCCAAGGTATGGAAACAAATCCGGTTCCAAATGACGCGCAAACCCTAAGATAATTTCAGAAAGCCAAATTTAAAAAGAAATTGTTTTTTTCTGGGGGGGGGGGGGGGAGGAAATAGCGCAATGTGAGACAGGCGTCATTTGCTTTCCCTAAAAACAACTTTCTTTTTCCTTCCCTTACGGGCGCGGTCTGGGTATCCACCGAGATACGTGTGACAGGCGTAATTTCCTTTCGTTAAAACCAATTTTGATTTCATTTTCCTTCCCATATGGGCGCGGTCCGGCTGTCGGTCTCCACGGCAGGCGTCGCATCGATCACACCTCGCGTTCGGTTGAACGCATCAAAGTGCACCGGCATTTTATGCAGAACCCACTTTCATGACCTGCGCATATGCGATGCCGGCAGACGCTTTCCCGCTTTACCGGAAGTCAAATGTCAAAGGTCGGAGGTCAAAGTCGAGATGGTGTAACAGCTGCTGGTGTCGCTGCTGTAGCTGACGTCATGTGTCGAACCTGACTACCACCAGTTATGCTCATGGTTTGACCTCTACCTACATTCAAGGTGAAACTTGCGGCCCCGCTGATGGTTCGAAAAGCTGGCGTAGTGAAGCTTTTCGCTTAAAAATACAATGGTTTTACAGAATTTTACACTGATGATTCAAAAACGGATGCCTACGTAGGAAGCGTAGCAGTACGAGGGCGTGAGAGGGAAATAAGACTTCCACAGTGTGCGTCTGTTTTCACAGCCGATAGTTACGCCGTGTGCCTAGCCGTAAGAAAAATAGTAAACGAGAACCTCAGAAACAGTATTATTTATACAGACTCCCTGAGTGCACCTACAGCTCTCCAATGCAGAAATGAAATCACTCCGATGCTTGGTGATATCATACATGACATAACAAAAGCCATAGCTCAAGAAGACGACGAAGTTGTTCTGTATCAGAGCGCTGCATTCACGTCTCTGCAGTTTTTTGGTAATTTCTGCTATAATCAGGGAGGCGCCGCTCCCTTTTTGCCACGGCGATGGAAGTGGAGGCTGCTGGGCCTCTATTGGAACCCGGTGGGTCGGCATCCGCCCAGAGGAAGCGCCTGCATCGCCAGAGTGACTCGAGCAGCCAGGGCACTGTTGTGAACTCGGTGCCAAGTGAAGACTCCTCTTCCATGGCCGACGACGGTTTCATACCGGTTGTTGGCAAGAAGGCCAAGCGCAGACTGCGTAGACAAGCCGAATCGTCCTCATCGAGCACGTCAACGGTGGCCTCATCAAGAACGCCAACGATCATCACGACGCGAAGTTCCTCGGCGCATACAGCCTTGTTTGTGCCATTGAACCCAACGGACAACTTGAACCTCCTGAACAGGCAAGCCGTCTCTATTTATCTGGACAGCCTCGTACCGGGAGGCATTAAAGATGTCAGAATAAACCTGTTCAAAAACGTCATTGCCATTGATGTGGTGGAGCGAAGTGCACTAGAGAGTTTAACCGCAATCAGCAAACTCGGCAACATCAGTGTTCGCCCCGTTATTCTCCAGGACAGCGGCACTACGGCTGGCGATATCCACAACGTCGACATCGCCATCAGTGACGCAGATTTACCCATGTTGATCAAGCCGGCAACCAACGGCATTTCCATCATTCAAGTTCAGCGGTTAGGAAGGTCTACATGCATCAAGCTGACCTTCAAGAGTGACTGCATACCATCGTACGTGAAGGTTGGACACTTTCGTCATCCAGTTCGACCTTTTGTGCCTAAGCCCCTTCAATGCAGGTAGTGCATGAGGATCGGCCACGTGAGCGGCGTCTGCATCAACTCCATCGTGTGCCCGCGATGCTCAGAGTCACACAGCGGTGACGTTTGCCGCGCGACTACCTTGAAGTGCGCCAACTGCCACGGCCCTCATGACTCTTCCTCGAAAGACTGCCCCTGTCTAAAGACCGAGCGGGCGGTACTGAAGCAAATGGTGCGAGACCATTCTACGCACAAAGAGGCCGCCGCAAAGGTGCGACGACGTCGTTCGCGCCGCCGTAGGCCGTCAAAGAAAGCAGTCACATTTGAGAAGAACGCCCCAAACGCAACTGCAGCTTGTCCGCCTCCACCAAAAACCGTACCAAATCAAGGGAGCCCGGCGCTTGGTGAGGCTGGACCCGCTGCCTCAGATGCAACTTTGCCACTACGCCTACTGTGTCAGGGATGTTGGCGCACTCAAGGCAGTGTGCAGCGCATATACGACTGATCCGGCCAACAGGCACGATTAAGGCCATGGCCCAGATATGTAAGTGATTGCAATGCTGACGTCACTAATGAATGCCATCCGTGCTCTGCTTTCCAGCCTACGCGCGCCAGCAGCAAATAGCGCACTTCAAGTGCTGGACGCGCTACATCCAGTATTTGCGGCTCTACAGTAGAAGGCATCATGGCTCCTTCGAACCTGTCTTTTCAAAAGAAAGTCAAACAAGCTTTCATTTTCGAATGGAGTGCTCGTGGACTCCAGTCGCGGATTTCCGATTTACGGCACTACGTCTACGAGAATCACTTCCCCATTCTTGTGATTTGTGAACCGAAGACCCCTGCAATTTTGCGAATATCAGCTTATGAGGCATTTGCATCACCCACACGCAACAGATTCAACAAAGTCATCGTCTACATTCGACGTGAACTTACATATGTGCAACATTCAGTTCCTCCGAACGAAGACAATCAGTACGTTTGCCTGAAAGTGAAGAGCCGAGACTTGACGTTTACGCTACTGGCGGTGCGCTTGGCGCCATCAAGTCGTTTCGACGCCAGGAGGTTGAGTGGTCTCATGGCAGCTACACCTGCTCCGTGGGTCATTATGGGTGACTTCAATGCTCATCACACCATGTGGGGAGGCGTTAGGATGGGCGTTAGGGGAAGACAGCTTGTGTCCTTCGCCTCTGACCATGACCTCCAGTGCATTAATGACGGAAGCCCGACCTATATTCGAGGGGTGACTTATAGCAGCTGCTTGGACTTGACTTTCGTTTCACGGTGCCTTACCAACAGCGTCCGGTGGTTTTCGGATGTAGAAACCCATGGCAGCGACCATATCCCAACCTATCTGATTATTACCGGCCATTCCACATATTCCCCAGACACGTGTAGGCAGCGCATTGACTGGACAGTTTTTAAATTGCTTATGGAGGCTGCTTGCACAGAGGGCTTCTCTACTGGTCTTGAACAAAAAATTAAGAAGGTCATGGAACACGCCACCTGCCCCTTTAACCCTGTCGCTGACTACACCGATTTTTACTTCGAATTGCAGCGACTGCGATCACCGACGCACAAAGTCGCGCCTAGACCTAAGAGATGCTAGGCGCATACAGAAGAAGATTCAGCGCAGAATTCAGGCACTGCAAACACAACACTGGAGGACATTTTGCCAAACACTTGATCCACGGAAGGCTTTGTCACGAGTTTGGAGTGCAATTCGGGGTCTTCGCAGGTCCCCTCAACAGCGCCACCCGTTCAAATCCGAAGCGCTCCACCAAAGGCGCAGTGTGGTTGAGGTAGCCGAAGATTTCTGGGCAAGAATAACAGGCCCTCCGAATCCAGGAGCAACGATGCACTGCAACAATATTCCACCCTCACGGGATTCTCGGATGGATGTACTATTCTACATGGAATAACTTGATGCTGCGCTGGCTTGTTGGTAGAAGGTCATCGTCACCAGGGCCCGATGGTGTGACGTACTCCGCACTTGCCAACCTTGGCCAAGAAGCTCGACGGACTCTTTTGGACACTTATAACAAGTCATGGACTGCTGGCATTGTTCCTCATAATTGGAAGACCAGTCGTCTGGTTCCACTTCTTAAACCGGGGAAATCACCGCTCGACCTTTCATCATATCGTCCAATTGCACTCGCCAGCTACGTCGGCAAAGTCATGGAAAGAATGCTGCTCACACGCGTGGAATGGTACTTGGAGCGATATCAGATTTATCCAACCTTCATGTCTGGCTTCCGACAAGGCAGCTCTTCTATCGACAACGTGGTTGACCATGTAACGTCGGTGCAACACAGCAAAAGTTTGAAGATTGACTGTGTCATTGTTTTTGGATATCAAGGGCGCGTACGACAACGCAACGCATCAGGCCATTTTGAACGCAATGGAAGCTGCTGAGATCAAAGGCCGCACGTTCAGCTGGATACGCAGCTATTTATCAGAGAGGTCGTTTTTTGTCCTGACTGCGGACGGACCAACGTCCTTACACCGAAATTCGCGCGGAGTCCCTCAGGGTGGAGTGTTGAGCCCAGTTCTCTTCAACCTTGCTCTCATCGGCCTGGTCGACGTATTGCCACCATCTGCTCAGATCTCTGTAGATGCTGATGATATCTGTATTAGGGCATCAGGGGTGACCCGTCCTCAAGTTCGTGCAATACTTCAAAAGGCGGCATCGATATTGACATCTTCGCTTGCAGGGCCTGAACATTTCGACCGAAAAGTGTTCACTTGTGGCGTTCGCACGCAAAATAATATCACGTTACACCATTCGCATGAATGGCGAAGCCATTCCCTATGAGAGAAACCACAGATTCCTTGGTGTTGTCAACGACAGGAACCTCTCGTGGAGTCCACATATCTACGACATGAGAAAGAGACTAATTGCGATTGTCCACGTCCTCTCCTTCCTCGGGGGAAAGTCCTGGGACGCATCAGTGCGCTCGATGCTACAACTGTACCGTTCCCTATTTCTGGGCTGCATGCGGTACAGTCTTCTGATATTCAGTTCCATTAGAAAGACAAATATCAAGACTCTTCAAAGTGTGCAAGCGCAAGCTCTCCGTGTCTGCCTTGGACTGCCTAAATGTGCATCAACAGCAGCAACTGTTCTTGTTGCCCGGGAACATCCTGTTACTACATACATTGCTGTTGACACCATGATAACACATATTCGGCACCTCACACGGGTTCTCTGTGATCACCTCGCAACACTCTCAATAATTAGGCCGCGTACTGCATTCGCCAAAGTCATTGAAGCCCATCGCGCATATCTTCCATCGGAGTTCACCCGTGCGTCAAGACCGTGCTCACTCTTATGGAGTCATCAGGAACCTCGGGTTCACCTCTATATTCCTGGCATTACGAAGAAAGCTGGTGTATCACTGCCCGCTCTCAAACAACTGACATTGAATCACCTGCATTCTTACCACAGTCACTGCATACATGTTTACACAGATGGATCAGTTCACTCGACCAGTTCTGCGGAGTCGGTGGTGATACCGGCCAGATCCATCTTCATGAAAGTTAAGACGACCTATCCAACATCCTCCACTGGTGCGGAACTCGCAGCCTTACGGGCTGCGGTAGAGTTCATCAGTCAAGAACCTCCACATGACTGGACGGTTTTCACGGACTCTAAAGCAGCCCTGCAAGCTGCGCTACGCCGCGGGTCGCAGGAACAACTTGTTGCTGAGATCCGTCTACTGTACCACGGCACCGTATCCAAAGGTCATGACATCATATTTCAATGGCTGCCAGGACACTGTGGTATTAACGGTAATCACCAGGCCGATGCGGCTGCGCGTTCTGCTCACAACGACGGACTTCCAGTGAGGATCCCAATATCGAGACCTGACGCTGCGTGTGGGCTTCGCCCTTTGGCGCTGGAGCTCACACTTTCAGAGTGGAACACGGGAGAGTTTTGCAACCTCCGCCTCAAGGCACTGGACCCTGGACTGCGCCTTCGTCTTCCACGTAACTTAGCACGTCGCGAATCAACATTGTTATGCCGTTTATGGATCGGTGTTGCTTTTACCAACCACTACGCTTTCCGGATGGGTATGGCCGACAGACCTGCCTGTGAAAGCTGCGGTTGTGAGGAGACCATCGCTCATCTTCTCTGTGAGTGCCGTGCATTTGCGAGTGCAAGACATACACTGTGTTGTGCCCTGGACCGCCTCGATCCTCGCCTATTAACAGAGCAAAAAACATCCTCGGTCCGTGGCCACAGCAGTCGACTGACCTCGAGGCATACAAGGCACTCTTTGCCTACTTGAGTGCGACTGTGTGTGTGTGTGTGTGTTTTATGCCTTTTTCCCCTTCTCTCTTCCTCCTTTTAGTCCCCTAATTCCTCTTCCCCAGTGCAGGGTAGCCAACCGGAACCCCTTTCTGGTTAACATCCCTGCCTTTTCCTCCTCCTCTTTATCTATCTATCTGTAGCTCAAGGACAGAAAAAAACAATTAAGGGGGGCACTTTGTTGACCTAAAGCGCGGTGTCGGGCGCCGCATTTATATTCAGGTGGTCGCATGGCAGCGTGTACTCGGAGAAGCTCCACTGTAGCAGGATCCCGCACTGCCTTTGGCAGTGGATTAATTGAAGACTGCTGTTGCAGCAACGCACAGGGGGGGGGGGGGGGGGGTAGAGTCACAACACCATTCGTGATCTCTTCGGGCGGCGCATGGGCTGTTTTCAGAGGCGTCCTAAAAACTCCGAGCGATTTGTCCAGTGGGCAAGGCGTCGCGTCGAACGGGCGATGACGCTCCGTGGACTCCGTGGCAGCGCTGCAACACGCTGTCGCGTTCCACTCTTAAAGGCGAAGCTTAAGCGTCTTCCAACTTCTGAAGCGAATGCTTCACTATGCTAGGTAAAGCCGATTTCGCCGTGCGTTGCCGGTTGACCTTCAAGTGAGCCAGAGGTCAAGTGTAGCTATAGGCCTTACCATATGTGGTCTACAATGGTGTCGCACCTCTTGACCTTTGGCCTCGACCTTTGACCTTTCGATTCGCCGGTAGAGGGCGGTAGAGCAGTCACGTGACAATTGTGTGATGTCGCCCGATGGAAACTGCCGTTGTGACGTCAGCCTGGGGGGAGGGGGGTGTATATAGGCCGCAGCGTTTATTAGGTGACGAACCTCTCGCGATCACCCACTAAGTGCGACCTGCCAGGGTGGACCCGCTGCCTATCCAATGCGCGGAACACAACGTTACAGACGCCGAGCCGCGTCTACTTTTCCGATACACCACAGGTTTCGTCCTCTAACCAGGTTCAGCAGTAGCTAAACCGCAGGTAATTTTTTCGAACGGATACCCTAGTAACCCCCCCTAACCTCCGTTCCCCTATCCCCACTCCGCAGGAGAGTTGGAATGTTTTGTTGTTTTCCGCGGTGGATCAGCGGTTAGGGTGCTCGGATACAGAGCCGGAGTTCCGGGTTCGAAACCGACCGCGGCGGCTGCGTTTCGATGGAGGCGAAACGCAAAAGCGCCGGTGTGCTGTACGATCTGAGTGCACGTGAAAAATCCCCAGGTAATCATTATCATTCCGGAGCCCTCCACTACGGCAGCTCTTTCTCCCTTTCTCATTTTACTCCCTCTTTTATCCCTTCCCTTACGGCGCGGTTCATATGTCCAACGATATATGAGACAGATACTGCGCCATTTCCTTTCCTGAAAAACCAATTTTAAATTTATTTAATTGAAACAGACTTGAGAGGAAAGATTGAAAGAGGAGACCCTCGTCGCAACAACCGCGTCCGCCGAAGCAATATAGCGCAATTCACGTCCTTGTAATGAGAAATTTGGGAGCGTTAGACCCAGTTGTCGAGACTAGCTCCGGGCATGTCTCGAGGCCTGCAGGAGAGTGCTGGCCTCTGGGAATTCGATAATTATCGATATTTCAGGAAATACGGATGAGCATCATTCGTACTAGAAAGTAACTTGTTTTGTCATTGGCAAAAGAAGCAAAGGTCCTGCGTCGGCGGCAACTGCACTTACACATTGCCCCAATTCTCAGCCAATTCCTCACTGTGGGCATTTGCCGTTTTATGCCTGGAAAACATCGCCACGCACTACCCTCGGCCGAAGGACCTCCCCTGCGGCGCGTGTTGGCCTGTTTCGACGATGAAGCAGCCAGAAGAGACCTCGCGCGTTCCTCTAAGCGTAGGCCTATGAAACGGCTCATTGATATATAGTGTGCAATTCCTCTTACGTGGTTTTTTGAGTCACTTAGCCGCCTGGGGCCGCTTCGGTCATAAAAGGAGGCGGACAGAGGCATGTGGCGTGGGCTTAGAGTGGTGTCGCCGTTGTGGGCCGTTGGCGTTGTGACACGAAACAACACGAGACCAACACTTTGTTGTGTCCTGCAATAGAAGACCAATTTGACCCCAAAATTTATGGGCGCTGTCCTCACTGTGGTGAAGTGTCCGATAACCTCCACATGGTTTGGGCCTGTCAGAAGAATCCTTCCCTCTCCCAAACTCTTCCCGAGAGCTATACGGGAGGCAGCCCTGCTCAACTGTTCGAGGCAGGAGTCTCAAAAGGCTCTATAGTCCAACGGACACGAGCATACGTCCAGCGGGTTCTTGGACTAAGGACTCCACATTTGTAAACGGTCATTAAAACTCTCTTTCTTCACTAAATAAAGTTTTCACCACCACCACCACCATCCCTAGACCCCAGCCCAGGAAGCCACACACCTCTCCCCTCTTGCCGTTCAAATGCGTTGCTTTTTTTCCTTACCCCGTGGTCTGGCCACTGTGCACAGACGACCACAGCGCAGCCCGCTACATATCGATACAACATCCGCAGTAAAAAAAAACAAATTATGGAGCTCGTTCGATCGTTCGCGAAGGGAGGCATGTCTTCACGTTGAATGATGCACCATGCAATTCGCATCTAGAAATTAAGTTGCGTATGTCTATCTCGGGCTTCGTGCAAGGATGGCGATTAATTCAGTGTTGTCGCAAATATGGGCGTGCCATAAACTTTTGACCGTGGGTGTGCGGGCGGAGGCGCGGTCGTAAGTTTTTAGCACTGACTGCTGCTGCAAAAGAGAGCGAGCGAACCACCCTTAACGTAACACAGCAAAACATAACATGACCAAACACTAAATAAAGTAACATGGCATGGCATAAGACATCTTAACCTAAGCAAACGAGGGCCGGTTTCCTCGCACCGCTGCCCCTTTGGCCATCCGGTAGAGCATCGGAAAAATCATTCTCACCACGGGCGCCTCAAATTAATCGGGTTTGGAAGCAGCCGCCTTGCTGCTCCTCTAACTGGGAAGGGGGTAGACGCTTGAGGAGCTACCACGGCGTGAGCAAAGTGATGTATGCCGAATCGGGACGGAAAAGCCAGCTTGGCATTGCGACAAAATATGACGGTGTGCGTAGACCGCCTTCTCTAGGGCCTCTACAACTCACGGCAGCGCATCGGTTCCTTTGAAAATAACACGTTCGCTGTTTCCCAAGGGCTCTCAAGGTGAGCGCTAATCTCAGACAGCAGCGGTAGCCGTTGCATAATGGCTACAGCGGAAGAGAATTCGAGTCAAACAGATCCCATCGCTGGCTGAAGTTCTGTGTACATATTCGTGCAGGGAAATAAAAGCGAGCCCATGTCAAGGGGGCAGCGAAGTGTGGTGGTTGCGTTGAGACCGGCTCATTTTTTATATTCTACGGACTGCGCGAAGAGGCTATAGTGCAGCACGAACAGGCGCCTATTGCACGTACGGTGTAGCGCGTTAAGGCAGCTTTTTAAAGAAGGCGTTTCATATGCATGTAGGCAGCAGCGTGCTCACGCCACCCGGCCTTGGCCGTAACGAATTACAGCCGCGCGTGGTGCTTTCAGTGCTCGCTGCAGCAGAAGCGGCGCGTAAACAAAGCGCGCGCTTATCTTTCGAGCGTTGCTGCAGACCTTTTGTGGCTTCCCTCCTCGCATCGCTGCCGCAGTAGAGCCGTGCAGCGATAGGACAGCTGCCGAGCCCTCAGTGCTGGCACCAACGATTCGTTCTCGTGGATGCTGAGGTGCCAGCAGTGTGCTGTGTCACTCAACTGCTACGGGAGACGTAAGTTGGACTCGTAAGCAGCTCTGGCTTTCATGCGGGCCACAGCGCAGTTTTTTTCTTTTCAGTGAGGCTCCTTGGTGTATAGCCGTGTCTGGCCCAAGGACGGATGACATCACCCGCTGGGCGCCTTCTTGTGTTACTCTTTGCCCTTGGGCTGAGCGTGTGTGCACAGCGCCCTTTCGAGCCGACAAGCCGAATGAAGTCGGCCAAGAGATAGTATTATTTTCCGCCTTTGTCTAGCACGCGTGCCTTTGTCCTCGCTTCTTTGTGCGCCGTCCGCCTCTGCGCAGAGCAGACTACAGCTCGTCTTTAAAAGCACGTCTGCTGTGGCCACGCGCTGGATGGCATCGTTCGTTAAAAAGCAACCCGCTCTAGAGAAAAGAAACCGCACTGTGGCTTACCAATCAGCAACCTCGGAGCATTTCCCACCGGTGAAGCGGCGCAGGCCTGCTACCGTCCCTGCTCATGTGAGCGACGGCGGCTCCGGTTATCACTCTGGCTTACCGCTT
This sequence comes from Amblyomma americanum, assembly GCF_052857255.1. Classification (NCBI taxonomy): domain Eukaryota; kingdom Metazoa; phylum Arthropoda; class Arachnida; order Ixodida; family Ixodidae; genus Amblyomma; species Amblyomma americanum. The sequence goes on from NC_135498.1 coordinate 1,375,851, forward strand.
CACTCATCGGGGCGCTGTCATACCCCCCTCACCTTCCACACACAAAAGCAGCGGGGCTGCGGGAAAAGAAGGCTCACTTATAATACATCCTCGCGCCTCCCTTTCATCTGCCTTGGTTTATTTAGCTTTGATACTTGAAACGAACACAGCGCAAAGACATTGGCAGTGGCTTAGCTCAGCTGTGACAGGATATATGTAGCGAGAGCTGTAGTTCTCCGCTGGTTACGCATGTTGTCGAGTTTGTTGTGACTAAAATGCTAAGCATTGAAGAAGTGTTCGGTGAGACACATTGTTTATTTATTCCATTGTTTTGACAGAGATAAACACTGCTTGATGATCGGTAAAGTAACGCGCAGTTGTCTCAATGCTGCCTACACAGTATTTAGACTGGTTGCTTTCTCTCAGATACACAAGGTCAATCCTTCCGGTCAAGGATCCGAAGTACCCAGGTTCGAACCCGACCGCGGCGGCTGCGTTTCGATGGAGGCAAAACGCTAAGGCGCCGTGCGCTCTGCGATGTCAGTGCACTTTAAAGATCTCTAGGTGGTTGAAATTATTCCGGAGCCTTCCACTACGGCACCTCTTTCTTCCTTTCTTCTCTCAGTCCCTACTTTATCCCTTCCCTTACGACGCGGTTCAGGTGTCCGCCGATAGAGTGAGACAGATACTGCGCCATTTCTTTTCCCCCAGAACCAAATGTTCATAAAACGCCGGTGCACATTGATGCGTTCAGCGGAACGGTAGGTGGGATCCATGCGCTGCTGCCGTGGAGACCGACACCGCGGACTGCGGCCGTAAGGTTAAATTGGTTTTGGGGGAAAAGAAATGGCGCAGTATCTGTCTCACATATCGGTGGACACCTGAACCGCGCCATAAGGGAAGGGATAAAAAAGGGACCCCGGAAGAAAGAGTGGCGACGAAGCCGCGGCGCACCCACTGCTCCTCTGCGGTTGCCATGGTAACGGCGCATGCACACAACTGGCCTCTCGCGTGTACCGCGAAATGCTCGACTGGTAGCCTAGTGTAGCTCCCGCTACAATACAAATAAAAAAGAAACTACCACAGAAGAGAAAACACGACACAACGAGAGCTTCGGCTGAAAGTTTAATGGCGGACAACTGCATTGAGCTTTCCTTGTCGGTAAAAATCGGCTGGACGGCTCTTTTTGGCTACGCTCAACTTTATTCGGTAGCAGAAGACAAATGTATTGTCGAGAAAATTCCATTCAGAAACGGGACGCCTCTTCCTGCCACTCGCATAAAAATCAGGTCCACCGAAAAGGGAACGCCAGAAAGAAACGCTCTGATTCGCGTGGCTGGCTTCTGGGCCACGATAGCAGCGGCGTGAATAAAGTAAAGAACAAAAGAAATTACATTGCACGCAAAAGAAGGTGTTGGCAGGAATCCAGTGCAATGAAATCACAAAAATAGTACCAAGTATCACAAATTAGTCGCAAGAACTGGACATGATGGGAAGGAAGAAAAATTGGCAGTGGCTTAGCTCCGCTATGCCAGGATATACGTAGCGGGGGGTACGTTTCCCTGGCTGAGGCTGTTGTTGGCACTGTATGTTTAGCAATGAGCTAGAGACATGTCCGCTTGAAATGTCCGGGTCGCAGATGCACTTTCGGAAACTCCAATGGTGCGATCAGTCACACGACAGGCCTTCACATCCTCTTCGGTTGGTTGCCGTTGACTGACGCCTTCCATAGGCTCCATCTCGGCCGCTGTGCAGCGTCTATTACGCTCGGCAGTCTGGCGTCTCCGTTTGGCAAGGCGTTCCTCCCTCTGTTCCGGCGTCTCCTTTGCTCTCTTAGCCTTCTGACGCTCATTCTCTCTTTGTTGAGTAGCCAACTGCCAGGCGACAACCTCATGATCGGAAGAGTTAATGTTCTCTTGTGTATACCGTCGTTTAGCAGCGGCTGGACTCTCCTTCTGTTCATCCATATCAAGCGTTGCGTAACAGCCGTCGATTACATCTCCGCTTTTTATACGCAATGCTGCGCATGCGACGACGCGCGGTTCGGGTGATGAACGCGGTGTGACGTCATACCAAACGGCGGCGTGCTGCGTGGTGTGACGTCATGCCAGATGGCGCCGCGAGCGCGCAAAGCAGAGTAACCGTCTCAGATATCTCGGTGGACACCCGAACTGCGCCGTAAAGGAAAGAATAAAGGGGGAGGGGAACGACAAAGCGCGCGGCGCACCCACTCCTCCCCGGTTGCCATGGTAACGGCGCAGGCGCACAACCGGTCCTCTCCCATGTAACCATGGTAACGGCGCATGCGCTCAACTGGCGTCTCGCCTGTAGCGCGAAATGCTCGACCGGTAGCCTAGTGTAGCTCCCGATACAAAATATCGAGTCTCCAGTGCAGGCATTACAATAAAGCAGAAAACTGTGTTAATGTCAACCTGCTGACACGATTTAAGAGAACTTGAAGATAGCCCAGCTGGTCTACGTTTTCAGGAAGCATTATGGCGCACACAAAAAAACGCAGAAAAGAGGATGGACAGGCGCCTGTCTCTTGTGCTTGTCTGCTGTATGCGCTCCTAGACCAATCGTGTCTGCAAGAATGTTCCAAATAATGCTAATAATGATAATGCTTCCTTATGACGTAGACTCGCTGATAAAAAGGTGACACTTGATATGTACAAAGTACAGAATAGGTGATGAAAACGGTGGATACAATTCTTAAGGCGCTGAGAGAACGCAGTAAATCAGCTTTAAGAAGGAGGCAGGCCGTTATAGGAAAGACTATATATACAAAGGGATGGGATAGAACGATACACCATCTGTGCGCCACAGTTACTTCGCTGTGTAGGCATACAAAACAGCTCCATTCGGCGCAGTGAGTACATCGGTAAGTATCGGTTGCAAGTTCAGCCAAGGTATAAATAAAAACGATATTTTTTTTTCGGTTCCTTGCTTGTAATCTTGAGCGAAGCGTATGCTGTAGAGGTGGAATAAGTTTATTACTAATTCTTTTGTGCGATAGTCCTCAGGGCGATTGAATACCACTCGAAGAGCGTCTCTTTGTAGAGGTCAATGTTTCTGTATGTATGACATGACAAAAATTTAAACGGGAGTAGTGTACTTCGAGGTGGAAGTATATGATGGTCGACACTGTAGGCCGAAGACAAGGCACCTTTTAAGGATGCCTACTTTACATGTTCGTGTAAGAGTAATTTGCTTGCCAAACACGCTACAAGCGTTTTCGAGGTATTGGCAGCTGCAGTGTGGTTTGAGTTGAAACAAATTGATCGGATGTTATTTATGACTTTTACCGTTTGGTAAGAAGATTGCCTGAGTTTCATTTGCATTTACTTTTAAAGAATTACAGTGACTCCAAAGCACAAGCATAGACAGCGTATCATTCACTGTTTCGAACATTGTATCAAGATCGTCTGCAATGATGATGATGGTGATGATGAAGACGATGATTTTTTATGGCGCAAGAGCATCTGAGGCCAAAGAGCGCCATGGCACAAGGTATTTTCGATTTCTCAAGGTGAGGTCAAAGACCGCTTTCCCAAGCATTTCACCCTAAATAAGCCGATCACCAGACCAGGGGAAAGCTTGTGCCCATTGTATCACCGGTGGGTACACGGCGGCACTGGAGATCGAACCCCGCACCTCCCGCATGCGAGGCGGATGCTCAACCACTCACTCGGCCACCGCTGCGGTCCCCATCTGCACTGAACAACAGAGCTGCATCATCAAAAGCTTCCTTTGGTTTATTAATAATATTGCAACGGATCACCCCCCAACGAACGGCCTCACGGAGCGCCTCAACCGCACTCTCACCGATATGCTCAACATGTACATCCCCGCAGGGGGGCGTCTGCAGCCTGCAGGCGTCGCGACGGTGTGTGGCGACACCGCGGGTTCCCGAGCATCCGCAGGGACATCCCCGCAAGGGGATGATGGTGAACAGTGCATCACCACGGACCCGAGCACCCACGTTTCGCCGTGCGTGGCATCGCCGTGTCCGGGGAAAAGGGGATCCTGGTGGTTGAGCCGATGCCGAGCGTTTGGACCCTTAAGGCCCCTCGGCGGAGGCAACACACCACTTTGGCCCCAGCTTCCTGTAGACGGCACCTTCGGCCTGATCCGACCGGGGGAAATCGGCAGGCGCCTTTTCCTATTCTCCACTTCATCTTTCACTTTCCTACCCCTTTCTCACAACTCTCCTGTCTCCCACTCATTTCTTGGTTTTTTCCTTTTTCCTGGCGGCGAGGGTTAACCTTGTGTGGCTGACAAACCTTTGTTACGCCATATTTGGTTATAGTGATGGTGTACAGCTGGCGCAGACAGGGCTTTTTAAAGGCACCTGTCCCGTCCCCATGTAGGGCTCCATGGTGGGTGGCTGCCACCATTGCCGAACAAAGAACACATTCCATGTCTTCTCATTTTTTTCAACCCGATCTCCCTCGAAAAAGAGGGCGCACCGAGACAGATAAATTCTTCAAAAAAAAAACGCTACAAGCTTCCCTCGATTCCACGTTGTTCACAGCGAACACGAGGAACAAACTGCTAGACAAGTGTCACCATTCATTGTTACCAGGACTTTAACAAGTGCCATAGGAGAAGGGTACAAGATCAAAAAACTAGCAAACGGAGACCTTCTTTTAGAAGTTTTATACAACCACCAACAAGAGAAATTGTCAGAAGTGAAGTCATTCGGAGATATACCGGTCACAATCAGCACACACCGATCTTTGAATACTGTTAGGGGAGTTATCTCAGATGATGACCTCAAATATGTAACTGATGAAGAACTTCTGGAAGGTTTGAAGGAGCAAAACGTGACCAACGTGTACAGGATAAAAATGAGACGAGATAATAAAGAAATCCCCACAAAGCACATTGCCCTGACATTTGCATCTAGTATCCTCCCCGACTCCGTAGAAATAGGCTACATAAAGCTCCAACTAAGACAGTACATACCAAACCCACGACGCTGCTTCAAATGCCAACGTTACGGCCACAGCTCTCAGAGTTGCCGGGGCCAACTCACATGTGCTAAATGCTCTTCCCATGAACACGATTCCGTAAACTGTGCAGTTGAACCACACCTATGTGTAAATTGTGAGGGCAGCCATCCTGCATACTCACGCGCATGTCCAGTTTGGAAACAAGAAAAGGAGATTGTCACAATCAAAGTCAAAGAAAACATAACATTTAGGGAAGCGCGAAAGAGGGTAGCTTCAATACACAAACCTACTTTCTCCGATGTGGTGCAAAGGGGCACAGCACCACAGCCGCTTTTGGCTCCCACTCAGGCCACACGCAGTGAGCCTGCGTGTGAGCCTTTGATATTACAGCAAAGTTTGCATTTTTAGCAAAGTTTGCATTTTTAGCAAAGTTTGACAATACGTTGCAAGGCGTTCTTTTTGACAAACGTGTGCAGAATATTTAGATATGTTGATGATTTCCTGATTCTTTTGAATCTTTCACCCAGTGACTCATTGCATGTGGTTGTAAACCAGATTTTGACAGCTTTTAAAGCTTGCTCGAGTGCCCTCAATTTTACATACGAACTACCCGCTAACCACTCGATTAGATTTTCAGAACTTCAATTAACATTTCGTGACGATGGCCATGTTTGCTGGTGCTTCATGCCTAGAACTAAGAAGTCCTTATTACCGTACTCGTCAGCTCATTCCAAGATTGTCAAGAGAGGGATTGCTACGAACTGCTTCCGTAATGCACTGCAAAAGAGTTGCCACCACAGCATGAAGACTAGCTTCGATATCCAGTATGAACGTTTGGAGGCGGCCGGTTTTCCAAAAGAACTTCTGAGGGCAGTGGCCGGAACTCTCTTGCAAAAGATAAAGGTTCGTGACGTCAAAAGGGTTGACCCAAAGACAGTGGGAAAGAGAAATTTTGAAGTCATGCCTTATGTGCATAAAGTCGCCCACACCACCAAAAAGGTCGCCGGAAAGCAGGGCGTCAATGTTGTGTTTTCAGCTCCCTGCAAGCGTTCACGCCTGTGCTCACGTGTTGCACCTGGCAGGACTTATCGGCCGGTTTGTTCGACGCAGCATTAAAACCGCTACGTCAACTGTGCCACAGGTGTTGTTTACAAAATTCCGTTGACCTGCGAAAAAGTGTACATTGGGCAAACAGGCCGATGTATTAATGACAGACTAAGAGAACACCACAACTCTCTGTCCCCTACTGACGGCGCTAACTTGCCTCGACATTGCCGGGAATGCGGTTGCTACCCGCTATTTTCCAATGTTAGTATTGTCGGCAGAGGCAAGGGAAAAGTTGAGCACGAAATCCTCGAAGCGTTCTTCATTAGTATTCAAGGAGATGATTGCACCAGCAGTCCTTCTATCTACCTCATGCAGAAGGAACTAAGCTTCCTTTCGCAACGGCGTTAGATCACAGCTTATCTTTAGATGTCGATTGTTGTTAACTGAGCTGCGCAAACTTTGCCACTTTTCCTGGGAGTCTGTTTTCTTCTATAAAACACAGTTGCTAGTCCAGTCGTCGTGTGTGTGCCTCGTCTCTTCGCTGTGTTCCGTCTTTTGGCTGGTTTTACTCCTGAACATGTACCAACTGACCCAGATTTCAACACTACTACTATTACAGTAGACGTTACACGCAAACAACGCGAAAAACTGAGGACGGAAGGGTGAAAGACGCGAGTTTTTTCATTGAAATACACAGCAGACACCGAACTTCCGGGACATGCCATCCAACTTCCGGTGGCTTCACTTGCGCCCACTTCAGAAAGCGGGAATGCGGCATCCATCCACCTAGTGGAGATCAGTGGTACGCACACGACGCAATTTCCCGGGCCGACCACGCCTGCCAACTGGCGCGATCCCGACTATGCACTAGCATCGCAGGCCTCACAGCAGGCCTTACAGCGTGGTCTCCTGCTCGCCCTCGTCTGGCTTTGGTCGCCATTTCGCCGCGTCGGGCTTTCCCAAAATGCCTCCGTCCCGATATGTAGACCGATACCGTGTGCTCACCTGTGAGATCGTCCTGGCCTTCCCGGAGACCACCTCCCGTGAAGCTCAGCGTGATGTTGTCCACGCCCTAATGTCCACCGCGACGGGGGCCGTGCAGCGGGTAATGTGAACGAAGGCAAGGTGAAAGAAGTGTCTCGGTGGGGCGCGTGCCCTGCTCTGTGCGGGCCCTGCGCTCTCGGTCTGTGCGCTGTGCCCGGTGCGTTCTTGCGTCGGCTTCGCCTTGGGCCACGTAACAATATCATTAATATGTAAAATAAGTAAAACCGGCCTGAAGTGTCACACCGCATGCGACTTGTAGTATCAGTGACGAAATTCCGTTGACCTCTACATACTGACGACGCTAGGAGAGATTCTTGCGGCCATCTTGGCGAGTAACAGGAAACTCTTCAAATGTATGGGGAATGAACACTTGGTTATCGCAGTACCAGATTTACACAGTCATGAAAGTTAAAACCGAAACCGTCTATTGACATTCAAAGGTGATCAGACTTGTTGCACAACAACGTTTGAAAGGGTACGTACTTGCGCGAAGAACATGGCCAGGACGCAACACAGAAACACACACGACATGTACAGAGTATCACTACAACAACGTTGCAACATTTCAATCATTTTAAACGTTTCAAACATGTGCTGTTTTGATGGAGCACCCCCTTCCCGGGTCGTTATAAGGCACTCGGAAGTTACTAGTGACGTCATTCTGCTTGTTTGCCTGCGAAACTTGGAAACAGGTGCAACGCACATCTTAGTCAAACGGCTTAGCAAGAAGCCATCTCAGATGCCAAAGTTGAGAATAAAATTAGTGCATCTACTTCTGAGTGTTCAATGCATTAGCAATTTTTTTGCTCACAATTTTGAGATAAATACATTTCAAGTCTGATTAATGCACGCTCGCTTAGGCTACAAAAATAAGCCGACTTGGTCTCGTTCTAGTTAAGTCAACATTGTATCAAGGTCGCCTAAAGCTCGTGCACCCCAAACACTGTCCCACAATGGAGGAGAAAAGAAAGCTGGTGAGATGCGAACTGGGGTCGAATATAATCGTGGAAGAATGCAGAAGAATTCCTTCGATCCTGGCTGGAGGTGTTGCCATCAAAGTGACATTATTATGCTTCGCTTAGTTATGCCCGCAACACATTCTTTCACGGCGATAGTTGCGTCTGGAGGTCGGAGTACGGTAGCACTATGGCATAACAGAAACCCCGGTGGCGTAATCCCTCCTCTGTTGAATGGGGATGTGAGTCACTGGGGCGACAGCATCCTCGTTTCGCTCTGGGCGGTTTCGCTTCCCCACGACACAGGCCGCAGCTGCGCAGCGAGAAAGGCCGCCCGAGGAGTTTGCGCAATTGACTGCGTCGTCATGTCGCGACGAGACGGCTTGGCAGCAACGCTAGCGCGCCCGTCAATTTCGCCTCACGCGCCATTTCTGCCTGCTTCGACGCTTTTTTCGTTTCCTCGTCCCGGCTGTGAGGACGTCTTTTCCTGCTGCGGGTGGTCGAAATGCGCCGCGCCTTTCCTCCTCACGAGGAGCGTGGTGGCTGTGATCCCTCAGCAGCTGCGATGGCAAGGCGAGAAAAGTGTCACAGTGCGTAGGAGTGTACTCGACATGCACGAAGGGTCGTGTGCTGCTGCGACGGTGTCGGGCGCGGCGGCGTCGCTTCTCGCGTCCGCTGTCATTAATCAAAGCGCCGTGGTGGCAGCGAGGGATACCTGCGTGGCGTTGCGTGTCGATCAAGATCCAAGTTTCTGGTGCAGACAGCAGCAGCGGATGAAGCGGGGCCGCCAAGATTCTTCCTTTCTTTACGGGCACATACGAATGAACACTCAGGGCCGACTTCCTGCTTTGGCATTTTGAAGGGATATCGAGAGAGAGTTTTGAAGCCGAGTTCCTTGGCCCAGTTGGCGCCGGTGTCGTTAAGATTAATCGGTGTTATGAAGCGGATACGAGGGGAAGTTACTATACCAATTACTATTACTTTTTTTTTGCCCCTGAGGCAGCATTTAGAAGCTCCATCAATTCCGGATATGACGCGAAAGCTGCGCGCTGGCCTGGCTTGCCCACCGCCACAACCAGCCCCCGGCGCGCTTTTACCCGCTTCGTTCACCTGTATGCATGCACGCCTCAAAATTCAGCACTCGCACCTGCGCAGTTGTACTGCGACCCACTGGGACCGCGCTAACTGTTAGGGCGCCTGGTAGTATGTGCAGCACCGTAGAGCCGGCAACTGCTTGATGTATTAGCCGCGTATAGTGTATGTTTCGCGCATTACACGCTCCTGTCTTCTGTGCACCTCATCTCGGTCTACTTTCCCTCTCGAAGCCCATAGCCGGCCTTGGCACCGTTTGCGTTGCTATGGAGAGTTATGGGGTGTGTATAATTTCCTTTCTTTTCCTTTCCGACAAAAAGGCTTTACTTTTCTTGTCAGGCTTTGAACAGACGAAAGATGAGATGAACACACCTAGTATAGGTCGCCGGTTCGAATCCGCCTGCCGTGAGCTAGACGCTAACTTAATAAGTTTATGCTGCACGAAACGCGAAATCCTATGCCACCCCCAACACACTGCTGCAAACGGTTCAGCCGCAATGTTCATATGAAGATTCGTAAAGACGTGGAACTGGGGGTACATAGGTCGCCGGTTCGAATCCCTGCCGCAAGCTACGCTCTAACGTAACTAGTACGTTTATGCTGCACGAAACGCTGAATCGTATGGCACCATACGGAAAATTCTGCGGCAAACGGCTGGTTCGCAAGTTTTACACGAATGTCGGGACTATGTAGCCCGACTTTGACGCCTACCAAACAGGGTTATATATCGGGTCGACAAAGTTTTGTCTCCAGTTGTGGTGCCCATGCATTATGCTGTCGTCTGGTATCATTGTATGCCATTATGTAACCACTTCGACTACCATGGCAACCGCTGGGAATCAATGCCGTTGCTACGCTGGCTAGAAGAGTAGGTGTGCCGGCCAATATGCGATGAAGCGTAGTTCCCCCGCTTCATGACAATTCTGGCGCTGCTGTTCTCTGCCCGCCTCGCAGCGGCTGCATTTGGCTTTTTCACTCACCTCAATTTGGCTCACAACGTTACTTTTTGTGTTGACTATCTCTAGGCACTACTCCTGAAGCACATATTCACGATATGGCATTGAAACGCTAAAGGTAGCAGACAGCAGCAGCTACTTAATCGTCTTCTGTTTCCGTCAGCTCTAGCGCAGTGCACTTCGCAACAGACACTGCGGTCGTCGTCACCTCGGCGGCTTTAAAAGGCAAATCTTTAGAGCGGTTGGATACAAGTTTTCACGAGTACGTGGATGCCAACCACTAGGATTCGAGTCCAGAACCTGGACTCACATATGGGGCCGTATTACGGAACTGTCAATTAGCAAAGTTGTCAAAAACTTGTCAGAAAGGTGTCAATTAGCCTCGCTCCTATCGGTCGGTCGTGGCCGGCGGCTATTTTGTTTTTTGCGTCATGGGTGGCTGCCGATTACGTCACGCATATGGCAGAAGTGGTGAAGTTGCACACATAATTATGCAGGCGCTAATTGACAGTTTTCTGTGACAGTCTCGAGGCGGTCAGTTTGACCGTTGCGTTTTTGATAGAAAATGGCGGCGGTGTACGCGGCGATACGACTCAGGCGGCTGCGCTGGCGCGAGCAACGGTGAAGGAGAGCGCACGAAGACACGTTTGATTATGTTTGACTTGCCGGACGAGCTGTTTCGACGGCTTTTTCGACTGGAGAAGCAGACTGTGGAGTGGCTATGCGACGAAGTCGCCGATGAACTGGGAGGAAATTTTCTTGCGAGCGCGCTGTCGGTGTGGCGACAGGTGCTGTGTGCACTGCGCGGTTATTTGCCATGGGCGGCTTTCAAGCTGCCGTTGGTTACGAGGCGCACGTCGGCATCGCACAACCGATGGTAAGCGAATGCGTGCGGCAGTTGTTGGAGGCAATCTGCAAAAGTAGAGCGCAGAAAGGGTTGGTTCCCGCGGCCACCTCTTCGCCACATAAATAAAACACGCTTATGCTGGCAAAGCACTTTATTTTTCCCAGATAATCGCACTTCGTGGTCGTCTTCTGTTTCCCAGGGGAAAAGAAACAGACAACCACACATCACATACTGCAACACCTTACCTTTTGGCATATTTGTCATCGGCACTGTAGCACAACTTCGAACACTTTTTGGTTTGCTTAATAATTTACAGCTTTAAACACAATGCTTTGGCAAAATATAATATTAGTTATTTTGATCGCTGCGTATTTATTAAGTCTTTTTACAAAAATTTAGCAGATGGTCTCTCACCGTGCAAATAGATGCTTTCGGGGCGCCGCCCTGCTGTAATTGGCTGATTCCTCGTTCGTCACGCGGTCACGTCTCTTCGTTTCGTCATTTTGACGTCACTGTCAATTACTTTTGATAAAATTTGTGACAGTTACGTAATACGGTCCCTGGAAACAAACGACAAACTCTAACATTTGTGAGCAGAAATTCAGGATTCCGTGAATCATTATGAGGGAGACGGAGAAGTTGCGCGACCTAGGAGTTGCAAAGCGCAGGGAGCCGAGGCCCAGAAGACTAGATTCGAGGCGGTCGCAGGCGGCGGCCAAAGATCAAGCAGCCGCTCGCGGTCGGGCAGCTGGGCGCCAAGCGAAAGAAGCAGAGGCGGAGCGATGCAAGGAGAAGGCCGCGGAGAAAAGTGCGGAAAAGGTGAGCTGGGCAGCGCGAGTTACCTCGGGTCCGCAGGAACTGAAAAACGAACTGGAAGAGCTTAGGAGAGAAAGTCGCAAACTTAAGGAGGAAATGGAAAATTGAAAAAAGATTAACGAAATTCGATAGTGCGGGGCCTGGCCTTCAAAACTCCGAGCCCGAAAAAAAAGCCTTAAATAAATCAAGGATATGATCATGTAGATAAAATCAGAATTTAGAGAGGGAAGTTTGCAGATGCGCTTTAGCCTGGAGCAAATGCGACTCGACATCCAGCAGATACAGTTCAACCAGAAAAAACTGAGGCCTAAGTACAGTCCCAGAGGTTTTTGAAAAAAATGAGGCCCAAGTACAGTCCCACAGGTTTTTTTGAAAAAAAAAAAAAACTGAAGCCTACGTGCAGTCCTACAGGTCATCTTATGGAAATCAGTTCAGTTTTACAAAAATGGTATTTCATTATCATGCAGTACAGAAGATGGTGCGCTGATACATTGACTGCCTGCTAATCGGATATGATATCCCCCCACGCTTTCTCTTTCGATTTGGACTTTTCCACGCCCGAGAAATTTTGTTTTTCGAAATATGGGTTTGCATTTGCAGTCCCGACAATGCACGGTAAGGTGCCCACTCTTCCCTTCTTTGGCCGAATTGCGGTGCTCTTTCATTAAAACAGCGTCCTATTTGCCCGATGTGTACTTTATTACAGGTAAGAGGAATGCTGTAAACTACATTAATTGTACACTGCGTGAAAAGGAGTTGGTGCTTGATAGCGCGTACCGGCCTTTTATTTTTTACCATCAGTGGAGAAATTTTTGCAAGCTTGCTGGGAGCGGAGAAAAACACATCTACACTGTGTCTTCTTGCTTTAGGTTGTGGTGTAAGGACGTGGTATGGCAACTGTGGTGTAATTGAGGCAATCGTGGCAATTGCGGTGTGAGGACGTAAAATTCTGTCAAAGAACTTCTCTCGAACCGGAGAGCTAGGCTCAATGTCGGAGAAGTATTCACGCGGCTGGGAAGTATAGGGGCACACCGCAGGGGGCAATTCTGTCCCCTTTGTCCTATTAGGACTACCGAGTAGGTTGGAACACGCGATGTGTGCTGACGACATTACGACGTGGACCTCCGGATGGCCAAGTGGTCAAGTTGGAGCATGCAGGAAAGACTAGAACGTGCGGCGGATACCGTGCAAGAATGCGCTAATAGCTGCGGACTCCAATGTGCACCCAACAAATCGGAGTTACTTATGTTTAGGAAGGCAGGAGACTGTGACCCGGTTGTATACTATTTGTGGGAGGGAGCGCAAATTCAAGAGGTGCCACTTGCGAAAATCTTAGGTCTGTTAATAGACGTCAAGGACAACAACGCGGACGTGATTAGGTGATTGCAGGCAACGAATGAGCAAATGGTGAGAATGATTAGTACGGTATCAAAACTACAACCATGGACTTAAAGAAAAAGAAACCATAAAGTTAATATAGGCTTTTATTGTGAGCAGGATAACTTGCGCAGCACCTTGTCTGAAATGGAAGAAAAGTGAGGAGAATAACGTGGACGTCATAATACGCAAATTGTATGAAATAGCACTTGGCATCCCGGTGAGTGCAGGAAGAGAAAGATTACTACAGATGGGCATTCACAATACTGTAGATGAAATTACTGAAGGCCATTCGATATTGCAGAGGATACGGCTGTCAGGAAACAGGACAGGAAGGGACGTACCCGAGTGAGTAGGGCTCCCATGCATTTGATATACGGAGGACAGAGGGGACTTGCGAGATCAGCTTAGAAGCAAGATTGAGGTGCAGCCCATTCCGAGGAATACGCACCCCGAATATCTTAAGAAAAGAAGAAAGGCTAGGGCACACGCCATCAGGAGAATATGCATGGGGCGCGATGGAAGAGACAATTTACGTGGACACGGCAGGACCGGTCAACGGGATATCAACGATAGCATGCACGGATGCGTAAGGGAAATTAGTTAATGCGGCATTAATTGGATGCCAGAGAATCGTCAAGGCTGAGCAAGCGGCGACAGCTTTGGCGATGGTTTCCAGGATGGTCTCGTGTGTAATTATGGACTCCCAGACTGCATGTCGTAACTATACAAGAGGAAGGATTGGTAAACACGCAAACAGAATACTCAGAACAAAAAAAGATACAGACTTTAAATCCGCAGTCATATGGGCTCCAGGACACTCTCTGGATGTTGGAAACGAACGCGCTCTCGCCGCTACCCGCGCTCTATTACCCCGGGTCCCCCAGCATTCGCAGGAACATAATTATTCTGAACCACTATTAAGCTACAGGGATTTACTCCAACATTTGAGATTAACGAGGAAAGTATACGCCGAACCGCAAAATAATCTAAACATGGTGCAAGGGGTCATTTTAAAGAAATTGCGATCCTGTCGCATTCAACTATATGTTTTCAAATTCGTACGATCCGCACTGCGCCTTCTGCTGTGAAGCGGCTGACTTATATATACCATATGGGATGGGCATGCCCGAAAAACCCAGCTACACCAAGAATCAATAACCCAACAACTGAGGACTGGGAGGCGGCGCTGTCCAGCTCACATTCGGACGACCAGCTTTCGCTGGTGAACCGGGCAAGAGCGGCGGCAAAACCCAATGGGCTCCTGGAATGAGGGCCCGTCCAAACATTATATGCATTAAACGTTTCTCTCTCTCTCTCTCCCTCTCTACTACTTTATGGTAAAGATTAAAAAAAGAACCTTATAGCCAGCTTAGAACGGGCCAGGAAGAGGCCTAAATTTTCATTGCCCTCGTGCCATGGCGTCACAAGCTGTTTAGGAAATTCTAGTTGAGCTCCATCTGGCCAAGTAGGTACTGCACTTCGCCTTGTGTGTGAATGCAACCTAGAATAGCGGTTCACCGAACGTACGGGACTGCACACTTGTCATTGAAGCTATTGCTATGCAGCGCAAATGCTATGGGGGAGTGCTATAGCCTGTATTGGGGCCGGCGCTCCCATTCTATCTGTGACCTCGACCACATGCCAGCCTAACTGCGTGAAAATGGGACGCCTCCTACTCCCATCTGCTGCTGCACCTTCGCGACTGCTTGCACGTTCCCTAGTTCGGATAGTGTGACAAAGCGTATGGGCAAGTTTGCCTGACACTTAGCTATTTCCCACGGCGAGGGCTTTCAAAATGATTTGAAATTAGGGGGGGGGGGGGGGGGGGGGAGCGTTGATCCAGGCAGTATGCTTTCGTTCGGGCACAGCCCGAAATGAGTTGTTGAGACTTCCAATTGTCATACTTTACTTTGTTCGTTTACTCATTCGATTCAGTATCGAATTTAAATATTAGGTCATATTCTGTCGATCGTTTCCAATTAGCCTGATCCTTGTTCTTCGGGCAAGTAAGTGCACTAAGCATGCATTTCGTTAAAATACATGAAATACTCACGGTTACATGATGCTGCAGACATTTTCAGAGGAAAACTAGAAAAAATTGCCGCAATATGGCGTTTCATTTTGTGCTGAGGGCAGAGCCTTATAGAGCACAGTACTCAGGGGAAAATTGATACTGCACCTATCACGGTCAAGCTGAACGAGTCGGGTATTCCAATAAACTCTGCTTGCCCGACACTGTAATACGCTCACGTCTGTCTTTATTCCTACCCACAAAGTCATATAGCGCAGTAATATCGATAGTAATATTCAAGTGAATCGGCTCCATACATGCATAGGAAAGGCCGGAGGAAGCGAACCGGGATTTCGCCGGCGGCGCCACCCCTGCGTCATGAAAAAAGTGGCGCGCGCTTTCCCCGCCGGTCGGCACACCCACTCATCCCGGCACACGCTATCGTTGCCATGGGGGCCGCCATCTTGGACTCTGTCCGTGGAATGCGCACAACTCGGAGGCTCGAAACGCGACTAGTAGAGCTAACGCTATAAAACTAGGCGATCGAAAATGGCTCTCCTTCTTCAGTCTTAAGGAAAAGCATGGACAGCGACGAAGTAAACGCCTTTCTAAAAAGCAATGGAAATGCTTAATGGAAATCACCCCCCCCCCCCTCCCCACCGCCCGCACAGGATGCATTTTCGACGGTTCCATTGAAAGCGGCGTTTCGTACTGAGTATTCTGTTTAATATTCTCCAAAGCGCTCTTCAAAAGCTCGGGCGTTCTCTTTTAAACTGCACACCAGCTAACACCGGCCCCTTTTGCCCGGGCGTCCGTCCGCGTTTTTCGCGCGGGTAAATTATGCTTCCTCACTGAAGCTGTGCGAAGCTGCTCGTCTTACTGGCTCGAATGGTAAGCAAATGCGCTGCGTGTGTTTTGTTGCATAAATTACGGGAAAACCCTCGTTGCCATGGAAACGGACTGCTAATGGCCGCCGGACACGACCGAAGCGAACCACGAAAAAACTGTTCCTAATGTTGTTCTTCGCGTCGTGTCTTGCAGAATTCGTGGCTGCAAAATGCAAAGCGGGAGGCGGTTTGTTTCACCCAGCGGCGGCATGCAGTTTACATGCACGCCATGAAAGTACGTCCGTGCGGAAAAAAGAGCGCGTCAGCACTTTCCCAAGCGCCATCATTGCCGGATGAAGCATGCAGTGGAGGACCAGCTCGGCGGAGCCTCTATCTTTCTGATCATTTGAAAAATTAGTCCTTCCCTTTGTACACACTTACGCCATGTTTTGTGGGTCCCAAGTGGTTGAATGCTACCGTTTTCCTGCTTACTAAATTCCGTGCAAAATCTCAACTGGGTCTGACACTTTACCTTACAAGATACGCCTGTTGAAAAATTAAAGGCAACAAAAGAGGAAGTATGTGGAGGTGACAGCATTTATTTACAGCCCGGATCGAGTGTAGACCATATGCACGCATCCTTTGGAAGGACTGCATGACTGTGAACCTTGGGTAATGCCTATCAACGTGGTTGTTCTCCTTAGTCAGCTTGCTTTCCTGCTGTAGCACCGGGCGCCGGATTCTCGCGTGGTTGGCTTTCCTTGCAGCCTACGCGCCGCCCATGCAGTCGCGCGAGCCGAAGCCAACCGCACCGGAGTCCGGCCCCTGGGCTGGAGATCTTCAGAGGCGATTTGAGCGACGCAGCCGCTGGCGTTTATCTCGGAACCGAAAGCATCACAGGGCAGCACGAAGCCATTTGCCAAGACGCTGATGAGAGCGCTGTAATCGCGGCGCATTCGGGCGCACGCTTTCACGTGGTACTTTAAAAAAGAAAATGTCGCCAGCTTTCATTTTTGCTGAATAGAAAGGGCTACGCTAAGGCTACCTCGTCGGAGGCTCCTGGCTCGGGCCATTTACGTCGCGCACGACCACTTTCCTGTTCACATCTCAGCGTGTAAACTCATATTTCAAGAAGCAATGCCAACTAATTATTGAAGTAGGCGATAAAAATATACTAGGCGGCACTTTACGTTACTTCTAACAAAATTCATTCGATTCTAATTCGGAAGAACGTTCTCGTTTTCTTGAAATCCTAATTCCTTCTAGCTGGGAAACCGTGCAATGCGTGAACATTATCCGGTACCCTTGGGAACTGCGTGGCTGCGACGATTCGATAGTCAGCGAACCAGTGGCACGACCTCTAAGGGGGTGCGGTCGCTTTGGACGTAGCCAGAAAATTAGCAGCGAACTCTCTGCAGCACTCTCTGACTCGGTAGGCAGACAAGGGAAGCGAAAGAGCCACCGAAACCAAAGAGCATAGGGGAGTTGTTTTTATTTTATTATCGGTAGTTGGAAATTAATAAAAGCAGATGCAAAAGCAACGACAGGCCACCAGGGGGATCTGAACCCATGACAGGTGAATTTCACGTCCGGTGGACCAACCGAGCTACGGCGGCGGCTGCCGGCCAATCTTTTGCTTTCGGGGGTATTTATGCGTAGTGTAACCGAACCTTGACAGTGTCCACCAGCGCCACCCTCGTCCATAGCGGCGGACGTAGTACGTCCTGTAATACCGCGATTGCCACCTAGGGACGTGAGCGACAGGTGAAGGCGGAAGCTGTGCGAGAACCCCCTTATGGCATCAAGACTGCCAGATTCGAGGCCCTCTACTGAGCAGAGAAAAGAAGGGAAAAGAGGTGCTCTTTATGGCATACATGAAGGATGCCAACAGCCACCGAATCCAGCGCGAAATTCGGAGGTCATAGGTTCGGATCCCATCGGCGACAAGTGGTCGTTTTTTTTCTTCTGCATCTATGAATCCCCCAGTGATGAAAACTATAAATAACAATAAAAAGACATCCCTTGTACTCCTTGGTTTCGGTGACTGTTGACTGACACAGTAACTCACTCAGTCCATCGCTTAATCGCACACTCTCACTATATATATACGTTACGACTGCAACCGTTCGTTGTAGCAGAGGCGCAGCCTTGTTTCATCGGCGACGGGGCTCAATATCTGTCGTCATCGTCGCCCGGTGGGTTGGTGTCTTCTACATCATTCGCAGTCGATGGTAAAGCAGCGCTGTGGAAGGAACAAATGAAACCGCGCTCGGAACAGTCCACGCGGTGAGCCTCAAGCTGAAAAACGAAGGCTCTCGCGAGTGGTTTCGATCCGTGTATGAGCAGCACCTGGCTCACACAACTGGTCACTTTTCATTCCCACAGCTTTTGCAAAGGTACGATCCAGTGATGAGGTCCATTACAGCAAATTTTGACTTATTTTCGGTTTCTTGATTTGGCTCTTTTCGAAAAAAAAAATCTCCATGTACGACCAGATTTCTTGAGAAATGCTCGTTTGTAAAAAATGTTCTTCTGAGCTCAGATCCCAATGTTTACGCCATAAAATAATAGTGCACTGGCTTTGTTAATAATGTTTTGGGTGGGGCTCTTGTCTGATGGCATCGGGCCTATCGACAGAGCTCGCAGCTTAGAGATCTGACCTGGCAGATTACGCGGGTGAGTTCAGCCGCTACACTGGTCTGGTATCGTCCGTGCTGGATTACCCACGGAACCGCCGTATCGAAAGCGACGCTGTTATGTTCCCGGCTGTCAAAAGAATTGGCTTTGCCTGCTCTCAAAGAGCGGCAAGGGAAACATCGATGCTCCTTTTCTTCTATACAGTCCGATAATTTGCGCAGTCCCGTGCGCTCTTTGTCTGCGGAGTTTTAGCCCCGCCCTTTGGCTCCGCCGGACGAGACGTCCTGCGGACACGCATGCGGTGACCTTCTCGTCCCCTTTCGCGACCGCCGACGCGTGTAGCGCGAGCGGCTCTCGTGGGACGGAGCAAAACAAGAGGCGTACGCTGGCCAGATCGGCTTATCTCTCGCGTTCCGTAGTAGAGATCCCGTGCTCAGCCGCGATCGACGTCAGCGGTTTATCTGTTTCTTTCGGCCGGTTGTTATTTTCGCGAGTCTAGCGTCGCCTTTTCGCGCGCTTTGATCCCGAGTTTAAGGGCGCGCTATCTGGAAGACTTGAGTAAGCGCTGACGCCACCTCAGCGCCCCTAGAACAAGCGCGCAAGGAAGCCGACGTAGTAGACGGGAAACTCATGGAGCACGTCGTGCAGACCCGCTTAAACAAATATATGGTAGATCATGATTTCTATCCTGATGCGATGATTGGTTTTCGCCCGCACCTGTCTGCGTGCGACGTAATGTTGCCTTTAAAGCATCAAGTACTGGACAAACAGACGAGAGATACCAGGGTGACAGTCGGACTGGACGTGGCGAAAGCCTTCGATAACGTCAGTCATGCGGCCATCCCGGAAAACCTGCAAGAACTGAATGCAGGAAAAATAATGTACAACTACATCCGTAACTTCCTCACCGGGAGAAAGGCGCACATCACGCTGGCAGAAAGCGTCTTAAAGCATATCATGCTTGACAGCAAGAACACCCCGCAAGGGTCGGTGTTGCCTCCGATGCTTTCAACATTGCCACGACAGGACACCCGAAGAGACTCGAGAAGATAGAAAACCTGGGCCTCAGCCTGTACGCCCTGGATAGACAAGGGCAGCGACGGGCAAATTGAGGAAGCCTTGCAGTGAGCGTGATAGAAGAGTACCTAGAAAGCAAAGCACTGAAATGTTCGGCGGAGAAATCGGAACTGCTAGTGCTAAGGCCCTCCAGACAGCTGCGGAGGGTGGCAGAACCCAACCTCGAAATGTCGGTTGGCGGAGTCAGGATTCCCAGGGTGCAGTCTACACGCATCCTGGGACTCCGACTGTAGGAAAACGAGAGAAACACTGCGACTATTGCGAGGCTGGAGAGCAGCGCTCAGAAGACGTGCACACTTATTCGGAGCATAGCCAGCAAGAACGCCGGCATGAGAGAGGCCAATCCCCTAAGATTGATACAAGGATTTGTAATCAGTCGCATAGTATGTACTGTGCCGTATCTGAAACTGAGCAGAGAAGAGAGCTGGGTGCACTCATCCGCAAGAACACGAGGACAGCACTAGGGTGGCTAGAACTTTTTGAGGTGTGCAAAGCGTCTGCCGGAAGCTGCCCCCAAGACGCACCGATGCCGCGCGGGGGCGCTGAAGACAGCGGCTCCGTCACAGGAGCGTTTGGGGCACAGGAGAGTTCTGGTGGTCGGGGACTCGAATGTAGCGAGGGTTGAGGGAGGCGTTCTGACGGCAGTGAAGGCAGACAGGCGGGTGCAGGTGGAGGCTCAGTCGGGAAAGTGCATGGTGGATGCAATGGCCAGAGCCCGGGAGGTGGTGGTGGGTAGCATGGATGGCGAACACCTTGTGGTCATCCATGCTGGTCTCAATGATGTACTGCAGGGGAGGAGCCAGAATCTTGAGACGCAGTTGGAGGTGGGGATGCGTAGGCTTAGAGAGGCCTCTGAGAGTGTGCATGTGACCATATGCACAATCCCAGAGGTCCAGAGGCAGGCTCGCGAAACGGAAAGGAGGGTCGTGGAGACTAATCGGGTAATTAGGCTATTGAGTCGACGACTAAGATACGAGGTGATGGAGGTCAACAGGGAAGTGTACGAGGTTAGGCCCCACCCTTTTGCACAGGATGGCATCCACTACGGTGGTGCCACTGGCAAGAAGGTGGGTAGTAGGATAGGTCGCCAGGCAACAGCTTTTTTGGGGGGACCCAGAGCTCTGAAGGAACCAGTGTAGAGAAGGAAGAATTAAGATCAAACGGACAATGGAACCATAGGGGAAGAAAGAGACGCAAGCGCCAGGGCCAAGTTAATTCAGATATAGGTTTCATTAACATGCAAGGTGGCAGGAATAGACTGAAATGGGAGGAAATAGAAGAAGAGTTAAGACAGGAGGAATTAATGGTATATGGTTTAGCGGAAACACATCTTAGAGACATGGAGCAACCACCCTGTAACCCAGACTACGCATGGGAATATTGCAATAGAACAGAGGGCAGCAGAAAGGGAGGTGGAATTGGGGCATTCATTCATAAAAGTATGAATTTTCAAAGGGTTAGACTGGGATGCAGGGAACATTTATGGCTAAAAGGAACAGTGGCAGGCAAGCAAACACTCCTTGGCTTTGTATACCTGTGGACAGGGGTTAATGCCAAAGAGGAAAACAGGAAAATGTTAGAATGTATTGCAAGCGACATTGATGAGCTAGGAGGAAAGGGCGAGATAATTATATTAGGCGACATGAATGCACACATAGAAGACCTGGATGGGTACACGGATTCGACAGGAAGCATGCTGCAGGACATGTGTGACAGGCATGATTTAGTTGTATGCAACAGCACCGAGAAGTGTGAAGGGCTCATAACATGGGAGGCGGGGAGTCTGCACTCGACGATAGATTATGCACTAATGTCACAGAGGATGTATAACAGATTAGGGGTAATGAGCATAGATGAAGATGGTTCCAGAAGTCTAGGTAGTGACCACAAGCGTATCAAGTTGAGCTTCAGAAGAAAAAGCAATGTAGGACTGAATCAAGATAAACAATCAGGGGGAAATTTTTACTCAGAAAAGCAATTGGAAGTAGCAGCCAAACAAATCGAGAAAGTAATTTTTGAGGATAGTGAAACAGAATGGACTTATACCAAATTAACTCGATTACTGGAGCTAGAGCTAGCTAAGGTGGGAGTAAAGCTAAAAGGGAAAAGATGCAAACCCAAGAGTTGGTGGGATGAGGAGGTCAAGAGGGCAATAGAAAAGCGCAAGGAAGCATCCAGGGAACACAGATATTCCAAGAAGAGGGGGGAACCAAAACCCGAAGTAGACAGAAAATGGGATACCTTCATAAAGTGTAGAAGGGACGCATCCTATTTGATTAATGAGAAAATTAGAAGAAAGGGTGCCCAATGGATGTCAAAAGTAAATAAAAAGGATAGAAAAGCAGCCCAAAAATTCTGGAAACATCTAAATGCAATGAGTAATAAAACTAGGCTAGAACAAAGGTTTATTGTTACAGATGAGGGTATTCGACTAGAAGGGGATGAAGCAATAAAACACATAGGAACAAGGATGACGGAAAAATTTTCAGCAAAGCACGTGGTACATAATTTATCGAAGGAGGATAGACCGGTTACAGCAATAGCTTCACTTGAGCAAGGAGAGTGGGAAAGGGCAGAGAAGAAGGTTCCTAGTGGCACATCAACAGGACCAGATGGTATCCCGATTATGTTGATAAAGAAGTTAGGACCAAAATCCAAGCAAACATTAATACAGGTAGTGAACAAAACGATAGTGGATGAGAAAGTCCCCGATGAATGGCGATTAAGTAGAATGAACATGATATATAAGGGAAAGGGGGACAAAGCAGACGTAAGTAACTATCGCCCCATAACAGTGACGTCTGTGGTTTACAGGGTGGTGATGCAAATTATAAAGGATAGACTGCAGGCTTGGGTGGAGAACGAGGGGGTGCTAGGGGAACTACAGAATGGGTTCCGGAAACAAAGGAGGTTGGAGGACAATCTATTTTCATTGACACAGTGTATAGAAATTGCGGAAAAGGAACATAGGCCCTTATTGCTAGCATTTCTGGATATTAGGGGAGCCTATGACAACGTTACTCAGGAGCATTTGTGGGACATATTGGGCACATTGGATGTGGAAAATGGAGTAATTAATCTTTTAAAAGATATATATAGAGGTAACAGAGTGCTCATAAAATGGGAAAAAAATGTATCAGGGCCTGTAGAGATACAGCGGGGGCTTAGACAAGGATGTCCTCTGTCCCCTTTGTTGTTCATGTTGTACCTGCAAGGTTTGGAGGCCAAGCTAGAGGGGAGCGGACTAGGTTTCAACCTATCTTTTTTCAAGCAAGGGGAATTGATTAAACAGACATTACCGGGACTAATATATGCGGACGATATAGTGATAATGGCTGACAACAAGGAAGACCTGCAGAAGTTGTTAGACATATGCAGTACAGAGGGAGATAGATTAGGCTTCAAGTATAGTAAGGAAAAATCTGCAGTCATGACATTTAATGAAGAGGGCGGCGAGCATAGAATACAGGAGTTCGTGCTAAAGGTAGTGAATGAGTACAAGTATCTTGGGGTGTGGATAAATAACAGTGTTGAGTATCTGACAGAGCATGAAAAATATGTAATGAATAAAGCTAGTAGGAATGCAGCTGTCATGAAAAATAGGGCACTGTGGAATTACAATAGGTATGAGGTGGTAAGAGGGATCTGGAAAGGGGTGATGGTCCCTAGCCTGACCTTCGGGAATGCGGTCCTGTGTATGAGGCCAGATGTTCAAGCAAGGCTGGAAATTAGGCAACGGGGAGTAGGGAGGTTAGCTTTGGGAGCACATGGCAATACACCAAATCAGGGGGTACAGGGTGATATGGGATGGGCGTCTTTCGAGAGCAGAGAGGCTAGCAGTAAGATAGCATTTGAGGAACGATTGAGAAGGATGGAGGAAAAGCGGTGGGCTAGGAAAGTTTTCAGATACCTGTATATAAAGAATGTTGACACGAAATGGAGAAAGCGAACTAGAAAATTGACAAGCAAATATCTGGACAGCAGTAAGGGGGCAAATCAGCAATTATCGGTTAAGAAAAAGGTTAAAGGAACAGAGAGAGCTTTGTGGAAAACAGGGATGCTGACGAAATCGGCACTAGAAACATACCGGACCTTTAAACAGGAAATTGTCAAAGAAAATATCTATGATAATTGTAGGGGAAGTTCTTTGTTGTTTGAGGCCAGGACTGGAGTTTTGCGGACTAAGACGTATAGAGTCAGGTACCAGGCGATAGACACTTTGTGCATTGCGTGCGGAGAGGAGGAGGAAACGGCTGAACACTTGATACTTTTCTGTAAAGGGCTTCACCCTACAGTGGAAGGCAGCGGGGCTGACTTACCCAAGGCATTGGGGTTTAGGGATAGTGAAGGGAAAGTGGATTTTAAGAGGTTAGAAGTAACCAAGCGAAGGTTATCTGATTGGTGGCTAAAAGCAAGACAGGAGTAAAATTTCACAAGACATGGCTAGGTGGCTTGAGCCACCGCCCGATGTAAAGGGTTCAGCCGTATCCATCCATCCATCCATCCATCCGTCAGAGCGAGCCATCGGAGCATTGCGCGCAGCAAGAAAGCATCGCTCGCGCTGATTGTTGCTTTCCGAAGCAGGTAAAGTTAAGGTGCATGGACCACTAGATGCGTTATTTCTGCCGCGAGATTTGAGAATGCCACAATGAGCAAAAGACAAAAAACAAACTAACTAAGCGTTGGTGTTTCGTGCCTCAAGTGAAGTTTTACTGCTTATAACACGGGTTCACTTTTTTTAAGGAGTAAATCGAAAGGAAGACGAAAGGAAAGAAAAAACCGTGAAGCCATGCGTTCTTTAGCGGGCTTATCATGCTTTTGTGTATCTATCAGCAACGAATGAAACGCGAACAAGAAAACTGAGACGGCAACACAAAAACGGGAAGATATTAGCTCCTGTATTCGAACTACAAGCCAGGTTGAAAAACATTTCTGAAGAAGAGTCTTCACTCCTTCGAAATTAAAATAGTAGGAACTAGTATTTAGCTCCTCCTGGCTAAGAGTGGCGTATCTTGCAGTCTGTGGTTCAATTGTCTTGTTCGCCTTTCATTTCTTGCTGATAGTACGTGGATGAACAACTGAAAATAAGTGTTCTTCCAGAAACGCGTCTTTTTCTTACTGTGCTGTTTTACTGTGGAAGCGCCCTCGTCACAATTCTATGCTTCATGAACTGCACTTCTTGAGAGCGTTTCTTTGAAAAGGGAATTCTCGTTTGCTCAGATTACAACGCATGTAAAAACTCCACGCCGCGGAAAATTAATCCGGAGCTCTCCACTACGGTTTTACTATGGCTTTTCGGCTTCGGCACGTAAAAACCCACTAAATCTTTCACTGTACGAACGTGTATGCGACACAATGTAGTCTTGACATACATTGGTCTAAGGAGCAGAATAAAAAGCATGAAACACTTTCCGAATCTGTTAACCATTTTCCACACAGTAGCAGCGCAAATCTACATGCTTTGTTTAGAGCGTGTGGGCTTCAAATAGAAGCTCGACATGCGTACCTTAGCGAACCCCATCGCAGGAGGCAAGAGAAGGTGCTGACGCAAAACACTCACTTCCCACTTCATGTACTTCAACGTCCCAAAGCGACCGAGGCCATGAGGGACGCCGTAGAGAAGGGCTCCGGAAATTTCATCCACCTGGGCTTCTTTAACGTGCACTGACATCGCACAGTACGGGGGTCTCTCGAATTTCGCCTCCATCGAAATTCGACCGCCACGGCCGGTATCGAACCCGCGTCTTTCGCGTCAGCAGCTGACTGTCATAACCACTCAGCCACCACGGCGGCTGGTGACGCAAAACAAAAATACCACACATTATTGAGGAAGGAAGCCCAGCTGAAAGCAAAAGAATTTACTAAAACTGAAAGGCAAAAAGCAGCGCGAGCGAACCGCTCTAGCGGCGCGGAAAAAGAAGGGAGGGGGGAGGAGCAAACTTCTGGCACTCCTTTTCATGTTACAAACGAACAGCCGAGCGCGTTCTTGAAAAGTGTGTGAACGTATGCGCAGCAGCTTTTCATGCCAGCCCACAAATCGAACCTGATGAGTGCTCCAGTTCCCTTTAAATCAGATCTCCGCAAATTCTACTTTAGAAACAAAAAGCGAAGTGATTCCAGCAACTGGTTGTCGTCTGCTGCGCAAGAAAGCAGTTCTGCTTGGTGAATAATTCTTCAGAACTCGGAGCTCATAACTTCATCGAGTGTACAAACCACCCTCGCGAAGCCATTTTCATCTTCAGCGGCCTCCCAAAAGCAAAGCACAGCGCGCAAATCACGCAATTAAACGCGGTCCGCGTGCTTTCCACCGTGCATGATCAGCGACCGCGCGACGGCGCCTTTAGCATCAGCGCCCCTGGCGGCATCGGTGGGCAGCGGTGCCACTTCCGGCAAGGGAAACGCGCCGCGCTTTTCACACCTGAAACAGTTCTAGCCACCCTAATAGCACTGGCACTGCCGGTCTGCGCGTCCACAGAAAGGGCGAAGAAGTTTGGAGTCTGAAACACACTCGACAAACTCATGGAGGCGGCCTCCATGGCGTAGCATCAAATACCTCTGACAACAAAAACGGGAAGGGGTATACTGGACAAGGTAGGCCTCACAAGCGAGTGCGAACAGGGAAGAAGGGCGGATATTCTCGGTGATATATAGGGGACGCGGTCAAGATTCAGCCACTTCCCAAGAACATGAATCCGGCCTTCCACGAAGGGATATGAAGGGATCGAGCGGAAACCGTGCAAAAGAAGTACGGGGGACGTGGTGTATGCGGACGCAGCCGAGTACCGGCATCGGACGACGGCGGTGGTGGGAGATGAAGACGAGAACATAAAAGCGTGCTGTACTGTCAGGGGCGGATCTATTCCCGCGGCATAGGAGGTTGCGATAGCTCTAGCGGCTGTTCAGAAAGGGAGCAAAGCGATTATTAGTGACTAGAAGAGCGCTGTACACAACTTCAGCACAGGCAGAGTCCCAGCAGAAGCGGTTAGGATTCTGAAGGCAGCAAAAGGGGTAGATATTGCTGTTCTGGACACTCGTACATCCAACACTACGAGGGACTGAAGGAACACACGAGCTTGTCGAGGATTCATTTTTTAGCTGAAGCTCTCCTCCAAAGGAACTGATAGGAACAGAAAAGGATAGGATGCTCATATCGTGAAATCGCGCAGTACTACAGAGTAACTACAACGGAATATCCGCAAGCGGATAATAAACTTAGTAGAAAGGAGGAGACAGCCTGGAGGAAACTCCAGGTCGGGGTATTTCCAAACCCATGGATTTATAGTAAAATACATCCAGGGAAATTCGGTGCTAGATGTAAACACGGTGATGGATGTTCACCGTGAACCTATATATTATGTGTTTCTTTCAATAAAAAATCAGTTGTCAGTAGCGCGTTGTCTTGTCCATCTTTCTTGTGATGGTCTCTTATTTTTGCGCTAACATTTGTACATAGAAATATTTATTGCATGCTTAGAAACGAATATAAAAAGCCGGTTTGAACGGGAGTGGAATTTCAAAAGCTGCTGCTTTCTGAAGGCCCTCTGTCCGCAAACTTTCGTCTCCTGTTTGTGGGCTTGACCACATTGTTACTGAGCTGAGAAAATACAGCCACAGTACGAATCCATCCAGTGACGCCGTACCGCGGCCGAACTGTTTTAGCTGGCACTTGCCATGCTTTGGGCATTCAAGGGGCTATAGGTTTTTGTCATCTTCATCGCTCGAGCTCCCTGCTCGAGAGGCCTGAGCGACCTGATACCTGATATCTGATTTAATATCTGCTGCTGGTCTTTGGACACAAGATATTAGGCTTATTATTTTTGGAATATGGCAGAGTGCTCGACGCACTGTGGCACTGGTCGGCCCGGTATTGCACTGCATCCGGGATCGGCACGGGGCCTATGGACCTATTAGGGCGCGGTGCCTTTTCTTTCCATATTTCCTCTCCTATCCTTTAAGTCTCCTACTTTCAGCACGCGGCAGCGAGCGTAGCTCGGCTTGAGCCAGTAGGCAGTCCCGTGCTCTTTCCTGTTCCTACTTCCTATCAGAAACATCAGTCAGTCAGTCAGTCCCTGCTGTCTTGCACTCTCAGCACGTCTAATTAAACCTGTTCTCTGTGCGACATATTTGGTGGAGCAGCTGGGCAGCGTCCCATGCACTCTGACTACGAGGACACTCTTGACGCGTGTCCTCCACGCGTGGACTCAACACCCGTCCACAACGCGAGCCGCCGTATGCGAGGCCTACAACCGGAGTTCGGCCAACTGACAGCGCCGGTAAGGGCCATGCCATCCACCATGGCTAGCCAGATAACTCAGCATTCTGGGAATGCCCCGCCATTCGTCCTTCACGCACCTCGGTCGGCGCCACCTTTCCACGGGGACAGGTTCGAGGACGTTGAAGACTGGTTGGCGAGCTTTGACCAAGTGGCGGGTTTCAATGAGTGGGACGGCGAGCGCAAATTGCGCAACGTCTACTTTGTGCTGCAGGACTCTGCCAAAACGTGGTTTGAGAACCACGAAGTTTCCTTTACCACCTGGGAAGTTTTTCGTCTAGAGTTGCTAGCGACATTTACTACCAGCGAAAGAAAAGAGAAGGCTGAAATCGCCCTGCACTCGAGATCACAGCAGCCAAACGAGAGCGTCGAGATGTTCATCGAGGACACGACGCGACTGTTCAATCGGGTCGACCCTGTTATGCCCGAGGCCAAGAAGGTACGCCACTTAATGCGCGGCGTAAAAGAGCAGCTGTTTGCCGGACTGGTCCTGATCCGCCAGGAGCAGTGCCAGACTTCACCTAGGAGGCAACTGGTATCGAGCGCTCTCTGCAGAAACGGGGCGCGCACTACGGACGTCAGGTTACTGTAGCAGCCGCTTCCCAGTACAGGCCCACGTCGCTGCCAGCCGAGGAGCTTCGGCAGCTTGTGAGAAGCCTTGTACGCGAGAACTGGCGAAACTTCGCCCTGAAGGTCCACAGCGTCGCTGCAGTAACGGACGTGGTCCGTGATGAAATCCGGCGAGTTGTGCAGCCACCACCCACAGCCGACGCCCTACGTGATGACGTACAGCGACGCACTCCGAAGTCCTGGGCCAGCGGTGCGAGCCTTTTCCCCCGTCACGCCTGTGCCATTTCTGCAGTATTCAGTCGCAGCAGTACCCTCCGTGCCGCAGGAGTCCAGGCCCCCCATGAGTAAAGCACACGTGTGGCGTACGCCAAACAATCGGCCGCTCTGTTACCACTGCAGGGAGCCCGGCCACATCCTCCGCCACTGCCCCTACCGCAGAATGGGCTTAAGAGGGCTTTCACCTGACGCACCTCGACCGCGCTACGATGAACGACCATGGGATATCTAGCTTTACCTGGCTCATAACGTGCCGTCCTCGACCTCGAAGCGACGCCAGTCCCGATCGTCATCCCCAAAGCGGTTGTCTTCGCCCGGCCGCCCGTCGTTATCTGGCCAGTTCAGAGGTACGTCCCCACATCGGGAAAACTGAACACTGCGTCCTCCGGGGGTAGTGACGCTGCTACTGGACCGAGTCAAGAGCCTCCACCCGAAGATTTGCCGCGACGCTTCGACCGACGACGTCCTGACCCGACGACCTCAACGACGGGCTACGACCAACTGGTTTCCGCTGAAATTCCGGTATCCGCCGACAGCCACGATGTTACCGCACTCGTGGATACCGGTGCCGATTTTTTTGTAATGAGAAGTCGGTTAGTCATGGCCCCGAGGAAGCTTCTGAGCCCTTGGTGTAGGCCGCAGATCCAGACAGCTGGCGGCCATGCGGTAACTCCGATTGGTGTCTGCACTTCGCGAATCCAGATCCGCGGTGTTAGTTTCCCTGGTTGCTTTGCTGTGTCACTCGTGTGCTCCAAGGACCTCATTCTCGGTTTGGATTTCCTTAAAGAGTACGGTGCCGTTATCAACCTTCAGGAGCTAATCGTGTCGTTTTTCACCCAAGGCCTTGTCGATGACGTTACCGAGCCACGCAGGGCTAAGTTATGCACCTGTGACAACCTCGTATTGATCCAGTCAAGAGCCAGCATGTTTGTTACCGTAGAGTGCGATAACGGCCCCAGCACTCGTGTCATCGCTGAAAGCAGTATCTCGCTGCTCATGGGTCGGCAAGTCCGTGTAGCTCGCGGAATAATTGAATTGAACAGTGGGCGAGCCGAACTTTTGGTGACCAATTTTGTTTCTGAACCTCAGCGTTTGCCTGGCAAAACAGCTATTGCGTATTTCGAAGAACTTGGTGAATTCGCGGGACAGCACGCGTTGTCCAAAATCCCTGCCTGGAGAGCATTATGGAATCTTTCCGCTACTGTTTTGCCTCGACCTCCAAGGTTAGGCAGAATACGCTCACAAAGCACCACATTATGGTGGACGCAAGCCAGCGACTGTCATGCCTGCCGCCTTATCGGATCTCTTTGAAAGAACGTGACGCCATTCGCCGCCAAGTTCAAGAAATGCTCCAGGACGACGTGATACAGCCGTCGACGAGCCCGTGGGCATCGGCGCGCATCGCCTGCTATTGTAGTGGCGAATAAGATGTGCGCCTATAGTTCTGTGTTGACGTCTAAACAAAGTCGCCAAAAAAGACGTTTAGCCTCTGCCACGCATTGACGACTCCTTGGACCTGCATTGCCACGACACGTACTTCTTTCTCGTCACTAGATTTACGCAGTGGCTATTGGCAAATCGAGGTGGACGAACGCGACCGGGAAAAGACCGCCTTTATTACACCGGATGGTCTGTACAAATTCGGGGTGTTTCCTTTCGGCCTGTGCTCGGCTCCTGCCACCTTCCAGCGGATGATGGACACCGTGCTGGCCGATCTAAAATGGCAGTCCTGCCTCGTGTACCTGGATGACGTCATTTTCTTAGCCACGTTCGAAGAGCACCTGAGGCGCCTGCGCGCTGTGTTCCCAGCAATTCATTCGTCCTGTCTTTCCCTCAAGCCCGAAAAGGGTCACTTCGCTTTCCAGCTGTTCAAGTTTCTGGGCCACATCTTCACCGCTAAGGGAGTGAGCCCTGACTCCGATTAGACAGCCGACGTCGCTGCTTTTCCCGTGCCAACCGACAAGCGAAATGTGCGCCACTTTCTGAGTCTCTGCGCCTATTATCGGCATTTCGTGCAGAACTTCTCCCAGATCTCTGAGCCCCTTACCCGCCTCGCGAAAGATGCCGAACCGTTCTTCTGGGGCCAGGAGCAACAACAGGCCTTCGAAGACCTCCGCATTCGTCTCCAAAGTACGCCCATCCTTGGCCACTTCGACGTGTCAGCTGACACTGAACTGCGCACAGACGCCAGCAACATTGGCCTCATTATGGTCCCTGTGCAGTGGCAGGATAGTCTCGAACGCGTAATCGCATACGCAAGCCGCACCTTGTCACGCTCGGAGGCGAACTATTCCACCACTGAAAAAGAATGCCTGACAATTGTGTGGGCAGTGACCAAATTTCGCCCGTATTTATACGGCCGCCCTTTTAGAGTCATCAGTGATCACAATTCGCTGTGTTGGCTGGCGAACCTCAAAGACCCGTCGGGACGGCTGGAGCGCTGGCGCCTTCGCCTTCGAGAGTTCGATGTCACCATCGTTTATAAGTCCGGTAGGAAGCACAGTGATGCCGACTGTTTGTCTCGTGTTCCTATCGAGGACAACCGAGCTGATGTCGACGACGATTCTGTTTTTCTCGGCGCCATCTCCACGTCCATCCTCACTCAACCCCAAGGAGACGGCAATGAACTACGGCCTCTCATTGAGCATCTTGAAGGAAGCGCTGAGTCGCCCCCGTGAATCTTCTCACGTGGACTATCGTCATTCTGTTTGCGCGATGGCGTTCTGTATAAGAAAAACTACTACCCGACGGAAACTATCTGCTCGTCATAGCTGCGGCCTTACGCGACGAAATCCTGCAGGCGTGCCATGATGACCCATCTTCTGGTCACCTGGGTTTTTCTAGCGTTTTGGCGCGGATACGCCAAAAGTACTACTGGTCCAGGGTTGCTGCAGTTGTCCTGCGTTGCGTAAAACTTGCCGCGAGTGCCAACGTCGCAAGACGCCGCGGGCTAAGCCAGCCAAACTACTGCAGCCTATTGATCCGCCACAAGTCCCCTTCCACCAAATCGGCATGGACTTACTCGGCTCAATTCCGGAGTCCTCGCTGGGTAACTGCTACATTGTGGTCGTCACCGACTACGTCTGCCGGTACTACTGAAGCTCTCCCTCGTGGTACCGCTGACGAAATTGCGAACTTTTTCGTTCAAAACATTGTGCTTCGTCACGGTGCACCCATCATCATCGTTGTAACTGGCAGGGGAACGGCGTTCACCTCGGCCCTTACGCAGGAGGTTATGCGCCTTAGCGGCACAAGTCACCGCAAAACAACCGCTTACCACCCTCAAACGAAACGGACTCACCGAACGGCTCAACAAGACGATCGCCGACATGATTTCCATGTATGTTGACGCAGACCACCGCAACTGGGACGCCATACTCCCTTACGTCACATTTGCATATAATACTGCTCTACTCCATTTCGTTTAGTGCATGGTCGCGAAGCCACAACCATGCTGGACGCCATGCTGCTCCCGACTAGTAGTACCTCATCTGTTATGGGTGCTGCCCAATTCGTTCGTCACGCCGAGGCCGTCCGCCAACTCGCTCGACAGCGCATCCGGCACCAGCAAGCCCACGACGCTCGCCGCTATAACCTCCGCCACAGAGCTGTTCGTTACCAGCCCGGCGAACAAGTCTGGGTTTGGAGCCCAATCAGCATGCGTGGGCGCTCCGAAAAGCTTCTGAGAAGATATTTCGGCACCTACGAGGTACTCCGCCAACTAAGTGAGGTGAACTACAAATTTATCCCCCAAGGAACACTTCACTCCTCTAGAGGGCCGACCTCCGAAGTCGTCCATGTCGCACGGATGAAGCCATACCACGCCCGCTAGCGCTTCAGGCCTGTCAGACACACGCGACGTGCCTTGTGTTCCTGCTTCTCTTCTCATTGCTGCGGCACCGACTCGGTGCCATTCAGAGAGGGGGAGTAATGCCACAGCACGAATCCATCCAGTGGCGCCGTACCGCGGCCGAACTGCTTTAGCTTGGACTTGCCATGCCTTGGGAATTGTAGGGGCTAGAGTATAGTGAACTAGGATACTGGTCTTGTGGCGCGAACGGAGGCGCGCGGCAGCGGCGCGGCTGAAGCAAAACGCGTCTCCTCGCCGAAGGGGGCGCGGCCGCGCCTTTTACTAGCACCGCGCCCCTGCCGCCGTGCTGGCCGGGGAGTAGGAAAGGCTCTCCAATTTCGACCACTTGGGGATCATTAACCACATGTGTTGCAGTACCGTCTGCGACAGTATTCTAGCTCACTATTGGCTAGAGGTTTTTGTCATCTTCCTCGCTCGAGCTCCCCGCTGCCTTGCACGCTCAGCACGTATAATTAAACCTGTTCTGTGTGCTTCAACCGTTTATCAGGGACATTACTTAATCAGTGCCAATGAACTTGCAGCCGCACCCTAACCTATGTTGCCCTAAACCATTTGCCTCGTTTAAAAAGCAGATGCCTGAGGAATACTCTCTCATTCGGGAAGGCGACCGGAAGTCGTCGAGTGTTGCAGGAGGCCTCAAACGATAGCCGCCGCGAATAGCGTTCCAGGACACCGACAGAGGAAGGCTCCGAGGGTGCTGTGCAAGAAGGTGCTTGGGCGCCGATTCCGCTCTTCCCAGTGGCGCCGCTGAGAAATCGGCTACTACCGAAGGAACTCTTTTTTCGCCTCGCTTAAGAAGTGTCTCCATTGTGGTGTCAGACCAAGAGGGGAGCTTTGCTATTCTACCGCAGAGCCTTAATTTTAAATGAAAAAGCGGCTTCAGCTGTGAACAAGCTTTTCAAGAGAACCAGGCTTAAGAAAGAATCTGTGTCCGCTGTACTCACGCACAACTCGGAGAGGCTCGCGTTGTCATTTCGAAATTTGCGTTGAACTGCCAAGACGTCCCATTTCCCTTTCGTTCTGTTGTTTCAGAGGCCAACACGTGGCAATACGCCATAGCTTCCTATTTTCAGAGCCACCTGAATTCGTACTCGATAGTTAATTTCTTAAGAAACCAGAACGCCATACTTTCAATGTTGAGGATCTTTGTTATTCGATACGTCATTCTGAATTGATGGAGTGCATGCGACAAACATGGAGCACCCTAGACAGTGACAAAGTTGTTTTCATAGGAAGATGCGGCGCATGAGTTTTGATACGGTTTTTGAACTGCCGTTTTTCTATTCCGCATCTACTCTGGCATAGTAGTATGGCCAGCACTTCATTCAAGTCAGGTGTATAAAGATCGTCCCAGGCAGCACCTGTGATTAGCAATTTTTTTCAGCGCATGCAAGACAAATTTGCGTGCCCTGCAAGCTATACAAGGTCAGGCACTTCCCACATGCCTGGGTCTCCCTCGCAGCGCATCAACAATCGCCCAGGAATACCCACTGTCGACGTATATAACCCTTGAAACCCTGCGGATCCACATACGGCATCTAACAAGGATTCCGCAGCACCACCTTGTGTCAGTGGCGGTTCAATGACCACGCGCAGCGTTTTCAAAGGTTATAGCAGCCCACCAGTCGTCCATCCCATCACAGTTCACCCCGGCAGCACGGCCTTCCCCTGCGCTGTGGTGTCTGCGGGAGCCATGCATGCGCCTTACAATTCCGGGCATAACGAAAAAATGAACCTATCGACACCGGCCATTAAACAGTTGACACTCGGCCTACTCCACGCCGCATATAGTGACCGCACTCATGTGTATACAGATGGTTCGGTCTCAGGTACAAGTTCAACCTACGCCGTGGTGATTCCTGCGAGACAGACCAGTATTATTCAGCAAACTTCGCATCGGACAACCTCCACCGGGTCAGAAATGGCCGCTCTTCGTGCGGCTGTGCAGTACATCGGTGCGCAAACACCCCACAAATGAGCTGTGTTCTGTGACTCAAAAGCAGCCTTACAGTGTCTTAATTCTGCTTTACGCCATGGCGATTACGATCAGCTCGTAGCTGAATTAAGACATCTCCAACACCAGTCGCAGGAAGAGGGAAATGACATCGTCTTCCAGTGGATACCGGGACACTCTGGCATTGTTGGAAACGATGCAGCTGACGCTGCAGCTCGAGGGGCTCACGGCAGTGCCAACATTGTCCACATACCGTTGACAAGAGCCGACGCAGCAAGACATCTGCGAATGATTGGCCGAAGAGAGCTTTTAGCGTCATGATCCTCTACTAGCAGCTCCGCATGCCGTCTGCACCGCCTAGACCCCTTACTCCGACTCAGTCCTCCGTCCGGCCTCTCCCGCTGCGATGCTACGCTGTTGTGTCGCCTGTGGCTGGGAGTGGCGATCATAAATGATTACTCCCACTTAATGGCAATGGCAGACTCTCCTGCGTGTGAGATGTGTGGGTGCGCCGAAACTATAGAACACCTTCTTTGTAACTGCCCTCGGTTTCAGCGTGAGCGTGCCCTCCTGGCTGCAACGCTGTGCCGTTTAGGTCCTCGGCCCCTTACTGAAGCCAAGATTCTGGGTCCTTGGAGTAAGCCTTCATCGCAGAGGACAGCTTTGAAGGCACTTTTAAAGTTCTTGAACGACTCAGGACTGAGTGCGAGATTGTGAACAATCAGTGTGTGCCCTGTGTACCCTACAAGTAACGGCCAACGGACACGTGGAAAAGTGATCATATTCCTTTGTTCTCTCCCTTTTCTATCTCTCCCACCGTTCCCTTTCCCACGTGTAGGGTAGCATACCGGGCGCTGCCTAGTTAACCTCCCTGCCTTTCCGTGTCTCTCTCTTTCTCTCTTTTCACCTACCTGATAGGTACATCAATGGTAGTTTCCATGGCTGGTTTCTAAAATATTGCTTTTTTTTTGCTAACGAATCCTTTATATTATTCCAGGCACCAGGCTTCAACCTTTACCTTCAGAACATCATTAAGTTGTTCAGAAAAAAATGGAGGCTGTTGAACTTCACCACGGAAATTTGGAAAAACGACAGAATCCAGTTTCTGCACCTCAGCGTATGAGTTCTTCCTAACCACATGTGTTGCAGCACCGTCTGTGATCTGTGAAAGCATTACTAGATTAATACTCAAGCCACTCGAACAAGTTAGGGAAGGTAGCGTAGCGTCATGCGTCGGGTCAGCAGTTTACACTTCATGTGTTCAACTTATCGATGACGCGTCTTTTAGGAGCGAGTGGCAAGGCTGAAAAAACTGGTTATCCTGATAACAATATCCTTATAAAGGAAAGGGCACGGGAGGAGGTTATGAGAATCGGCCAAAGGAAGTTAGAGCAAGAGCTCTTGGTGGTTGTTTTTTTCTAGGGGAGGGGGAGGGGGATGAAGTGGCGGAGTATGTGTCTCACACCTGCGGACACCTGAAATGCGCCGTAAGGGAAGGGATAAAGGAGGGAGTGAAAGAAGAAAGGAAGAAAGAGGTGACGTAGCGGAGGTCTCCGGATTAATTTAGACCACCTGAGGATCCTTAACGTGCACTGACATCGAACAGAACACGGGCGAGTTTGCGTTCCGCCTCCATCGAAACGCTGCCACCGCGGTCGGGTTAGAACCCGAGTACTCTGGTTCAGTAGCCGAGCGCCCTAACCACGAGCCACCGCAGCGGGTACCAAAAGCTCTTTCGCAATGACCCAAATAAGCTGTCTGTTGTGCTGTATGTGAACAGAATGTCCCTTGGACTGAACGGGGCAGCAGGAATCTATGGCATCAGCGCCGTCTTTTCGGGATCTAGTAACTTGAGTAGCATTTATTCGCATCTGCAGAGGAAATCTGGGGCAAATTCGCACGCAATGAATGAAGGTTCTCTGATGAGGCACCGTCCGGCGCCTGTTCCATGCACTGTTCGCATGGTGTACGGGCAGCCACCTTCCTGTCGAGTGTTTGTGTCGGACAGATTAGACGCTGCGTTAACCCTTCGACTCACGTGATACTTGGAATTCGTCCATGGATCTGGCCTTGCGCGTTCGCTCCTCGTGCAAATGCGCCCTTATCGTTTCAGGCACTGTCATTCATTTGTGACATAAAAACCGGCTGGCCAGAGAGAAGCTTTTCGCATTAACCTATCCCTGCCTCAGTCTCCCATCAACTGTTGCTTCCAAAAATGAGCTAGATTTCTTAGGAAGTACCTATATCGCTCATAGTGATGTAAAGGAACTTAACAGTGCTTTCTTGAGCTCGCCAGTGCTGCTCTGTGGTTTCTTTTTTTTTGGGCACGTGAACTGCTTTGTCGGTTAGGCGCAATGCTTGTTGGGGTTCTGTGTTTTCTTGTTTCTCAGTCCGTGATGTATGTATCTGCATTTCCTGTAGTAGAGCTAAGTTGAAATCGGCCTTGTTCCGCCTTGCTGTTGTTCACAGCGAATCCATGCCAACCTACCTCATCTCTAAATATGGGTCTTATGACTCGCAGGAAGAAAATTGTATGGGCTTCTATAGGACCAGCGGTTGAAATACTTCACATTAAACGAACTGCTTTGTAGTGGAGAAACTGCAGGTTTCGAGCAGGCGGGCAGTGCGGCTTACCAGGGCACGTGGAGCGATTGAATGGGTTGAAATGCATGTTACAATCTGAACTATCAGCTATAAATGCAGAACAAGGAGCTGTCGACGCGCAGCACTGCTGCAACCAGCTGATAATTTTTTTTCATTATTCCAGCCGCGAATGCATGACGAAAGAGCGTAACAGTCAAGAAACGGATGGACGAACAGTGCTTTGCCACGCCACTGCTGTAAGGAATTAATCGAGTCGGATACGACATTTATTTCTTTCAAATGCCTCTGAGCAGAAGCTCTGAGCAGAAGACGAGCACGCAGAACAAAGTATAGAGAAGACATCAGAGTTGCTAGGCGCGCACAGACACATGTTCATCGTCATTTGGACAAGCTGGCAATACGGGAAGGGCGATCCTTTTGTGCGAAGCTGGATCCCAGAAAGCCTCTTTCTAAGGTATGGAGCATTGTACGCAGCCTCAGTAGCCACCCCACTAAATCCTTTTGAATGCGTAGCTGTAAACGCGAACATTTCTCGTCTTGATGCAGCGGAGGCTTTCTGTTCTAAGATCACTGCTCGATTAACGGCCATATCGGTGCCATTGCCTCTCCAAAACTTTACCCCTTTACCTAATACTGCCCTCCTCGATGAACCGTTCACTTGGAAGAACTTCTTGCGGCTTTGGCACCTACCAATAAAAATCTTTCCCTGGACCGGACGGTGTAAGCTACACTGCCCTTTCTCACCTGAGAAGTAAGGCCAAGGTTCAGCTGCTCGCAGTTTAGAACACCTCCTGGGAGACCGGCAGCCTTGAAACGTGTTGGAAGCGTGCGAGTGTGATACCTATCCTCAAGCCTGGAAAACCATCAATTGACTTAAACGCTTACCGCCCCATTGCGCTTCTAAGCTGCGTCGGAAAACTGATGGAGAAAATGGAACACTCCCGCCTTACCTGGGACCTGACGAACAGAGGAATTTACCTTTCGGCCATGTCTGATTTCCGAAAAGGACGCAGCAGCATTGACAATGTTATTGCCCTCACAAATTGTGTCAAACGCAGCAAAAGAGAGTGGTCTATGATCATTGCTGTGTTTCTTGGCGTGAAGGAGCCTTTGACAACGTCACATATGAAGCAATTCACTCAGCCTTAAAATCAATTGGCATTGCTGGACGGATGTATAACTGGTTGTGCAATTACCTGCGTGAAAGATCGATTTTCATGTCAACAAGTGAAGGTGACACAGCTCTGCATAAAATATCTCGCGGAGTGCCTCGGGGGGGAGGGGGGGGGGATTTTAATTCCTACCCTTTTCAATATCTCACTTGTTGGCTTGGAAAAATGCTTGCCTCCTACAGTTGAAATATCCCTGTACGCCGATGAGATCTGTATATGGTGTTCCGGACGCAACAGGCGCATTGTGCATGCCCGATTACAGAGGGAAATAAGCTGCATCGAATAGTTTTTAAGTAAGCGCGGTCTCGTCATGTCGCCAGATAAAAGCTCTGCACTGGCATTTTCGAGGCGCGATCTTTCACGCTACGTGCGGAAAGTTGCTGGTACCCCAATACCATACGTTACAAGCCATAAATTCCTAGGGGTGACATTTGACAGGTCACTTTCATAGTCCCCACATGCACAACAGCTTAAAATCAAGCTCTGCTCTTACGCCCCTATCTTTCTACACCTTCATTACTGCGGCTGTATGGTGTGCTCTGTGAAGGCCTCCTACGCTGCAGTCTTCCATCTCTTCAGGGTATCTCACAAACAAATATGAAACTCCTTGAAGCTATGCAAGCTAAGGCCTTGAGAATCTGCCTCGGCCTTCCCAAGAACACCTCCACAGTGGGTACTCTAGCAGAGAGCAGACGTCTATCTGCATCAGTACTGCTAACCCAGGAGTTGCTTCGTGCCCAGATGTGGTTCGTGGCTCGTGTACCTCACCACCCACTTGCAGCGCACTGCATAGAGGAAATTTCTGACCTTTTCCCACCACGCTACCAGCGCCCTGTCACGACCTCCTCCCCACCTTGGAGGTACACAGCATGGCAAATCAAAACAACAGTTGCTGGTGTCAAAAGAAAACAAACACCCCCTGTCCTGCACTTAAATATTTTTCTCTTGAACACATTAATGGATGCTACAGTGCGTACCGTCATATCTACAGTGATGGCTCTCTCACATCCGTCTCATCAGCGATTGGCGTCTGGGTTCCGTCAACGCGCATCACAGTTTCGGCGTTACTCAGTCACCGCACCTCGACTACTGCTACCGAGCTGGCTGCTCTGCGAGCAGCATTCACTTACATTCTCCAACAACCGCCAACAGCGTTGGTTATTTTCAGTGATTCTCGGGCAGCATTACAATCTATAAAGTCATCAGAAAGCCTTCAGGAGCCGATCGTCGATGACTTAAACAGATTCCACTCCGAGGCCTGTGAGCTTGGCCACCGTGTTGTGTTGCAGTGGTTACCCGCTCACTGTGGCCTTGCAGGCAACGATCACGCTGACGGTGCAGCGAGGTCGACGCATGGCGACACCACCTTGCTGCTATCTATACCATTTTCTCGCAGTGATGGCGCTAGGCTTCTAGCTACAAAATCCTGGCAGACGCAGCGCTCTTTGTGGTGTGATCCGCAGCATCAATAGAGACCCCTTCTTCGTATCGACCCCACTAGTGACTTCCGCATGCCACGCAATATAGCTAGACGTGATCAAAATTGCCTCCACCGAATTCGCCTGGACGCTGCCTTCACTAAATTCTATTTACATAAAATTGGTGCATCAAGTAGCCCTCTGTGCCCCACATGTGGTGTACCCGAGGATCTGCCAACTCTTCAACAATCATCGCAACGCACATTTAGGTGCTTTAGGATTCCGACAGGATGGCCCCGTGCACCTGGAGCATGTCCTTGGACCCTGGAGGGACGCGGCTTCGGGCGTGCGCGGGACAGAGGCATTTTTGGTGTTTTTAAAAGTGACGGGTTTGGTGGACATTCTTATACAATTATGCGTGTGTGTGTGTGTGTGTGTGTGTGTGTGTGTATGTGTGTGTGTGTGTGTGTGTGTGTGTGTGTGTGTGTGTGTGTGTGTGTGTGTGTGTGTGTGTGTGTGTGTGTGTGTGTGTGTGTGTGTGTGTGTGTGTGTGTGTGTGTTTGATTTCACAATTCACCCTTTATTTATTTTAAAGCGAAATTTATTGCCCCAGAGCATCAATGATGGGTGAAGGCGCGATTAATGATATAGTAGAGATTAAATGAATGGAAAAAGGTTAGCTGATTTGATGAAGTCCAGTAGAGAACGATGGTACGGTCCCTGCGTCCAGGCAATGTATGAAGAAGGGTTGCTTGGTGAAAGATCTGCTACCATCAGGTGCCGGATCCTTGTAGGCTTGAGAGCTGGGCAGTCCCACAGTAAGTGATGAATGTCGGCCTCAATGTCCTCGTGTTTACATATCGGACACCCTGGCCGAGGAAACAATTCTTGGTACTGGGGCCACTTCTGAGTGATGGCTGGTGTGAGGGCAACCCCGACCCGGATCCTCCTAAGCGCAACCTCCTCTGCACGGGTAAGACCGCGGGGGAGGGTTACCGCACACGGAGGGATGAGAGCACGTTTGCGGCGCCGGAGGAGTTCCTTTCTTGATGAAAGGAGGGTAAAATTGTCCAAATGAAGGAGCCGAGGCTCCTCTACTCTTCTCTGCTCTTCTCTTCTGCCACCCTCACCTGGAATAGCATGCCAGGCCGACAACCAGGCAGACCTCTCCTGTTCCATTAAAGTTCCCCCCTCCTCCTCCTCCTCTTCCTCCTCCGCGGTTTTCAAGCGTCTGTGGAAAGTGAACGGCTACCGGGTTTTTGGCGGCCGGTCCTCGCCATTGGCTGCCGCTGCCTGCCTGCGATATGCGGTGAGGTCCGGTCGCCTTCTAGCCAATGCCCGGGCCGCTTTCCATTGACGCCTGGATTCAGCTGAAAGCTGGAAAGTTTACAGTATGGCCCGAGGAGGGGCAAGATAAGGTTGGCAAAGCGTGCCTCCTGACGAGGCCTGCACCCCGGTTTACTCATCAGGACACCGGTGGCAAAATGGCATCGCGTATGTAGAATTAGAAAAAAATCACTTTACAACAAAACAACAGCATACTTTAGGATAGACAAAATAGAAAACATTGCTGACTTTTTTTTTCAGAGAAAAAGATTTGTTAATCAGTTTTATTGCAGATACCCCACACTAGACAGCGATATACCAGATGACAGTAAGCCAGAGTAAAATATAATTGTTTTTTTAACCTGCTGTGGCAGAAGGCGCTTTATTCGATAAATCACACAAAGATCTGACCTGAAAAGAAGACATTTGTGTCATCGGCATAGAACACAATATTAGTAGTTAGTGGAACGATAACAATGTTGTTGATATATACAATGAACAAAAAGGGTCTCAGCATAGAACCGTGGGGGACGCCAAAGTTTACGAAACAAAATTCAGATGTTACATCATGTACATTTGTGTATTGCCTCCTTGAATTTAAATAACTCTCTAATGGTGTATTGTCAGTGCCACGAATTCCGTATATCTTTAATCTTTTAAGTAATATTGAATGCTTAACTAGATCAAAAGCCTTGCAAAAATCTAGAAAGATTCCAACAGTGTAAAGGATGTTTTCAAAATTCCGAATTAAACAGTTTTAATGTCTAGTAGTGCTGTTTTGGTTGATTACCTTGCTGAAAGCCATACCGCTCTTAACAAATTAAATTTGTAGCTTGCACGAAGCTATTCAGCCGCTTGAAAAGTATACACTCAGCTACTTTCGAAAACAGCGGCAGTACTGAAATGGGGCGGTAATTGTGCGGGTCATTTTTCTTCCGCGCATTGAAGCGCACTACAACACGCGCACCTTTGAGTTTGTCAGGAAAAAGTTCTGTGAGTAACAATGTAGTACAGATATGAACGAGAGGGCCAGCTATACTAGTAACAATACATTTGATCGGAAAAACAGTTATATATATCATCATAAGTCATATAGTCATCACCAGGTGAACAAGGTTTCCTAAGAGCATTGATTATGGATTCGACTTTATCAATTGAAGTCGATGATAGAAATATGGAATCATCACTTCTTGAAAGCATGTATGACTCTACCGTTCTAGTTGCATGCGAATGAACAGCCCCGTGATGAGCTCCAGCTACTTTGAAACGATGGTTGAGTTTATTTGCAAGTGAAACTTCTGCGTAATTAACTCCATTAATTCGTAGTTCCGAGGGTAGACCATTTTTTTATTCCCCATGATTGCATTAATACCTTGCCAAATCAATTTATGGTTACGTGAGACTGCCGAAGACTTGTTTTTATAAAATAGAGACTTGGCCTTCTTTAATTGTGTGTTTAGTGCGTTTCAGAACTTCTTAGGCTCAGTTAAATATCTGGGTTTCTCGTTTCGTGAAAACGAGACATTTTTTTTTCTTTTCTTCAGTTTGTTTCAGGAGGGCGCTTGTAATCCATTCTTTCCCGGCCTTCCTATACATTTCTATACTCATCATAGGGGAGGCTGCATCGTAGTTTTGTTTTTCAATAAACATTTCGTGTGCTTGTGACGAGTACGTTTCATGACATATTTCGTCCAAATTAGTAGACGTCCTCAAATTAACAAATCGGGCCATGTTATTATCATCATAAATTCTCCGTATGCGAACAGGACCAATAATGTTATTTTTCTCTTAAGGAAATGAAAAGATGGGCAGATGATCACTAATGATTGATGAAAAAAAAACACCTGATGTAGTTCTGTTTGCCGGAATGTTTGTAAAACATAAATCACGGAGTATTTCGATATGAGCGCGTGTAAATCTGTGGTATTCTCACAACCATTGCAAACCATCTTTACTTAATGTCACCTTTGACGGAATATATTTCATGAATTTAGTGTTAAATACCTAAGTACAATAATGCGCCACTTACTCAGGTTTGGGAGCTTGAGGAAGGACTCAGTACACCGGAAGAACTTACCCGAATCTCCTTGAGGCGGGCGACACAGAGCCGTTATGGCGATGTGACGAAAAAGTATGCATACCGCTTCAGTCATTGTGTGCACGGGAATAATCTGGCACGATATGAAAATATAAGTGGTTCTGGACATATAGTCGCAACACCACCACGCATTCCGCCTCTAAAAACTGAAATCGGTTGGTAGACGCCAAACTGAATAACATTTGAATTAAACCATGTTTCTGTGAAAGCAATAAAATCTAAATTCAGGTGTAGTTTGCGCAATTCTGCTTCTAGCTCTTGAGTTTTGTTTCTTTTGGCTCTGAGAATTGAAATGAAAAAACTAAGAAGTGTTTCGCGAGTTGTACGCATTACTCTTCAACTTTTCATTGAATGACTCAGAAGTAGAGTATGTTATTTTCAAGCAAGTTCACGGCACAGCCTCACAGCTTGATGCATTTAAACGATTTTATCGACGTCTTCCTCGCAAGCGATCCTGATAACCCGAGCGCCAGGCTGTTTCTGAGCACTTTTCCTTCCCTTGACCAGACAAACTCATGGTTCATTTCTTTAGCTTTCCTTTTAGTGAGCCACATTAGTTTCTTGTTGAAAGCGGTCAGGTCGTCAAACAACCTGACGTCGTTATCACATTCTTTTCGCTTCAGGAACCAGTCTGCCTTAGTAGATCGTTTGACAAAACAGATTAGAGCTACGGGCACCCTGTCTGCTTCGAAAGAAGGATGATCTAGCCCTTCTACGTCGCTTTCTGCAGTGGAGGGCAATTCAAGCTTCCTTGCAAGATCATCTTGAGAAAACGAAGCAGCACAAAAAAAAACGGGGAAAAAATGCAAGATCATTAACTCTGTCTAGCAGCTTTTCACAGGCACTGCATGAATGTCATATTTTGACGTCTACTCTATTGATTTAGGTCGTTCAGTTCTTGGCGCAGTCTTGAATTTCTAGCCTGTCGTGGTTTTCCTCAGTGTTGTCAACTCTCTTGTGAAGGAACATCTTTTTCCCTTTCATGCCTCTCCGATGTTTCTAGCAGTTGGTGTCAGACATGTGTTGTAGGGAGGGTTCGGTTTTCGACACAGTTTCGTTCAAGGTTGTCAAGTCTTCTATATCTGCTGTGGGGTATGCCAATGGTTTACTTATATCACTAAGCTGTTTGCGTAAAGCGACAGGAGTCTTGATTACTCTGAAATCCGCCGGCACTACCGGTGCCGTCGGAACC
The DNA here is from genome assembly GCF_052857255.1 of Amblyomma americanum. NCBI lineage: Eukaryota > Metazoa > Arthropoda > Arachnida > Ixodida > Ixodidae > Amblyomma > Amblyomma americanum. The sequence continues at coordinate 1,420,228 of NC_135498.1, forward strand.
ACGTGACGACGCGGGTGCACAGCAGCCGTCGTTCTGGTTACGCTTGCAGCTTCAGATTTGCGAACACCGCTTGCCACCGAGAAAGATGAGCTGAGGAGCTTCGCACAGCGCCATGCACTCGCCGTTTTCGCCGTCAGCACGCCAATTCTCAAGCAGCTGCCAGGAGCCCCAGCGAGACGAAGGTTTACCCTCGGAATCCTCCAATGCCAGACTGATTTACTCCCAAGCGCCGCGGCATTGCAGTCGAGGAAGCACAAATAGGAAGGGGGAGAGAGAGAGAGGAGCTTCGATGGTGGTGGCTGGAGGCGAATACAACAAATGAATGCGCTCTCGTCCTCCGGCCCTGAGCTGGACCGGAAGAAAAGCCGCTTCAGCAATTTCCTGTTTTCTGTTGGCGAAACGCAAAGAGGAAGAGAAATGTTCGACCTAAGTTCAACAAAAGCAGCGAAGGAAATGAGCTAAGAAATTCCGCGCCGTTGGGCGAGGAGGAGAGGCTGCCATCGGCGGTGCGGAATGAAAGAGTCACTGCGCAGGGGCTCGTTCCTAAAAAGAAGATACTTGTAAATCGTCACCGCGTGGCGTAGGCTGTATATTTCTCGCCGCGGTTGGCGCAGAGCGTAATCCGAGCCCACTCTGCTTAGCTCCTTATTTCCATCTAATTCTTCTACGACACACGCCTGCCTCTGTTAGGGAGAGGAGACATGAATTTTAAATTTTCTGAGTGTGCTTGTTGACCTTGAAGGAGGCCTACGGACCTAGTAATCTTGAAACTGAGCTCAAAGCACGAGTGCACAGCGTTAATTAATAATTGCATAATTACAAATCATTTTGTGCCTGCAGTTTCGGTCTCGGTCGGCGCCGGTTCTGAAGTGCACACCTTGACGTCAGGGCCGACCGTCCAACCTGGACTTGCACAATATTGATGACGTCGGCGTTGCCGACTGTTGTTGCTGCGAACAACCACTGAGTTCGGTGACGTCACAGCAATCACTGGCGCCAGTAGACTTTAACGTCACTCGATGCGGGTGGAAAGATGTCATAAATTGTTTCACTCTCCGACTAGGGGGCATGCCCATGAACATATCACAGGGACGCGTAATTCATTTGTCTGCTGGCAATGGAACAGCATGCGAGGGTGCATTTGCCAGGTTGGTCTTCGCGTACGCCACCTACCACATTTGGCAGGCGGAGGCTTCGCACACATATTCTGGTGACGTCACTTCGCTTTAGCCAGTGCACACCTTCTGGTGTGATGACGTCACGTGCCTCCAGTGGGATTTCTCCGCTCTGGCGACATCACGGTGACGTCACGGCCGCTAGCCAATAGCATTATTCTAAGCGATGCCGGGCGGCTGCCGCCGGCTTTTTGCTTTGCCAAGGCTTCTCTTATCGGAAAAATTGATAGAGAGCGGGTTGGAATAGGCTGTAGTCACACTGATAATTCGGCCAGTATGTGTGGGGAGAATAGCACCGTTGGGCACAGCACGTTGCATCTTCGAGCTGCTAGTCGTCAACTTATTAATGCCTTTCGAGGCTCGGTTTACGCCTCTCTAACTCGAGGCCTGTGTTGACGTGCTGAAATTTCGACGGTCGGAACACCGGGTGCGGTGGAGCATTGCGTCGTGGGGTGGATGACTTGGTCGAACGGCACCGGGACAGTCAAGCACTGACGACGAAGGAACGAGAGCCTTGTGAATGATTGAGCTGACGCTGTGAAAATCAGTGGAGCAAACATATCCGCAGAAAATTCAAACAGTGTCTGAGCATGTCGAAACGCGTGAGGGTGAAGAAGGGAACCAGGAGGGAGTTCACGGGGGGAAGACAGCAACGCACCTCGATGCGACCGGATAGCAGTGTATCTAAACATTGTCGTCACTGCTAACACTACGCTACACCCCCCTCCTCAAAGATGTCAGAATCATCGACCGCGGAAAAGCGCAGATAGAACAGGAAATCCCAGAAGCGACAGTCTGGTCCGCTTTACTGCAAGAGATTACTATTTCATGAGCGGGACATAATTTATCACTTGCAAGGAGGTGACAGCAACTGCACTATGAAATATTTTTTCTCGTTTCTTTTTTGTCGGAGTTGTTGCTTACGCGCGCCTGCGCCGGGCTCTGTTGAGACAATGCTCACCGATTAAAAATAAGTGATGTTTCCAGCGTCCTCCTGTCTTATTCTGAACGCGTCCTTTTCTGCTGCTGTTTTTTTTTCTTTTCCGTAGCCGTGCCTCAGCAGGCTACGCTTCTCCAGTGCAGTGCCGACTCCTCTTGATGGACGGCAAACTCGTAAAGGCCGCCCAATTGAGTGCCACACTGAGCATCAACCGCGCTAGAACAGACAGATTAAGGAGGTGAACGTTTCACGCATATTTAGACAGGCTCAGCGTATGCTGGGTTAAGCGACCGCTTGCATCACCTGCTTTGCCGAGCTCCGTGCTGCATGGGTGCGAGGCCACAACGGAGCGAGCGAAGCGGTGCCCAAGGCTGCGCTTGCCCGAAAAAACAACGCCGGCGCCAAGCAGACCGTTTTGTCGACTGTGCAGACGGCGCTTTCGGAGTTGTGTGCCTTGCAGGCAGGCAGTGTTCTCGCATGCGTGCCCTCAGATGCGAGCGTTGCTCTCGCTGCGACGCCCTTTCAGGTGCGACGAGTCACGCTCGCGGGCGAGTTTTCGTAGTACTTGAGACCAGGGGTCTTATTTAACGTGTGCCGCTTTCGCACATTCCGTCCCCTTGGCCGTGTGCTGTGCAGCCGGGCTAGAAGCGGACTGTTATGGACTGATCCATGTTGAATGACACGACAAAATTTCTTGCGACAAACTTGGCGCGCTCGTATATACGGCTGCCATCTGTCGTTCACAGTTGAATGGAAACATTTTTCTTCAGTGTCCAGCAAGACAGTGGCAGGCAGTGGAAAGAAATGAAACACGGACTGTTGGCGCCATGTAGAATCGGCGGCCGCTGGAATTCGCTGCGCCGTCGGCGGCCGGGAATAGCAGCGGCGGCGGCAGACCTTGCCGCGCTGACCTTGACCGCTGCAGTGGCGGCTGCATCAGAGCAGCAGCACTGCCAAACCCCTGTCTCCGAAATAGCCGGCCAACACACGTTCGCCTCGGGCATTTTACTCTGCAGCTCTGCCAGTGCAAGCGGGGATCGCCGGCGCAGGGCTAAAACGCCGGCCGGCTTCACTTACGGCAGCTCACCTCAGCCCCAATCGTTCGCGGCTGAAATTGTTGCCACGAGTGGCGGTGGAGAAGGGGGCAGTGCCTCTCAGCTCCACAAAGACCGCGCAGGCGTCACTGCAACTACTGCCGCTGATAATCTGGCCGCTGCAGCGTTACAAAAAAGTGATAGACGATCCGACGTAAATGGACTTTCTTCTGGCCTGCATGAGACGACACATCACACACCTTTCTTTACATCCACCTTTATTGCACACTTAATCTTCTTGGTACTTCTTGACTCCCTTTATTCCACGTCTGATCTCCATCGGTTCCTTAGGTGGCTCGCACTGCGACGAAAGGCTGCACGCGCGCCGCTGTATCGCGCAGCTGGTGCACTTACAGCCACCCCCGCCGGGTGGCAGTGCATTCCTCCGTTCACGGGTCTTACCGGGTACTTCTTGTGGCAGCCCTAGCTCCTCTCCTCTACTTTTTCCCCTAATTTTTTTTCACTTTTGCTTCCAGCCTGTAACAGACCCGTCGCCGGGCAAATTTTGGTTGGTTCATGGGGGTTTAACTTCCCAAAGTGACCCGGGATATGAGGGACGCCGTAGTGAACGGGTCTGGAAATTTCCACCACCTGGGATTCTTTGACTTGCGCTGATATCGCACAGTACACGGGCCTGGTAAACTGATTTTCACTCAGAAGGCTGCGCTATTGCTCGTTTAATTATGGCCGATTGCCCGCATTCGTAGTGAAGTCTGATGCTCACGCATGAACCGTGTGACTCGAGCTGCTGTAAGCGAAACGGGCCACCGCTAGAGGTCGACGCCGCATGGGTTGCGCTTTGCCGTTTGCGGGTATGACTATGGTGCACGACCTACTGCATGGTAGGTCACCCCTTGCGTTGCGCCGTGGTGGCTCAGTGGTGATGGTGCTCGGCTGCTGACCCGAGAGACGCTGGTTCGATCCCGGCCGCAGCGGTCGTATTTCGATGTGGGCGAAATCCTAGAGGCCCCCGTGTACTGCGCGATGCCAGTGCACGTTAAAGAACCCCAGGTGGTCGAAATCATCCGGAGCCCTCCTTTGCGATGTCCCCTCATAGCCTCAGTCGCTTTGGGACGTAAAGTCCGATAAACAACAAGGAAGCAAGTGCTGAGCTGTGCTGTTTTTTTCCGTCGTGCTGCTTTTTTGCGGTGCTGTTTTGTAGGGTGCTCTTTTTTTTGTTGCCCCCTCTAACGGTGGGTTCACTAAAAGCGATAGCTGAGGAATGCCGCGAAGAACGCCATGATTTCCTCAATGCGTTGCACGCGTGTTCTACAGCAGGAGTCCTGTTGAATTACTTCTTCGCTGACATATGGAGTATGCTGAACACTTACATGTCAAGCGAATATACGTGTCATTGTTACAGGCCGGCGCATCACATTGAGGGTGGAAGGACCGCCCACAAGGAAGTTATGCGCAAGAAAAACTGCGTGAGCTCTCGAAGCAGACCGCCGTCGTTTCGGGTTTACGGCGGCGGCAGACGCATCCCGTCGCAGGAAGCGTGACCGTCCCAGACTCGTCCGCATGCGGCGCACTACAGTGGCGCCCCTCAGAGCGACAAGGACGGCGCAACCGAAACCGCGCTGGCCGTCTGTAGCTCGAGCGTATGCGGACAGACTCCTTGCATTCGCGCCAAAGGACAACACCGAGTGTGTCGTCTGGCGGCGCTCTCTTCTGAGAAGACTGAATTAATTGCTCTCGCGGTCACGTGCCCGCGATGGGAGGCTTGCCTGGGTTCAGTTTACACAAGGCTGCCGCGGCGGCACGGCGATGCGGACTCTTGGTGGGGCAGCATCGTTTGTGTGTACATCACTGCTGCAGCTTGCGATTCATCGGAATACGCAGCGCTTCTTTGGTGCAGCTTGGCAAGTGTGTCAAACCTCGTGCACCGATTGATGAGACAAACTGGGGCAGGCTTGAAAGGCTCAGAAGGATTAGGTGGCGTTAGGATGAAAATGAGGCAATAAACTTTGATAAGTGCTACATGTAAAGTTCACGAAACAAGTTCTGTTCACGATGAAACGACGGGGCACTGGTCAGCGTAAAGAGTTGTTTTTCAAGCAGAGATCAGGGTTCTTATATACTTACGATCCACGCAGTCTCTCTCTCGGCGTACTTTAAATTCGGTCTCACGACTGCTCATATTTTATATACCGAGCATCGCTCTCGAACCACGTTTTCCTATCGAGCAGAAATGCTCGTTATTGTTTAAGAATTGGTCACAAAAGTGATTTTGCTCTGTGTGGTCCAGTGAGAGACAACTTGGCGTCTCCTTTATGCTTTGCGGTCTCCTTCACTGAAGGGCTGCAAGAGATAGAGTGCGCGTGTGGAGCTGCAATACAACTCAAAAGCTTATAGCAACCAAGAAACGGAGGAACATTCAGTTGCTCACAGAGACGCGGTGGCGTGGTCACACCCTGCTCGACCGATATACATGCGTGCGTCTCACTGCCGTGACGCTTTTGCCTTCATTTTTTTTTTAAATTTTATTCTGTGTCGGCGCCAGCCACTGTTTACACTCTACCCGGGCGCGCAGCGTGTTTCAACCAATGCAGATTTCTTTCAACCAGCTGCCTGCACGTAAATAGCGTCCACGGCGGCTTCACGAAGACAGGTTGAATTGGTGCGCTGTTGGCTTTTGGCCGAGCGTCAAAGCTACCGAAGTCACACTCTAGGAATTTTTACAAATAAATGTTGCAAATTAATTTCAAGGATAGACGGAATTACGGGTGAGTGATTGCGAACCCATGCTGGCGAAGCACATGCGCATAATATTGGCAATGTGTGACGTTATGCGCGAGCGCACGCCTGTAATGTACGCGCTTGTGATTTAGACGTGTGCGAGCGAGTGTGCCATGTGCGTCGTTCTGGACGCTGATCAGTGCAGCCCACTGCACTCTGACACTCCCGTCGTGTCGAACTGTGCGGGCTGGAGAGACACTCCACCGCTGAAGCCTTTTCTTTCTGCCCTGTAGATACCCACGGATCGCAAGGGAGCAGGATTTCACTCAGGGGCGGAAATCATCAGGTCGGCTGACGCTGAGCGCGAGAAAGCAGTTTGCGAGCGGCTAAACATCCTTGGGCACCTCGGGCAGAAGCTTAAAGCCCCCTTCAAAAGTGAGCGCATCCTGCTATAGGCCAAGAAAGCTGTAAGAAACGTTAAAAGCAGCGCAGCGAGCGGTGGAAATGAAATAACGTAGTGGCACAAAAAAGGGATTAGGGAACGACCTCGCGTTAGTAATAGTCCAGTCAAATAGCAACGATCTGGAGATGTGACCGGTGGTTTATTAGTTTCACTGAACGGACGCCAGAGGTAGCGATACAAGAGCTCAGGTTAGTAATTTTGATGTAATAGGCCGCCCGGCCTGGAACGGGGCTCTGGGGGTCAGTGCCTTTGTCTCGTTTAAAGATGTACGGAAGGAGTGATGCTCAAAGACGGCAAATGTTGTAGTGGCGGCCGCGTCTTCGTTTTTCAAATTCCAGCAGACACACTCTCTAATGTTCAAAACTCATGTTCCTATCTGGCGTAGCGCCAATTGACGTTCCAGAGCTTTGAAAGACGTTCCAGAGCTCCAAAGATTGCTGCGGTTCTGATCAAGCTCTGACTAAGGAACGCCATGAATTGCATCGAAATACGCTTGGTTATTGCCCTGAACAAAATTTTTTAGAGCTGAAAACATTCTGAAAGTTTTGATGACCGCAACCTGTGGAACCCGGGGCGATGTCCAGAATGGCGAGAGCGCAGTGCAACGCTGTTGCAGGCTATCAGAGCGCCCTTACAAAAATGGTTTCTGTTGAACAGGAAGCCTAATGTTTCGAAAGGATCTCTATAGCAGTTCTCTGCCTATCGAACCAGCTCATTGAAAAGTTCATTCACCATTTAACGGGACTTGAATGTAAAATTTCGACAAGTACGCCGTCAAGAGGGATTCTATAAAATTGGCTCGGTAAGAGTTCGTAACGAGTCAAATTTTGTAGAGCTTGTTATTAGTCTTCACTATAGCAAAGTGGCTTGCTTGTCTATGATCATGGCTAAGGAATGCAGCGCGACAAAAACGAGGACAGGCGCTGACTACAACGCATTTGTTTAGAGCAATGAGCAGCTTTTTTAGTGCCATCCAAGACCTACGTGAAGACAGCAAGCGTGGGAAAACTATTTCACAAAAAAAAACACATCACTGCACGGAACACCAAGGAAGCACCACGAGGCGACGCCACGTCGGCCCCGAGTCAAACTGGTTGCCAAAGCAGGAGACCAGTGCGTGAGCACTCCGTCAGTTTTGCTTTCAGACAAGGAGCAGAGTTTTTGAGAACGATTGCAATATCGGCTCTGCTTTGTACTTTTTTTTTATCTATGACACAGCTTTCGTATCGTGCTTCGTATTGTTCTTCGACAGGCATCTTTGACACTGCTTTGTTCCGACTTTTCACTCAGTTTTCGCGGTGTTTTTTCCTTTAGTCTTTCTGTTTCGGTGAATTGCCTTGTGTTCCTTAGGCAGCCATAGCCGTTAACTTATCTTTGCTTCCGGTGTCTTTTGGCTCATCCTTGGTTTGTTTATAGTTTTTCCTTTGACTCGTGTCCGACGTTGCGTCGCCTCCTCGTGCTTCCTTGCTGTTCCGTGCAGTGATGTGTATTTTGTGTGAAACAGTTTTCCCACGCTTGCTGTTTTATCAGGTAACGTGGGTCCTGGATGACTTTAAGAAGGAACTTTGTGCTGTGAATAAATGCGTCGATAGTCAGCGCCTGTCCTGTCCACTTCTTCGTTCGTCCTCTTTATTCCTTAACCATGTTCACTATACCAATTCTTTCTGTTGGCGGTAAAAACGGATTCTGTAGAATTGGTGCACTGAGACTTCATAGTGAGTCAAATTTATAGAGCGTGTTTTCTGCCTTCACTGGGTGAACTCGCTCGATACAGGTGCGATAGACATATTTGGACTGTGCACTCTATGAATTATAAGCGTTAATAATGAGTCCATTGGATAATAATATTGCACACCCTTTCTGCAGGTGACATGCAGATGAAGCGTAGTGCGTAAGTTACTACACTTTGTCTTGGGCACATATCACGAAGGTTCGTCCGCATTGAAGCATCGGCGCCGACGCAATGGCGCGAGTTCTCTACAGCCTCGATCCAGAGCGTCTCATTGTCGCTCCGGCTTTGGTTATTGATATAATAGGCTGTCAATGATGCTGACATGACAAATGACCTGATGTCGCTGTGCGTACAGGCTTTGAGTCCTGTGACGCGTCGAAAAACTACGAAACCAGTCTGCGGATCGCCTTCAGGGGAGCAGCTTGCGGTACGAATACATTTGTCAAACGAAATCCTGGCTTTGTAGATCGCATTGTCGGCAAAGGCAATAAAGTCCCGGCACTAAAAAATTGTAATAATTGTGAACTGCAACACTGGCTGCCCCTCGCCCAGCGAAAAGAAGCTTAAATGTGCGGCCAAGTGTTTGTGAAAGCTTCGCGGAAGTCAAACTATCTCCGAAAGCGTTTCTCCGCTGTGACGAGGCGGAGATTGTATCTCTAGTGGACGATAGCCACTTAATAGACCTTTAATGTGGACCACAAAATTAGCAACGCTGGCACGTGGAGGAACACGCGAGGCACAGGGAGGTTGACTGGAAGTCCGAAAAGAAGGACGGGGCATGCTGCGTGATGTATCGAGCGTAAACGGGTACCTTGGTGCATCTTCAAGTGCAAAAAACAACGCGAAAGGAACCAAATTCATACGAGAAAGGAAATGACTAAGGATCCAGCGCCCGTATCGCGCGATTTTTTTCGTGCTTCTGACTTTTTTGCTCCTTTTGTCCAACTGTCTGCTGTCGAGCAATTCAAAGTGTGTTTACAGTTCTAAATGTCGACGTGCATTTTAGTTACGTGGGCCTTGCCCCGCTGACCAATTACAAAGCTACATGAAGCAGTATGCCAGGAATCCGTGCGGTAGAACTGAGTTTGCACCAGCATGTCGAAAATGTCGCTCTTTTTTTCTTTCCATCAAGCCTGCGGAGCGCGTTAGAAGCGTGACTGCAAGTCTTAGGAGAAGATACATACGGGATACACACAGATATCCGCTTCGCCCTGTCGGTGTTCGTGAGTGCGCGCTTCGGCGAAAGCGGAATACGCACGAGAGGCGTTATCTAATCGCGCTTGTTAACGAGGCCAGTCCTTCGCCCAGTTAGATAAGAGGCAGTCTCCCTCGTCGGCAACCTTACCGCGAGCAGCGTTGGACGCTCCTCTGTAGCCTTCGCCTAATCGGCCGAGGCGGGCCCGTATACGCTGACACGCGCGCAGATAGCAGCGATGGTATGCAAGAAACGTCCTGTTTACTGGACCGTGGCTGCGGCGTCAAAGGGGAAATATTACGTCACTGCTTGACGGGACGGAATCGTCGCTCCTGTGATGTCCAGTGCCACTAAACCTACTTTCTGCGATGTGCAAAGAAGGAAGCCAAAAAATGGAACGGTCAAGGCGCGATGACTTGAACCCAGTTCTTTCAGACCGTCAGCAAGACTGCGTAGCCTGTTTGGCAGTCCTCTCTGGGAAGGCAGTGAGCGGCGTCACGTTCCTGCCTCAGATCAGCGATGCCGGACAGCCTGGGGCTGGGCAGTGTGAGGCGAGTACTTCCAGCATGCAGCAGATCCGACAGCGGTTGAACTTTTTGTTCACACTGACATTATTGTGGTTGTTGTTTGGAGGCTGTTCTATCCTCAGTATGGGTAATAAACCTCCATCAGTACAGTGTTGGGTAACTGCCACTCTTGCGTTAATGCTTATTGATCAATATTATACCGAGCTCTCGCTTTTCCGCTGAACCGCGTGCATACGCACTATCAAGTTCCCGGGACGTGTTCTGTTGCAAAAATGTTTATTGTAGCTCTGCTTTCGCGATCCATTCGCGTGGTATTGTGTCTAGCGCGTAGATTATGTACGTACCACACCAGCATACTTCAGGCGACTGGATAAAGAGGCTGCGCCGAAACAATTTTTTTTTTCCGCATAATCGCGTCGCGTGATTTTTTGTTCGCGACGTTATGTAAACCACGTGTAGTGCGTGCCCGCCCTATAAACAGTGTATCGGCATCATATGGCCGACCAACCTTGCTAAGCCCTATGATATATGCAACGCCCTTCGTTCTGGGTAAAAACCCGGCTTTATCCAATTTTTTCACCTCAGGTTTCCTGGAAAAAAAGCGGTAAACATGATTTCTGCCCGAAAATGGAAACTCATATAAATGTAGTTTATCAGTGCACCAAGCGCAGAAACTTGTCGATGCCTTGTACTTATTGCAAAGCGGTTGTTCAATTCTTTGTTGATGGTTTTCGGTATCTTGCTGTGTGTCTTGCCCACGCCATGGGCTAACTTAAGTAGAAGTTGGAAAATTAGGTCTTAAAATTATAAGACATGACCGCAGGTGATGGCCGAACGTCATAGTAGGTATTTGTGTATGAAGCGGTATGCCCACGCTGTTGGTATTGATTGGTTGCTGCAGGTATAGTGTGCTTCGAACGGCCGCTGTGTTGCTGAGCGAACCTTGTCGCAGTGTAGGCAGGTAAGTCTAACGCCAACGCACAAGTGGGCCAAATGGCGATGGTAACGTACGGCGGAGTAATGTGTAAAAAGTCAGAAAGAAGGACTGTCATGTCACTCAATAAAGAAAACACATAATAGTCGTTCAGAGACTCACTGGCATCCGTCCAACCGGGAGGAACTGTTCCAACTGCCAAGTTTCTGTAAAATTTGTTTTGCGTTCTTATGTAGCCGCACGTCTGCGTTTGTGCAGATGCTAATGAATAATTGCTTTTCTTATAACGGAAGCCGGATTTGTACCCGAAGGCGACGAAGTAAACTGAAAGCGCCACACATTTACCTCCCGAATTCCAAAAAAAAAATAGCATTGGTGTTACTACTGTTGAACCTTTTTACAGAGCAAAAGCTGTGGAGTAACGGGCAACTAGGCGCGGCTTGGCGTCTGTAACGTTGAGTGCGTTCCGGACTACTTCGCTACTCGCTTAATTGAAACGCCGCAGCGGTGGACCAGTGGTTATGGTGCTCGGCTGCTGACTCGAAAGACGCGGGTTCGATTCCGGCCGCGGCGGTCGAATATCGATGGAGGCGAAAATCTGTCTGTCTGTTGTTGCCAGGAAGAAAGAAAAGGAAAGTGCACAGGCCTGCCCACTGGCTCAAGCCGAGCCCCAATCGCTACCACGTGCTGATAGTAGAAGAGTTGAAAGATGTGATAGAAAGGATAGTAAAGACGCGCTAAAGACAAGGCCGATCCCGGAGGTAGTGCAATACCGGGCCAACCGATGGCGGGAGTGAAGCATCCTTCAAACTCTCCGCCACATTTCCAGAAATAAGTCCCATTGGACCCGTAACAGATACTCTACGGGGTCCGGACATTCGCGAAATTCTAGAGGCCCGTGTACTGTGCGATGTCAGTGCACGTTAAAGAACTACATACATACATACATACATACATACATACATACATACATACATACATACATACATACATACATACATACATACATACATACATACATACACGCATACATACATACACGCATACATACACGCATACATACACGCATACATACACGCATACATACATACACGCATACATACATACACGCATACATACATACACGCATACATACATACACGCATACATACACGCATACATACACGCATACATACATACACGCATGCATACATACATGCATGCATACATGCATGCATACATGCATGCATACATGCATGCATACATGCATGCATACATGCATGCATACATACATACATACATACATACATACATACATACATGCATGCATGCATGCATACATACATACATACACGTAGTAATTTCACCGAAAACTTACTTCGCTACTCGCTTAGTTGCGATATCTGTAATTTGCATACTCACAATCAAAGTATTCATGCACGGTTCAGCACATATCTCGGAGACGTTTATGAGACATCCGTGCATTCACTAGACGCGCCTTCATTCACTTCCAAGAGTCCAACGTTTCTTTTTCCGTGACCGCTCCCATCCAGTTATCAGAGCATCCTTGCAAACTAACTTTGCGAACCTTCTTCACACCGTAGTGATCTCTTCTAATTTTATCGAACAGCCCATATTATTTGGTTTTATGAAGGTAGTTATTACTTAGTGGGTTTTTCTGGCAGTTCGCTTTTCTTATGAATACTTATTTTGTGTTTCACGTAAAAATTTATACGAAGAATTGATACCTATGCTCTTTGTGCCCCATTTTATCAGTCTCTCTAATTGCATTGGTAATGATGTGCTGACACGATTGCGTAAAATGCCGATTTCGCCTTGTACTAAAATGCTTTTTTTTTAACTTCACGCCGAAGTTTTATCTCTTAAAATATGGCTTCACAAAAAAAGTAGTTTTGTTTCTTTTGTTAATTGTCCCCTATGTGACGCACCTGAAGCCATCGAACACTGCCTTATTGGCTGAAAAGACGCGATATTATATTGGGACGTTCTACAAAGGACACCGAAGAAAGACTTTGTTTTGAATTCTCACAGTGTGCGTTGCCTAATGGCCACCCAAAATGACCACGGATCTTTGACATGATTTCCCTGCTCGGACTGCACAGCCTGTGGAAAACGCGCATATTGGACCGGAATGCTGAGCCTGTCGTCTCCCCCCGCACACATTTCGGGCAGATGGATGCACCAAGCGAAAATCACTTAGGAAGACCGTGACTATCAATCAGACTGGTTCCCGTTGTTGATGTCTTTTCTTGCCATCGTTTTAGTTCAGTTGTGTTAAGACGTGTGTTTTAGTTGTGTTGTGTTGTGGTGTGGCGTGGTGTGCTAATGAGCTAATGCCCATATATGCGGAATTGGTAATTCTCTGTTTTGCACTCATAGATCTCTGGGAGTCGTCACACCACCCCTGGCGCATTGGCGCGGCTGTTATACCAGGTCTTTCAGGGGAGACTTTCAGTAATTCTCAAAAATAGGTTCCAAAATCGACAGCTTTTACTACTCCCCTCCGTAGCTTCTTCGCCGTGTGCGCGAGTTTGACCTTGAACTGAGGAGAAAACACTTGACAGCGACGTCACTCAGCCGCCGCCGCCGAAACCGAACGCTCGCCTTTGCCTAGTCACGTGACCACCATGACGTCACTCAACCGCAGCTACGCCCGAGCCGTGCACTCGCTCTGTATACATAGCCTCCGCTGCCTCTTTGAAACAGCTCTCGACAATTAAGCGGCAGCAGTCGTCATTATGATCCAGGCGAGACGCCTCGCGAACTGTCTGCGTCTCAGGGGTTGCGAAGACGACAGGCCGAATCCGATCATCCGGTGGGGGTAGCTCGCCGAGAGGCTGCCGCACAGAGACGAAGAGAGTAACCAAACCGAATGCTAAGCCTGGTACACCTTGGCTAAACGTCAGTCATTACCACCAAGCGACAACCAAGTCTAGCGAAGCTTTACCAGGTCTAATTTTCAAGCTTTTTCTTTGGTTATAAACATAGGTTTAGCCGGGTTAAACCTGAGCTTCATTTTTTTAGGTAAAAAATATGGCTTTTTCAGCATTGTATTACCTATGCTGGCGGACACCAAAAAACCGCTGAATCGCCTTAAGTAGTATTCTGGTTGACTAATTTTAATAATGAACTTTTTAACTAGTAGACTTAGGCGCCTAGTTGCAATTAGAGATTTGTAGCCGGTTGTTGTTAATAGCCATATCAGTTTTTAAATTTCGAAAGCGCGATTATCCTTGGCGCTGTGGCTGGACAAAATTTGGCGTTTTTACTAGTTACGTGCACTTGAAACGTTGCTTTGCCAGCATGCTTCTCTAAAGCGCATGTATTTTGGCACGTTCTAGGTAAATAATTAAAAAAACAAAAAAGCGGCACGTCTTAAAGGAGCCTCAGCCAAGATCATTAAATGCACATTGCTGTAATCTCGTACTAACCAATGAAGACAACCTCCCGAACATTAACAAAATAAAATAAAACTTGTGCATCGTAGAACAAAGTGACCTCCTTTCCAAACTTTTCTCAACGGTCCTCCAGGTAGCGTACAGAAGGCCCAAAATTTACAGAATCATTCAACAATTAACTCACCAAGGCCTGTCAGTTGCGACCATGCGGAAAAAAGCCGATGCCAAGTTTGTAAACACATGCAAACAGCGCTCGCTAAAAGCAGACATTCAAATTTGAAACGTTTTATCCCGAAACAGTTAAAATGCGATTCCAGAAACGCTGTTTACTTGGTGCAGTGTGGCCGAAGAGACAATTCCTTGCCATTTAGATTTAACAGGGAGCTTGCACGAGCGCCGGCGGCGCTATGCGTTGTGGGAAGTCCGCCATCTTGCCGTCCTAGGCAGCACTCGACGCCGAGCAGCCTGCACCGAGTGCCAACAGTCCGCCAAGCAAACGCGTGGGGCCGCCCCTACGTGTGTGGAAGATTTATTTATTTATTTTATTTATTGTACTAGGCTATGTCGGCGGTTTCGTGCCATCAAAGCGTGTCCGCGAGAATTGCGGGGAACTAGAAAGAGAGGACGTCTAAAAAGTGGTTGTAATCGAAGGATGATGATGTGAGGATGCGGCGCAAAACATTTGGGGACGATCGGATGAATAGTTAATTGCAGCTAAAAATGTGAAAAAATTGGCCGTGGCTAGGACAAAAGCGGCGCCAAATTTTGAAACGCGGAAAGTATAGTACCACGTTACCAAAAGTGTGGGCGGAGCCAACGCGCGGCGCCAGATTTGAAAGTTTGGAACGAAGCGTGGTGGCAAATTAGACAAATTCCACAAATGCTGAGGCAAATAGGAGCACATAGAGGCGACGAGTGCCGAGGAGACGTCAATGCTTTCGCATTACTCCAATGCGCGTTACCGCAGCGATCTCGAATTTTTTACAAATACAGCTAATAGCATTTGAGATTGTGGCAGGAGGGCATAGTTAAGTCAGCGAGAGAGCGGTCTAGTATTAACGAGAACGTTCAACAGCTCAACATGTTGAGAAAAAGCAAAAACGGTACAACGCATATACAACAATCTATGACTCAAACAATGAATTAATGCATGAAATAAAGCTATTGTCGGTAGCATTATACAAAGAATAACAATATGTGGAAGATGGTGCTACTTTTTAGAATATACAGACACGTAAACAAATATTATCAACGCAAAGCCATTGACATAGTATAGTGTAATTATTTTCGCAACACTGAATAGATTAAATAAGATGTTTTAACATATCACAAAAAACTACATAACCATAGGTATAATAACAGAACAGAAACAGTCCGGAGTTAATACCGCCACATGGTGTCAGCATCAATGCTAACTTTTGTCATTTTTGTCATTGGTGTGCTATTAGTAATGGATAGATTAAGGCTGTTCCATTCTCTAATTGCTAATGGGGAAAATGAGTATTTGAAGCAGTCGGTATGCAAATGATACTCACTTAACACATGTGAATGTTTATGACGCGTTGATCTTGCTTTGGAAAGTGAAATGCGTTTAGTAGCGCCTAATTTTTGATGTCGACTAATTAGTTGAAACATTATTTTTAACCGTGTTAGTTTAGCACCAGTCTGAGATGATTTGATTCCTTCTGCTCTCATTATTTCAGTAGGCGAATCAGTTATTTCGTATATGTTAAATATTGATCTGACTGCTTTTTTCTGAACTGCTTCAAGTTTGGTTATATCTTGATTAGTATAAAGAAACCACACGACGTTAGCATGCTCGAGGAGATGTAAATAAGGCACTGTAGGCTAATAGCTCAGTTTCAGAAGGGGCTGATCAGAGGCGTCCTTTAATAAAAAAAGAGACCTTTTATAGCTGTTGAGGTGATTCCTTCCACGTGAACGTTACACGTGAGGTCATGGGTAAATAGTACGCCTACATACTTGTCTTCAGTTATTGCAGTAAGTCATTTATAGTGGACTAAGAGTAGGAGTTATGCTTCTCCCTACAAACTGTCATAATAGCAGATTTAGTAGCGTTAAGTGTCACCTGCCAGTCGGTGCGCCATTGAGTTATAGTTTCAAGTGCATTTATGTTAAGAGCTCCATGATCCTGTATTGTAATAATTTCCCGTTAAATTATGAAATCATCTGCGGACAGTGTTATATTAACGTTAAGATTAGTCTCTAGATCATTTATAAAAATTAGACAGGGAACAGGCGCCAAGACGCAACCCTGGGGTACACCAGACACAACATTTACTGTATTGGAGGCTTGATTATTAATTTGAACAAATTGTGTTCTCTCTGATAACTAGTTGCTAATCTATTTAACTATAGAACCATGAGCTAGTGTCGATTCTTGTTCATTAATTAGTTTAATGTGCGTAACCCGGTCAAATGCCTTCGAAAAATGTAGTATAAGATCGGTTTGTTTTTGTCTGTCTATGCTGTCGGATAAGTTGTGAACTAAATCTAATAACTCTGTTACTGTACAAAGGCCTTGGCAGAATCCGTGCTGAAATGGGGATAGTATGCTTAGGAAAACTTTTATGTGTTCTAGGGTGATGTGTTCAAGTACTTTAGAGGCTGCATAGGTTATGCAGATAGTGACGTCAGTCCTGTTTCCTGTATTGTGTACTGGAATAATTTTGGCTTTTTTCCATTCCTTTGGAAGAGTGCACGTTGACAGGGATTTATTGAAAATTAAGCACAAATACATAGCCATCCACTCAGCGTATCTTTTTAAAAATATATTTTGGATTTTACCTGGCCCTGCTCTCTTTTTTATGTCTAGGTTTAGTTACAGGTTAAGCACCCCACTCTCAGCTGCAGTTAGTGATTCAATGTGCGTCGCCGTTTCTGAGCTCAGTTGATTGACTACATCATTATCGTTAGTAAAAACAGACGCAAAATAATTATCATGGGTAAATAGTACGCCTACATACTTGTCTTCAGTTATTGCAGTAAGTCATTTATAGTGGACTAAGAGTAGGAGTTATGCTTCTCCCTACAAACTGTCATAATAGCAGATTTAGTAGCGTTAAGTGTCACCTGCCAGTCGGTGCGCCATTGAGTTATAGTTTCAAGTGCATTTATGTTAAGAGCTCCATGATCCTGTATTGTAATAATTTCCCGTTAAATTATGAAATCATCTGCGGACAGTGTTATATTAACGTTAAGATTAGTCTCTAGATCATTTATAAAAATTAGACAGGGAACAGGCGCCAAGACGCAACCCTGGGGTACACCAGACACAACATTTACTGTATTGGAGGCTTGATTATTAATTTGAACAAATTGTGTTCTCTCTGATAACTAGTTGCTAATCTATTTAACTATAGAACCATGAGCTAGTGTCGATTCTTGTTCATTAATTAGTTTAATGTGCGTAACCCGGTCAAATGCCTTCGAAAAATGTAGTATAAGATCGGTTTGTTTTTGTCTGTCTATGCTGTCGGATAAGTTGTGAACTAAATCTAATAACTCTGTTACTGTACAAAGGCCTTGGCAGAATCCGTGCTGAAATGGGGATAGTATGCTTAGGAAAACTTTTATGTGTTCTAGGGTGATGTGTTCAAGTACTTTAGAGGCTGCATAGGTTATGCAGATAGTGACGTCAGTCCTGTTTCCTGTATTGTGTACTGGAATAATTTTGGCTTTTTTCCATTCCTTTGGAAGAGTGCACGTTGACAGGGATTTATTGAAAATTAAGCACAAATACATAGCCATCCACTCAGCGTATCTTTTTAAAAATATATTTTGGATTTTACCTGGCCCTGCTCTCTTTTTTATGTCTAGGTTTAGTTACAGGTTAAGCACCCCACTCTCAGCTGCAGTTAGTGATTCAATGTGCGTCGCCGTTCCTGAGCTCAGTTGATTGACTACATCATTATCGTTAGTAAAAACAGACGCAAAATAATTATTCACTTAATTGACCATCTCAAGGCTCTCTTCTTTTGAGGCTGGGTTTTCAGTTTGTCTTTTGGGCTTTAGGTAACACCAAAATTTCGATGGGGACGTTCTTATGAAATAATTGAGTGGTATTAAAGTAGTGCAGTTTAGAAGCCTTTATTGGATGCCTCATGGTCTTCGTTGCAGGGGTAAGATTGGTGCTTGTTTTTGCGCGAGTTTTCAACTGTAGACGTCAGCAGTTTCGTCAGCGACGGGTGCGTCCACGCTGTGGCCGAAAGATGGGGCGCGCTATGAGGAAAAGGCACCATTCACGCTACGCGCGCATGATTGCACCGTGGATGGGGGCCGCCTGTCGACGTCGTCGCAATTCATGAATTTCTAGTTCGGAGAGCTACATTTGTCACTCCGCAGCAAGCAAAGACCAGAGAAGCAGTTGAAGGACATAGCACTCACAAGTGGATGCATACGCAAGCCATGCGTGAAGACGGTCACAGCCGACAGCGTGATCCTCACAACACAGGCAAAGGTTCTTCTCGCTGTTTATGTGGACTATGGTGTGCGCGCACGTCAAAAGCAGTCACTCATAGGCAGCGCTAACACCTGGCTGCCGGCCAGCGATGGGATCGTGCTTTGCGACGGTGATAGCGCGATTTATTTGGGGATTTCAAGGCATAACGCAGGTGCGGCAATGGGTCCCAGTCGGGGCTGCAATCGTCTAAAAGTTTCGGCAGTGGACCTGAAAAATGCAGGCGCGTAACCAAGAATGGTCAGTGTCCGCCGCAATTCTAAACTTTTAAGTGCATTCGAGGCGCTAATGTCTAAAAAACTGCTGATACGCGTCGCCAGGTACCCACATACCTGCCTTGCGACTCGTAGAACGCTGGGGTGCAGTAAATATATCGGCTATCAAACTCGCCGTAG
The DNA here is from genome assembly GCF_052857255.1 of Amblyomma americanum. Taxonomy (NCBI): domain Eukaryota; kingdom Metazoa; phylum Arthropoda; class Arachnida; order Ixodida; family Ixodidae; genus Amblyomma; species Amblyomma americanum. The sequence continues at coordinate 1,439,240 of NC_135498.1, forward strand.
TCGCAGATCGTTTACGCAGATCACACGGAGTGGCGTCAACAGACTTGTTACTTGTCCGGACTGGCGTCGATCTCGCGTCTATTAATTCGAGCGAGCCATTCGCGCAGGCGTCGCTCTGACTGCATACCCGCACTCGTGGCGGAGTATTTATTTATTTATTTTATTATTTATTTATTAATACTGCAATCCCAGGAAGGGATTTTCGCAGGGTGAGCATACAGAAAATAGGTAAGTACAAATATTAAGAAAAAAAAGTACAAAGGCCACAAATTAATAATAAGCAACGAAACACAACAGCAAAAATGAAAGGCTCAATGACGTAACACAACAAAAAAGTACACTAAGGTTTGGGGCATATAAATACACTACTATCAAGTCATCAGTGAACATGGTCAACAGGGAATTAATTAAATGAAGAAAGAGCACCAAAACGATCACAATATTAAATTCAGTTCAAGAATCGGAACCGGGAATGCATGACAGATGACATTATTGTGCACTGAGGTTGCCGATGAATGATGTTACAGATAGCTGTAAGACTTCGTCGTTAGTAAGTTGATTCCACTCCGTTACTGTTCGCGGAAAAAAAGAATATTTAAAGCAGTTATTACGCTGGGTGAAAGGGGTGATTGTAAGATTGTGACGTTGTCTTGTAGAATAACCTGAAGAGAAAGATATTAGTCCATCAATGTTAATTTTAAAATGACCTTTGACCAATTGGTATAAGAACTTTAGTCGAGAAACGCGATTCCTTTCGGTTATAGATATTAAAGCAGCCCTGTTTAAGAGGTCACTTACTGATGTGCGTCCATAGCTATTGTAAACAAAACGTACTGCTTTCTTTTGTATTTTTTCAATTTTATTTACGCTATCCGGAATAACCTCCTGCCTTTCGCTTAGGCTGTTGCAGTTTCCACGCGCTACGCGACCGTGTAGACCTGGCTGTTCGTGTTGCACGTGCGGTGGCTGCGTCGACTGCTGCCCAGGACGGCACGATGGTGGACTACCCAGAGTGCCCAGCGTTGCCAGCGTTCGTGCAAGCTCGCTGTAACCACCGCTCACATGCTCAATCCCTCCCCAGCCTCTCTTTTTCCAACACCTCCGCGAAAAAGGCCATGAGTTCGATAAACTCATAGTAACAGTATTACAAAGCGTCTTCAGAAGCTTATATTTTTTTTTTAAATTTAGAACTCTGCAAGCGTGCATAAACGGAAGCAACGGCACGCTCTCCACTCTTCAGAGGTCAGAGACCTACGAAAATTCCAACTCTAATACACACAGCACCCCTGACTGCATCGTCTTAGCTAATGCCCCTTTTGCATGCCACATCTGGAGAGTTATTAGTCATGTCCACCTGACGTTTAACTCACCTTCCTGTTTCACTTCCTGTTTAACTCACGCCGCTCTCTCATACAGTTCGCAGTCACCGAGACTAGCGGCAAGGTGTTTCCTGCGAAGGCGAAAACAAACTTCACTAATGATGGGTGGCTAGACCTACTTCTGTGTTTACCAATCTATTAACAGCTATGAAAACACTGCAGGCAAGGTGCCGAGCCAGGCAAAGTTATCGCTTTCCTCGGAGGTAGTGCATCCTTGCAGCAGGTCTACTGGAAATCGGTCCATTGAGGAACTAAATTAATGAGGGGGAACTGGGAAAGGCACAACATGTCTGGGATGTTGACATCGCAGCTTCCTGTGGTGATTCGGGCTGCCGACGTGGTGGCCAAGAGAGACGTGAATGTTCCGAGTGGGACCGCGCCGGGGTGCAGGGACAGGGGGTCCAAATTCACTTGCCTCGTGAAAGTTTTGGGTCGTCCAACTTCGTTTCTTGCTTTTTGCGTGTGTGTTTGTGTGCTGTGGGTGCGACGTCCTACCACTCAGAGGTTTGATGTATGTGATACAGAAAGTGGTTTAAATTCTTGTATATTTCTTGCATTTCACAGCGTCGCAAAACCCTTTCTGGAGTTAAAAGTATTTGTCATTAAATAGAAAAATGCAACCAAAACGTTACGTGAGAGAACAGGCCGTTGGGAGTCACTTAATTGGTGCCTCCATGAAATAGCTAAAATAAAAGTCCTCTAACTGTGGAACATTCCTTGCTTATGAATAACAAACTGGCTCTTGATCCTGCACTCTAGTTATCATTTTTAGCTACACGCATCATACGGCACCATCATCCCGGTTCACTCACCACGTACTTTGCTAGAACTGGCACATTTAAAATTTCCTTTTTTTTCCGTGTCCATAAGCGAGTGGAATTCACCGACACGATGAATGTCAGCGCGTAGTCATTCTGCATGCCTTCTTTCTCTTTTGTACTTGTTGACCTTGGATCTGTAATAGCTACATATGTATTTGTTCTGCTTGGATTTGTAACATGGTCTGCAGTATATAATAAATGTTCAGCCACGGCCAGTGTGAAGCGGCGCGCGCCGCCGCTCTTCGAGTCCTGCCGTGACTCGGCAAGAAATGCATCGTGTTTTTGCATGCTTAGAGCTATGCTTCTCTGAGGGGAATACACATAAAGCAAAGCAGTGTCAGTCCTCAGGACGGAGAGCATTAACATCTGTGCGTGGCAAGAATGCGTTCTTCGCGATTCTACCTGACCATTCACATATAGCGGAGGTAAGGGACACGGCTGATTGCATTATCTGGGTCATTCAGACACTTGTTTCTCAACCTGTAGGGCCATTTAATCTGATTAAGTTGAACTGCGCTGCCGGATGTTGCAATGCCGTGGGGACTGCAACAACATCATGGCTGCTCGGAATCGGTGACCAGCCTGAAAGAAATTGAATTTAAATGCAGCAGCGGTGACGCAGAGGCGGTGTGAGGACTTGCAATGCGTTGAAATCTGCAGAAAAAGTAAATGGCTGCGGCTTAGCTCGCCTAGGCCCGGTTAAGCAAGCGAAAGCTTAGCCAACCGAACGATAGGGCCAGTCGAACGTCCCGTACTGCGAGCACCCGCTGCCGTCGTTTCGTCATCAGTTTCCGAAGCTCTCGGCGAAGTCGAAGGCCCATTGCCGCCTCTATGCAAAGCTCGTCGCCGCCGTCTTTCGGCATCCTTCTCCCGGCGTTCAGCTGGCCGAAGTTGCCGTTCCTCACTCTTTTCCGCTTTTACTCATTAGCAAGCCGAACGACATCTGCAGGGCGGTCCGACGCAGCTTTCCGCTTCCGCCACTGGGACCGCGCCCGCTTCCACGCTAGGAGGACAGTATTTCTACGTGCCCGCGGGGCTCTTTCAGTGATGGGCGGACGAGGCAGACCTGTTGTCGTTTAATGCGTGTCTCTGGACGAGAGCCACTGCTGCCAGCAAGCGAGGCGGTGGGTTCGGGGAATGGAGAGCACTGCATCAGAGCAGCAGGGCCATCCTCCGCACTCGGGGTGGAGAAGGAGGGCGGACTGCCGCACGTGGTCGTGCCCGTTTTGATATGCGTAGTTGTGGCTGTCAGCGTCGTTTTCAGTGGACACCTCAGCCGCGCCGTAAGAGGAAGGGGTTGAAACAAGGTATAGAGACAGTTGAGGACTACGAATAAACTCCGTCTACCCGGAGGCGCTTAACATCGCGCACAGCATGGGAGCGTCTTTTCGTCTCCATCGAAGCGGGGCCGTCGCGGCCTGACTAGCATTGCGTACGAAAGCGTGGTGCTCTATGAAATAATCACACCTGATCCATAGCCTTTTTGTGCATCATGGAGACTGCCCCATCCTTCGTGCAACAGTCCAAGTGTCCGCCCAGTGTGAGAATGCTACTGCAGGGTTTTATAGCTACCAATAACCAAGACGCAGACGGGCAGTCTGTGCTTGTCGCTGCTTTAGACGGACGTACGCAGCTTGCGCAGAGAAACGCTCGCGTCCGGACCTACCACGGCCGTTCGTGAAACAATGCTAGGCTATCTGGGTTGGGCGCTGCCCTAGGAGCGACGTCAGTGCCGGAGCTGGCATGCACGTGAAGGGTGGCGCTTTTAGGCGAACGACGCTCCAAGGGTTCGCAGCCACATGGTCTGGGCCTGCCGACACGAAGATATCATAGATCCGACCTCATATCAATGGGAGGCCGCCCTGCTCAACTCTGCATCGGGCAAGCAGCGCAAGCAGTATGATGCTGAAATGGGGCTCCCAGACACGACTCCTCCCGTTTTGGACAAGGCTCGCAAGCGGAGCAGGGTGGTCTGCCGAAGCGACCATAATTTGTTATTTGGGCTATGAGGGACGCTCTTTGACATGAGCTCACATCGAAACACAGCCGCCGGGATCGCGTCTGCCTGTGCGGGTCCTCAATTACGGGCTCGCCGAGTAGAACGCGCCCATTCAAAATCTCAAGTTGATCCACCTGCACTGGTGGTGTAGTTGCCACGCGAACTAAATGATAAATGCCTAAATCATTCGCAAAAGCACATTGCTGCTAGCGCTCATCGTCCGCACTGCCACCCTTGCGAGTCCCCAAGCGCATACTGCATTAAGCGCCGTCAAGTGAGCAGCCCCCATGGAAAAAGAAAAACTGACAAGCTCTTCGGCCAGCTCAGTAATGGACAGCCGAATGCCGAAGATCTAGAAGAGGGGCTTCAAACGAAGTCTCTGAGAAGCGCCATCTTTCGTGGCTGGCTACATTCAGAGGCGTGCGAACGACCATGGCTGCTGGGCTCCACCTTTACTGGCAAAAAAGGCCGAGAGATGGAGCGCAGTGTTGTCGGCATCAACGATGCATTCACTGCTTGAACGGCTAGCAGACGACGCAGTGCCGCTACTGTGCAGCGAGCAGACGGCGGCACGGAAGGCCGGAACCGAGAGCTATAGGCACTGAATTAAGAGCTCGCAGTTGTGCGCAGCGTTGACAAAAGTAATTGGCCGCAATTAAGCAGCGCGCGTTTAATTGGCCGAGGCCGTAAGAGAACGCCTCCGACTGCCGAGGCGGCAACGGCACGCGCTGCCGCCTGTTGCCACGAGGAGTGCACGGAGCGGAGCAGCAGTGAATAATAATAATAATAATTGGTTTTGGGGGGAAAGGAAATGGCGCAGTATCTGTCTCATATATCGTTGGACACCTGAACAGCGCCGTAAGGGAAGGGATAAGAGAGGGAGTGAAAGAAGAAAGGAAGAGAGAGGTGCCGTAGTGGAGGGCTCCGGAATAATTTCGACCACCTGGGGATCTTTAACGTGCACTGACATCGCACAGCACACGGGCGCCTTAGCGTTTTTCCTCCATAAAAACGCAGCCGCCGCGGTCGGGTTCGAACCGGGGAACTCCGGATCAGTAGTCGAGCGCCCTAACCACTGAGCCACCGCGGCGGGGGAGCAGCAGTGAAGCCGAGGCTCTTTTGGGGACTTGCGAGTGCGCGCCCGGGTAATCACGGTAACTGCTGATGCGCCGAGGCTTAAAACTTCTGTCGCATCACATTGGCGCGAAGCTTTCCGATAGCGAGGATCACGATTGCGCGGCTGTTCTCACAGCGAACCTCGTCCTGCTCGCAACCGTGTGTTGGCTGAATTTAGTGCGCAGAAATTAGTTTGACGTGGCTTTCCAGGCTGCATATTTTGTATTGGAGGAAAATATGAGAAATCAGTGCGTGGCAAAGGTGAGATGAATTACAGGCTTAGGAAGTGCTCTAAGAATGGCAGACCGCAAATTGAAACGAAACGAAAAAAAAAAAAAGAACCGTGTTCAAAGCTCGCATTCTGTTTGATGTCTGTCTCCTTCCATTTTCCCCTTTAAACTACAACCTAGTTAAGGCATTCATTTTATGTGGAACTACGCTCTTTGTCAAAAACCTCAGCATCTTCACAACAGAACTTTGTCCAAGGAAGGCCTGTCCGCCAAACAGATGCGGTTCTCGGGAGCATGCGAACAAAGCAGTATTCACTTGTCGGAAGGGGCGTCACCCAGGACTCATCAATATCGTCAGCCCGACTATACCCACTGCAGGGCAAAGGCCTCTCCCATGTCTCTCCAATTAACCGTGTCTTTTGCCAGCGGCGCCCACCCTATGCCTGCAAATTTCCTAATCCCGTCCGCCCAGCTAACCTTCTACCGCCCCCTGACACGCTTGTCTTCTCTTGGAATCCACTCCGTTACCCTTTAGGGCCAGCGGTTATCTTGCCTTCGCATTACATGCCCTGCCCAAGCCTATTTCTTCCTCTTGATTTCGACCAGGATGTCATTAACACGCGTTTGTTCCCTCACCCATTCTGCCCGCTTCCGGTCTCTTAACGTTACACCTATCATTTTCCTTTCCATGGAGTACCGGCAAGGTACCGGCTGTTGTACACTTTTCTTTTGAGGGATATTGGGAACCTGCTATTAATGATCTGAGAGAACCTGCCATATGCGCTCCACCCCATTCTTATCCTTCTAGTTATTTCCCTCTCATGATCCGTATCAGCCGTCACTACCTGCCCTAAGTAGACGTATTCCGTCACAACTTCTAGGCTCTCGCTGCCAATTGTGAACTGCTGTTCCCTTGCTAGACTGTTGAACATTAATTTGGTTTTCTGCATGTTAATTTTTAGACCCACCGTACTGCTTTGTCTGTCTAACTCATTGATCATGATTTGCAGCTCATCTCCTGAGTGACTCAGCAAGGCAAGTCATCAGCCAATCTCAAATTATTTAGGTATTCTCCAGTAATTTTTATCCCCAACTGTTCCCAATTCAGGCCTCGGAATACCTCCTGTAAACATGCGGTGAATAGCATTGGCGAGATCGTGTCTCCTTGCCTGACGCCCTTCCTTATTGGAATTTTATTGCTGACTTTATGGAGGACTATAGTAGCTGTGCAGTTGCTATATATATCTTCCAGTATTTTGACATACGGCTCTTCTGCCCCCTGATTATGCAATGCCTGTACGACTGCTGAGGTTTCCACTGAGTCGAATGCTTTCTCGTCATCAACGAAAGCTATATATAGAGGTTGGTTATATTCTGCGCATTTCTCTATCACCTGATTGCGAGTGTGAATATGATCTATTGTGGAATATCCTTTACGAAAGCCCGCCTGATCATTTGGTTGATTAAAGTCTAAGGTTGCCGTGACTCTATTAGCGATTACCTTAGTAAATACTTTGTAGGCCACGGATAGTAAGCTGATTTGCTTGTAATCTTTCAAGTCCTTGGCGTCTCCCTTCTTATGAATTAAGATAATGTTTGCATTCTTTCAAGCTTCTGGTACAGTCGAGGTCCTAAGGCATTGCGTATACAGGGTGGGTAGTTTTTCTAGCATATTCTCCCCTCCGTCTTTCAGCAGATCTGCTGTTGCTTGATCCTCACCGGCTGCTTTTCCCCTTGGCATTGATCCTAAGGCTTTCTTTATTTCCTCTTTCGTTACTGGCGGGATGACGCATTGCTGTGCGCTACTGTCTCTATCATTAACGTTCTGATTACATTCGCTACTGTATAGATTTGTGGAACTCTTCGGCTACTTTAACTATCTTATCCATATTGCTAATGTCATTGCCCTCCTTGTCTCTTAACGCATACATCTGGTTTTTACCTATGCCTAGTTTCCTATTCACCGCTTTTAGGCTACCTCCGTTCTTTAGAGCTTGCTCGATTCTCTCTATATTAAACTTCCTTATGTGGGCTACCTTGCGCTTATTTATCAACTTCGATAGCTCTGCTAGTTCTATTCTGTCCGTAGGGTTAGACGCCCTCATGCTTTGACGTTTCCTAATGAGATCTTTCGTCTCCTGAGATAACTTTCCGATATCCTGTCGAACCGTCCTACCGCGGTTGGAATTCAGGTAGCAGCATCCCACCGCTGCCACCAGTTGGTATTCAGGTAGCGTGACTGGGCCGGAGAAGAGGCGAGGACGATCGGAGGAAGAAAACTAGGAAAACTTTATACAAGGACTATTTACATTATGTACAAGTACGGGCAACTGAGAGTGCTTCTCAGTAAAGAGAGAGCTTCTTAGGAGTCGGGAGTCTCTGATACCTCTCAAGAAGGGGGCTCTCTTGGCATCAAACCAGCAGCTCCTTAAATACTCTTCGTATTCCCCAGATCCCTAGCTGGGGAATACAGTTCGAAGAATGATGTCCAATCACACGATGGCCCTGATGGTACCACCCACGGCAGGGCAGTCCTGATGCTTCTTTGCAGCTCGGTCGAGGGAAAGGGCACAGGACCCGGTCACGTTGTCGTCCCCGCGGCTTCCAGGTGGCCGCGCACGTGCGTCCGGAGGGCAGCTGCATGACACAGGAATGCTGGCTGTCTCCCCGCAGGTGTCGAAAGATCCTGCACTGGTGACCGGAACGAATACGCTTATGGTCGTCGCTGGCATTCCTGTTGAACACTATCGTTGCTATGCTATCGTCGCTGCTTCCGTCATTCCTGTTCGAACAGGTGGGGACGCTATTGTTGTCGTTCCCTCTGGCAGTCCTGCAGTCACGTCTCTTCGCCGAATTCCACAGCAGGAAGAAAGCGCGATCACAACACCGCCTACTTCTACTGCGCACTCCTTAATGATAGCTGTCAGATTATCGTTCCTTGTGTCAACATTAAGATCGTCTTCCTTAGTTAAAGTAATAATAATAATTGGTTTTTGGTGGAAAGGAAATGGCGCAGTATCTGTCTCATATATCGTTGGACACCTGAACCGCGCCGTAATTTAAGGGATAAAGGAGGGAGGGAAAGAAGAAAGAGAGAATAATATCTGTTTTGCAGCGCTATCCTAAACTTCTTTACTTTCCCTCTTACGGCTAACTCATTAATGGACTTCCTCTTCACTAGCTTCTTCTGTTCCCTCTTGAAGTCTAAGCTAATTCGAGACCTTACCATTCTGTGGTCGCTACAACGCACCTTTCCGAGGACCTCCCCATCCTGCACGATACCAGCGTGAGTGCATAGTATGAAGTGTTTCATTTTTAGACTCACCGTTAGGGCTCTTTCAGGTCCACTTCCTGTTCTCTCGTTTGGGGAACAAGGTATTCATGATCCGTAAATTATTTCTATCTGCGAACTCTGCTAATAGCTCTCCCCTGCTATTCCTAGAACATATCCCATAGTCGCCTACCGCCTGGTCGCCAGCCTGCTTCTTGCCCACTTTCGCATTGAAGTCGCCCATCAGTGCAGTGTACTGTGTTTTTACTTTGTTCATTGCCAATTCCACGTCTTCATAGAAGCTTTCAACAATCTGGTCATCATGACTAGATGTAGACGCGTATGCCTGCACCACCTTCAGCTTGTACCTCTTATTAAGCCTAATTATGATAGCTGCCACATTTTCGTTAATACTGTAGAGCTCCTCTACGTTGCCAGCTATATCCGGATTAATGAGGAATCCCACACCTAGTTCTCGTCTATCCGCTAATCCGCGATAGCACAGTATGTGCCCGTCCTTTAGTACTGTATACGCCTCACCTGTCCCCCTAACTTCACTTAGCCCTATGGCATCCCATTTAATGCTCGCTAGTTCCTCGGACAGCACTGCTAGGCTGGCCTCACTAGATAAGGTTCTAGCGTTAAACGTTGCCAGGTTCAGATTCCAATGGCGTCCTGTCCGGAGCCAGAGATTTTTCGCTCCCTTTGCTGCGTCACAGGTCTCGCCGCCGCCTTCGTCAGTTGCACCGCAGCCGCTGAGGTCCCAGGGCTGAGGGTCAATTGATTTGTTCATTGAAGGTTGTGGCCAAGTACTACACCAGGGTGGCCAGATCCTGTTCTGGTGAGGGAGTGCGTTGTCGGTTCTGGTCACCGAGATCAGGCCGCACCCCAGGCCTGCTTATGCAATTCCATCGACACGCGGAGTTTTCTTTTTTTATTCAAAGCTGGTGGAGAATTTCGCGGCACCGGGATTCGAACCGCGGTCCTCTTGCACGCGAGGCGGACGCTGTACCTCTACGCCATCGCTGCAATCACCCAGGGCTACCAATAAACTTTTTTCCGATGGCCTGCTGACTACCCACTACCCGCAGCTATGGCTAGGTTACCCTGGCGGTATAGGCTGCTGTGTTCATTCGTCGCCATGCTGTTTGTTTCGTGTGCTGTTCTTTCGTGTCCCCCTGCCCAGCCTTGCCGTACTATCACAACACTATAGTGTCTAGGCGATACAGCCAGTGCTGTGAGCAGAACGATGGAGATAACATGTCCGGCATTTTGGGGGAAAAGATTTTTATATTAGAAAATTGTAAGCTACTCTTATGGAAATATTGAAAGCAATGGTACATCCTTGCGATGCGTAACGAAATCTTTAAAGTTTTTCCATCGCTCGCATCGAGGAGTTCATACTGCCATAGAAAACCAATGGGCAAGTTTTTAATGATAACAAGACACATTAATAGCAAAAAAATGAAAGCTTGCCGAGGGGAGATCTGAAGATATATTGCTTGTTATGGTGAAATCTTAAGACGTGAAAAAATTGCATTCATAAACTATTTCCTGTTGAAAAATGCTTTTGTGCAGAATTGCTGGGCACGTAGTGGGGGGGGAGTGGCATCGGGAAGTGTTCGCCGTTTCGCTCCCTGTTCTCGCATTCGCCACAGATATCCGGTAGCATAAATCTCCCAACCTGTGCACCGTGCGACGCCTCACAGCCCTCTCGAGGGCGCTCTGTGGCCGCATTTGCAGTCGGCCATAGCTCCTGCCATGACGTGTTTGTTTCGGCCGGTAACGCGGTCTGTCAACATGTCTGTTTATCCGCACGCGCCGCGAGCTTTTTTCTCTCCTGTTTGCCCTTGAGCTCATTCATGAGGCCGCGCCTGCCTGCCTGGCTGGCCGCCCACCGCAGCTTCCGTAAAGGCGCCTGGCTGGCGTGCCACTTGAAGAAAAGCTCCTACTTATTTACTGGCACGCCTGACTGCGTAGCGTATCATGTCGCGTGACGCATACGACTTGGTTGCGCAGCCTCAAAGGTCTTACTACCTCGCACTAACCATGCAAGTTGCCGTTGGGCTGTGCTGTATCCCGGGGCCACTAGGAGGATCGCGCTCCTCATTGGTTGGTGGCAAGCGCAGCTTCCGTTTTGGACAGGTGGCACCGGGCGAGCAGCCCCATGTTCGATCCGCAGCTCGTGGGACTCAAGCGCAAGCGTCACAAGGCCCGCACGAGAGAGTGAAATCCTATTAAAGCTTTCCGTCTCAGTTTTTCTCTCTCTTCGCTGCGCTATGTTGACTGTGCTTCGGGGCCTGTTTGGTGCTTATTGACATGTCCTAGAATTGAGCGCAGCTGAGCTAGGGCGTTCTATTTTCCAAGACGCAACAACTTGAGCTTTTCAGCTCGAGGCCGGACTGTGCAGTCTCCTTCAGACGCGGCTTCGCTCGGCTAAAATTGAACAGGCTTCTCACACTGCAACGAATCAAACTCCGTTATTCCCATTTAGAGCGCAGCGATGCTCAGGGTTACATCGCATAGTGAAGGAAGGAATGCAAGTAAAAAAAGATAGAAGTAGACTGGATCTCTTGTGAGGCTGCGAGAGCTCTCCATTGCTCGAGCCCGCAACGGAACGCCAGTACTGTAATGCTGTGACACCTGTAAGTATCTGCAGCATAACAATGACAGGCCAGGATAGGGGCAGCTCTTTTTTATTTTGCATGTCCTCATCAAGTGAATGCAAAGAAATAGCGTGCGTGGTGTTGGACCAGGTGGGGCCAATCAAGTGATTTAATTCTAATCCGCCGGCTTAGGGATGTGGGCAACAGAACTGGCCACTGCCTTGATCGCTCTGAAAAGAAAAAAAAGAACGGTATACAGGGAGCATTCTTCATCTCATGTGGCGGTAGTTCCTTATGTCACGTATAAATACGAATGCGTCAATTTCAATGCTTGGTGCGAGCTAAGGGACGGAACCCGGAATACTGTAGACTGCACTGGCACGCTTGCGCGGAGTGAAGGCTGAAGACGGAGTTCGAGGCTCCTGCAGCGGGGAGCGCATGCTTACGCACAGAGCAGTTGAATCTGTCCAGCACGACGTGCCAAGGGCCGCATTGTAGTCCACCTGATGCGGGCCTGGCCGAAGGGCACCAGAGCATTACGGGAGAGAACGGATACGATAAGCACGAAATTTGGCTCAGGTGTTCGGCCTCCGCCAAGGCGCTGACCCTCCCTCCCTGTCGCGTTTGCGCAATCTTTAAAGGGGGAGAATTTAAAGCTGGCTCGTATCGATAGAATACCAGCTCCTAACCACATAAAGTCCACTCTTTCTGAACACTTGTCAGGTAGAAAAGAGCAACAACTAAAATACACCTGGTACGCCGCCGCCGCAGGCCAGTGTCGCAAGTGCAGGCGTCCACACACCTGTCACTCGAGCTGCACACCGGAGAGCATACTTGCGTCATTTACGAGTGGCTCGAAATGAGACGTTATGGTGCTTGCACATTCACATAGATCGTCCTTAGCTCATGTGTTTGAATGCGATGTTTAGCCCGCCGGGAAGCGGTGATTGCCTTACAACACAGCGTGCCGCACTAGACAGGTGTGTGGACGACTGCAAAAGCGCGATGACGAAGGACCCGAAGCCGCAGACGTCAAACGCGCGTCAAGGCTACGCATCATAAATTCTGAATTAATACTTTCGTTTGGGCGAGTTGATTTATTTCGACTGGTAAGGGACGCATTTGCGCGAGGAAGACAGGACACAACAGAAAGGTGCCTGACTAGCTTCTCAAGTATAAAAGTTTTGTTTTGAAATCGCACTTTTATCACTCGAGGAAGACGGAAAAAATACAACGTGAATTTTGCAGGCCAAAATATCCTCTACTTTGTGGCGTAGCAGGCGGCCAGCTCAGATCCGGTGCTTCGCGGCTATGCGCTCTGCGTGCCCACGTAGTTTAGTGTTTCACGAGTGCTCTCCTCGGACGACGTTCTTGTTCCGAGACGAGGAAAGGGGCGAGCCTCCGCGCTAGCGAACGCACCGCTCCTTTTGTAAACGTACCAATATTATGCTGGGCTCCACAACCAGCGCTACGAGGAGTATTATTACAGAATTCAAATATGTCCGTACGTGCCAGTCTCTACTCCTCAGTCTCGACGGTGACAGCTGCCGCACGAGTGCTGTGGCTTGCTGCAGACGCCGCCGACTCCTCGGCGCTCGGACTATCCTGCCAGAACCCCCGCGTCCGCGTTCAAAAGCATCGTAAGTTCCGTGCAGTTCAAAGTGTAGGCCGCGGTTCTTTGCGAGAAATTCGTTGTCGGAATCGGGATCCATCGTAAGGCTGGCACAAGCGTAAACGGAGCGACGGTAGCGACGGCTGATAGAGGCCTTCAATGTCCGGCTTTTCATATCGGCTCCTGCTATAGGCTGCACCGCTCGCCACAGGGTCCACGTTTACGCCAGTTTACGTCACTTTTCAGCCATTTTGGCAGCAGAGAGTACCGAGTTTGAATCAAAGCGGTGGGAAAAAAGATTTTCAACTTGGAATCGAAATCTTTTGCAGTAAATGCATCTTTCGCCCTCGGACAAGCGACAATAAAGCCAAGAAATTCCAAACTATCTGACTCTGCTAAAAAGAGAAAGAATTTGATAGGGTTGTCCCCAGTGTCGCAGTAATTCCGCCTCGGCGTCCAGCACTTCTTCTGGTTATCGGGCGCATTCACGGGCCCCCTTACTTGAACGCCTATTTTGATTCGTGGTGGTAGTGCACGGAGGGAATCCCTCGTCCCGTGGGCACTGATAGGATCGTCTGTGACCGGACCGCCTGGTTATTGATGAAAGCGCGAGAAGGCGTGTTGCATGTTCTCACTCGCGACGAGAAAAATCGGGTGGGAGCACTTTTGAATACTGTGAAGCTAAGGGTGGCACACTATCTCTCAGAGAACGTGGACAGAGAACATAGTAACTCCACTCAACCTGGTTGAATGCGGTGTTTTTTTTATGCATTATGACAAGCACAGTACGTGATACCAACCGCAAAGGCGGCTGCGCTTCACCAAAGTTAAGGAACCTTTCGAGGCAGGCCCTCCTGCGCATCGTGTTGAGGCGGCCGGCTCCTCTGGGGTTCTGCAGCGCTGTGCATGGAAGTGCGTGTCGACGGGAAAGAAGAAGCACTTGTTGATCGCGTGAGGAGGATGCGGGGGCGTCTGCCACTCGTCTGTGGTGTGACAGCACTGCACATTTCCGTCTGCCAGGCCTTCCTGAGCACAGGCTGTGCCTTCTCCCTCCGCTGCACCCTCGTTAAATCACTCTGACGCCGGCGACAGGCGCTGGCGGAGGGCGACGCGGATTGTCAGGGGGGACACGGAGGACGTCTTGAACGCCGCTGTCACTCCCTTCTCTCCAGCATCTGCCACTGGCTACCTGCGCTTCCCCTCTAGGACGAGCCGCTTCTCATGGTTTCGCAGGCTTGCGTGTGCCTAAACCAGAGTTATCCACAGCAGTGCGTGTCCTAAGACTGTCACCGTCTCTTAGGGTATCGAGATAGTGTAATGGCAATTATACGGTATGGAGAGAGTGCGCTGTATCTGCTGAAATATGCCACGACACACTTGTGTGTGTGTGTGTGTGTGTGTGTGTGTGTGTGTGTGTGTGTGTGTGTGTGTGTGTGTGTGTGTGTGTGTGTGCGTGTGTGCGTGTGTGCGTGTGTGTGTGTGTGTGTGTGTGTGTGTGTGTGTGTGTGTGTGTGTGTGTGTGTGTGTGTGTGTGTGTGTGTGTGTGTGTGTGTTGCAGGCTAGGGGACCGGGTAGTCGGAATCTGGTGGTTATCCTGCGTCGACGCGGAGCGTTGACGCGGTAGGCGTCAAGCTTGTAGTCAGGCAACAAAGCAAAGCTTGGTTGTGTCTGCTTTTTCTCCCCGGCCCTGCACCAGCATGACAGTGCCGTACAGTTCGCTTTCAACCCGTTCGGATGCTTCGCAGCAGCATGGCGCAAAAAGAGGACTGACTTTCCCACCCTGCTCGCGACAGTCGCGGACGCCGGACAGTTCGCGGCGCCGCAGGGTTCACTTTTTCTCTCTCCCTCTCCGATTCAGCGCGCATTGGAAGCAAACTGCGGACGAAGAACCCTTGTTTTCTGTGAGGTTTTGTGCGGCCTGCGTGTCGCGTTCCCGAAAGAGCGTTCGCGTCGGCGCCCCCTTTTCTGTCGTCGGCTCCCTTTAGAGTGGAAGAGGAGGAGGGCAAGTTGTTTTTAAGCCAGCGACGACAGCCAGAGGCGCGGCGGCTCTTATTGGGGGTGCTAAAAGCTGGTGTCCACAGACAGAAGCAGCCGAGCGTCGCCTCCACGGAGTGTGTGCGCCAAGGTCAACGACCAGCAGTCGCAGCACGTGGGGCTGCGTCTCCTTGTTTACCACCTCTGGCGATTCGACGCGCTTGCGTCAGGAGGGTTACCTCGCATCGTTATGGCAGCTGTCGTGAGCAGAGGTGGGCAACCTCATGAGGTCTACCTCAACCTCACGCGTAAGTTCGAGGTTGAGTGAGGTCGTCATTCAGTGAGGTCAAAATGTTGAGGTCAAAATGTAGCTTCCAGTGCTGCGCTGTAATGCCCCTTCAGTCCGAGACTACAGGAAGACGCGCCCCTTTGGTCTTGGTCTTCCCGGAAGGAGTGTTACTGTCCCAGCACGCCACTCCCCCCCCCCCCCCCTTCCCCCCCCCCCCCCCTTGCCCCGCTGGCGTAGCTGCCTGCCGGTCGACTCAATCTCCAGGGAGCGCCCAAAGTACGTAACTCACGTTGACCCGCGGTAGCGTTGTTTGATGCCGCAAATAAATAAGTTCAGCCCAACAAGCACGCAATAAATTCGTCGCAGCGCGGATGGCCCCAAGCAAGAATGCTTGGTGTTCATGCTCGTTGCCGGCGCGGACGTCACGGCTCTTGCCTTGCAGTCGAATAAAGGGGATCCTGCTGTACATTACAAGCTGACTTAACAGAAACTGGAGTAGTCGGCACAGCCGAGAGAATGTGATCCAGGTAGTTCCTAACAAGGGCACCTGCTGATTGGATTAAAAAAGCACGAAGCCAGAAAAATATAACACCGTCGAAGCTTTTGATCGGTGACTTCCCCTTTCGAATCTCACACTAATTCTGCATATTCCAGTTTCGTAATGCAAGCAGATGCAAATATAATTTTACTTTTTATCCTTCCGGATACCGTCTCTTTTGGTCTCCGGTTCCTTGTTCCTTCTCGGAAATTCGCTTATTACGCCGAAACACCGCACACGAGGCGAACGCGCCAGCATAGCGGTGTTACAGCGGCGAAAGAATGCAAAACTATAATGAATGTATGGTGATGTGGTAGCTGATTCCTTTTCCCTTTTTTTTAATGAAGATGTGTGAATATAACTGATTACATGTTCGCGATGTGCCGCTGAGTCGCTCTTTCAAAGCTTCTAATATGACTTTTAATGGAAAATGGAAAAAATGGAAAAATATTTCGCTGCGGGGAAATTTGAACGGATAGCCATGGTGCTCTTGACAGAGAGAGCGGTTCACGCTGCCCACTCTAGGCCAGTTGTTTTGATCCGTGCGATTTTAATAGTTGGCACAGTGTTCAAAGACGTAATCTAGCCCTTTCTTTCAAAATGCCGTGGGTTCACCGAGTCATCGAAGAATTCGCAGGATTTCGAAACCATTACCATCGCCATCTAAAGGGAAGTGGCGGAAACGGGGGAGGGTCTTAACCTCCCAAGAACATCAACATCATCACTCTTAATTATTAGCTGCAGTTATTCCTATTTTCCCGCACAATAACTGTGCTCGGTTGCTGGGTAATGTATAATATTTAATCAATATTCTGGCAACCTTTAATTTGGTAGCGGTACATCAGACTTCCCCGGGCTCACAAGGGTGCACTGTTAGCATCATCATCATCGCCATCATCTCGAGAGTCAAAGGCATGTGTCGCTGCATGATCTTTGTACTATGCCACACATGAGAGCTGGCGCGTTTACGTGCTGGACAATCCGAATGTGATTAATGTGGACCGGGTTGTGGGCACTCTTTGTAATGCATCATACGCGCATGTGTAGTAATGTGGGATCCATATGGATCTTGAAATGGGGGTGGAAGGGGGGTGGATGGGGGCCTGGTACGACGAGAAATTACATCGTTGTCACATGAGTGGGTATCATGTCATATTACAGCATCGTCACGTGACTAGGTTTGATGGCACATTACATCGCTGTCACGTGACCTGGCATGGCGTCACACTCACATGAAGCAATCACTAATCATACTAATCAGTCTTAGCCTTACCTAATTATATTAATTAGCATTAATTAATTATGTGACGTCATCATCTTCGTCACGTGACTCGTCGACTCGTGACGCCACATGGCTCAGGTTCTTGCGGACATTTTTTTGCGGATATGACCTTGAAAGTGAGCCATCTAATGCTTTCGCATTAATAAAAGAAGCCGCTCGCTTCTACACAGACATAGATACAACGCGGCTCTGTTGGTGTACTACAGTCGCAGCTTGTTAACTGTTTTCGAAGGCAACATACAGAGGACTGAAAAGAGCATTCTCGCTATGCCGGATAGAACTAAATCGAAATATACTGATATGCGTCTGCATAACCGTCGCATTGGAAACTCCATCGGCGACCAGTTGCTTTACATTGGGTAACTATTGTCAAGCCTGAAAATAGTATCGTGAATACCTCCCCCCTCCTCCCAATTTCTGGTAGATGGCGTAGAAGGGCTGTGTTTGTCAATTGCCGGTTCGTGCGTGAATGAGCGAGAGGCTTCCAATATGAACAAGTATACACGAAGCAGTTGCCGAGTATTGACACATATAAAGTGCTCACCGGCGTACTGGTGGTAACCGCATATGGGACACCCCTGCCCGCAGGCCATATACTCTCGGGGGGTTCATCCCAGATTATAAGCTTCTCCTATTGCGTGCACATCAATAGTGTCTGTACACACCTAATTAAATAATACCATCATCATTCTGGCTTTCCTCTCTCACAGGATTCTCAGAATTGTTTTTAACTGAAAAACTTCTTAATCGCCTTTTGTTTTCTTTTTCGTTTGTTTTCTGAGATCAAGCAGCCGACCTCAACCTCATAATTTGAGGTAGAGGTGAGGTTGCGTGAGGTCAGCAGTGGCCTCAGGAAAAGGGAGGTGAGGGCGTCTAAGGAGACCTTAACCTCAACTGATGAGGTTAAGGTTGAGTGAGGTCGGTAAATTCTTTTTGAGGTTGAGCTGAGGTCCAGATTTTTGAGGTCAAATGCCCACCTCTGGTCGTGAGCGTATTCCCTTCACGAGGGAATATGTCTGGGCGTGTTGGTTCACCGTCGCACAGAAAGCACAGCGCGGTAACAACAGTGGACGAGGCGCTTGTCCTGACCTCGCCTCGTTCGTCCTCTCACCGCGCTGTGATTTCTGTTTGCGAGGTAGGGATGACTGTGCGCCGAAGGCCAGTGATAGCAAATTACCTTTCTATACAGGAAGTATAGTTTCACATCATCGTTTCACTGGTAGTCAGTTATGTCACCAAAAGATTCAGCTTATGACAGCTTCATTTCTGTTTATAATTTTTTAAAGAATCCTCGAACCCATCAGGGACTTTGGTCAAAATGCCGCGCTGCACTAAAAACTGATAACGTACGACCACAGTTCTGGGCCTCCAGGAACAGAGTGGCAGCTTTTCTGCGGTCCTCAAAAAGACGCCAGCTAGTCTAACTATGAGGTTGCTGCTAAAACTTAGGCTATCGTCAACGAGCTGCGTGGGCGTCGGCTTAAGCCGACGCGGTAAACACATCTTTGGGTGCGTGACATAATCTTTAGCAGGCGATTTTAATGACTTCTGAGAAGCAGCGCATCACGATCGCCGCTGCTTTTTTCCTCTGGTCTTTTGCAGCATTTCTGCCTCATAATTTGGAGCCTAGAGCAGAGAAAATGGACCGGTATTGATGGTGTAGAGATGATAACAGAAACTTTCAAGGTGTAAAGTATGTCCTATTCTGTATGTTAAATAATACTGCCACCTGGTGGTTTCAGGTGGCGCCCGAAAGACAACGAAGTTGGAGACTCTCCTGCCCTTCTTCGATCTGGGGCTTGCAGAAGAACTGCTCCAGGTAATGCCGTAGAACAATCCGGTTCGTGAAGAATTGGGAGGACGTGTCAGATCGATAGTCCATTTATTGCCGGCTGACGAAAAACGAAAAGGGCCGTGAGGATACAGACCGATTTGGCCAAACGGTGGTGGTGGTACACAGGCTGCAGGGAACCAACCTGGCCGGAATGGTGGTGTCTTGCGTGGCTGGCCGGTGGTCGAAGTGGACTCTTAAGGGTCGGTGCTGGGGAGCAAGGCTCCGGCTACCCTGGCTGACGTGATGCCCACAGGCAAAAGCTCGGTGTCGTTTGTGTGTGCGACATCGAGAGACCAAAATACCCACCCAGCTGCCTCCACCAGAAATATGTCCGGGCAGTGCACAGAAAGGGCAGACACAGAGGCCCGTGTACTGTGCGATGCCAGTGCACGTTAAAAAATCCCAGGTGGTCGAAATTTCCGGAGCCCTTCACTGCGGCTTCCCCCACAGCCTGAGTCGCTTTGGGACGTTACACCCCCATACACCAAACAGAGTCGAGAGGTGTTCTGCGGCAAGGAGAAGCGCAAGACAGTCTCCAGCTTCGTCGTCTTTCGGGCGCCACCTGAAACTAACAGGTGGCAATGCGGCTGAAGTTTTTGTGCAAGTGCCTGTCGGGCTGCGAAGACAGAACTGGGCGAGCGAGACGGCGAAGAGGCACGCAGACGCAGAGTCTGCGTTTGCGTCTTTTTCCTCCTTGCCGTCCGTGTGCTTTCTCCGCATCTATGATTAAAAGTGGCTGCGTACCATATTCCCCGAAACAAGCGTGTGTTTTACCTCTTTGCAAGGATGAAAAAAAAATTATATTTCAAACTGTCGCCTAGTATTTCTTGTAGCATGCATCTCACAAGTATTAGTAAAACATTTATCTGTAATGTCAACAGTTTTTTTTAAGCACAATCTCCATGGCCATGGATTTGTTGCCGGTGCTGGTACCGAAACTTTAGTAGAAAAGCTGTCCGATTCCCTTCATTCCTGTTTCGATAAAGAGTAAGTGTCATTTGGTCTTTTTCCTGATGTTAAATCACGCTAGTCTCTGTGAAAAACTGTCTCGCTATGGGTTTCGTGGTTCTTTTCGATGTGTTTGAGAAACTGTCTGAGTGATCGCAAGTAGTGCTACTTGCATCTGTGCAAAGCTGGATTATTAATTTGCGTGCATCCATCTTATCACCTATCTTATTTAATCTTTTTGTTTAAGGGCTAGAGAAACACCAAATTTCTCGCCTTTCGTTTTTGCCCTGAACGATGCGTATTGATGCTGTAAGCATAGAAAGCAGTTAAGAAGCATGAGCAGGCGTTATCACGAACGCGCATTATATAATTTATTATTGTATTAGTTGCAGCGAGCCGTTTCGGTTTCTGTTCGTGGCTGCCAGGTTTTTGCGTGATGTCATAAGCAGGAAGACGCGCCAGTGACCTTGTGACGTAGGTACACAAAAATGAGTCAAACGGGCATTTTTAGGTCTGTCTTCGCGTGGTTTTAGAAACGCAGCTTCCCACCGCGACAAAAGCGAAAAAAGAAATTGATCGCCTACGCAGCGTCGCTTTCCCATCCACGTCGTGAGATCGGGATTTCACTTCGGAAGACACGCACTCACAGAACGGAAGAGAGTTCTGGCCCGTCGTCACCACGACGGAAACATCGGCTCCCCAGACCCGTCTGTTGAACAGCGCCACAGAGGCGAGCTTATCGAGCGAGCTTATGCTCCACCTGTAGGCTACGCCTTTTCAATTGACGTTAAAAACCTGTTCTTTTCAATACCCCACGATGCCCTGTTTTGCTCCGTCAGGTCTTGTATTGAAGATAGGGGTGTAATAGCTTTTCAGAATGCCTGCGGTATAACGCTGAACAATTTTATGTCTTTACTTGAGTTTTATCTTGGTTCTACCTTTGTATCTTTTAACGATCAGGTCCTTGTTCAGCGCAAAGGAATTTGCATTGGTTCCTGTGTGGCACCTGTACTGGCTGACATCTTCTTGTCCAGCATTGACTGTGATCTGGTGCGCTATTTTGACGATGAGACAACTCTGAAAATATTTAGGTACGTTGATGACTATTTAGTGTCTCTTAAAGATCGACCTGGAGCGACGCACACTGTGATTGTGGAAGAATTTTTGTCGATTTTCAGACGACATGGGAAGGGTCTGACCTTTACTCACGAGTTACCGGAACATGACAAGCTACAGTTTTTAGATATTAACCTGACTTTAACACCAGATCACGTTTGCTGGATGTACTTACCACGTGCACGGAAAGACCTGTTGCCTTTCAGGTCAGTACATTCCAAGACTGTTAAACGGGCTATCGGGACGTATTGCTTACAGGGCGCCTTGTCTAAGTCTTGCGCTCACCTGATGCACGAGAGCCTCAATAATCAGGTAATTAGGATGACGAAGGCTGGTTTTCCTGCTTCAATCATTGTTGCAGTGGCAGAGAAGCTTCTGCGCAAACTGAAAGATAGGACGTGCCGGGATAGTGGCCGTTCTAAGGAAATGAGGCCAGTGGTTCTACCGTATATCCACAGAATTTCCCACAACTTGAAGAACGTGGCGAAACGCTACGGAGTGCCGGTAGTTTTTACCGCCCCATGCAAGTTGGCCTCATTGTGCCCTCAGGTCATGTCCGGGGGGAAGAGGAAAGCGGACTGCGACAAGCGTCATGCCACTCGTTTTGTCAGGTGCCAGACGGGTGTTGTATACCAGATTCCCCTCACCTGTGGCAGGGTATACATCGGTCAGACAGGCCGATGTCTGAATGAGCGCTTAAGGGAACACCAGCGTTCCATGAAATCAGGGACAGGGTCGAATTTACCCCTGCATTGTGGCGCATGCCCGGATGCTACGCGCAATAACC
Organism: Amblyomma americanum; assembly: GCF_052857255.1. Classification (NCBI taxonomy): domain Eukaryota; kingdom Metazoa; phylum Arthropoda; class Arachnida; order Ixodida; family Ixodidae; genus Amblyomma; species Amblyomma americanum. The sequence continues at coordinate 1,461,042 of NC_135498.1, forward strand.
CTTGCCTGCCTTTGCTGACAGATACAAAAGTTTTGAGGAGGAGCCGTGACCAGGTGGCGCGTGAGTTGGCGGAGGCGTTTTGTATCAAACAGAAGGATAAAGATTGCGTAAGTGACCCTTCTATCAAACTGTATCAGAATGAAGACAAGTTTTTGGTTTCCACATGTGTGTGATGTGACAGTTTGAAACTATTATCAGAATGAAACTGTATCAGAATGAAACTATCAGAATGAAGACAAGTTTTTGGTTTCCACATGTGTGTGATGTGACAGTTTGAAACTATTATCAGAATGAAACTGTATCAGAATGAAACTGTATCAGAATGAAGACAAGTTTTTGGTTTCCACATGTGTGTGATGTGACAGTTTGAAGCTATTATCAGAATGAAACTGTATCAGAATGAAACTGTATCAGAATGAAGACAAGTTTTTGGTTTCCACATGTGTTTGATGTGACAGTTTGAAACTATTTAAGGAGTGTCGTGTTGTCAATAAAGTTAGTCGCGAGTCTGCGCCTGTTGTGTTATCTTCTTGTCCTTGTCTTTTTGTGCGCAGTACCCCCCTCCTTGTATTTACTTATCGCCGCCAAGTCTTTTACCGGCGGCAGCCGGGAAGCGAAGCGTTGGCAATCTGCTGCTCCAACTCCCGCTGCTGCATTGCGTCGTATACCTGAGTGCGGTGTGACCTCATAACCGTCGCGCTAAGCTGGGTTCTGCTGACGCAGGAATTCCCCTCTGGCGCCGGGACCCAAGAGTGGATGAGGAGAAAAAAAAAACGGGGAAGCTGCACACGGGAAGGTGGTGCAGCTAATGTCTGAGTTGAGTTTATTAAAACATTTTAGTTTTCACATTACAGGAAAAACTAAGGACCGGGGAGAAAAGGCTTTAACACGGTCCCCTGACACCTCAACAGTGTTCACAGCGATGCCACATGACTGGAAGCAATCGAAATCAAGGCTTAACAGAAAAAAAAAATCTTCCAACAGAACAAAAAATATTATACACGCATACGTTACGCAACAGTCGTAACAATAACTGAAAACACATAAAATTCGTTCAAACGAAAACCAGTTATTATAAGAAGAAAAAGGCAGATTAAAACGCTTTTAATCTCTAGAGACAGAACTAAAGGTATCAATCAAACAGAGTCCATTGAGGTGATACATAATCACTATAGCAAACAAACAGTACACATCAGACCATCCAGAACCAAAACAAAGCATCAGGTAAATTTCCGCTAAAACTGTGTTTTCTTTTAAAGCGTTAGGCATAAGTTGTTTTATACTATGTAGCCTCTAGTGAGTCCGAATACGTGGTAATATGTAATTAATTCTTCTCAAGAATAAGCTCTCGTTTTTTACGAGATATTCGTTTTCAAAACTGCGAGTATTTTGTTTTCTTTGGGCGTGTATGTATATTGCAAGTTTGTGTAAATAGAGCCTATCGAGATAGAAATGTCTATGTTTCTCAAAGAAATGCCTCGTGCTTTTTTTGTAATTTAGGCTTTCTATAGCTCTAATGACTTTCTTTGGCATGATAGTTAATTTTTTAACGTTAGAAAGCGTTGTTGTCCCCCATATCAAAAGATAGTAAATTAAATGTGATTGTATCATTGCATAATATATATTTAAGATATACTTACGGGGGATTAAATTTTTCACCTTCCACAATGCGCCAACTACGTTCGACAACCTTACTTTTAGATGATCCACGTGTTTGTTCTTCCTCAGACACTCTTCGAAGTGCACACCAAGGGAATTTCATAGTTTCTGTTTGCTGAATACATTCACTGCGGAAGTTGAGTTTATATTCCGACTCAATGGGTGTGTTTCTTGTTCTGAAGATGATATATTTGGTTTTCGGCATATTTAGCTGCAAGTCATTACTAATAAGCCAATTTGATAACTGATCCAGCCAAGTATTTGCGGCGGCTTCTAGTTCATTCAATTTTGATCCAGAGAAAAAAAAGCATTGGTATTGTCAGCATACAAGAAAATGTCTTGGGCTAAAAAGGTATTTTCAATATCATTAGCATATAAAGAAACGAGCCACGCATTTCGGCCGTCAGCAATGCTTGTCTCGCTAGGTTTGCGCCTGCAGCAACTGCGGGTTGTGGGTAACGTGAGTGGGTACACGTTGCCCCCAAAGTCATCCGCGCACTGCTTTTGGCCAGTTCGTCGGTTCACCGTGTGGCGCCCTTATTGCTGCCGCTCGTCGCTTTCGATTCGCGCCCTGCTTTTAAAGACGAGGCAAAGAGAAATTGGAAAGGTCCAGAATTTAGCTGGTTCGTTTGGGGCAGGGATTTGCAGCAGAGGTGCCGTGAGCTTGAAAGAAAGACTGAATTGGGAGCACTTGGAAAACCGTCGAATATTGAAACTCTCTCGTGCAGTTTACCATTTTATGCTGGTATTTAGAAGGCAAAATATGAGCCTCACTATGTCTCAGACGCCGTAGATCATAGGTTCAAGGTACGGGAGATCGCATGCAAACCTGATGTACTTCGATTTTCCTTTATTCCAAGAACAATCTGCGACTGGAACAAATTGCCTTCAACCACTGCTTGCAACATGCCTAATGATGTTTTCTTGTCTATGTTACCATCACCAATTTGAAAATTTTCAGTGACGTGTGGTTTTGTGACTGCTGTGTTTGTTTTTTGTTTTTTCTTCCATTGCGTTGATTCTTGATTTTCTATTGATGAGTTATCCGGCTAACACTTCTTAATCTCTTGCCCTTTTGTATATCCTATCCCACTGTAATGTCTGTTGGCGCTGGGGGTAAATAAATAAATAAATAAAAACCGACAGTGTTAATGGTCTCGTGTAGCAGAAAAGCCGATGTTCTCGTCGGTCGTGAGCGAAAAACCTCGATGGGATCTAAGGATTATTACAATTGAGCTGAAAAGAAAAATCGGGCTTTGGGTGGGAATCAAACCCAGGGCCTTCGGACTTCCAGGTGGGCGCCGTAGGCAGCGAAGGCTCGTTGAATAAAGCGGCGTATAGGTGGATCTGGAGAATGTGTCGCGGTCTCTGACTTAGTGCAGTGTCTTAGAGGCACGTACTGATGCGTACTTGATGCCAGTTAGGAATTGGGTGATTGAGTAGGGACCCGATAACTCTATCCCGCAATACTCTTGAAGGCGGAGCTCAAGCGTCTCCCAAGTTTTCCTTTTCAGGCTGTTGTCCTCGGAGTGCGTGAAAACTGCGATTTTCGCCGCTTTCTCACTAATGCTATCGCCCTTTCTTCCAAGGTCAATTGTTTCGGGCTTCGGTCGATTCGCCCGAATGCTTCGGTTTATTGTCGGTGTAACACCCTGGCAACGTCGACTCATTTCATTTTTAATTTTTCTCTTCTTCATGTTTTTGTATTTTACAAAAAAAAAAGTATTCCTCACTTACGGAATTCGTAGCATGGACCTCTGCCTTCGCCGTTATTCGCGTTGTCTCGAATTGTTCGTCATTTTGACTGCGTACGAAGACAGCGCGGCGACAACCCGCTGCCTGTGCGCGGATCATTTCATTTAACAGCCTCGTTTTCATTTCGCCTGTTTCGCTTTCTCCCTCAAAATATGGGGCTGATACATAGCTGCCCCTTCTCTGCGCCTTCCATTCGTGGAAATATCTGAACGCGACGAAGAAAAAAATAGCGGCGAATATATTTTTGTGCATGATCCCGAAAAAGCATTGGAGCTGACCCCCAATGCTAAATGCGCTCGAATAAAGAAGAAGTGGCCGCCATGTAGAAGGCGGGCACCTTAATAAAGTGACGCGAAAGCATCGCTGCCGGAGACCGGGTCGACGGCATGAAAAGGGGGCTTCCATGGGAACGGGCCCCGATGCCTCTTCTCCTTCCACGCCTGAAAAGAATGCAAAGTCCGGCAGTCGCTCGTGCGTGACACGCTGCTTTTCCGTGTCTGTCGATTCCTCCTCCTCCTTTGCGTCTTCTATTCTGACGCATCCGTACTTTGGAAATCGGTGACTCAGTTTGCCGCTTACTGGAAACTCTCCGCGTAGTGTGCCAACAGCTGGGAAAACTTTTTCGGTGCAAAGAGAGACTACTTGAAAGGCAGAGAAATCGTCGAGATGTGATTTCAGACTTTTTTAATGAGGGCAACAGCTCAGCTACATTTTCCGAGTCGCCTTTCTTGAGTGTGTGAGCGAGCGATCAGCTGATCCCGGGATTGCAGAGCGGCATCGGCAGTTACTGGCTTCTGCCTTACTGAACGTAATTGAAAGGGAGGGTGCGCGCAGCAGTGGCGAAGAACGGATGCGAACGAAGCACAAGTTGGACGTAGTACCACAAGCGCACACCGTACTAGCTCCGACGAAAGCGCAGCTGAGTCGGCGAGCAACGCCGCCAAGTGCATGCATTGGGCTTCTCCCTCTTGTTCGCATTTTTCCCGCTGATTGGACGAGCACGTTCGGATGGCCTTTCTGCTGTTCTTGTTGGTTTGATTCGAGCCAGTCTTGTTGAGTCCTTGGAATCCGCAGGGAGGGCGTAACTCATGCGGGCTCCGGAGGGAAAAAGAGCCGACAACAGCGAACGAAAGAGGTGCCCTCTTTACGCTCGTGCAATCTCCATTTGCGCATGCGCAAGTGCACTCTTGCTGCGCATCTAGTGCGTTTCCTTTTTGCTTAAGCAGGTAACCGGATTCTCTCCGGTTCCAACTGAATCTCTCGATTCGTCTTCGCATTCTCTTTTCTTTGGTGTCTGAGCAGCGGAAGAATGGTAACGCGCTGAACTGTGTTCTTTCTTCTGCATGTGATTGGCTGCTGATACCGAAGGGCCTTAACTGAGGAATGCGTTTTAAATTTCGAGACGCTGTGAACCGTGCGGAAGTGTGGGGCGCTCCAAGCGGAATGTGGCGTCGCCAAAGCGGCATTCCAATGGGAGGGCACGGTGCAGCATTTGGAGGCCATTCCGGAGAAACGCATGATGCAGCGACTTCCCTGAGCATGCTTACAGCACCCACGCGTTTTGTGTTTATTGGGAAGCGTCCCACTCTGCCATCCTTTTCTCGCGCAGCGTTCTTGTCCGTGCACTCCAGTATGGCGGCCTTATGGAGGACATGTGTGGCCGGCCTGGGTAGAGTCGCGCCGCTTTAAAGATTCCGCGATAAACTGGCCCATTCACACCTGCTGCTTTATGTAAACAGAAATCAAACTAATGTCCCCAACGCACAAGTATACTCAAGAAATATAAAGTCCTTCTGGAGAATTGAAAAACTGATTATAGAGGATTTTATTCGGTGTAATAACATTTGCTTACTGAACACTGGTAAACCTATATACCGCTCCCCGATCTCGTGAAAAATGACCTGTATATATATATATATATATATATATATATATATATATATATATATATATATATATATATATATATATATACATATATATATATATATATATATATATATATATATATATATATATATATATATATATATATATATATATATATATATATAGTTCACCCTCTGTGTTTACCGATTTTAAATTGGATGTCGTCGACAACCCATATTGGAGCGATCACCTTCCTGTACTTATTGACCTAACACCTGCACGAGAAGTCATGCCAACAAAACTACGACTTTGGAAGCTGCATTTAGTCGACTGGGGCACTGTTTAGAGAAAAGGGCCAGCCTAGATCAAATAGTTTCGGATAACTGCATTGTATCCGCTGCGCGCCTAGCCTAATCATCTGGATTAGAAAAACAAAGTCACAATGTTCGGTATACAAAATAATAGAAAGAAGCAAAAAGAAACAAAATAAAGCCTGGGGAATTTTTCGTCGATACCCAACACAAGAGAATTTCATAAATTTTAAAAAGACGAGCGCAAGAGCCCGATATATGCATCGCAGTGCCGAGCAAACTTCGCGGCAAAAATGCGCGTCGTCCATTAACAGCTCAACACCTTAAAAACAAATTTGGGAGAATTTTCGAAAGCTGAATGGCAGCTAAACCTAATTCACACTGCCCCTTCTGACAGCCCCTGAGAAACTCCCCATTTCAGAAACTCCCTGTTGAAGAAACTCTGTTTGAGAAATTCCCTGTTGGAGAAACTCCTTGTTAGAGCCTGGTACAGGTATAAAGGAACAAGTGGATGACTTGGGTGAATATTTTTTTTTTTGCAGTTTCCACTTCATCGCACTGCACAGGATCATTTATAGAACACAAAAATACAGCTGAAAAAAAGGGCTGCCGAGAAGGGGTAGTACAAACGAACCTTATAATATTTTAATTACTGTTCACGAAATCCGTACAGTATTGCCCACTGGTAAGCTGACTGCACCTGGCTCTGACGAAATACGTTATCAAATGCTAGCCCACCTCTTAGAAGCTGCGATACAGGCACTTTTAATATTTTGAACGAAGTTTGTATGTGGGGGAAAATACCCAAAGCCTGGAAGAAAGCTATTATTGTTCCATTTAAAAAAAGAATGGCTGTGGTTTAGCTCCGGTTAAACCTGGGGTGACGCGGTAGCTACATATGAATTCACTCTCTCCCCCCCCACTCCCCTACCCCCCCCCCCCCCCCCCACTCGGTTTTGCCTGCGCGCCGCGCAGCCGGCAACTGCTCCGCACCACGTGACCAACTACGTGACCAGCCACGGAGCCGCCACGGAGCTCAGGGGCGGCCACACAGCTCAAGGGGTGCCAAGGTGAAGGCTCAAAATGCTATATATATATAGCGTAATGTAGCAATCGCTACAAAACCGGAAAACCTCCTACCCCTCCTAGTAGTTATAGGCTTATAGCCCTAATCAGCACTCTTGCGAAATCACTTGAAAGTGTCCTGAACATGAGAGTAACTTTTGTCCTTCAATCCCGTGAACTCATCGACATCCATCAATGTGGTTTCAAAAAGTCATGTTCTGCAACCAACCATCTGGTTCGTCTTGAAAAACAACCATCTGTTCGTCTTATGGTAGGGCTCTCTCCCTACCATAAGCTTGCCGTCCCGGTTAGCTCAGTTGGTAGAGCGACTGCTCCGGTGTAGCGGTGGTCCCGGGTTCGAGCCCCGGACCAGGACGAATTTTTCTTAAATTGCGAAGTGTCTGAGAAAGCTGTATAGCTTTCCTTTGTAGCTGTTTGGCAGCGCTTGGGTTGATGTCAATGAGTAATTACTCCCTTATTACAAATTCTACTCAACCTTGGGGGGGATTCCCCTAAAAACATTTGAACAGTCCGAGAAGCTTTTGTACTCAAACAGCACTCTCTTGCTCTCTTTTTCGACTTATATAGAGAAGGCATATGACACAACATGGAGGTTCGGGATTCTTCAAGACCATGTTGTGCTTGGCATCTGTGGCAGGATGTTGCAATGCCCAAAAGACTTCTTTTCTAACCGTTCATTCCATGAAGGCCTATGTTCAATCCTTTCGAGGAATTTCGTTGATGTCAATGGGGTTTCTCAGGGGTGTATTTTAAGCACACAGCTCTTTGTTTAAAGATGAATTCTATTAGCAAACTAATTCCAAGGTCCATTATGTAATGTAGATGATCTGCAGATAGCTCGCACGTCGTGCAGCATATCAACATGCGAAAGACAAATACAGCTAACAATAAACAAACTGCCAACTTGGGCAGACAGGAATTGTTTCCGGTTTTCTGCTCAGAAAAAAAGGGGCCATTCTTTTCTCACTCAAACGAGGCTTACAGACAGACCTCGCACTAAACCTGAATGAAACTGAATTAGAAGTAAAAAATGAACATAAATTTCTTGGCATAACTTACGAAAAAACACTCACTTTCCTACCTCGTATAAACGCACTGAAAAAGAAGGCTTCCTGATCTCTCACCATACTTAATGTCCTTTCACGCAAACATTGGGGTTCTGATAGGGCATGCCTTTTGCAGATTTATCGCTCCTGTTTAGACTACGGTTGCATAATGTGTGGTACAGCAAGGCCGTCATATTTAAAGCGACTGGACCCTAGTGCACAGTTTAAGTATGCGTCTTTCAACTTGTGCATACAGAACGCCATCCATAAATAGTCTGTAGGCAGAAACCAGAGAGCCCCCACTTGCGGACAGAAGAGCAGTGCTCACATGCTCATGCATTCAAAAAATCCGTTCATACGCATTTGTCCGTAAAATTCCGAGACTGAGTTCATTAAAAAAAATGCGTTTAACATTGAAACCATTTGTGTAGCACCCCTTCGAAGTAGTCTCCCTTGAAGTCTATACACAGCTTCCAACGCTTCTTGAGATCTTGTAAACAGTTGGGAAAACGCTTCTTTTGGCAGGTCTGTCAGCTCCTTTGTCGTGGCATCTTGAATGGCCTCCACGCTCCTCATCCAGCGACCTTTTATGGCTCCCTTCACACGAGGGAACAGGAAAAAATAGCAGGGAGAGAGGTCAGGCGAGAATGGCGCATGGGGAAGTACGGTGATGCTGTGCTTGGCGAGAAATTTTGTCACGCTGGGAGCAGTGTGCGGCCTTGCGTTATAGTGGAGAAGGCTCCATAGTCCAGATGCCGATAAGTCATGCCGACGGCATCGCAGTGCATCGCGCATGTGTTGGAGCACGCGGATATAAAACTCCTGATTCACCGTCTGCCCTTGTGGGACGAACTCGTGGTGTATGAGACCTCTGGCATCGGAAAAAAAACTATCAACATCGTCTTTGTTTCGGTCTTCTGTCGCCTCACCTTTCTCGACGCCGGAGAGCTTGTGAACCGCCATTCGGCGCTCTGCCTCTTTTTTTGAGGATAGTATTGAAAATACCATGTTCCGTCTTCAGCAGTGATGCTGTCGACGAATGCAGCATCCTTGTCTGCCTCGGAAAACAAATCAGCGCTCACTGAAGCCCTCGTATCCACCTGGTCCTGTGTGAAGGAGTGCGGCACAAGTCTGGCATTCAGCTTTCGTTTCCCCAACTTCTGACGCAAAATTTGGTGGCATGTTGGCTTACTAATGTCGAGAGCATCTGATAGCTTGCGGACTGTAATGGTGCGGTTTCGCTGTACGATTTCTCTGATCCGAGCCACGTTGTTTTCATTCCGTGAGGTTGAAGGGCGCCTCTGCCTTGTGTCGTCTTCCACTGACGTTCTCCACGAAACGAACCTCTTGTGCCACTCGAAAAGTCGCGCTCGCGATAATGACCCGTTGCCGTAAGCGTCACGAAGGAGCTCATGCGTCTGTGTGGTTGTGTTGCCAAGCTTCACGCAGAATTTTATGTTTACACGCTGTTCAAGGTGGACGTCCATCTCTCCACATTCACTCACAGTAGATTGTGCAGACGACCAGTGACAACTGTATTTTTTTTTACATGTTGTGCCAAGTAGCGGCTGCCACAGCAACTAACATAAATAGATCCGGTTAGCACGAAAAAGATGGCGCTACACGTAAGTACCAACATTTGTTTTGGGGAACCATTTCTAGAGAATAAAATAAATCAGTCTCGAAACTTGACGGACAAAGGTTGTCTCTGGCACCCAGTAGTTATAAAGTGCTCATCTCGAACACTTTACCAACAAGCCCCAAGCAATGAGAGCACTGCTTCTCCGCTTTGAAGAGAAATGGCAAGGATTGCACGAATTGACGCATTGCCTAATATTGGCCGGAAATCTGATCTTCTCTCGCCTTGGTACTGCCTGTTTTGTGTATGGGACTTCACATGAACACCACTTCAGTAAAAAGAAACGCCACATGAACATATATTACAAGAATGTTTAGCACTGAACGAAAGTACAAGGAATACACTGCATCTTCTATGGTCGGATCAAAATCAGCCACTACGTTGGAAGTGCAGTAATGCAAAACAAATGGGAGAAGACAGTAATGCTGCCACAGCGTGCGTCCATTTTCACGGCCTACTCTTACGCAGTCTCTGGGGCTGTAGAAAAAATAATACATGACAATATTTTGAGCAGTATAATTTCCACCGGTTCTTTAAGCATTCTCGGTGCACTTCACCCTGTGAATGCAGTTATGCCAATAATCGGTGATATCATATACAACATAACAAAAGACACAACAAAGGACCAAGAGATAACATTTTGCTGGGTTCTGAGCGACTTCGGAATCAGTGGAAATAAGAAAGCAGGTGTATGTGCTGCACAAGCACGGCACGAAGAAATCAAGAATGTAAGCGTCCCCTAAAGAGATGAAATAAAGCTGGCACGATGTAAGCTGAACGATAAATGGCAATCTAAATGGAATACTGAAGTAAATAGTAAGCTACACGAAACCCTTCATAGGAGAATGGAAGTCATGCTCAAAGCAAGAACGTTTCACTGAAGTCATTTCATGTCAGAGCGTAACGGACGGAAGGACAGACGGAGCATGAGCCATTAAGGGGACACTGAGGAGAAATTGAAGTTGGCTTGCATCGTTAGAATACCAGCTCCTGATCACAAAAACAACACTCTTACTGAAAACAAAGCTCTTGTAAGGTAGAAAATTGCAAGAACCAAAATGCAGGTATCGCCGCAAGAGGCCAATCTCGCAAGTACAAGCGTGATTACGTCATAGGACAAGAGACGCCACCTTGGAGGAATTTTCCTTCCTACATGGAATCCACTAATCTCTGAGGCTGACAAAAGAAGGTTACGCGGTTCAGTATGGAAGTAAGTTTTGTTTTGAAACCGAGAGTGCACTTTTATCACACAGGGAAGAGAGACGAAAGACAACCTGAATGTTGGAAGCAAAGAAAACCGATGCTTGATGGCGCCACAGGCGGCCAGGAGAGTTTCAGTTTGTTATGGCGCTTCGCGTCTATGAGCTTTGCGTGCCCCGTAGTTTTGTTTTTAACGCGCCTCGATTTACAAGCGACGAACAGTAGAGGAACTGCAAGTGCCGCTTCAAGTGCTAGTTAACCTTTGAAGGAGCCTGTTAAGGCTGGTCAGATGATCGCCACGGTCGATGAAAAACTATGATGGCACGATGGTCGGTGATCGTACAAAGCAGTCAGCAGTATAAAGAGCACTTGTGTCTTCGTACGCTTGCCCGGCGAAACGTTCCCGGCTGTGCAAGTCAACAGCGAACTACTTAACGGAAATAGCTTATTAGGGAAGGGAGACAAGATACAAGGCAGTTAAGAAAAAAAAGTTGATGGCCTAGCTCTGTTAGTCCAGGATATGCGAAAGCGCGGAGACTTCTGCATCGGAAGAGTGCATTTACTAGATGTGCATTTATTCACGGTCGATGCTTGAGCCGCCGTGGCGGAATGGTAGCGTCTCTGCCTCAAACGCCGAAGGCCCTGGTTCAGTTCCAACCCTCGGCGCAGATTTTTTTTTTTTTTCAGTGAGTGTGCGGGGGGTATCAGTGGCTCCTATAGCCGCCACCAGAGAATACGTTGGTTAGCGGTTTAGCGCAAGCTCTGTTGAATGCGCGGTTATACTGCGATGTAACGCGCGCGCGTGTGCGCGCGCGGCACGGCGACGTCACGTCGGAAAAACGCGACCATCTACACTCCAGCGGCGCCTGACCGCCGGCGTTTTCGACGGTTTCCAGTGCGTTCCGACGGCTCCCGGCGCCGAATGCAGCAGGCTGCTTTTTGCGCGGGCCGCGCCGGCCGACCGGACCGGTTCCTCCTTTCGTTGAGGCACGGCCGGCCTGGAGGATGGGCCGCGCTGTTTTGCGAATCCACGACAGAGGGCGTGTCGGACGTTCTGCGCATGCGCTTCTCCAGACGCAGCGGCTGCGTCGCGTCGGAGCAGTCGGACTGTAGGCAGGCTAAATTTGCGCCTGGCGCGGCGTTGCTGACTTGACCTGGCCGACCGCCACCGACGCTCGCCCGCGCGCCGAGGACGTCGTAGTATAAGGCGCGTTTATACTCCGGCGTAGCGCGCACGCGCGCACTGCACGGCGACGTCACGTTGGCCAAAGCGAGACCCTCTATACTCCAACTGCGCTTGACCGCTGACACGTTCGGTGGCTTCGGCGCACTGTGACCGCACTGGCGGAGACTTGGAGCACGTCTCTATTTCGCGCCGAGTGCGCCAGCCGCCGGCGGCCTGGCCAGACCGGCTCGACTCCGCGGCGAGGCACGCGCTGTGACCTCATGTGCCTCCTCGGAGCACCGCCACGGCGAAATCGCAAGTTCGCGGCCTGTAAAGCTGTCGCTTTAAAAGAGATTTGGAACCTGCAGAGACCGTGACTCCACTCTCCCCCAACTCGTTTGTTTGCGGCTCCATTCAATAGCTTCGGCAGTTGGGTGGAGCTGTTCTCTTCGAGCTCTCGGCTAATTTAATCCATTCACAGTACACATCTGAAAATACATGCAGGTGGGCGAGAGAAGCCGATCCAGTGGTCCCCGTACCTCCGGAAACACGCGGAACCCGTTGAAGCGTCGTGCATCGGCTTTACTTTCAAGCCGCCAACTTTAAACGCGAGCGCCCTTGAGCACTGTGGGGCTGAATGGGGAGATAAGTACGTTCTCCCCACTCAATCGCGGCTGACACGGTTCAAAGCCTCCCGGACCCCACCCCGTGATCGCGTACGCTACCGAGCGCACGCCGACCACGGCGGGCCTTGCTCTGAGGGAACAAAGGAACGACACATTGGCTGACACAAACAGGCATTTATTGCTACAGCAACAATACCGCAAGCTAGCAACAAGGTACGCTAATGAATCAAGGTCATCCGACTCACCAGCAAGGTTCCGAACGAATGTTCGCCCGCGCTAGGGCAAGGGATATATACTCTGAAGGCCGGTCGGGACGATATACGGGAGCGGGTCTCCCCGTTGCTTCCTCGCCCCGTCGGCGAAGTGCGGAGCCGCGAGCGACACGTCCGCTCGGGCCGACGATCCCAGCCGAAGAGCCCCATCTCCCGCGCGCGGGCTTCAGCAGTCTCCCGCGCCGCGACGCTGGCGCTCTCCCTTGCCAGTTAATGTAACTGGAAAAGGAATGCGTTCATCCTCGGGGTGAGACTGCTGCTGCATGGTGCCTCGCGGGAAAGCAAACAGGGGGCTGCAGAGCAGGTCCCCACAGCACCCATCCGTCTTTTGTGGAAAAAAAATAAACAGCCTGGCCCTTGCAACCGTGAGAAACCTCCTTGACGCCGCCTGCTGCACCGTGCAACAGCGCCTTTCAAGGAATCACAATCCATTTACCCCAAAAGCCTCGGCCAGCCTCCGATGGGCGCGACGTGCCGACCGTGTCCTCGCCCCTCGCGACTCCCCGCACTGGGGTTAATATATTTGATTAGCAACGGCTGCTCACTGGGGAAGGGGGAAACGACCCGCCGGCGCCTAACCTAGACTAGGGCCGGTCTTGACGCGAGCGCGCGCTCCCCTCGAGACCGGCCTTGCCTAGACGTGCTCCCTCAAAAGCATCGCACGCTCTGTGGGGCTTGAGGTCGCTGAAATGCAGGCCGGAGTTTTTGCGTGAACTTCGCTGACGGGTTCAGGAACGGGATCCATCGTAAGACGCCGGTGCAAACGTAAACGAAGCGACGGTAGCGACCCCCGATAGATGCCTTCAACGAGCGGCCGGGGTAGCTTTCGTTTCTGCTGCTGCTAGACCGCACCGCTATCTTCCAGAAATCATGGAGTCTGCGTTTACGTCATGTTTCACGTCACTCCGTCCTGTGACGTCATAAGAGTCGCCGTGACGTCATAATAGTGCGCCGAGTTTGAATGCGAGGGCGGGAAAAGCTTTTTCAACTTCGAATCCAAATTTCTTTGAAATAAATGCATCTTTCGCTCCCGTACAAGCGGCAACAAAGCCATGAAATGCCGAACTGTCAGATTTTGCTAACAAAAAAATTAATAGAGTTCTCCTCACTGTAATTTTAAAGGCTTTCGCCTTAAAATAATTGTTGCCGCGACTTGGTTTCGAATCCACAGCGGCGCGAATAGATCCGCTTCGCTGGTCACTGCACGAGAACATTGTGCTATCGCCGCAGCTGTCACGCCTAGTGTAAAACCGCAACACCTCTGGCGATGTGCATTGCACGCCTTCTTCTTCAACTTCCAACTGTGCGCAAGACACGAAAGGAAAGGAAACACGCTTTCAATCGAGTTTTGTGGGACGTGGCTTTGGTGTTCATTTGCAAAAACCTGTTTTCCCACAATGCTTCGCGGTTAGCAATGCTAAACCTCCAGCATTTTTCTTCTTTTTTTTTTACGCGCATAGGCATCACGCAGCACCCGGGCGAATTCTGGATTTCGCCTGCACCGCGAAGAGTAAGCCGCGCCCGGAGATTCGAACGGATGTCCTCCGGCCCAGAAGCCTAACCTTGCGACCACTGAGTTCAATTCAAATCTGTTCTGTTTATTTGCCAGAACGTTGCAATGACTTCCAATTTCAGATACTGCATCTAGCACGGGACATTTTTGCTCACGCATCACATTGCGACGCTCTGCTGCCGCTGCTCGCGCGGCTCCTGTGCACGCGCGGCGCCGTCAGGGAAACCTCTTCCGCGTGGTGGTTTCGAATCTGGTTCGTTTAGTGGTGCGCGATTTCGGTCATATAAACTTCTTTTTTTTTGGGGGGGGGGGGGGGGGGCTTTTTGGTTACATCTTCTCCTCCTTGGGTAGATAACATACGAGAGGCCTTTACGGTTTTCTCGAGAGCCGTCTGCCAATGGCGTAATTGACGGCCATCTCAAGGGCAGTGCATCCAGTAGAAGACAGTGCCGTTCGTCATGTCGGATTGCTCAGCGGGTTGGTGCAGGAACGATCAGTGCGTGAGCAGTGTAGCCGGGACGACGAACCACTAGTAGTCAATAAATTCGCAAAGAAAAAGCTGATGACTAAAGAAAGTGTGGTATGGCTCCTCCAGCCCATTCACGCAAAATGGACGACGCCAGGGAAGCTGCCGCAGCGCGGCGGCAGTTGAGGCGCACCGTGGGAATTTCGTGCTAAGTGGCTCGGAGGCGAATTAAGGTGTCCCCTGTTTATCCAGTTTGGAAGGTGCGGTAGCAACATTCGGCGCATTTCCCGATTTCGGGTATACAGTCCCGGGCGTATTAGCACGCCTCGCCGATTAAACTCTTGTCACTCTTGTGACACCTTCGCTAATGAACGCGTCAGAAAATTGCAAACACCGAAGCGTGCTCCGTGGTATTCTGGCTGCACCTGTACGTACGTAAGTACATGCGTCCCTGAAGCCTGCTTCGTGGCAAGCAACCCACCTGCCGACCGGGTTGTGGCTAACCTGCCAGGTGTGTACACCTGGCATACCGTCCCCTGGGTGAAGGTTTGAAGGCAACATTCCATCATGGTAAAGGCTTTTAGGCAAAAGAACTTTGCGGTAAATGCCTTTAGGCCAAGGGCCTTTAGGGTGAAGTCCTTCATGATAAATGCCTTCCGGCTGAAGACATTAAGGTCAAAGGGCTTTGGGTTTAGACCTTTAGTGTAAAGGCCTTTTAGGTCAATAAATATTTTGGCATTCACAGCACGTAAGGACCTTAAAGAGACTGAAAGGGGCTCTAATAAAGTTGCGGTATGCCGGAGATGTTAAAGCACAGCGCTTCACGAATATTGTCCAGCAAGGATATTTTTAATTTGCTTTGTACAAGCCGAGTTATCTGTTGTCAGAGTCTGAATTTCAGCATCTTCGCGCATTTCCCTCTCCTCTCGTGACTTTTTGTACGCTGGAAAGTCGACGCTCCTCCGCCGGCCCCACCTCCGGGGGAGAGCTTCCTGACCACCCGGAGCAACGCGGCTTACTGGCCGCTGCCATGGTGGCTGCCTGACGTCTGAAAGAATCTAGCCAATAGCCATCTTTCAACTTGTACACGCATATGAGAGCGACGGAGGAGGGTGCGAGCACGAAAACGTCTCTTGGAAGGGCTCGCCAACTTTCGCGCGTGATTGCGGGTTCTCTGCTGCGTGTAGAAGTGAATTACTGACTCAGGTGTTGATGACAACAGAATGCAGTGATTGAGCGAGTTTGTGTGCTTTCCTCGATAGGTGCTTCAGAACCCTTCTAGGTGCCCATCGTAACTAGTGACACTGCACTAGCGATGCTGAACCGTCTGCTAATTTTTTTCACTGGGGGCCCAGAAGCGACTATGAACGGCCGTCTCAGTTGGCTAAATAAAAGAACAGAATGAAATAAAATAAAATCTATGCGCTGCCAGGTAATCAAACCCCGGCCGCAAGAATGGGAGCCTTGTATATCCGCCTCTATCCCGATGACGCCAGTGGGCAATATAAGTGGGCCTTCTCGTCAAGCGTCCCCAGGGGGCTTGTGCGAGATGGGGCTAGATGGTGTGTGGGGGGTCCAGTCCCAACCAGTTTTTCTTAGTGCTTTTTTTTAGTGTGCTAGCACTTATAGTGGCCATTCCTCGCATTTAGTCGCTGTGTGTTTGTCTGAAGCCTCTTTTGTGACAGGCTGCTCACCTGCCCACCATGTGGTGGGCAACCTGGCCAGGTATATATATACCTATCAAAATGCCCACTGCGTCACATGGCAGCTTATCTAATTGTGACAGGCAGCTCTGGAAGAGCAAGCTTGATCGCAACCCAACCCAAGCAACCAAGTCCCAGCGATGGCAGCACCTGCCATAGAAGGGCAGTGACGCATCCCTTTACCGCTGCACCACTGCCCCAGGAGTGGTAGGAAGAATCCCAGGTGTAGATGAATGGAGATAATGACCAATTCCGCATATATGGACATTAACCCATTATCGCTCTGTGAACAGCTGCCATCCGTGAACACTGGATCCCAGCACCGGAACCGAAGTGATAACCGAACTGCTAGCGCACCTAATTCGCATTTTGCCTAACTACGCAGATCAACCATCTTTTTTTTCTCTCGCCCGTCGGCGCGTCGGATTTGAGAAGGCGATGAAAAGCATCATTATGAATCGCCAATATGATCGCTGTTCATAAAGCTAGTTAAAACATTCTGCGGTGCGGTGATTACTGATGGTATACCTATAGCTCCTAGGCTTTTTCTAACCCCAGTAAATATCGTTTCGTGGTTCCTTTAAAGGTGGCGACAAAGACGACGGAAATAATCAGGGGCCCATATCCGAATTCCGTGATTTTTCGCGAGGTTTAGAGAAAATTACAATTCTACGACGCTTTGTTCTCATCGCATATTAGCTACGGTACTTTGATGCGGGCCACCACCACGCTGGAAAGCATTAACGCTAGTCTGTTTCTAGAAAAAAGAAAAAGCGTTGCGTTACTCTGTCAATGTGCTTCGCGTCTACCCTTGCGAACAATTGTTTTTTGGACACCGGATAACACGCGTTAAAATTTCCGGGAGGCTTTCTTGTTCGAAATGCATTCTCCAGCACAAAAGCCACGCAGCAAAACCACCGTCAGTGGGAAACAACGAGGCAAGCTGCGCGATGGGGAGAGCGTGCATCGAGAACAGTGCTGCTGCATGTGGGCTTCGACCGCACGAACTTCTGCTCGGTGTTTCTTGAGATCGTTGTTAGTGTGCGCACGTTTGCTTGCGTGGATGCATTCGTGTGCAGATGCATGCATATCCAGCCGCCATAGTGGCGTAGGCGCGAGTTCGATCCCGGCCGCGGCGGTCGTATTTCGATGGAGGCGAAACGCTAAAGGCGCCCGTGTGCTGTGCGATGTCAGTGCACGTTCAAGAGCCCCAGGTGGTCGAATTATCCAGACCCTCCACTACGGCGTTCCTCTAAGAGTCACTTTGGGACGTTAAACCCCATAAAGCGTGCAGTCTGTGGCCGTCCGCGGTGGTCAACGTGTGAGTCGAAACAGGTGACGCTCTCTCTTCGCTCGTCTGCTTGCTCTGCTGCAAAAGCAGCAAAACCAGCGAGCGCACAGAGCAACGAAGCCAGGTGGACAGACTGCCGCGGGTCCTGCTCTCGTGTGTGCACGTTCGAATGTAGCGGAGGGTGCGGCAGCGGGCGCTTTTCGCTGCCGCACGTTGTGTCCTTTCTGTTCGAAAGTGGAAGGGAGGGTGGTAACAAAGAAGAGCGCCAGGAGACGCCGGCCGGAAATTGAATCCAGCGGCGCGAAGGCGGCAGATGTTCCTGCCGGCCGACGATGATGGTCGCGGCCTGCCGTTGGTCATGGAAGGAGCGCGGCTGCAGACGGCGACGACACGACGCAGTTGCAGGGTCTCCCATTCCTCCCCTCCTTGTGCGTGTCCAAGAGTATTCGCTTTCCCGCACACGTCTTCCTTCCTTCCTTCCTCCCTCCCTCGCTCCCTTCCTTTCTTCCTTCCTTCCTCCCTCCCTCCCTCCCTCCCTCCCTTCCTTCCTTCCTTCCTTCCTTCCTTCCTTCCTTCCTTCCTTCCTTCCTTCCTTCCTTCCTTCCTTCCTTCCTTCCTTCCTTCCTTCCTTCCTCCCTTCAACTCTGTCTTATTCCGTCGTTCCTTCCCTCGCGGCGCAGTTCCAAGGTGACGCGGGTAGTGCAGCATGCTTAGGGGCACGGCGGCTGGAGGTGCGGAGGTAGTGCCACCTCAAGATTAGTGACAACTAAACGATGACGCCATAATTAAAAACAAACATAACAGCGCACGTCTCGTTAGGCGGAAAAAAGAAACGAACGCCTCCTCTCCATCTACTCCAGCGGAGTACACAGCGCTGGATTAAGGGGGGGGGGGGGGGCTAAGGGTGCTGCAGCCCAGGGCCTCACTTCGGATAGTAGGAGAAGGGGACCCATTTATACTAACCTGCTTAGTATATGGAACCATGGGCAACGGAGCTTCGATCGACATGTATGAAGCGAGAAAACCAGAACGAGCAGACGGGGCCCCCTGCCTAATGTAACAGCATGCGTTTATACTGATCATTTGGAGAGAGCTTGTCGAGCTGCAAAAACAGGAAACCCCGGCGGGGCCCTCTTTCTTACGAAGTGAGGTGCGTTTGCTTGGAAGAGTTTTCGTGCTTGGTTTCCTGTCAGTTTGTCTGTCCAGTGCTGTCTGGAGAGGAGGGGCACGGGGGAAACACCTAAAACATGTAATGTGGCATGAGGACCTAAATCTTCCTTGCCCCTCGTCACCACCACGCCACCCTCCACCTCTCAAATAGTTCCGCCGCTGTCCTCATAAAAAGGATGTGCTGCAGTACCCAACAGAGCCTCCCATTCGACTTTTCTTTACCGTGATGGTAATTTTGGCGGGGGAGGATGAGTCCTATAGCAGATGATGATGAGTCTGATGGCAGAGTCTAGGCAGGAAAGGAAAGAAGACGTCACACGTGCTTTTGTCCACGTGCCATGGGGCATGGAACGTTCACTGTTCGGGCTAGGGTTGTGGAAGAGTGAAGGGGGAAGTTGGAGAGCTGGACACAAAGGCCTGTCTCCAGGGCCCATTCCTGCCTAGTGTGGCTGCACACCCTCGCGCGCGCTCGACGGAAAAAGTAGGTCAGACTGGCTGCCGAACTTTCCAGAAAGAAGTAGAAAAAGATGACTCAGAGGCGACGGAGGGCGCGTAACTTCGCCCACGCTAGGAGTCGCCCTCTCCCCTTCGTTCTCGCGCTCGGCGTCGACGGGGCGAAAGAAAAATCGAGAACCTCCAAGAACAGACGATTGCTCCTAGCTAATAGGAAGACGAGACCGGAACGGGAGAAGGAGGGAGTTTGTACAAGGGACTCTATGCGTATGGGAACGCCTGCTTTGGCGCTAGTAATAGACAGACGCGGCGCGTGTCTATGAAAGGAAGTTGGTCGCGGGCCGGTTAAGCTTGCATAAGCCGCCCGCTGAGGAGCTCCCGGGGGACGCACCACTCTCGGCCAGCCACGGACCATCCAGGCAGCGTGGGCCAGTCATCGGGACGGCCACCGTTGGGCACCTGCGGTCGCGTCGGACTGACGAAGTGCCCGGGCGGTGAACAATTAGCATCCATTCATGCGAAAATGCTCGGTCGGAAGCATCAAAGTGGTGCGTCTAAACAAAAGGCGAAGTTAGAAAGAGAAGAGCGTGAAAAGAAGCTACCAAAGATGACAAAGTACCTACTGAATGCAGCTTCCGCGGAGCAGTATGATCGCTCTACCCAGAGTCCGTGTCAAACTCCCAGTAGTACCGACTGTGCTTCTGTGGAGGGCTTGCCAACACCATCACCACGGTTTCCTGGCAAGAAGCAAGGTTTGACTCATCTTGGTTGTCTGGATCCTGTGAAAACGGTGCAAACCTCGGTCGTCCATATTTCTGAGCAACCAACGCTAACCGAGCCCTGTACTGTTCCTTAGTCAGCAACGTTTATGCTAATTGGCCGGGCCCCTGCCACAGAGCTCCAGGTGTCCGGTCCGCCACGCCCGATTTCTACTACTGCTGATCAACAGGTGCGAAACCTCTCTGATGAGCCTCCTTCTACTGACGAGCGCCAGGAAGCAACACTCCAAGAACCGACTCACTTGTTTCCTGTTTGGCTTCAAATAATCATGTTCCCACCCACAAAGTGTGCCTCGAGAGAACGAATGAGACGGCTTCTCGTTGCGGTAACAAAGAAGTGCAGACAACCCGCAGCAAGAGGTACGTTGCGAGATTCTCCGAAGTAACCCTGCTAAGTGGCCGGACGTTATTACTGACAGCTTTCGGAGTGTATGCCTTGAGAAAGGGCCATTGTATTTTCAAAATCGGGCAGAAAATTTTCTATCTTCCGAAAGGCAATACAAAACTCAGAAAAGCTATATGTCGCCTCATCTTTTCGTGCGAAATGCTGTAAATGGGGAGGCGTACGAGCGACACTGGTTAATGTACTCGTAGTCCAAAGGTTCCGTTTACTGTTTCATGTGCAAACTATTTTCTATTTCTAGCAACCCCACTGCTTTCACCACGCACGGCTTTTCTGATTGGAAAAGAGCAGAAGAATGGTTTACGCACATGAAAATAGCGTCGAGCACCGGAACTACGCGGCAGCATGCCTCGCCCGCCCTAACTCGAGCAGCACAACTGACAAGGAGATGGTTAAGCATCTTGCCCCTGAGACCGCTTACTGGACAGAGGTGTTGAAGAGCGTAGCCGTAGTTAAGCTTCTAGCTGAGCGCAACCTAGCGTTTAGGGGCAGTGAGGAGATTTTTGGTTCACCAAGAAATGGCAATTATATGGGAGTGCTTGAGGCCATTGCCAAGTTTGATCCCTTTCTAGGGGAGCACATCAAACGCTACAGGAACGAAGGAAAAGGTCACCTATCGTATCTGTCAAAAACCATTTGTGATGAATTTATCGAGCATATGACAAAGGCTGTCAAGGAACGTCTCGTTGACGAAGTGAAACGCGCAAAAAACTTCTCTTTAATTGTTGATTTGACTCCAGACCTTACTCACGTTGATCAGCTGTCAGTTGTTTTACGATACTATTTAAATGGGAAAAAAGCCGCCGCGGTGGCGCAGTGGTTATGACGCTCGGCTGCTGACCCGAAAGACGCGGGTTCGATCCCGGCCGCGGCGGTGGAATTTCGATGGAGGCGAAATTCTAGAGGCCCGTGTACTGTGCGATGTCAGTGCACGTTAAAGAATCCCAGGTGGTCGAAATTTCCGGAGCTCTTCACTACGGCGTCTCTCATAGCCTGCATGAGTCGCTTTGGTACGTTAAACACCCATAAACCAAACCGAACCATTTAAATGGGAAAGTGTAAGAACGCTTTCTTGGATTTGTTCCAATCGAATTGCATACCGGCTTGTATCTTTGCGATACCGTGATGTCCCTCTTGACGACCAATGGCATCTCAATTGATAATTGTAGGGGCCAAGCTTATGATAATGCCTGTAATATGTCAGGAAAATACAAAGGACTGCAAGCTCAAATAAAACACCTGAACGAATTGGCAGTCTACGTCCCTTGTGCTGGTCATTCACTGAACTTTGTTGGCGCGTGTAGAGTTGGCAGTTGCCTTGAGGCAGTCAAAATTTTCACTGTAATTCAGAGACTGTATGTGTTCTTTGCTGCCTCACCTAAGTGATGGAGGTATCCTTTGGACAGCATTGGCAAAACTGGCCAGCAGCTTGTTTTGAAAAGTCTCTCTGAGACCAGGTGGTCAAGACACGTTGAATCATGTAAGGCCGATCTGTAAAAATTTCAATGCATTTGTGTTGCCTTGAAGCTATATCAAAGAACGAGGAAGAAAACGGTGACACTAGGAACGAAGCGCACTCGCTCTTGAAGAAAATGACAAAACTAGAGACTGCATTCATGGCGATTTTCTGGAGTGAAATCTTGGAGCGCTTTGACAAAACGAGCGTAGCACTTCAGAAACCAGGCCTAGACATTTCAGCTGCTGTAGACCTGCTGAGCTCTCTAGAAGGCTTTGTTAATTCTTTGCGACGTCTTTGATACGTTCGAAGAGAGAGCACGCACGCTAAGTACCAATCAATGCTATCAGGATCAGGGCAAACGCATCGTTTTGAGTAAACACCCGGACGGAAAAAGCGATAGTGCGCTACAAGGTAGAAAAAAGTTTATCGCAGAGACCTACAATGTTGTACTTGACAGCTCTGCTTTGCGAGTGCGAAAGGCTGCCTTCACTGAACTCTGCGAAAGGTTCGGATTCTTAAAATTGCTGACAGAAGTTGGGAGCGAGGCTTGTCTGGCACAGCAGGCTGAGAAGTTGGTGAAAACCTACAAAAATGATTTGGAGCCAACATTTTCCGCTGAAATCGTTCAGTTTGCGAACTTTCTGCACAACTGTGTGTGCCAGGACACGAGTGTCCTGGGAATAATGAAGTTGCTGCACGAAAGAAAGCTTATTGATGTGTTTCCGAACCGTCCTATTGCTTTGCGAATGTACTTAAGCATACCAGTGGCAAACTGTGAGACCGAACGATCGTTTTCTAAGCTGTCGTTGATAAAAAAAAAACGCATTCGTTCGAGCCTCCTTGACGACAAGGTGAACTCTCCTGCTATCATGTCCATTGAAAGTGACCTCCTCCGCGATCTATCCTTCGGACAGACTATATCTGATTTCGCCAAAGCGAAGGCGCGAAAGATGCCATGTTAAACGAGGACTGTTTGCGCTATACATGAATAGTTCCAATAAGTTCGCTTTGTCGCCTCCCAGCCTCCACGTTACGAATGAAACGCTGAGCAGTGTAATTCAAGATATGCAAATATTCGTTGTTCGTCTCTTGTTTGTTCTTCTTGTGATATTTATCGTGCGTATAAAGAACTGTACTTTCGTTGTTTTTGATAGTGCCACGTTTATTTGGTGTCGTCCTTGCTTGTCTTACCTTTAACGAAAATATTTTCAAATAATGTTTTGTAATTACAGTTGGTAATTTTCATCTGTATTCTAGTGTATTTTTATGTTGTTTGTATTGCATTAAATATTGTATATATCTATTGCATATTTATAGCGTAACGTGCATAATGATTCCTGCAGTCTGATGCTTGAATTTTAATACAGAAAGTTTTGGCTACAACCATGCGTCTCCGCACGGGATTAAACTTAGTGATGCAAACAAAGCCTAGCTTCAGAAGGATCGACATCTGAGCTGTGTTGTCTTTTCTACGTTCTTGTTCGTCTTGAGTGCACTAAACGCTTCCTTATAAAGCCTAGCTTTTGCTGAAAACAGAATGCAGATTAATCACAAAGTGAACATATTCAATTCAATTCAATTCTATTTATTTTCCAGAAAATTCTGGCGGCTGCCTGGACTAAAAGCTGTAGGTATACAGCTTGACGAGGCCCAGGCAGCCGTTACAAGGCATAGAAGCAGACTTTGTTGAGAACATTTACATACACACACAAAAAAACGAACACATAGTCAGGTTACAGTTTTCACAAAAAACAGGACAGCCAGAAAGCACAAAATCATCAATAAATTACAATAGGGAAATACAGAAAACATATTTACATAAGATACAAGGGAGCAGCTGTACTTGGGCGCGAATTATACGTCAGGAATTATTTTTGAAGAAATAATTCACGCAATGCTTTCTTAGTAGGGTTATTTATGTCTTTATATCTATTTAAAATTACTGGAAGATTGTGCTGTAGTGCTTGGAGCTTATAGTCAGTGCGAAAATGGGGAACTAACCAAGTGTCTGTGTTGCGAGTATTAACTGTGTGATCGTTCGGTTTCAGTAGCGCAGTGCCTTCTATCATAGACCTAAAGGATGACGACAGATGAAATGAAAGCAATATTCGGAATTCATACATACTTTGAATTTTTAACACACTGAATGTTTCAAAAGCTTGCCGTGTGTGGCTTAGGTAATCAAGATTGGCAATGTGACGTATACCTTTCTTTTGCAGAAGGTAAATTTTTCTAGGTTGGTCTTAGTTGTTGTCGACCAGACTAATGAGCAATAGCTTATTTGCGAGACAAATAATGCATTATATATTTGTAGCTTTATTTTACCAGGAAGGAACGCGCGGCAACGAGCAATTGCACCTGTTACCAACGAGAGGTTTTTTATTATCTTCTCAACATGCGAATCCTATGTAAGGTGTGAAGAAAATGTTACACCTAGTATGGTGTGTTGGTGTATGTGTTGGTATGTGTTGGTGTTCACAACAGCACGCGTTTCAAGCAAGTTTTGTTGTTTTCCTTGTAATAATAACAATAATAATAATAATCCCGTTGATCGCACTTCGTTCTTTTTAATTTGGTGGAAATAAAATGAAACATGGCATATTTCCAGTAGCGTAGCAGGCGACAGGGGGGGGGGGGGTCAGTATAGGGAAAGGGGGCCTGCATGCGCATTAGCCCAGGGCCCCGATTTTTCTTAATCCGGCCCTGGGAGCGCATCTGGTGGAGCGAGCGACGACGGCAGCAGCGGCGGCTCAAGGTCGTTCGTCGGCCACGGCATACGGCTGAAGTGCGCGACGAGCCGAAATGGCTCGCTGGCTGGCGTAGTGTGGCTTTCGCAACAAAATGCTAAAACACAAACACACAGCACAAAACGCTGGAAGGCACACATTCCATTCCAGTGGGGTTTCCAATAAATTCATTGTCCGTAGCAGGTGGTGCCTTGGTCAAAACACGTTTTCTTGATGGGATTAAAGCCCCTCTATTGTCGCTGGCGCTTTTTTAAGTAACGCCAAACTGTGAAGCGCGCCGCTGCCTTCTTTCCGTATCCGCATATGGTTTTTCAGGTTCCGATTTCCGTTTTGCGTCGGAAGTCGGCGTCCATTTTGTATGTGCTCGCACTGACATCGGGCCCCGTCAAGTCGTCATCCGTCGCACAGTGTAATCGCGGTCGCGCATATCGTTTTGCCGCGACGTTGATCAACCGAATACATGTCTGCGATGCGCCGGTGTTGTCAACGTGGTGCGAAGGCGCACCACGGCATCAGCAAGCAGCGGCTCCGACCCCTGTCTCAGAAATTTCGAAGCTTTTTACACCGTGTAATCATCGCATGTGAACACGAACCGCTGTGCTTCTTTTTCCGACACTCTTTTAAAAAATACCTCCCAAACAGCAATACGGCGATGGATGAAAACAGCAGCTACGCAACGCAGCCACAGACTCGCCCCGTGAACCGAGAAAAAAAATGGCGGCGCTTCCGCCCAAGACCGGAAGTCGGAAACCTATGTGAGGAGTGAGCGCCGTGGGGAAGAGAGGTTGGCGCTACTTAACCTGGTCGGCAGGAAACGTCACGGAGGGGCTTTAGATCGGATAAGTGCTTTCTTTGCTTGAAGGAAGGAATTGCTTCAGACGGACAGTTTCCGGGAAGAGCTGTAACTATTGTCGGAAGGGGGACACCGGTCTTCGAGTAAGGCAAGGCCCTGACGATCATGTCCAGGGAGCACGCCACACCTAGCTTTACCCAGAATCTTTACCACAGACATGTGTATACAGCCTGGCCAAAGGCCTAATGATGATGGGTGGAAAAAAGAGCCGAAGCGCAGGCTTTGCGCCCTTACTTCCTGGTGTACACAGTAGAGGTGCCTCGGGGCGTCGCGTCAACCCAGTGACTCACCCGAGTGTGTGCAGCACAGCTGGAAATGATAGTAAAGGTGACCGGTGCCCAAGAGAGAGGAAATAGAAACGAAATTGTAAATAGTAAAGAACTAATCAAGACTGTAAAATAAACTTGGAAATAAATTAAAAAATGAAAAACAAATAAATAGAAACTCTTGTGGAGTTGCTCCAGTCTTGCGGCTCATGACTAAGAACAGGGAATATCATGTTTTCTGTACGAAACTACGCATTTACATCACGGAAAAAATAGCGCACTAAGGACAACGGACAAGGAAGACCAAACAACACAAGCGCTTTACTCGCAACTGGGCGTTTATTCAAAAAACACAAAAAAAGAAAAAAGGACGATAAAAACCACAAACAAAACAGCCTTCACGCAGGCGCACCAAGTTAAGAATTCATGCAGGCGCGTCAAGATACGAAAACTCTTTCATTCAGGACCACCATTGGGTCAGCAACACACGTGTGCTTATTCTAACGGATGTGATAGGCCTCTGAAACCTCTCTAGTTAGTTGATTTGAGTGCCCAAAGAAGATTGTGGTTTTGATCAAGCAAAGGCTTGCAACCACTGCATTTCGAGCAAGATTGGATGAAGGCGGCTTTTTCAAGGACAAAAAATGCTCGTGCAGGCGAACATTAAGGCAGCGCCCCGTTTGACCAATGTAGGTCCGGCCAAAAGAGAAAGGAATGTTCTACACCACTCCTTTTGCTCATCTGACACAGCGGTTCCCGTGGTTCATAGTGCACCGCTTCCCTTTATCACTCAAGCCGCTGCTGGAGCGCGCGGCAACATTCACACAAATGCTGCTAATTCTTTGGGGGGCAGGAAAGACAACATTAACACCATAACTGTTACCCGCATTTTTTGCTTGATGCGAAAACCTATAAACATTTGGAAGAACTGCAACATTTTTCTTTTTCTTCTCCTCCTCTGAACCCGTAGAAAGTGACCTATTGACATCTTTAACATTTTTAAGCACGTTGCTAGAGGCTAGAGGCAACACATCCTCTGGAAACCCAGTCACTCTTACTCTATTCACTTGCTCACAGAAGCTATCTTTCATTGCCTGAAGGCTCGGCTTGAGCAAATTGAAGAGGATTCTAAGCAGGCGACAGCAATGCCACATTTCACAATTTTTGAATGACTTGGCTTAAAATTTAAGAGTGGTTTCAGTGACCTCGGAGAACACATCCAGCACACATGACCCTGCATAAAACGAAGTTTGATGCCCAGAAATTGCGAGGAATCATTTGCAGGCCTTTCAAAGCTAAACTCCAGTACCCTCTCATTCTTTAAAAATCTTGATAACGTCCACCACCCGCTTTGTAAATTCATATGTGCCAACAAACACCAGATAATCATCGGCATACCTGAAAATTTTTTTCAGAGGCCACTCAGATTCTTTTTAATACAGGAGTCAAGTCGAGATAGCAAGATATCACTGAGGATGGGAGCTGCTTTGGATCCGTAACATACGCCGGTCTTTTGAAGAAACAAACGCCCATTACAGTCAGCAAAGGTAGAAGCAAAATAAAAAGATAGCACTTCTAAAAACGAAGGAACCGAAATACGACCAGCATTAACAAATCGTTGTTCATCGTTCCCCTCAGTAATGCACTCACAAACAAATTTCATCAATATCATGCGGCAGCGAGTATAGCGGTTCTTAACATCAATACTGAATGCAGAAGCTCCTTTCGGATTATGCAACAGCCAAAGAATTCGGCGTCTGATTTGGGTCCGCTAAAGTAAGACCTTTTTAAGTGCTTTAGCAGTAAGCATGAAACGACATGTTGCCAAGTCGACCGCTCAGTGACAATAGCACGGTATGGTATGCCATCCTTATGAGTTTTGGCCGAAAAGAAGACTTCGAGCCTTAGGCCTTCAGCCTTTTTCACACCAGAGCGCAAATGCTCTAGGTTTAAACGTGCCAAAAGTTCCAAAGCGTGTTTCTTTACCTCTGTAACTTTGACTTTAACAGGTCTACAATTTGCTTCCATAGCACTATCGGCCTTTTTCTTGAATAAGTGCTCGCGTAACACAACGAAGTAGCCCTCTTTGTCGGAAACAACTACCCGCTGCTCACTGGATGTCATAAACTCTGCCAAAGGCTTCAAGCAACGTTTGCTCTTTATCCCAACGCCAGATCTTTCGGGGTCGGGGTAGAGAGCCAACGGCCGAGGAGGCGCGTATCTCGCCTCGGAAGGTGTGGCGGCGCAGAGGGCCGACGGAGCACTGTGTGCAGCTTCCTCAAGAGGGTCGGCGACAAGAGGCGCTGTAGTGGGACAGACGCTGCTGCGGCCGAGTCTGGGTTTGTGCGCCGCGGTGAAAGAGCGCTCACCAGACTATCACGAATACGTTTACCGCGGCCCGAGGAGATGCGCCCGGTTCGGGCACACAGTAAGGAAGGCGCTGCCGGACAGACTCTGCAAAATAAGGCTTGACTTTGCTGATGTAGCGATTATTGCGGCAACGCCGGAATAGGAGTCAGTCTACTAGAAAATATAAATAAAAGTACGTGTCTTGCGTTCAGTGGTTGGTGAGACTGTAATGGCCATACTTTCTCATAACTTCCCGGGTGCTGCTTAATATCAGTGAAGTAATTGTCTCCTTCCTTTTGTTCCTTCACAATAGTCGTGCGAATTCACCTGAGTAAACCGCGTGTGACATTCGGGGCACACCGTAGCGAAGACCTCCAGGCTAATTTGAACCACCTTTGTTTATCATTATTATTTTTGCTGTAGACACAATATACAATACGTAGACAAAGTCACAATATACGGGCGTTATCTGATTTGTTCAATATAAGGGCACCGTTGCCTGAAATCGAACCTGCTATCTCGTGTACTGCAGCAGAACGCTGTAGCCACTGAATTAGGGGAGTGTATCCTCCCGCATTTTGGGACGAGTGTCTGCGCTGAAACAAACGAGCGATGTACGGACAGGGAGAGCGAGCAGTGGCATGCCTAGCTGAATGAGTCTATGGTGCGGTCTGTAAGACACGTCAGTGAATTAATACTAACCTCAAAGCGAAAGGTTGGACTACGAACGAAATGGGTGCAATGAAGGAACAAGCTCGCTACAAGCTGAAGCCAAGTCAGAAGCATACAAGAACCGGTGCTTCGGCAGAGCTGCTTGGCTCTTCGATCGTATAGACGCACGCTTGGCGGAGGGCGCAGTTGAGTGCGTGGGGAGGGGGGGGGGGGGAGGAAATCCTAGGGTACAAATACAAGTCGTTAATCCCGCCGTCTCGATGAATGAGCGTTTGTTTCGGCGGTCCGCAGCCTAATCCGTTTCGACCGGCGCGCTCTCTCCGTGCTTTTTGTGGCATGGCGTTCTCCCAACTGCGCCGCTTCATGCCTCGTTTCCGGAGAGAAAGAAACGGAGAAGGGAGGAGCGGCGCATAATGCCGTTGTCGAATTTAGCGGGTTCTTCTCGCCTGGATTAGGTCCCCTGGCTGCCTCCCCTATGTGTTTCTTTTTCCTGGCCCTGGTGTTGACGCTGGGAAAAAAAAAAGTAGAAACAGTGAAGAGAAAGTAGCTTCATCGCGGTTACTTCTGCAACTTGCTTTTTCGTTTTGCCTTTTTCATCGCGTCGTCGTAACGACAACACGAAATTGCTTGTGTGCAGTGAAAACAAAATTACTCGCCGTTTTCTCGCCAGCCGTAGCCGGCTGTTGAGGTTGTTGCATCTCGTCCGCTCTGGATTTTGGCTTCACGAGTGGCGCCATCAATTTTGAAGATGAAAGAGACATCTGCTGCGGCCAAGTGAACAAGCCTGGTGTGGCTAGCGTAGGTTTTAAAGCCCGTTGCTTTTCTGTGTTAGCCATCGGAGAGCACGAAAGCAGCTTAAGGTTTATGCCATTGTGCGTCCTGCACTTTCTTACGCCTCTCGTTTCATTCAAATGCAGACCGTGCCTGGAAAAAGGTTGTCGCTGCTTGGCTTCATTCTGCTGTTGCATCAGGCACAGTGTCCCGTTCGTACTCTCTTACTGTTCAATCCCTTCGGTCCTGCCGTTCTTACATCGGAAGTATCAGCAGTGCAGCTTCAGCGCGCAAAACAAAATGCAGTTAGCATTCGCAACTCTGAATTTAATTTCACTTTTATTAAAGGGAGGTCAGCGCAGCGAGGTATGCAAAGGATCGGAGCAACGTTAAGAGACGGCAAGAAAGCGGAATAGGTGAGATAACAAGTGCGAGTGAGTGAAATTCTAGTCAAAACCGAGAAGAAGAAATGGACGCACGCAGAGCATGTAGTGCAAAGGTTATGGCTTGTGGGGGTTTAACGTCCCAAAGCGACTCAAACTATGCTGGACGCCGTGGTGAAGGGCTCCGGAAATTTCGACCACCTGGGGTTCTTTAACGTACACTGACATCGCACAGCACACGGGCCTCTAGAATTTCGCCTCCATTGAAGTTCGACCGCCGCGGCCGGGATCGAACTCGCGTGTTTCGTAATGCAAAGCGGATTTTACAGGGGCACCATGCAGATTACAAGAGAAGGGAAACGAGCGATGATACTAGGACGTTTTCGTGGTTTAAGATGGCACAAAGTTACGGGAGACTGGGGAAAAACGCAACACAAATTTGCAACTCGCCGCTAATATTCTTTTATTAATAGGTATTATAAAATAAATGCCACCGAGTTATTCCCTGCCGTCCTGGCGTCACGTTCAGCAAATACGAAAAGTCCAGCTGAATATACCCTCGTGAAATTAATGTGTCCCATAACTTTAAAGTTAGGGGGCGCTAGGGAACTAAACGTTGCATTTTGCCCCGCTCTCCCCAGATTGGAAATGTACGGGAGATGGCTTTGTGCTGCAGCGGACGTATCGTTCTCGTTTTGATGATCAATGTTTTCAATGCACCGATGTTGCTGGACCGTAGTCTTCATGGTTTGTGCAAAGAGTGCCGCAAGCGGTGCTCGCTGTCCAGGGTCGCCATAATACTGACCGCAGACTGGCGCGTGGGCCTCAGGTTTGGCTGCTTGCGCGCTGCAGCCAGGCGGCGCGGGTGGTGTTGCTGCCTGACTTAGCTTTGCGTGCGAGCAGCTTTGTTGGGCTCCGCTTCCTCACATCGTCCCGCTCCGCCAGGGAAACGATCCTCGTTGGCGCGAAGCTCCTCTTGCCGCCCGACGAGGAGGAGGAGGAGCATGTGCAAAGGCCCCCTCATTGCTTGAGGCGGTGCGTTTGTTGCGTCTGTGTCCTCCCGCTGTTTGCCGAGCTCGTTAGCCTTGTTTGCTGCAGCGGAGGGGGTAAGGAGGGAAACGTGAGCGTGCGTTTCACCCTCGCTTTCTCCGTCGCTGGCCCATTAAAGGATGCGGGAAGAAAAGAAGGAATAGAAGAGAGAAAACATAAATGGCTCTACTTATACGTGGCTGCCCTGGTCGTCGCTAGGCCTATAGCATTTCACATCGAAGCCGCACCGGACGCCGCTTCGTAAGTCATGCCTACTCTTAGCATCGCTTTACTCATGTAAACAGCGTCATCTCACAACAAAAAAATTTGCTCGATTTCCGCGACGCGCTCGGTAGCGCAGCTATGGACGGCGGGGCAGCGTCAGCTGCGAGGCGGTTGTGGCAAGAAATTTGCTCGTATCACAGTTGTGACTTCTACCAGCAAACCGGTATGGTTTGACGATCCCCAAAAATGATCTATTTTGCACATTTCTGTATGCCAGAATTTATTATTAGGTCAAGAGCAACTTTTATAGCTCATTTTTTACGACGCCGACGGACGGGATCCCGGCTGGCCGGGCATCCTGCAGGCACCGTGTATTTCACGCTCGCACTAGAAAAAGACAAAGCAGCCACCCTATCAGAAAGGCTGCCTGCTATATTCGAGCAACGGCAGCAGCCGAGCTTTGGGCAACGACGCCGCCTGCGGGCGCGCCGATTGATGAACTGCAAGGTTCCCTGGGTGCCCTGGTCGTCGCTATAGGCCTAGCTGGTTTCGCGTCGATGCCGCGGCTGGGGGAGCTTCGGAAGTGGTCAGCGCTGTAAAAGGTACTACTCTCGATCGTCACCCATCTGACTGTCAACCTGTACCATAATAAATTAAAAACATGCTCGATTTCCGCGACCGCCTTCAGCAGCGGAGCTAGCAGACGCCAGGCGAGCCGCGGCCAGCCAGCAAAGCGGATATATGGGATGAAATCTGCTTGTATCACAGTTATCGCTACTTGCAGCAACACGGAATTGGCCAGCGATCCTCAAAAATGATTTCTCACAATCTACCCCAGCGCTTGTTATGAACGTGAACACACAGTACTAGCGCATTTTTCCGACGTCGGCGGCCGGCATCCAAAACGGCAGGCCGGCCCCGAGAAACGCGCCCCTAGACGTCACCACGACGCTGGCGCTCTGAGCATTCTGCCCATTGTCGCGTGCGACCCGTCGTTGACATCGGTTGGAGCTGCTATCGGTCGTTGCTGTGCGGTTGGCAACGGCGCGTTGTGCACCCAACAACGTGCCGAGAGCGCGCGGCACAACCTCTCCCTGCCCCGACCGTGAGCCTCCCGAACCCGCGGTCGTGGACTCGACTCCTCATCTCCGTCGCAAGGGGTGGGTTGGCTCGCAGCCCCCTGCGAAAATCATACCCAATCGTTCTTCACGCCTGGAGAAAGCATTTCCTGCAGGGAGGAACAGGGGGCGCTTCAATACTCGTGCAGCCGCACCGCGCAGTGCGCCACGACAGCTGAGTCGTTCGTATCAAACAGAGAGTCGTCCAGATGGGCTGACCTTGCTCAACTCGATTCCCTGAATCAAGCCCCCGCTGTCGGGTTCATGAATCAACACCCAGATTGGTTCATGTAAGCGAGGCAGTGCCTATGGACTCTCGGGTACGGAGAAGCAGAACCGAAACCGGTGCCAGGTCAGTGACCGATCTGTGGCCACATTCTGTAGCTTAACGGAGTATAATTATGTGTGCAAATCATTGACAAGCTTTTTTTGGCTTTCTAACTTTAGCATAAATCTATTATTTTGGGGCAAACGATTGTCAAAGATAAGTCTGCGTTTCTAAAAGTCTTTAGATGACGCAGTCGAGTAATGCGTATGCCGGCCGACGGCGTCGCATGGTTCTTTTATGAACGCAAAAAGGCTACGATTTCAAACGGGCTTTACTAAATGCAGACTCAATATTACGCCGTACTATTTCGGAGTCGGTATGTCCAATGTTTATGGAAGCAATAAAAATTGCAACCAGGCAGCTTCATTTCCTTTCACAACCCCTTTAATGGCGTATTTTCGAGCTTTTTTAAAGCGTTGAAAAGACATATTTGCTTGGAACTGGCTCATTCCCACTACCTTCTAATGCATCCTGTAGTCATCAATTCTGGTCACATAGCTAAAATTTGTTGGAGGAACTTAGATATCTCTCAACTGCGGGAAGGCGAAAGCCGTTTGCGACTCATTGCACTGATTTGAATTTGCCGCGCTTGAATTCATTTCACGACAGAGGAGAAGAGCATCTGGCGCGAGCGTGGCAGAGATATCACGTGACATCACAAGGTCACGTGCTCCTAAGGTCACGTGACCTAAATAGTAACGCACGCAGGCGAGCTTGAGCCATCAAAGGCTATCACCTTAAAATAATTGACATCCTTAGGCGCCCTGCACTGCTGGTGTTGATTGAAGTCCTGAGAAATTCCTGATCAATAAAAACGTATTAATCCCTTACAGCCACTGAAAAAAATTAGCACTCATTGGACGACGGCGAACTACCGCTGATAGCAAGAGAGGTAAGCTTGTTCCTGTGTATAAATCTGGTAATAAACACTCTCCTTTTAAGTACCGCTCCATGTCTATTGCCATGCAGCATCCCTTGTTATACGTTGGACACTTGCTGTTTTATCATACTTTCACTTTCCTTGTATATGCTACTTTGTCCATAGAGTTTCGAGACTGAGTTTCGAGCCCGCACCGCCATTGGCACAACGGGCTTGCACATCGAAACAGTGAAACCACCTTCCGGCAGCCTCGGCCTATATACCTGATTTTGTAGTCTGTCGTCAGTTTCTGATGAGACTGATTTTATGTAACGCAACGAGTTATTCTGTTGTTTTTGCTTCGTCATGTTCATTTAGTGTTTTCATTGTACAGTTTCTGCGTTACATTTGCAGTTTATTTCATATTTCAGGTGCATTACTCCTTCTGCGTTTGGAATATTGTACTATCTCGAACGCGTTACATTTATTTTCATTTTCCAGCACTTTACTGTTAACTGTGTAGTTTTGCCACTTTTTATCTGCTTTTGTTGATTATTTCTCCACACCCCTCTGTATTCCGCGGATCTTGAGTGTTCCGTGAAAATAAACAAATAACTACCAGTAATCGACATTATTATTGGGAGAGAGGGTGCTCGCAGTTGAGGCGCACACTTAAGAATTGTGGTTAGCAGACTGCCGCCAGAAACTGGGATGGAAAAGCTGCGCCCCTGTTTCTGGTTTGCGAAGCATTCCCCGTCCATGGATTAATTGCAGAGCGAGTGACGTCGGCTCAATGGGCGCTCCGTCCGCTAAAAGAATCCGCGATTTCGTTCGTCCTATGGCTGGGCCTTCGGGAGCACACGGCGTCTTCCTCTGACGTAGATTCCACACACTCTAACACGCTTGCATGGCGGTCGCTACGTTCGCATTCGGCGCCCGTCGCTGCTTGCGGACGCGTGGCATCCACAACTGGTGCGTGGCATCCACTGACTGGTCCGCGGAAGCCATGCTGAACGCCACCGTGAACCAGTCTGACTGGTCCGCGGAAGCCATAGTGAACGCATCCGTGAACCTGCCTCGCTTGTCCGCAGAGACCAGACTGAACTCCACCGTGAACCTGTCTGAATGGTCCGCGCAAGCCATACTGAACGCCTCCGTGAACCTTCAAAAAGTCAGAGTCAAAGAGTTTATTCAGGCAACGTGTGGTACAGTTGCCTAGGGCGCAGACCAAACGGCAAATGGATGCCTGACAAAGATTCTGCTCTCTTCTTGCTCCCAGTAGAGAGCACAAGACATTCAGCACAAGACATTGAAACGAATTATTTCATATTGGACATTTTTGTGCAACAGTTGGGCAAATACTGTGAGAAAAACAGAATAAATACAAAAAGAGTGGCCATACCTGCAATGACAACAGATACATAGTGATGCTATTTTTGAAAGCTTTCAATGATTGACTTTCCTGAATAATACTTACAGCAGGATGGTGATCATTTAAAAAACTGGAAATTCTGTAGCTAAGTTTCTGGGTGCCGTAGTTTAATTGTACGTATTTTTTCCTTATTATAACATATGTGCCGGGTGTTGTAGGTTGTGTGTTTTCGTTAGATACCTGCCTCACTTGTCCCCAGAGGCCAGACTGAGTTCCACCGTGAACCTGTCTGACTGGTACGCAGAAGCCATACTGAACGCCTCCGTGAACCGGTCTGACTGGTCCGCGGAAGCCATACTGAACGCCTCCGTGAACCTACCTCACTTGTCCGCAGAGGCTAGACTTAACTCCACCGTGAACCGGTCTGACTGGTCCGCGGAAGCCATACTGAACGCCTCCGTGAACCTGTCTGACTGGTCCGCGTAGGCCATACTGAACGCCTCCGTGAACCTGCCTCACTTGTCCGCAGAGGCCAGACTGAAATCTACCGTGAACCTGTCTGAATGGTCCGCGGAAGCCATAGTGAACGCCTCCGTGAACCTGCCTCACTTGTCCGCAGAGGCCAGACTGAACTCCACCATGAACCTGTCTTACTGCTCCTCGGAAGCCATACTGAACGCCTCTGTGAACCTGCCTCACTTGTACGCAGAGGCCAGACTGTACTCCACCGTGAACCTGTCTGACAGGTCCGTGGAAGAACCCCTCCGTGAACCTGCCTCACTTGTCCGCAGAGGCCTAGACTGAACTCCACCCTGAACCTGTCTGACTGGTCCGCGTAAGCCATACTGAACGCCTCCGTGAACCTGCCTCACTCGTCTGCAGAGGCCAGACTAAACTACACCGTGAAACTGTCTGACTGGTCCGCGGCAGCCATACTGAACGCCACCGTGAACCTGCCTCACTTGTCCGCAAAGACCAGACTGAACTCCACCGCGAACCTGTTTGATTGGTCCGCGTAAGCCGTACTGAACGCCTCCGTGAATCTGGCTCACTTGTCTGCAGAGGCCAGACTGAACTCCACCGTGAACCTGTTTGACTGGTCCGCGTAAGCCATACTGAACGCCTCCGTGAACCTACCTCACTTGCCCGCAGAGGCCACACTGAACTCCACCTGAACCTGTCTGACTGGTCCGCGTAAGCCATACTGAACGCCTCTGTGAACCTGCCTCACTTGTCCGCAGAGGCCAGACTGAACTCCACCGTGAACGTGTCTGACTGGTCCGCGGAAGCCATACTGAACGCCACCGTGAACCTGTCTCACTTCAGCCAAAGCCACACTGAGCGCCACCGTGAACCTGTCTGACTGGACTGGTCCGCGTAAGCCACCGTGAACCTGCCTCAGTTGTCCGCAAAGGCCAGACTGACGTCACCGTGAACCTGCCTTACTGGTACGCGGAAGCCGTACTGAACGATGCCGCGAACCTGTATACACATCTCCCTAAATGGCACTCAGGGGGAAACACGCTGTTCAGCGGCGGCAGTTGGGGCTGATACATATACCCGTTTGCGTTTAGCGGTAGGCGGTGGCTGCGACGCTCCATCACCGGCTGCAGAGGTGATCGAGAGAGCGATTGCGTAATCTCGGGTGATCGTATGCCACACCCGAGGAGGACGAAGGTTGAGACGCGTTCAAAGGGTGCAGTGCGCCCATGTTCACAGCCTACCGAAAGCCATCGCGGCGGAGCTGCCTATAACGGTGTTTAATCTGAAAGCATTACTTGGCTAAGTTTGCAGTTACGTGTCCGCAGAGAGTGGACGCAAAACATGTCCGCAGCCCTTGCATCATTCAAGGAAGAGTTAGGAGAAGAAGAATGACCCATGTGATTGAGGATGACAAAATGTCGCTGTGCGTCGAATTTCGTTGCTGGGGATTTATTA
The DNA here is from genome assembly GCF_052857255.1 of Amblyomma americanum. NCBI lineage: Eukaryota > Metazoa > Arthropoda > Arachnida > Ixodida > Ixodidae > Amblyomma > Amblyomma americanum. Next base: position 1,497,817 of record NC_135498.1, read on the forward strand.
GTTATTTAATTAGAAAAAAGTTGATTAAATGTTGAAATAGTTTCGTACGTCGATATAGTGGACGTCAAAAGTCGTGGACGTCGATATTGTGGGAAGATACGCAACCAAGCCGGATGAAGGTTCGAAATAGATGAAAAGTGCTTATTTAACATTAATTAAATAATAAAAAGCTAATTAGGGCAAAATGCCGAAACAATACCAAACGGCGTCAACGTTGTCACATCGCGTGACTCAGTGTCGCATGTGTCTTGACGTGGTTGCCGTGATGACTGTCGCCGTGACGTCATGGCGCATCTAGCAACAGCGTGACGTCATGAGAGAGATTGCGGTGGCGCAATGGCAGAGCGGTGGCGCGTTGGGGTGGTGGTCGCGCGATGGAAAAAGAGACTCCGAATGAAGCAAGAGAGGCGACTAACGGGGAAGTGGCGTCAGTGTTTCGCATTCCCTCAATGCGGTTGCCGCAGTGGTCTCTAACGTTTTTTGCTGTAAAAAGATAAAGAACAGTACTTGACCGCCAAGGAGAGCAAAATGTCAAACGGTTATAGCTCTGAGGAATGTCGATTTTAGAAAATGCGTCCGTGACGTGCATGCAGCCCGTATTCTGATTCTTACCATGGTAAGAGTGCCATAGTTTTCTCTATCCGGTCAATTTAATTGCAAGATAATTTCTTCGGTAAGCGAAAAAAATCCTGCTCAGATAAAAAAGAAAGGCGAGAGGAGACAATTTGTGATTAGTGTGTACCTAATATATCACTCTCCACGTGTATCGGTGGTACGCGAATACTTGTCGACATTCCGCGAGCCATTATGAATGGGACTCCTTAATAGCTGCCGACTGCTGTGGCTTGCATAGCGTTGCCCGCTTTCAGTGCGCAGAATTAGCAGTCCTGCGTCATTGAGTATCCTTTCCGTGTTCTTTTCTCGCAGACTGCCAGTTCGGCAACCTGACGTACGAGCTGGAGGAGCGGTGGCGTCCCGACCTCGGCCCTCCGTTCGGCGTGCTCTACTGCGTTCGCTGCGAGTGCACCCCTGTGAGTATGCAGCTTTTTCTGTCCGCACGGTTCGCCCACGTGGCCTGCCTTCGGAAGTGCTACAAGGCGAGAATATTTATTTCCATCGGCGATGGGGGAGGTGAGGCAAAAGGGTGCGGCAGCAGCTTGACAAGTCCCCTACAAAGCAGCAGCAGTACACGCCGCACAGCCCGACACACATTAGAGCCCGACACACATTAGTTCGAAAAAACAGAATGTACAACTTGTAAAATACAGCATTATACACAGAGGAACAGAGGAAAAATAGAACGTAATAAAAAGAAAATAGATTATACAGCTTGTACAAAACAAAATTTTACACACAAGAACGAATTCATTATAAGTAAAGGTACACACACTGAACACATTTCTATACTTTCGAAAGAGAAAAACTAAATGCCAGTCTCTGAGGGGAAAGTAAATTGGTTATGGAATATTTGACAAAGAAGCACTCAAAGCTGTATGCGCACTACAATAAACAAAATGCGAAGAAAAAGGAGCACACAAGGGTAATACAGCCAACAAAGGCAACATTGGTAGGTAGTGCAGATTTAGCAAACCGTTCAGAAGGGTATGTATTCCTGAAAAATTAATTAGGCACATTTTTTTACTATCCGTTAAAATACTTAGAGCACAAAAAGCTAGCGAAAAACAGTACACTGGAGGAACAAAATTTTCATTTCATATGGTTAACACTAAGGATATTAATGTTTCCATTTAATTATATCAGGAATTCGATACTTTAACGTTTCGAGTCAGTAATTAGTCCGGAGAGAATGCTGTTTCGAAAACTCGGGATAGCGTGTGGCGTAACGTGATGGATATTCCATGCTTAATGCGGCTAACCTTGTTAAAATATTGCATTTAACTTTTTTTTCTCTGATTAGCCCAAGGGAAAGATGATAATTGTGTATGTTTTCAATACGTAAAATTGTAAGGTTTTGCATTACTGAGTTGACGTACCAATTTTCAGCAAGGTTTCAGACGGGATTTTCTACAAGTACACATTTAGTTGAAGCTGTGCATGACTTTGCTCAGTCGATTAATCAGGGAAAGCAAACAGACGCAATTTTCATGGATTTCCGCAAAGCATTTGATAATGTGTCATATAAGGAACTAATTCATAAATTAGGTTATTATATTAAAAACGCCCGGATACTTCAACGGGTTACAGCTTACCTCTCAAACAGGTGTCAGTTCGTCACTCTAAACAATATTTCTTCTAGCAGTGTCCGGGTTATGTCTGGCGTCCCCCAGGGATCCGTTTTGGGACCACTCTTATTTCGATTGCTTATTAATGACATTGTGGCAGATCTTTCAGTCCGCCTGAAGCTGTGTGCGGATGACTGTATTTTGTATGAAGTGGTGTCTTCAGATGACGACCGGGTGCGTCGAAATAATGACGTAGCGAAGGAGGTTGCATGGTGCAACAAACAGCAGATGCGCATTAATTTTGAAAAAAAAAACCGTCTTTATGAAAATTACACACAAGAAAATACCTCTTCATTTTGTGTACGGTACTAACAACATATCATTATTAGAGGCGGCAGAGTATAAATATTTAGGCCTAATGATTACTAACAACCTTTCGGGGTCAAAACACACAGATGCTGTCGTAGCAAATTCAATGCGGAAACTCTTTTTCTTGAGGCGCTCACTAAAGTCATCCCCACCCAGTGTTTGTCTGTTGGCGTACAATTCCCTCATTCGTCCGTTACTAGAATATGCTGTAATCATTTGGGACCCTTTCACGGTAACAAACAATCAGAAATTAGAGCGAATGCAGCATAAAGTAGTTAGATTTGTTTTTAACTCATATGGCCGTGCATACTTGAGTGAGCTCGTGAGGCGAAGTGGGTTAACCCCAGTCGTTGAGCGCAATCTTGTTTGTCGATTAAAGTTTCTCTTCCAACTTATAAAGGTTATTATAAGGTTAATACTTCTAATTATTTTGCTTACTCCTTAGTTATAACACGAGACAAAGGCATGCACTAACAATAACCCCTTTGAACGCGGGAAATGACTGCTTTAAATATTCTTTTTTTTTCGAGGACAATTACCGAATGGAATAAACTTAATAGCGAGACTGTTAATCATAATTCTTTACTAATGTTTGAAAAGTGCCAGCAAATGTTATGAATCTGAGTGTGTTCATATGCTTGTATTTTGTTTGTTTTTCCCACCCTGCTATGATCTGTACTAGATCGTAGTATCTATAAATAAATAAATAAAATTAATAAATAAACAATACAGTCGTATTGAGAGTGTGTCATAAATCTAATAATCGTTTGTCGTAATATGTTCAGTTTGTTGATATTAGTTAGGGTAGTTGTACCCCAGACCAGACTACAGTATTGTAAATGAGAGACAGAATTATACAAGAGTAACTAGATGTTCTTGGGGAGGAAATTCATATGTCTGCACAAAATACCATTGATTGAAGCGAGTTTGTTTGAGATATAATGAATGTGTCTGTCTCATGGCATGTTTTTCGTGAAGACCACTCTTAACCTTTTAAATTCGCAAAGAATTTCTATCTCTATATTATTTAAATTCAGAGTTAAGTTGGATGGAATTTATCGTGTCTTAGCAAGAAAAATAATAGCTTTAGTTTTCGAAATACTAATTATTAAGCCGTTCTCCTGTGCCCAAGAAGCTACCTCATTGAGTACCGAGTTGGCTATCAAACAATTAAATGCAGTCGTCGGAAGAAAACAGTATGCTGGTATCATCGGCGTAAATCACGAACTTCGCTCGATCATCAAGACTGGCGATATTGTTTATGTATAAATTAAAAAAAGGGGGACCGAGGGCACTCCTTTGAGGAACTCCAGAATGTGTCTCTATTAAATGTTAGGGGTGGCCATTGACCTCAACAAACTGAGAATGGTGTGAGAGATAGGATTTGATTAATTCCAATGAATTCCACGGAATCTATAATGTTCTAAATTTTTCCAGGAGCACGCTTCTGTTTAGGTAATCAAAGGTTTTTGTGAAATCAATGAACACACCCAACACAAATTTGCGCGCTTCTATATTATGTAATATATATATATATATATATATATATATATATATATATATATATATATATATATATATATATATATATATATATATATATATATATATATATATATATATATATATATATATATATATATAACATAACATTCGGAATTTCGGGAACGCGTACTGAGCGCTCGATAGTGCATCTAACAACGATAGAAGGCGAACCAAAAGAAGTTTTTCTAATCCTTTAGAAAATGCTGGCAGAATTTATATGGGACGGTAAATGTTGAGGTTACTGTGATCTCCTAGAATTATGAACGCACTTCCTCAACTGAAATAGGCTTAAGAAATAAACCATTTGGCATGAGAATCTGTCTGGAAGCTCTGTGCGCCTAGATAGCTGAGGGGTTGGAAGGCTGGCGAAATGATCACTAAATGCGTCGGCTAGGGAAGCCCCATTAAGGATTTGTCCACTTATTAAGTTCTTCCACCGGGCTAGTTCCGTGTGAGCGGCACAGAACTTCATTGAGTTTCCTCCATGTAGATTTACTATTATTACTACCTGCGCTGAAAGTTTTTTCAAGATAGTGTGCTTTAGCTTTCTTAATGTCTTTATTTAGCTTGTTTCGATACTATTTGAATTCTCTCAGTAAGGTGATATGTTTAGTCTGAATGAACCTATGAATAATATCGTTCTCAATTTTTATCCTTGCCAATAGATGGACAGCAATCCATGGCTTTCTTATATTTCTTGATAAGTTAGTAGTCACAAAAGGAAAGTAGGATATTTAAGGGTTCATAAACTTTACAATGAAACAATCATACGCATACGCATACGCATACGGTAACACGTCCCCGACTTACCGAAGGGGAACGCTGTCGCGTGCAGGTTCGAACAAGAGAAGAGAACAAAGAGATCAAACAAAACGAAACGAAGCCGTATTTATAGTTTAAAGGAAAAGGGGCCAATAAGAAAGGGAAACGCCAAGAAAAACACACTCTCAACACGCGTACAACACTACAGAATAAAGGAAGGAGTTCACCAGATGTGGAGCGTGCCAGGTGAAGCGGGGATGCCTTGCAGACAGGGCGTACGCGGGTGGCTGTGGTGCGACGCGCCGCTGGCGATGTGTCGAAGGAAGCAGCGGAAGAGAGCCAGGTGGTGGTAGGAGCGATGAGGAACACAGGGAGACGCCGGTGGTCTTCAGTCAACAGCCCGAAGAACTTGGCAGCAGCAGGAAAAACGTAGCTAGGTCCCGTCGGCGGCTTCACGAAACGCCGGAGGCTTAAAGCACGCTATCCAAGAGTGCCTTTCGGCAACACGGACCCTCAGTCCATCGGCTGCTGCCTCCACGCTTGCAAGGAACGCAGGAGGCTTGCGTCGGTGATCCAAGGGAGGTCACGGCAGCACGGACCGAACGTCTGACGGCTGCGCCCTCCACGCTTGAATGACCCGATATCCGCTGCTCTGTCTTCCTTTACACCTCAGTTTTCTGACACGTCAGCTGTCCGCTCCTCGTGCTCGCCACGGTCGCCGAACGCTCGCGTTAACTGTCGCAGGAACTTGCATCATGCCCTGTTTTCGACAATAAACGCAGTAAAGCTGTTTTGGCTTAGAGCGACAGTCGGAAGCCTTGTGTCCGGGTAGGTTACAAATGAGGCACCTTCCTGACTGCCTATTTGATGGAACATCCTTTTCTCGCGGGATGCCCACCTCGAACGATTTTTTGAACGAAGACAAGTTTCTTTGCCGCTGGGCGTCTAGAAAGTTGTCTGCTGCCTCAGCCATTTTGTCCAGCGTCTTGCACCCTCTTTCTCGAAGGAAAGTCACCAGACGACTATGACAGTTCCTCATGAACTGTTCGGCCGCCACCAAGTCACGTAGATCATTGTACGCTGTGGCCGTTCCCGACATCTCGACCCATCGATCGAACAGAGTGAGCAAGCGTGCTGCGTATTGCGTGCCTGTTTCTTTATCTAGAGGCTTACTTTCACGACACCTTTCGCGATAACCATCTGCTGGGAATCGAAAATGTTGGAGCAGGGCTAGTTTTGCCTTATCATAATCCATTGAATCTGTGGGAGACAAACGACCTAACACACGGAGAGCCTCCCAAGTCAAAAGACATACTGAGCGCTGTAGCTCATTTTTCCTTGGGCCAGCTGTGCCCTTCCGCGATGCGCTCAAAACGTTTGAGGTATGCATTCAAGTCATCCCTGCGATCACCGAAAGGCGAGATCAACTTGTGTGAGCTAACCGCTACTGAGGGCCCAGTGCGGGTTCTCGATTACCCCCACCAGCTTCTGCGACCCTAAACCGAAGCTGCAATCTACGCTCTTCAGCCTCTGCTAGCGTCTTTGCATGCTCGCGTTCAGCTGGGCTGGCACGCGCAGCGCTCCGCTGTCCAGCGCACCACGTTCACAAATCCTCCGAAGATCTTTTGTGCACCTCACAAACTGTTGAAAACATCCGACCAGTCAACGCTCATTATATCTGTGCGGAATGCTTCAAGCTGTGAAGGCAAAATCTGTTTGAACGTAATTTTACGCTGCACTAATTTTTCTTTCTTTTGGAGTTTGACACAAAGAAGAATCGCAGATGGTCACTAATATTCTAAGCTAAGACGCAGGATTTAAGCTTATATGTCTGGTAATTAGTTAGAAAAAGATCAATTAGTGTAGACGAATGCAAGTAACTCTTGTTTGCAAATTGATCATGTTTCTAATACAGTACATTTCCAGCATTATCTTAAATTGTTTTACAGGACTAGCTGAGTCGAAAAAAATTTTAGGTTAAAATCTCTTCCGCGAATGAGACTGAGGCCGTTATCATTCGTGTGTTTCTTAGCTTCCTTGAGAAAACGGACTCAAGGAAGCTAAGAGACATGCCAGTGTTGCCTGCAGGTGGGCGATACACCGTATCAAAAAGCTTGCGGTTCGAGAGAACAGACATAACTTCATGATCGCTAGACGAACGTGTAAATGGAGGTAGTATTTCATAGTTTATATCTTTTCTTATTAACATCATAACACTGCTTCCCTGGTCATACTGTCGGTTAAGAATGCATGGATTATATTCAGGCAAGCAATAAAGATCATCTGTAGTATCGCACCATGTTTCCGTCAACATAAATGCATTGAACTGAGCATTTAATTGGCTCAAAAGGGCCTCTATAGAAGTGCTCTCATTTCTGGCGTACTCCACTTTTGCATGAAACACCTTAAAAGACGAATTTGAATCAGCACCAATAAACTTAGCTGCCTCATTGGGCGGTATGTAACTTTGATTAGGCATATTGAATAAACGAGAAACTGGAATCATTGAGTGATGTGTTTTCAGCCTCTGCTGGAATCTATCTTGTCTAGATCATTTAGCGACTTGATACGCAAAACGCGGTACCCTTCTATGCGATCCGGTCGCCGGGCCGCAGGTTCAGTTCCACTGCCGGTATGTGACGTGCTGCTCATTGACCAAGCTGTTGAACCGGCGCTGGGACGTGCCACTGCACTCGCACGAGCTCCGCTGCTCGGATGGCAGCGTCCAGCAGTCGGTGACGGGCACGCAGAGCCAGGACGACCTCAACAGCCACTGGGTGGCCAAGCGCCAGACAGAAACGAGCTGCTTGCGGGGCGAACCCATCAAATGCGTCGACATCTCGCGCCTGGAGCACTTATTGCCACTGAAGAGAAACCTACACAGCCACCACTTCCCGTCGTCCTTGGCCAACGATCTGAAGAGTGCCAACAGTTGCAGGTCACACCGGTCCCGCTCACGCTCCCCATCCAACCATCTTTCCCTCCCACCTCATACCCTCCTTCCTGTCACCGGGGTTTCCTACTCGGAGTGAAGCCCTATTTAAACCCAGCCAATGACGAACGCTTTGCCCAACGCAAGTCAAGTCCTCTTGCTAGCACCCCGAGGCTTCCCCCTTCGTTGTGCACTCTGTGTAATGGGGAAGCTTACAGACGAAAACTGCTGCATTGCGAAAATGAGAAATGCGCGCTTTTGACACACGAACGTTAGGGTGAAATTTAACCGTGCGGCGTCTACGCGCAGCCCGCTCTCTGTCCTGGCAGGAAGCGAGACGTCACTAAGCTACACATGCCACACGGACCCAACAGCACTGGGACGTATCGAAAGGTCGTAGGCACTGCGGCGAGAAAAGAGTTCCGCACAGCCAATGCTTGTTCAGAGAAAATCCGCCGGACGTCGGGAGGAATCGGGCAGAGGTATACGACAAAAAATGGCGGATAGTTCTTTCCCCGCGCCTGCATCATCCTCTTAGGATGCACTGTTCGTCGCTGCAAACGGCGCAATCGAGTTGTGGCGGCCGGTTCTTGCGCGTGGAGATGTGAACGAAGCTCCGCTTGAGAGGAAATTCGATGGCGGGGCTGCTGAGAGGGGCGAACGTCGCTAGGAGGTTTTCTTCTGCTGCTTGCTGGCTTCGGCTTTTGTGTCTCTAAAGGCGCAAGAAGACGGAAAACGAGCGACGAGAAGAATGAGCGTAAGGGGAGTGGAGGAGAGGTTCAACCTTTTCCTGTCAGAAAGTGACGTGATTTGGTTTTCAAATGGAGACCGCGCCGCCACCGTGCTCCTAGTCTTTTTAGGCCGATATGCTGCCAAGAATCGCGCTCTTCCCTCCCCCTTTCTTCTCTCTCTCTCTCTCCCTCCTCTGCACCCGACGTTTTCAGCAGAGCGCCTCAGTGGCCCTGCCGAAGTTTTGACACAACACCGGCTGTTCGGGAGTATTTCGTCCCCTTTCTTTCTATATTTTTGCTCCCTCGAACGTACGCTACTTCGTTCTATGTCCTCCTTCGAGCGTTCTCTTTCCTCTCTTCTTCGAGCCTTACAGCGCTCATATTCGGTCGTGTGCACCGCGTATCTTTTTGCTTTTAATGCGATAGCGTTAACGGCCGCGTTCACCAGAAGATCTTGTGTCAGCGTTCTGAGCGAAAAATCAGTCGGCCTAATCCGTGCTACGCCTAGTTTATTCCACTGCGGGAATGCATGCGTGCCGTATTTTCGCGATTCTAAGCACCCCCCGAATCTAAGCACCCCCCCTTATTTTCGGAAAAAAATTTCTGAAAAACTTTGCATGCGAATCTAAGCACCCCCCTTTTTGCGCGGAAGAGAGCGTTGCCGAGGCCGCCAAGTGCACTTGCTCTCTCTTTCGTCGAGCCTGTGCAGTCCCGAGGAGGCGCGGCCTGCGCGTTGTTGTTGTTGTGACTGAGAGAAGGATGAAAAGGAAATTGCACGGGCCTGCCTACTGGCTCGAGCCAAGCCACCACCGCGGCCACGTGCAGATAGAGGAGAGTTAAAAGATCAGAGGAAAGATAAAGAGAAAAGATAAGACGCGCGTCATGGGTCCGCCGGAGCGGACGCTGCTGAAAAAACAGATAAGCGGGCGAGGCCGCGGCCGCGCTCGCCGAAGCGAGGACAGAGGCGGCACAGAACGCAAAAAATAACCAAAAACCAGCCGAAAGCAACCGCGATAATTCTGTCAGTAGTAGTAATTATTTATTTATTTATTTATTTATTTTTGAGTAGTGTCGGGTCTGTCAGCCTGTTGTCACATGGGCCTGGTATCGGCGGCGCTCGGCAGGTTTCGCGGGCATCGCGGGCGCGCCTTGCTTTGTCTAGTGTCAGTTGCTTGATAGCCCTAACGCCTAACGTGCCTAACGCCCGTTTCATCGAGATTTCGCCGCGAAAAGAGGGGCCCGGGGGGGGGGGGGGGGTCTAGATTTTTCGAATCTAAGCACCCCCTCTCACTTTGGGCATCGCGATCGTGAAAAAAAGGGGGTGCTTAGAATCGAGTAAATACGGTATGTTCCGTTACCATAAACAAAGTACAGTGTTTGAAGAAACTTACTTTTAATCACGCGTGTGCTTTGGGCTGTCGCGCAGAGCAGCGAGTAACAGCATCTGGTAACTGAAGTAAAACACAGTTCATGCTGGTTAGGTCGACGTATCGTGCTCAGATGTTATCAATGTTCAAGCAGGAGCGCCAGTTTAGCCGAGTACAGAATTTCGAGCAGTCAGTGCACACGCACTCATTGGTTCCGGGAGATGATTTTCGGCCACCTCACGGAGAAGTGGTGCCATCTGGCGCGATTCTTGTTTGAACGGCTTTGCACCGCACAGCGGTGGCAATCCTTGGCGCCGGGGAGCACTCGCTAGAAACTCTCCCAGACTAACAATATGCTTTGCCTTCGCAGTGTCCTTATTGTGGGTAGAAATTAGAAACGTTTGCAGTTAGTACTGCTTCACTTGACGGTATTTGAAGTTATACTTGCAACAACAACGCTCGAGAAGATTTGAAACTTCTCTTAGCCTCACCATTCTCGCGGACAGCTTTTTGTGGCTATGCTGCGGAAGCTGCGGGCGCGCGCCGCCAGCTGTGGATGTACTGTAGCCTTGGCGGACGGAACCGTGACGGACAATAAGAGTGGACAATTTGTTCGTTGAATGCATTCCTGCATTAGAACCACGTGCATGGTTCTGGTCCCCAGAGAGCAACCTAGGAGGCAGGTGAGCCACTTAATTAGGTCACGTGACCTTGCGGCGTCATCGCAATCTACCCACCACTTAGTGGGCAAGCTGTCCAGCTTGACAGGCAGTTGATGTTTCGCTCGGGAAGCGCAACCTGGGTCGCACAAGGCTCACCGCTGGAAGCACCTGCCATCGCAGGGTAGTGGCGCATCGCTTAACCGCTGCACAACTGCGCCAGGAGGGGCATGAGGACTCCCACGGTTTTTTTTTTTTCATTGTTTCCCACACTTGGCCAAAAGGCATAATTTATGCTTATGCTTAATGGAGGCTTAACGTCCCAAAGTGACTCAGGCTATGAGGGACGCCCTAGTGAGGGGCTCCGGAAATTTCGACCACCTGGGGTTCTTTACCGCGCGCTGACATCGCACAGTACACGGGCCTCTAGAATTTCGCCTCTATCGAAATTCGACCGCCGTGGCCGGGATCGAAACCGCGTCTTTCGGGTCAGCAGCCGAGCGCCATAACCACTGAGCACCGCAGCGGCTAAAAAAGGCATAATTTGCGTTGGCTGTAAACTACTGGAAATCATGTGGCGTACTTTCGTGCAGGAACCCAAACAGGCTGCTGCTGTTATTGTTGTCGGACAGCCACTTTGAGAAATCCTTGTCGCCGTTAGTCCCACTTCCTGATCTATGAATGTTAAGCACCTACTGCATATATGGGCATTAACCCACTGAAGGTATCGCGTCATACCCTTAAGGCGGAACCTAAGAGACCCCTCCATTTTTTTGGCTTTCGGCTCGTCTATAGCATAAGCTATTAAAGCAAACATTGAGTCTTTATTTACGTTATGTGTGTTCACTACCACCTAGACATTTGCCGCTCCGTTCCTTGGCTTAAGATCTGTTTAATGCACCCGATGACGTCGTTTTATGCCAATCCGGCTGTCTTTTTTTTTTTTCGCGACGCCGTTTTCGCCTCATCTTTCCCAATTTTAAGGAGACAGTGTGAGCAACAAATTAAAAGAATCGATTAGTACTTTTGTTAATTCCTGATAGGACATTCTTTACTGCATCTTTTCTAGTATCGCTCTTCTTCCTGCGTTGTATATTTTTAAGCGGACGGCCAGGCCATCTTTCATGTGGAGGCAATGTCTTTCCAGCCATTTGAAATACAATGCCATGACAGAAACTGAGTGTTTGCAGTTCAGTAGGAGTAAAAAGATAATTATGAACAATCGTGCAGCTCTTGGGCTCCCTGATAGCATTTCAGTGCCTCATTCGCATCATGTCGGAGCAAAATCCGAAAAATGCCTCTCTACTACCAGATGCACAAGGATGCCAACATTAGATGCTGTGAGACATTAAACGTCGGTAACATAGCAAGAGCCAAGGTTCTAGAGCCATTTCAGTTAAAGTGAACTAATAACTCTCCCCGTCGGCCGAGAGTTGTGGGGCGACAAGTTTCCTCCACTCGCAGTGTAGCATACTAAGTAAAAAAAAAAAAAACGCCCAGGAAACTAAACGATTGGTAAAAAACACAAAGATGAGTTGGATAATAACTGTGGAGGTCGTGCCTGTGAAATAAATCGGTCAGGAACTATTGGCATGGCCATAAATTTTGTATTAAAGTTACCTTTTACTTTGAAACTAATTTATCTCAAACCAAGTTTTTGTTACGACGGCACCGTTATCTTCAAAACGGCACAAAGCTGAAGGCCAAATGTTTGCGTGTAATTTTGTGAGCATATGTGAACATACTGAACCCAAATTACTCATGTGCAATTAGCTGTTTTTATTCTATGTACAGGAACAAAGCCAAAAGTGGCCTTAAGTCTAGTCCTCAATAGAAGAAATTCAAAACAATTAATTCTTCACAGTGTAGCATAGCTTTGGTTCAGTCGGAAAGGCAGAAAGCGACGATAAAAATGACAGAAACAGGCAAGCAGGCGCTATGTGTATTGGTTGTTGAAGAAAGTTTACCCAAACATGCACTGAAATAGATGGGAAACATAAGGCTTACCCTGTCCCCTTAGCTTCCCTCCGCTCTTGCTTCCTTGTACCGGCGCTGTTTTTTCAGGGAACACCTCTCAACCACAAAGTCAGATAAGGCCCAACGTTGATCGACTCCGTCGCACGAGCACATCAGGGGCCCAGCGGCGCTGTCGTCGGTTTATCTATTTCCCTTCGTTCTCTGTACGGCTCTGCGAAAACTGCGCTCGTGGAAGAGGGAGGGAACAAAGCTCATTTCCCTCCCGCGAATGGCGCAGTCAGCCCAGCCGTCTACGAGTGTCGTGTCGCCGTTTCGTTGCTGAGAGAATTATGCCCAAGTGGCTCCTGTCTGATTGACTGGTCCTCCTTACGGTGGCAGTCGTTATATCGTTGGCTGTGCTGCTTCTTTCTTTTTCGCTTAATTTATCTCGGCGTGTTTCATTTTGCGGAGCCGTCTTCTCCAACAGCCTCTGTGCTCATAAGCTGTTCGGCTAATGTTGGCTTGGCATGTTTTTCTCTTCTCCTCTTCCTCTTTTGCGCGTCTCTCTGTCGGCGCCGCCCTTTTTATTTCGACATTCTTTCGGCGCAGACAACATCGCTTTGAAGATTGTCGACCTCGTTCCCCTACCTCTGCAGAGAGAACAGTTTTCCTTTTTCTTTCCTCCTCTTGGTCTTGCATCTGCCCTTTTTTTATGCTGGCAACAGGAATTTGCACTCGCCGAGAAAGCGTAGGGTCCACCTATCAGAATTGAAAAACTGCTGCAGATTGCTATGCGGTTGCTGTTGCTTTGATGCAGCGCTGGCAAAACCGAGGGTTGTTGAATGAAGAGTCTGGAAGGAACTGCGTGCTACTCTTTTCCAGAAATGAAAAACTTGCTTCACTGGCATCTTTGGAACGGTGCGTTCCAAATACGAATATAAACACAAGAAACGCGAACATACCGCGTTTCCGCACTTTCTACAAATGTCATGCTCTTAGCCATAACATATTCCTATGCAACTTAATAAACATACATTGTATTGATGGCCAGACTCTGAACCAGCTGCGGTCGCATTTTGTCCATGTATATTATCTGCTGTTCTTTCCTTTTTGCAAATTTAACCTATACTGATTCCGGGAGGAACATTTCCTACTGATGGTCTTCGTTCGGTCGTGATTAGAGGGCAGTCGTTTTGTCGGGGACCACAAGGTCGCCGCGAAGCTCCAGAAAAAGAGAACCAGCCTGGCAGCAGGCATTGACCGTGGCGTGCTTGCCCACACAGCAGGCGCCGCCCATATTTATTTTCGTCTCTTTCAGTGGCGTAGGTGGACGCTACAGGTTTTTCGTTGCATACCTGATCTGTGCATCGAAAGGGAACAGCACTTAATCATTGGTAGCGAGGTGCCAGAAGTGGTAAGGGTCTACTGAGGGCAGGTAGTGAGACCAGACGGGACCACCAGAATGAAATTACTAGAAGAGTAAGAATCGTGTGGAGCGCATTTGGAAGGTGCTGTCAGATTATGAAAGGCAGTATGTCAATATCGCCAAAGAAAAAAATTCGCGGTGGCTTAACTGTGCTATGCCTAGTATACGTAGCGAAAGGTGCCGCAACGAGCAAGGCTTCTCTTCTTCCACGGCTTGCAGCTGACGGCCGAGCGCATCGCCTCCCGTATTCATTCGACTCCACGCGCATGCGCAGGAAGGCGCATGGCTAGTCGTGGCGTGAACTCGCAGCGGGGGACAAGGCGGAGTCGGCGGCGGCGCACCTGTGTCGAAACTCGCGCTTGCGCAGTGGGAGCAGATGGCCACGACGGGCGAAATCGCTCCGGCTAGCGTAGTGCAGCTTTCGCTACGAAAGTATGTGACAGCTGCATCATATCAGTGCTCACCTATGGGGAAGAAACCTGGAGGCTAACCACAAGGGTTCAACCGAAATTGAGAACAACTCAGCGAGCTATGGAAAGGAAAACGGTAGGTGTAACGTTAAGAGATATGAAGAGAGCAGAGTGGGTAAGGGAACACACGCGGGTTAATGACATCCTTGCCGAAATTAAGAGACAGAAATGGGCATGGACATACATGTATGCCCACGCGCACGAGATGAAGCTTGCGGGGATGAGGTGGCCGCAGCTGGCACAGGACAGGGTTAATTGACAGGTATATATGGGAGACGCCTTTGTCCTGCAGTGAACGTAATTAGGCTGCTGCTGCTGCTGCTGCTGCTGCTGCTGCTGCTGCTGCTGCTGCTGCTGCTGATGATGATGATGATGATGGTACTGATGATGATGATGATGATGATGATGATGATGATGATGATGATGATGATGATGATGATGATGATACGTGTATGCGTGAGTGTGTGCGTAGATAAAAGGGGAGGTGTGCCTTTGCTCGCAGCCTGCGTTTTGATCCCTCTCTATTACATTTAGGAGAAAGAGTCTTTGCGATGCGCCAGCCCGGGAACGCAGTGCCTGTGGTGAGAGCGTGGCTAGATAGAGAACATAAGGTTCCTCTGCTAGTAGATGGTAACAACTTCAGGCCTGTAGTTTGCGGCGGTTCTTCTCTGGGCTCACTATTTTGCATATTTGGCGTCGGTGAATGCTGCCTACGATAGCAGAGCCGACGATATCTGCTGCTTTAACAACTTTTTCTCTTTTTTTTGCGAGCTGATTCTTCACTTTTTGCGGTAGATTTGTGCGTTGTATAGACTGCCGTGGGCCAGCTAAAGGAAGAACGGGGAAGGAATGAGAAAGATTGCTCTAGTTTTCTCGTTTGAAATGCAGTGAAGCGTTTAATAGCGGGTATAAAACAGTAAAAACCGGAATTGTTGTTTCATCGTTGTTTTCTGGTTTGTCCAAATCATGTGACGATTTGATTAATAAGAGCTTCAACGAACAGGCTAAAAGATTAAGAGAAGCAGGTTACCCCAATGATGCCATCTTGTTGGGCTGCAACGAGATAGCCAAAAAACTTAAAAGACTTGGCTGCTGTGCCTCGGTCAGACAGAGTGAAGGAAAGGAATAAGGTTGCAGTTCTCCCGTACGTACACCGCCTTTCGCATAACCTGAAAAAGGTGGCGAACAGTTATAAAATAGGGGTTGTCTTTTCAGCTCCTTAAAGACTTAGAAGGATGTGTGCTATGGGGGAAAGAAAGGCTGAAAAGAAAATGAATCCCAAAGTACCTGTGGAATTACACATAAAACTAAGTATGTTCCATGCTCTGAAGGAGTTGTTTATAAAATTCCTTTTTCCTGCGAACTAGTATACATTGACCAGACGGGTTTTTGTATTAACACGCGCCTAACTGGACATGCTAATGCCTTGGAGGCTAATAAATCTACCAATCTAGTCGGTCATGTTTCAGACTGCAAATCTTGCTTCCCTACTTTTCATCACAGTGATGTATTGTACAGTTACCCAACACAGTTAACCAGGGAGAATATGGAGGCTTTCTACATAAAGAAAAAGACTAAATTGTGCGTTAGCAGCCCGTCGGTATGCCTGCATGACAGTGAGGTTCGTTTCCTCGATTCCACATAGCTACACTTCTATTTGCTTCGCTATCTTGTTTGTTTGCCCTCTTTATATTCCTTGCTTCCTGTGACTAAACCTTCAGTTGTGAATTTTCTTTCCTTGTTGTCCTCGTTTTTTTTGCGCTATTTTCGCTTAAATAAAATACTCGTCTAGAGAGGTGAGCAAAAATTTGACTTGAGCGAGCTTCGAACGTGCATTCTTTACCGCCAACAGCCCGAGCACACGGGTTCAGCCTCCAGGCTGAATACACCGGAGGTTGTCTCCTTGAAGGCCGCCTTTTCGTCCTTGCGCACGGGTCGAACAGTGAGGCGCACGGTCGCATCCGGCCGGGCCGACCAAGCTGGTCAACTTTCGGGCGCACGAGAGGTTGGTCTCATCGCAGCTATTGACAGCTGTCCCGTTACGTGCCCGTCCCGCCTCCTGAAGGATGGCCGCCCGCGAAGCGGAGTCCGAAACCAGGCATAGTCTATACCGAGAAACATGACACTGGCCGCATGCAACTATGTTTCCAGCGACTTCCAACTTCGCCGTGTGGAACGGCGGCGAGCGCCAGTTTCGCCCCAGTTGTTTTGTCGCCGCTTGCGCTGAGCTGACCGAGTGGCCTACGCAAGACATGCACAGTGGCGGTGTCGCCGAGTGTTCATTTGGAGCCGTTTGGGATTGTTAGAGTTGTTTTTTGTTCGCGCGAAGATCTTCACTAAGTGCAGTGAGAAGCAGCTCCCCAGGGTGAATTCCCAGTGCGCACAGTAAGCTTCGCAGCTCTGTGACAAGTGCGAGTGTAGTGAAAGTGGTTGCTCTTGGAACGAGTTAGTAAAATCGCCTGCGAATATATATTACCTTTGTGAGGGTCACCACGCACGCCTTGTTTTCCGAATGTTGAAATGAACTTCGAGCTGCTCTGCTATATGGTCGCATTCGTATCGATGGCTGCCGTGATCCCGAGCGCAAGTATTCGTTCCTGCGACGTAACAGTCACCGATATTGATCGTGGTTCGCGTGTGTACTGTCTTGGAGAACCCCAGTCAGTGACCTTTCTGAAGGCTGTGTTTTGTGTATGCGAAACGATCTTGGCTGCACGGCCGTTGAGCTGTTTTCTGCCGGGAATACAGAAGCGTTATTGAAGAAGAAAGACTGACGGGCCAGTTCGTGCTTTCGATTCACTGCCTGAAACATGGAAACTAGCGCTAAAACAACACAAGCGTCGCCACCGTTCTGCGACATTGTGCTCCATGATGTGCATTTTGCGATTATGGGGGGGCCGGATTACGGTAGTGCCCCGTGAGCTATGACAGGGGGAGGGGGGGGGGGGAGGATAGAGACTGTACTCATTGAATCGGCATCTGATCCCATATTTATTGTTGTTTTCACTGCACTGCTGTTGCCGAACTGCTCGACAACTCGGCTTTATTGGTGCCGAACAGTTGTTAAGCAGCGCTTCCTCGGTAACCTGCACCAGCCAGTTTGAGACATTGTCGTGCCAACACATATATGAAGAAAGCATGAGTCAGTGAAGCCGAGAACAGTGTAGGGAAGCGTTTCAATTAAAAACAACAAACAAGCATTCTCTTATGCTCTCCTTGGTTTCAATGACTGTTGGCTCTTTTTCATACGCACAGTCTAGGATATTTACGCTGTAACATTTCTTCAGCATCACCTGCTAAGTTAGTGGATTTCAAAAATCCAGTGAAAATTTAGCTGTGGAATGCTAACGCCATATATAACTCAATTCTAACTTTGCTGAAGTCCTCGGTTCAGTTCAAAACCAAGCTGCTTGTTTTATTCTCTGAGCGTTCTTGAAGGTCCAGTGTTGCAGCACATGTCAAATTCTAAAATTTCTTCAATGCGGTTGGAAGCTGCAGGTTTTTCTACTCTGTACAACCGCACAACCAAATCATCCGTTGCAACTCATGGCTTCTCCTACACCAGCCGCACTTCCGCTGCTATGTCTCAGCTCATGCTACTGCATTTCAGCATCAGTTTTTGTCCACATAAGGGTGGAATGGTCTTCGTCCTGGTCTTTCACCCAGCTTTGCTTACTGACCCCAAAGTGGTCACTGCAGAAGCCCATCAAGTAAATTGTGAGCCGCGTAGCTCCTACTTGGTACACCGTTTCAGAGCTTGCCCCTTCAAGTTTTGTCATTTACGGCAGTTGAAGTTAAACAAATGCTAAAATCAATTGGCCTTATAAAATGCTTATTCTTTTACCCACCACGGCAAACCAATGCAGTCCTATCTGCATAACCTGTCCGTTGAGTATTTTCCTAATAATCCGTATCAAGCAATATCAAATTAGATTTACATAACAGTTGCGTTGTGGTCAACTTGCACTTTATGCACAGTCTGTCTCTGTATACCTTTATTCATACACTGTACATTCAGCTTGACAGCCATTACGAGCCCATATGTGTCAGTATTTCCTTTGTGCTTGTCTCCTACCCTGTGTCAGGCGAAGCAACGCGGAGACTTCCATTATGTGAAGAGGTTAAAATGCTAGGTGCTCATGTTACGCATGTGATTTTTGTGTGCGTGTCATTTGGTCGTGATCGTAATCTGAAATGGCCTGCCAGATATCTTACGGCGCTAGCATTTAAAGCGTTCATAAAAGAATGCCTTGTTTTCCTCTGTGATGAGACTAAATTACACATACAGTTCTGTTGTCCGGAGTGGAGTCAGATTACAGCTACTGTGCCATCTTACACTGACGGCAGTAGAACGCACCGAAAAGCACAAACCTGTACTCAATACTAAATTATTCATAGAGTTCCTGCTTTCCTTACATTAGTAACATGAATTGTTTTCATGTAAGGTCCTCAAGAGGATTATCATTTTGGTGCACAAATTTGTCAGAGGGAGCCACAACACAAGACTCTTGACTCCCTAATTACATGCAGCTATTCTAGCTAGCATGGTTTAAATTTACATAGACTGCCTATATGAAGCAGGAAAGTAGGCATAGCCGAGGCTAAAGACTTTCAAGCAATTTAGGTTAAAGACAGTTCTTTTTTTAACGTAAGCTGTGCCTAAAGAGAACTTTGACAGTTTAAAAACCAACTGGAAAGAAATTAGCTTTCTTTTGCTGAAGATGTTGCTAATAAGCAAGAGACAGCACGTTCCAAAATTTTATATGTAACAAGCGGTGCAGGCATTGCTACTTTTATCTGCTGCTTTGGGAACCGGAATCAACGTTACGATTCCTTTTTTTTTCTCTGGTAAGAAAAAAGTCTGAAAGATCACTGTACGAGAGGACATATGCATGTATGTCCCACACACACTTAATTGTATATTTTTTATTTCATTGTGTTTAGGGACAGCATAGTTTTGATCCTGTAAATATATTTCTACTAATTCTGCTTGAGATAACCGCTATGCATGGTCAATGTGTCTTGTTTTTCTGAATATACGAAGTATTCTTTCCCAGCATCAGCCAGGAGTCGTGCTGCTGGCCAGTTTACTAACTCCCGCGTCATGTTATGTTTATACTGAAGGTGGCATGTATAGCCTTTTACTCAGTACTAAGCAGCCACTTTGTTCTACAGTCACATAGGTTGTAGAATTATTTGGAGTTAGACAACATGCTAGCTTGTTTCTGCATGTGTCAACCATTGGTTGGCTTTTAGCACACCTCTCCAGGCTTGCTTGCACTAAAGCATTCCGGCTTGTGCAATTTTCATTGCAATATGAGCTCAGATATGAGCTCAGGCTGCTAAAATAAAACTGGTGGCCCGTTGTCACTGTACAAAAATAAAAAAGTGCATTTTAGCACAGAGGTACGTGGCTTGACCCCTTTAATTGCCACCACACTGTGCTATTTGTATTTTGTCTGTCTTTATGGACTCAAGAACATTTGAGAAAATGATGCGAATTTCACGGTTTCAATTACAAACGATTGAATAGTGCTGCTAACCTAGTTTGTTCTAGTCCCGTGGCGTTGCCTCCTAGATTTCGCGATACGTCGTTGTTTTGAATTCGTTATGGTACGTTTGGGGAGAGCGCATCAATGGGGGCGCTCTTCAAATATAAGGGGGCAAAAATCCCAGCGGTTTTTGAGACTGGCCGACTAGTCATCGAACGAGTTGTACACGAACGTGGTGTGGTGCCTTTTTCAGTTTCTGGAATAGAAATACCGCAAATGTTAATCGTTGGCCGCGACCGTGCTTCAGGTAAAGCGCGCCAGCGGTGTTTATTTATTTACTTACTTTATTTACAAATCATACAGGCTCTTTTCGGGCCCAAACAGGACTGGTTACAATGATATTAGCAAAAACTAAACAGTAGTTAAGGGCACTTGGGAAACAGCAGCGCAGGAATATACTGGGATGTGTGAAAAATGCTTAGGTGTAAATGAAAAGACAATGATAAAGATCAACATCAATGGCACTTGCAAATCGCTTCAAATCTCCATGTTTTGAATACGCTCCACAAAAGTGTCAAGACTACAACACTTCACTGCCACAGCCGGCAAAAAATTCCAAAGGGCGATCGCACATGGGAACAAAGATTATTTATATGAATTAATATGACTATTTGGTTGCAGTACTGTTTTGTTGTGGTAAGTGCGTGCAGAATACCTCAATGGTTCGTGAAGAAACACCGATCGGGATATCTTTAAATGGTGATGATAAAAATGATATATAAATTTCAGCCTGGAAATTGATATGCGCTGTGCCAGCGTTTCAAAGCTCGCCTATTATGTAGGCTAATAACGCTGGACTGGCGTAAGATGAGAATATGAAACGCAGTGCTAAATTCTGAATACGTTTTATCATGTTAACATATTTCTGATGAGGACTCCAGCTTAAATAAGCGTATTTTATTGTTGGCCTAAGAAGTGTTCTATAAGCATGAAATTTGATCTCAGAGGGAGCTTTACGCAACTTTCTCCGCAGAAAGCATATGCCTTCGACAGATGGTTTGTAAGTGAGGATTCCAGCTAAGGTTATTTGTGATTATTACACCTAAACACTTAACTGATCGCATTTCACGTGATGGTGGACGGTGTGCACAAGATACCGACGGCTACGCGAAACCGGGGTGGCCAGCCTAAAATACTGCCGCCGCAAACTTCACGCCATGGTTACGGCAGTGTAACCCAAAATTGCGCTACAGGTGGAGGCATCGCAACTGCTTAGCAGCAGGGCTGCCGGCTTTCCGATCGTACTTCTGAGAGGGCCGGCTTAGCCCGGAGCCCTTTCGCATCGTGCGTCGCCAGTAGCGACCAATCTCTGCACCGCAGCTGTCTTCGACATTTGTCACCGGCTTCACTGCACTTTTCCCCCGTCGCGGTGGCCGACTAGCTTTGGCTTTCGGCTGCTTATTCCAAGGTCGCGCTTTGGATCCCGACTGCGGCGGCCGTATCCCGGTGGAGGTGAAGTACAACAATCTGCTCGTGTGCTGTGCGTTGTCAGCGCTTGTTGAAGAAGTTAGACAACCCATGGTGGTCAAAATTATTCTGGAATCATCCACTGTGGCGTCCCTCATGGCCTGAGTTTGAAATCGCACAAGAACCCATACCGCAAGTTGAACTCCGAATTCTTTGCTTGCACACACAAGCGGATGGCAAAGCCCACTGGACGGTAAAAAATTCCTACACCGTCACTATCCAACTCACTCACATGTTGCGAAGAGTGAGCTCTGGCGGCCACGAGTTCCGACCTACTCCGCATGCATCACTCACAGGCGAATCCATGCCCTCTACCCTACCACAAACTCGCCCTACTGCAGAAGGCAAACAAACTGGCACTGGGCCTCCCACCACATGCTCCAACTGAGCGCTTGATGCGACTGGGAGCATACGAAAAGAAATCCCTCAAGCCCACCCAAATGTTAGCCCTCTGTGACGTCCCCGTTCCGTCAAGCGTAAAGATCCTCTCTGATATGCCGCAACAAATGCGCGACTGCACTGGCACTGCACCCCTGCCCGCTGGTAACTTGGCCCCCGGAGACAGAACAGCCATTTTGCTTAAGCGACGATGCGCCACCCACGCAGACATCCGCGGCGCGCATATGCAGTCACTGCCCTCTCACCCGCTCACAACTTTATCCATAGAAGACATCACCTGATTAGAAATATATACGCGACCGCACTAGCCACAACAACGCTCACAGCTGACTTCCTCTTGATCATGGCAAGACTTCGAAGCCAACAAAATCGCCCCAGCCGCACCCCAACTCCTCATGCGGCTCCCACTTGATCTGCATGTCAAACTCATCTGGACGACATTCGTTAGGTTGGGGCGACCTGAATAGAATAAAAAATAATAAGCCCCTGCCTGCACCACTGCCGTACAACAGGCTTAATCCAATCTGAAGATAAATGAAAAGGCCCGAAGGCAATCAGTGCACATAGGGCACAAACCGGTGCCCGTCGGGCACTCCAGCAAACTCAGTGATGCATAAACTCCCGCCAGTTTTGTATAGCGCATTTGAAGAGCGCCTCGACTACCACAGGGCCCCAGTATCCCCCTGCTTAACCGGCTCTCTGCCGAGAGGACGATGTCACATGCTTGAATTCGAACGCGAGATTTCGAAGGAGGCGAAACGCAAAAGGCGCCAGTGTGCTGTCAATGCACGTTGGTCATCACCAGGTGGTCGAAATTATTCTCTTTCTTGTTTCACTCCCCCTTCCCTCACAGCGCAGTTGAGGTGTTCACCGAGACAATTAGTTTATTTCCTCAAAACCAATTTTCTTTCAGTGCGCTAGCTGATTTCGCCAAATGTTTGTCAGGTGCCACCCGCCTAAGGGGCAGGTGGGCCACCTAGGTCACGTGACCTTGTGACATCATCACAACCTGCCTATTGGATGTGATCAAACTGAACAATGTGGCAGGTGGCAGTTAAATTAATAATCAGTCGCGAAAGGTTGCTCGGGAAAAGCAACCCGGGTCTCACAAGCCTCTCCGGTGGAAGCACCTGCTATCGCAGGGCGGTGGCTTAACCCCTGCACCTCTGCGCCATGACGAGTGGTATGGGGACTGTCAGCGACGTTTGATCGTTTAGCAGAGAATGACCGATGAGAGAATGAAAACCGAGATGTTAGCGCACGTAATTCGCATTTGGCCTAACCACGCTTAACGGTCCATTTTTTTCTCTCATGGCGCCTTCCACAAACTCACACTTTCCTCCAACGCCAGATGCCATCTCAGTTCTACCAGCAACCACCCATACTGTACCATTGCACCTGGACCCGCCCATACAGCTCACACTTCCGACTACTCCCTCGACCTCGCACCCCAACGGACGGCCACTCGGCAGCGCCAGCCTCGAGAGCCAGCAATAGCCGAGTGCGCTCCACGAGGAGCGTGTGCCCATGGGGTGCAGCGCCTCCTTCTGCCAAAAAAGTATTCAGCAGCAACACTTGTTTGCCGGACACAGCGCAAGAATCAATGGAGGACGACAGGACAGAGCGCTGAACAACTTTTATTTCGAAAACAGACGAAGCCGTATTTAAGAG
The DNA here is from genome assembly GCF_052857255.1 of Amblyomma americanum. Classification (NCBI taxonomy): domain Eukaryota; kingdom Metazoa; phylum Arthropoda; class Arachnida; order Ixodida; family Ixodidae; genus Amblyomma; species Amblyomma americanum. Next base: position 1,521,306 of record NC_135498.1, read on the forward strand.
GGGCACATCAGGCCACACCAAGGCAAAAAGGACAGCAGGGAACAAACAACAAAAACAACTGAAAAGACAAAAACCCCGCTGTAACAAAAAAAAACGTGGCTCAAGCAAAACAAAAGTCATGACCACAGGCCAACTGAAATCTTAACAGGGTGAAGCTCTGAAAAAGGATAAGGAAAGTTTTTTTTTTTTGCAGCAGGGTTTTTGCCTTTTTTGTTGTTGTTTGTTCCCTGCAGTCCCTTTTGCCTTAGCCTGATATGCCCCTCTTAAACACGGCTTCGTCTATTTTCGAAACAAAGTGGAGCTCTCCGTCCTGTCGCTGTCCTCGTGTTCCGTTCATTCTTGCGCTCTGTCCTGCACACTCCGCAGCAACAGCATCGGGATGTTAAAACCCCACAATCCACATCGTACGCCTGTCGGGACACACTATCGCCTTCCGCAGGCAGTTGGTTGGTTGGTTGAACAGAGCGTTGCTATATCGGGATTTTCACCGAAGATGTTCTGCAGTTCTTAAGAAACGATTTTTTGAATTACACGAGCGCTTTTTCGGTATAGCATTGTCAGCAATGTAGCGCATTAGAATACAGAAAAGTCGTGCTAACTAGTAGGCTGGTTAACTAGTATTGAGTAGCTAACTTTTTAACTATTGCTGTTAGTCTCCTTATTTATTCAGAGGCATGTAGCCCAAGTCATACCCATATCAGTTTTTTTTTTCCACCCCCTTGTGCCATGCGCACAACCCACTCTTGATTCTCCCACTTCACCTCCTTTCTTGCATATACCTGGCTTCGCTCCGCTCCTTTCATTGAAGTTGTGAGTCAGCGATTCGTTGTGTCTCCCCCTCGTCCCAACGTTCACGCTGGCCCTCTCAAATGGGATCGCACCAACTAGCCCGGAAAACTGCCTTATGTAGTTTTTAGAATTTGGCAGCCGCTGTTACCCGCGACGCTGTGGCTGGCCCAAGCTTTGTCTACTTCGCGCCAAAATACACGCTCTTTTGAGAAGCTTGCAGGCAAAGCAACCCCACCAGTGCAACTAATCCGTCGAAATGACCAACATTTGTTGGGCCATAGCGCTGAGGGTAACTGCGATTTCGAAACTCTAAAAAGTTATATGCTTGGTTTAGGTTTGGCTTTTGGCGTCTTAGCGTCCCAAAGCGACTCATACTATGAGGGAGGCCGTAGTGAAGGGCTCCGGAAATTCGACCACCTGGGGTTCCTTAACGTGCACTGACATCGCGCAGCACACGGGCCTCTAGAATTTTGCCTCCACCGAAATTCCACCGCCGCGCCTGGGATCGAACCCGCGTCTTTCGAGTACCATAACCACTGAGCCACCGCGGCGGAGCAAAAACCGTAATACGGATATTACGGTGGGCTTTTCAATGCACGCCTCTAAATTAATAAGGAGACTAGCAGTACTAGTAAAAATGTTAACTGTTACTACCCTATTAGTTAGACAGCCTACTAATTAGCAGGTCTTGGCTGTATGCTGAAGCGCGACACCGCTTCACAGGCGATTCTTCGCATGCGCAGACTTGCCTGAGGTGCCACCTGCCCGGGCGTTCTGCCACTAGGGGCGAGCGGCACACTATGTTAGAAGTCACTGTTTAGCATAGCGTGTACTGTGTTATGCTTAATAAAATGCATGGCGGTCCCATTCATGCCATGATGCGGCAAACACTGGGAAAATCACCCAAGATTTCCTGACTAATTAATGCGACGCTCAAGATTTCAGCGTTCGAGAGAATGCGGGACTGTACCAGTGGCTGCGACGCTATTAAACATTGCAAGGAAAACGTATTGCATCTGATCCGTCGCAACTGAGAAAAAGCAAGCGCAGTACCGTCGGCGATGCCCTAATCATGGCCACATTAAGAGAGCCACCTTCGCCCGACTCTGCTCCCCGAGGGAGCACGTATACTCAACTGACTGCGGGCTCGACTTCCTGCGCCACTACTGCCAGACTGTAGTCTTGGTTGGACCCGGTGCTACTGAGCCGGAGTGCCTGGGGTCCAACCCAGCCGCGGCGCCCGCATTCTGATGGAGGCGAGGCCGGTGCAATATCAGTGCACGCCAAAGTTCCGCAGGTGGTCGAGATTATTCCGGAGCCATCCACTACGGCACCTCTTTCACTCCATCCCTTCTCCGGCTGGGCTGCCCACCGAGATGTTAGACATTGGCCGCGCGTTTACTTTTCTCGAACCAATGCTTTAGTCGCGGTAACCTGGAGAAATGAGGCCTCCCGGTATACACGAAGGCGCGAAATTCAATTGCACGACCGCCGCCGTAAAAGGCGTGCGCGTCAGGCCACCTCTGGTGTGTCTGAGATGTGGCTGTCGTCTCTCGAATTCAAAGCGACTTTTTATTGCCTGGAAACGAACTTCTTATGTCTGTATATTTTCTTGAACCGGCATCACGTAAAAAGCGTACCCTTCGTGCTTCACATTGCAACCGCATACTTTATACAGACTACAAATGTGAATATATGATAACTATTGAAATTGTAGGAAATTCATTTTCCTAGTTGTGCTCTTCTTTATTCCACGTTTTTTAATTTGATTACAAGTTGATTTGTGTGTATTTATAGATTTATAGTCCATAGAGATGCTTGCAATGAATGTGCCTACTTTTTATATAACCAAAAATGTGTGTTTTTCTTCATGTTTCTCGCTCAAGTGTCTGCTTTTATTGAATGTAAATGAGGAAATTAGTCAAGCTATCTGTTCATCTTTCTTCCCCCACCTCCTCCATCACCGTGATGGAAAGAAAAGGTCATGATTATTTCCATATTTATTAAATATACGCGCCAAGGAGGTGATTGTATCGTTGCCCCCTTTGCATGGCCCCCCGTTCTCGCGGTGCGCTTATTGCTGCGTTCTGAAGCTTAATCTTGGTGTGTTCTCTCTCCCTCTTATGAAATTTCACGCTCGATGCTTCGCCGTGCCCACGCCAGTCAAATTTAACCGCCTAGGCATTCTTCACATCGGCCAGCGCCGTTGTCGATACGGGGTGGGGTGTGCGTGCGTGCGTATGCGTGCATGTGTAGTATATTATTTATACAGTGCGATGAGTGCAGTCGGAAGACCAAAATGCGAGCGCTGAAAGATATAGGTCGAGGGGATTTTTTTGCGGAGAGAGTGGGTTGCGCATATAGCAGCCAGTGCCGCCATTTGACCGAGGCAGGAGGGAAACAAGCGTTTCGGTGAGCTATTACAAAGAAAGAAAGAAGAAGTTTAAAAGCGGCGGCCGTGAGGAAATATCTGGAGGAGGCAAGAACGAAGAAAACTCGCCCATGAAGGTGAACAACGCGCTGCGGTGATGGGCGTGCGTTAGGGAGCAGCCGTGTAGTAGGCAAGGGGGGGGGGGGGGGGGGGGGGGGGGGGGGCTGCAAAAATAGAATGCCCAGGAATGCACGCTGACCTTCGCAGAGGGTAAGAGAGGCCGAAGAGAACCATTTACTTCAATTCGGCTCGGCCAGCTGACGGGCACGCGGCGTCGTAACGAAATTACGAAGAGCGGAAACAAAAGAGAAGGCAGTGGGGTGCCGATGATTGACGCCCTTCACGGCTAAGCGCCCGTGCTACGCGGGGAGGCCATCTTATTGAGACTACTTGGCGCCTATACCTTTTGTAGAGGATATTTTCACTCTATGTGCTTTATGCGCGTCGACGAAATTCAACCCAGATGTTATTGCGATTTCGGGAAAAGTGTGCGTGTTCGTCTCCATGGCTGCACTACTTGTTAGCGAAGGCGCGTGTCCGGAGATTGCATACTCATGGTGCGGCACATATGCGAAAGTAATGAGTGGGAAGCGTCGACTGTGTGCGAAACTCTGACACTGCGAACTTGTTTTCCTCACGCTGCGAATGCTCGAGTACGTTGATTTTGTTGCCCATTTGTTTTTCTGTGTGAAGCTGCATCTTAACCTGCTCATGCAGGCTCATTGACGAATTTTCACAATACCATTTTTTTTCCTTTTTCTTTTCTTTGTGAAACAGTTAATGAGATTTAATACAGCATTTTTGATTCCTGAATGCGCATTATGGGAGCTCGCTGGCAGTGGATTAATGCCTCCTCAGTATAGGCATTTAATGTATTTTCCATCCGCAGTGACGTCATCAGCTTCTTAACGCGCTCGGAGGTCTCTTGTTAGCTAAATCTTCAGTCTGCTCGCGCTCAACCAATCAGAGGAGTTGGACAAAATGCGTCAAGATTCTCGCCAGCGACGGCGGGGCTGCAGCACCGACACGCGTGACGACGACTGGTCGAAAGAAGTGCGTCAACGAGTTTGTGCTCGGAGATGGAAAGAGCAGAGACCGTGAAGAGAGAAGGGGGGCGACCACTTTCCCCGGAGCTCTTGTTTGTTTCGGCTTCGGTAGTTAAACAACGCAGACATCCCAGCCGCGACGGGAGGGACAAGCGAGCTGAATTCACCGGCTGGAAACGAGACGGCCTGTTCTGGAAGCGCTTATTGCCGCCTCTGGCTCGCCGGTAAACACCTACAACGCAGCCCGAACGCCTAATGAGTTGCATAATTAATTAATGGCGCACATGCCGCCCGTTCGTCTTCCGTGGCGTCCCCGTTGTGTGAATGCCGCCTTGTCCAATCACTCGCCGGAGTGCGCCGGCAGTTCTCCGCAGGCCGGTTCTGATTAGAGCAAAAATGGGAACCGAGGTAAGCGTACGCGTTCAGCACGGCTGCAGCATTAGTAGCGCTCAGCGCGGTGCGCGAGGAACCACATGTGGACACCAATGTGGCTGTGTTCTCCGAGTACTGCGCTGTGCTCTCAACTTTCCTTCTGCCTGTCTGCAGGACTTCAGACTTGTCGACAAACTCTCAAGCCTCTTTGTATTCCCTATTGATGTGCATTCGCCTTGCACATTTTTTTCCCTGTTTGTATGAAGAATGGACTTGTTTTCAGAATTTGAAACCGTCTTGCATTCCCCTTTCATATGTATTGATCTAGTTCAATGGCAGTATTGTTTGCTCGTTTTTTCTTTATTTCATACAAGTTTTCCCCGGCCCTTCTCCTAGCGCCTTTTTCTCCCAAATCCGTTCCGCAACACACAGTAGCATGTCAGCGCATTTCATACTTGGCCGGCTGAAATGTCCGGTTTTCATTAAAGGAGTTGCCTTGAAGCGCTGTATTTCGTCTCCTGAGATCGCTTGCCGGTATCCTGTCGACCCATCCTACCGCCTACTTCTACTGCGCACTCCGTAATCATAGCTGTCAGATTATCGTTCATTGTATGAACAGTAAGATCGTCTGCCTCACTTAAATCCGAATATCTGTTCTGCAACGATATCATGAATTCCTCTACTTTCCCTCTAACCGCTAACTCGTTAATGCGCTTCCTCCTCGCCGGTTTTTTGCGTTCCATCTTTATGTGAAGGCTGATTCGAGACCTTACCACCCTGTGGTCGCTACAGCGCACATTTTCCGAGGACTGCCACAACCTGCACAATGCTGCAGGATGAGCGCATAGGATTAAGTCGATTTCATTTTTAGTCTCACCATTGGGGCTCTTTTAGGTCCACTTCTTGTTCTTTCGTTTGTAGAAGAAGGTATTTATGATAAGTAAGTTACCTCTATCTGCAAACTCTGCTAATAACTTTAGCACCTATCCCACAGTCGCCTACCGCCTGGTCGCCAGCCTGCTTCTTGCCCACCTTTGCATTGAAGTCGCTTTTACTTTGCCTTCTTTGCCGCAGAAGCTTTCAACGGTCCGGTCATCATGGCACCTACACGTAGTGTCGGGGACAGAAGTCTCTGGACCACGATTTCCTCAAACGAAGCCTATAGCTCTACTATTAGCTCTCGGCTGGACACCGCACTTATGGAGATGAAAGAACGAAACTTTGACTTCCACCGCCACAAGTGTCGTCTCCAGCCGCCATCTAATAGCAGAGCTATCGGCTTCGTTTGAGGAACACGTGGTCCAGAGACTTTTGACCCTGGCGGTACCCGTACGAAAAAGAGCAGACGATATATAGCATCCTCGCGCTGCCGCTGTAGCCCATCCCACTGAAGAAGTTAACGGCGGGTACAGCGGTTTTAAGTCCTGGGCGTTTGACTGCCACGCAGCCTCGGTGATTATGCGCTGGGAGCGCTCGACGAAGCACAGAACATGCCACCTTGGCCACCAGATCCGTAACACGTGTCCCTGATGAGGAAGTCCATGCGGGGATGGCAGCGAGGCATAAATCTTGAGGCGGTGTGTCAGCAGCCGAGCGCGGTACCAACTTGATGAGCGGCCTTGTAGTCCATGCAGGTGCCGCGCTGCCCAGAAGCTGCGCGAAAAAGAATAGCCGATGTGTATAGCATCCTCGCGCTGCCGCTGCAGCCTGTTACCGAAAAAATCCGGCGTCTGTATTGTAGACGTCGCCGTCCTCGGCGTTGCGAGCGAAAAATCACGAGGATGACTCCGGCAGGTGGTGACCTGAGAGCAACGTAGGATGCAGGTAGGTCACCTAGGTCACGTGACCTTGCGGCGCCATCACAACCTGCCCAGCGGATAGTGAGGAAACTGGCAACCGTGGCAGGTGGCATTTGAATTAATGACTGGCCACTCGGAAGAGCAGCGTGGGTCTCACAAGGCCCACCGCTGGGAGCACCTGCCATGGCTGGGCGGTTGCGCATCGCTTAACCACTGCACCACTGCGCCAGGAGGGGTACGAGGACTCCCAGGAATCTCTGAATGTAAAGCAGAGAGTGGCCTTCTGCTTATATGGGAATAAGCCCATCACGCTATCTCGTCATGCCCTTGAGGCGAATCCTAAGTGACCCAGCAATTATTTTTAGCGCGATCATTTTTCGGAAAATGGGAACCCATAAAAAAATCTCTTGTTCGGATTTGGTGGCAGCCTCCCAGCCCGGAGCACAACATGGAGACGGGATAAAAACTTGAAAAAAAAGTGTTGCCGATTTCATGTCTTCATAGAACGATCTGGTCATTATGACTGTATGTTGGGCGTAGGCCTGCACCACCTTCAGCTTGTGCGTCTTTTTGAGTTTAATTACTATCGCTGCCGCCATCTCGTTAATACTATAGAGCTCCTGTATTTTGCCAGCTATATCCAGATTGATGAGGAATCCCACACCTAGCTTTTGTCTATCCGCTAATCCGCGATAGCACATTATATGCCCGGTGTTTAGTACTCTGTAAGCCTGATCTGTCCCCCTAATCTCACTAAGTCCTATGGCAACCCATTTACTTCATCTGGTTTCTCGAGCAGCACTATTTGGCTAGCCTCACTAGATAAGGTTCTAGCGTCAAACGTTGCCAGGATCAGGTTCCAAGGGCGTCCTGTCCGGAGCCAGAGATTCTTAGCACCCTCCGCTGCGTCACAGGTCTGACCGCCGCCTTGGTCAGTTGCTCCGCAGCCGCTGGGGACTGAGGGCCAAGGGTTAATCGGTTTGTTCATGGAAGGTCGCGGCCAAGTACTACACCATGATGGCCAAATCCTGCTGTGGTGAGTGAGTGCGTTGTCGGTTCTGGTCATTGATATCAGGCCGCACCCCAGGCCTGGATATGCAATTCCATCGACACGCGGAATTTTTTTTTTCTTTATTCAGTCCAGATGGAGAATAGCGCGAACCCGGGATTGGAAGCCAGGTCCCCTTGCACGCGAGACGGATTCTCTACCTCTTCGCTATCGCTGCCTCATACTGCTAAACAGTGTAGCAAACCGGAAAGCGCAGCAGCTGCCATTGCTACGAGGAGTTGGTGGAACGAACGTCACGCTCGCGAGACCCGCCGTGGACAAGACCCGGCCGTGATATTCTCCGAGTAAGTCGCCCATCTGCGGCGTAGCTATCTAGACCACGGAGCGACGGCCGCCTCGCAGGGGCGAACATTCCTCAACTGCTGCCTCTGACGAGGCCCGTGCTGTAGAACGGCCGCTTTGGAACGAGAGCGTCAGCGCAAAGAAGCCGCCGATTGTTTGCCCGGCCTACTTTAGTAAGTTTATTTTCTCCATTAAGTGCTCTGTGGCAGGAAGAACGCTTTCATAAATTCGGCCGTGGCAATTTTGCACTGTGACTGAGTAGAACCCTGAGATGGTTTTGGTGGTCATATTCTAGTGAGACTGATTTGTAAGGGCGCTCTCTGTCAGCATTCGAATAAGTTTAAGAGCTCTGAATGGACACTATAATCTGCAAATAATTTGTGAAAATTGCTGGTGGCAGTATCAATAGCTCGGAACCGACTGGGGCGACAACTCACTGCGCATTTTTCGCCGCTCTTTTCTCGATGACAATGCCGGGCGTGCTCAGGTGGCGCAGGAGGGGTGCAGGCCCGGCCTGTTTACTTAGTTTTTTTTTTCTGTCACGTCGGCGTCTATAAGCTGAGGGAGGAAGATAATTTGAAAGCACCGAGGTCTGCGGTGTTAATGTAGTTAGCTTCCAAATAATTGCGATGCGGTCACTACTAGTGGAGCACTGATCGCTTGTGCGCTTTTCCTAACCTCATTTCATGGTCCCTTTAAGGGAGGCCCCAATCTCTGAGAGCGAGCGGGTTTGGAATGTGAGGTTCTTTGATGCAGAGCTGGTCGATTTACCTTTGTTTCTTTTGAATCTATAAATTTTCGTTATTTCTGTACAAAACAGCATTGCAATAAAACGTAATGCTACATGTTATGATGAATTTACAGCACAATGTGTGATGCACGTTTCAGAGCAGGCCATAACTTTTCCATTGCGTCACTATTTTAGCTCGAACGCACTACTTCACGGAGTCAAACACAACCAAGAATCTTGTGGCGTCCCCGACCACCTTGAGGGTGCAGGAATGCAATAAATATTGCCTCGTCTGGGGTTCGAACCCGCGGCGGCGCGAACAGATCAGCTTCGCACTGCACGCGAGCACTATGGTATAGCCGCAGCTGATCACGCATCGGGTTAAACTGCAGCACTCTCGCGCTGATAATAATAATAATAATAATAATAATAATAATAATAATAATAATAATAATAATAATAATAATAATAATAATAATAATAATGACCTCGGGCTTTATGGCACATACCCACGGCGAGGGATCGGCCAGGCTGAATTGCGGATACAAACGAGCTCATGGACAAGGACTCCCGCGCTGTGCATTGCATATCGTCATCTTCATCAACTTGCATCTGTGGCACGAACCGATCAGATTAGCTTCACCTCGATCAGAGCTTAACCTGAGTCTAGTATTGTCGCCAGGCGTGCCGACAGCCCAGAAAAGCAAAACCATGAGCCAGTCAGGCTAAAGACATGCTCTCGCACGTCCGCATGGTTAAACTGCTTTGTAATCCTACCACTCTTTTGTTGCTGGTATTAGTACGAACATCAGAGCAGAGTCAGAATCAAAAATAAGTGCACATTTAGAACGGCTTGTAACGCTTATAATTTGCTGAAATAACATGATCCTCACTAATGGACATTTTCGCGCGTGTTCAACCACACGAAAGGTCCTCGTTCGCATTGTTTCACCGCGACGCTGGGGTGGGCACTCACTCTGCGGTACGAGATGGAGGACACTCCTCTTGGCCAAGTTCAGGATGCAAAGTTTGTAGAGCGTGAATTAATGTGATTTTATACGAAAAGGGCGGAACCTCAAGATATGGGTTGGTACATGAAGAGGGACGTGTACCGAGCTCGGCGGGCACTCGCTAGCGCCCCGTTTCAAAAGGGACGCTCTTATCATCCATCCATCATCTACCATCGTTGTCTCCTGTGCGCTCGAGGAGGCTGTGCGTTTTCAGCTGCCTTTGTGTCGAGTGCATGCATTGTCGGATATAGCTGAGATCTCTGTGCCGAGGCTGCGGCCGGGCGCATTTCGCTACGGCGAGGCGCAGCGGCGGCGTTGACGCCGAAATAGACGGCGCCCGCGGTCGTGCGCTACGGGGACAGCGCAAAAATAACGCCGCCGAGCCAGCGCGGTCTTGCGCGTGCCTGCGTACGCGTTGACGCCGCAGGCCGTCCCCTTTTGTTGGTACACTTCGCGTGCGACATCGCTACGGCCGCTTTCCTCGCCGACAGAGTTCGCGCGAGGCTGCAGTGAGCGCATCTCTCGCTTTCACGGGCCCATACTATAGCTGCCGCCGTGCCTCGACCGACCGCATGAGTGAACCAAACGCTCGCTGTCGAGTTCAGCTTGGGGCTGTCTCTTCGTTTCTCCTTTCGATACAAATGGGCCTGAGCTGCGCTTTCACTGCCGGATGGAAGGACGAGAGCGTCGCAGGGTTATCGTGTATGCGGAAGCGGACCTCGAGTTAAAACTTAAGCACACTGTCCAGTTTTTTTTTTTCGAAAGCTCAACGGTGCATGCAGAGCCTGCACGCGACTCATCTGTTAGGGAAGCGGTTCAAACCACTCTTCACCACGGAGTCATGTTGCGCTAGAGAGGAAATCCCAAAGCACAAAGAGCTGCCGCGAGAGAAACAAAGATAATAGGAGGTTGGTCTCACGACTACAATAACCACTAACTCCTCAAATATAAGAACCGAATTATAAATTAGCTCGTGGGGTCTAATCGGGACGGATACTTAGCGAAACACACCGATACCTGGGACATCGGCAGGCGACAAAGCAGGGAAGGAATGAGGAGCAGCCTCATAGAGAAATGACGTGGCATAAAAATGGAGGGATTAATACGAGGAATGGCCTCGGATTCCGGGACCCTTAAACTACTTTCCTGGCTACGTCCATAGTGTAAATAAAGGAACGGACGTATTGTTACTCCTAGCCGCCACGGTGGCAGTGTGGTTATGGCGCTCGACTGCTGGCCCGAATGACGCGGGTTCGATCCCGGCCGCGGCAGTCGAATTTCGATGGAGGCGAAATTCTAGAGGCCCGTGTACTGTGCGACGTCAGTGCACGGTAAAGAACCCCAGACGGTCGAAATTGCCGGAGTCCTTCACTACGGCGTCTCTCATCGCCTGAATCGCTTTGGGACGTTAAACCCCCATAAACCATGAACGTATTGTTACTTCCTGTGCGCGAAGCTGTTTTGCACGGGGAGTGAAGTGAGGTCGTATTGGAAGCCAGGGAATAATTTTGGACCACTTGGTGGTCCAAAACTGTATCATGAGCCGCTATGCCCGGCGCATGATACAGACTGTAAACATGTAAACTCTGCTAGTCTATGATCGGAAAGGTATATCAGTATTCCGAGAACCCCACCTCCGAACATATTTATCCAAGTGAAATGAAAGTGTCAGCTGCCATGGATGCCGGCAGCGTGCCGGTTGAATGCTCACTACAAAAGCTAAGCCTGCCGGCAAAATGAACTAACATCCACGCACACTCAACGAATAAAAAACCGGGCTCTAGACAGGGCACCGAATCAAGATATTTGGCGTTCGAGACGGGGACGCTTCCACTCCGCCGCAACGGTTTTTTTTTTCTTTACTGCATGGAAATAGTGCTGAAAAGAAAGATCTAAGCATGCTTAAGCCACAAAACACGGATCGACGCTTGAGCATGAATAAAGGCGCGTCTAGTGAATGCACGGGTTTCTTGGAAACGCATTTTCGAGATCTGTACTGAGGCGTTCGCGAGTAATTATGAGCAAGTACAATACACATGTCGGAATTAAGCGAGTACGATGCTTTTGCGGTAAACTTCCTCCATGCTTGGCGTGCAGTCGTAGCGCCATCTTGTGGCACCCATTGCCATCCCACTTCGCCATGCACGGCGCTCGCCCGGCAGATGGCGCGCTCGTCGGCGACCTTTTTGCGTCGGAGTAGTTTCGTTCTTTCTTTGATGGAACCGCAGCCGTTTACGAACGCTTGTGTGGAGCAGCGTCTGTGTTATGAGGTGCCTCCTAGAGCCCAATCCGTCGTTATGGGCTAGGTTTAGATGCTCTGCATCTTCGGCTATGCCGAGGAGGGCAGATTTCCCTGTCACTTCCATCTTATTTTCCACTCTGTTTAATATGCTGTAAATTTTGTAAATCTGTATATAAACTTCAGTTCTGTTTCCCGTCACTTCCGGCGGTTGCCAGTCGTCATTAAGGCGTTACCGACGGGGCACCTCCGGTGAAAGGAGAAGTACCTGCAATAACTTTACTGGGACAGCAGTGAGTCAGGTGAGCGGACTAGATGAGGAAATTTTCAGGGCTATTACTAGTCACAGAAGCACTGTAGGCACGGCTCAGATAACCGAAAATTGAGCGGGGAAGATGGGAAGTCGTATCGCGTGGCGGCGCCAGTAAGTGGCTATAACAAGGCGGCCATGGCTGGGATTAGGCAGGGATGCAATTTTATAATACGCGGCCTCCGCGATAAGTGTTTCGCCATGGTTCTAGGAGAGGAAGGAGTGCTTTGGCGACTCAAACTGGGCGAGTGTGCCTCGATGCTTCGTTCTCTAGAGAGAGAGAGGAGGGCTCAAGTAAGTGCCGACGTCCTTTCTGCGTCCTGCCTCTGGTGCGTACTTTACCGCGTTTCTCTTCCTCTTCTCATCTCGCTTCTGAACGGCACTCCGCGCTCAGAGTTTTCTCTGCCGCCGACACAAAGGAGCCGACAGGTTCAACGCACTTCTCCGGGAACGAACGGCGCTAAGCCGCGGACCTCGATATCCCGCCGCAGACAAGCGAAGCAATGTGCCACACCCTGCTGTCGTATGCAGCCGTCCATGCCTGTACTACGTTCTCGCTCCGAAAGGCAGCGTTCAGGTCTCTCACATGAATACTTGCCGGGCCCCTGTTCAGGCACGGAAGAGCTCCTCGAAGCCTCACTTGCGCGCATTCCTGCTTCCTTTGGGTTTCTGAAGGTTCTTAACGTCATGCGCTATCTCTTCCTTCCGTTGTGAGGAATTTAATGAGACTTTTAAGGGTGTAGCTGTATATGATTCGAATTAGATTTTTGCTGTGTTACGTAGGCTAACTCGTAAAACAAACGCACAGCAATATCACATGTCTTCATACTCTTGCTATTGCCACCTATCGCGTTCTCACTGCAATCCACCCAGCTATAGCAAGCACCTTATCTTATGTTTAAATGTGCCGAAACCGAAGGAAAAAAAAAAGGAATGCAAACACGACGCTTTTCTGCACCTAAAGCCGTTTTTCCGCGTTCAGTCGTCTAAGTGACGGCTTGGAAGTACTTGCTCACCGTGTTTGTTGCTTTTTTTTTCTCGAAAAGGGTCTATGGCAGTACTGCGGAGTCCCCCGCCTTGTCCCACTAGACAAGAGCAAGGTAGTACTCACAGAAATTACCGGCCACTCCATCGAGGACTTTGGAGCTACCAGACTTCTGAGTAGGCTTCTTGTGCAGTGAGAGCTACGCTGGGGCTACCAGTCGAGCATTTCGCGGTACATGGGAGAGGCCAGTTGTGCGCATGCGCCGTTAGCAACCGGAGAGGAGCAAAGTGCGGCGTGCTCTTCGCCGTCGCCGCGGCCAAGCGACCGCTCCACCATCGAAGCCGAGTGTGACGTCACGCGGATGAGCAGCTGTGCGCATGCGCCGAAACCATGGTAACCAGACAGACCCCACAGCTGCGCCGCACGCCCTCTATCACCCGAACCCCGCGTCGCATGCGCAGGATTGCGTATAAAAGGCGGAGATGTAGTGGGCGTCTGTATCACAACGTTTGACATGCATGCTAAACAGCGCTAAGGCTAAGCCGCTGCGAAACAGCGGCAAGGTAACGGCAGTATAGACGAGAGAAGATTAACTCTTCCGATCTTGAGGTCTTCGCCTGGCACTTGGCTTGAATCAAATAAGAACGCTGAAGTCTGTGTGTACGTGAAACAAGGTATCACCGCTGTCAGATATCTCCCTTCGGTTGCGGTGAATTAATGGTGAAGCCTGCTGTGTCCGGCTTCCGGAAAGCGGCATTATCAGCCAAGGACTTTAAGTGGCACCGGGAACATCTGTCAAGCAGACGATTTATGAGGTTGCCACGTGTATACCAGCCTACGGCACGGTTTCACAGTTGTGTGTGACTTTGGGTGATTACAATAGGAAACAGGACTCTCTTAGTTAGTGTATTAAAAAAAAGTTTGACTTTAATTTAGCTTCGGACCCTTACGTCTAGACTACACAATGGGGAACTTCTATAGACTTCTGTATACTAAAGAGGCTCTACCAAATCGAAATACTGTGTCGACAAAATTGAGACCGCTGCATGCAGCTTCACAGATCATCGGGCAGTCTTCGTCTCTGTCAAGCAAAATGAATAAAAGATGTGTATACCCAATGCCTCTCTTTGCTAAACATACAGTGACCCCAACAAGCTCAGCCAGGGAAACCCACCTCTCGCTACGTATATCCTGGCATAGCCGAGCTAAGCCACTGCCAATCTTTTTTTTTTTTGCACGCTTCCAACACTCTCAAGAAGGCAGCGCCCTCTCTATTCAACTGTTGCCTTGTCAGCCATCTTGTGCATGGACGCTAGAGGGTCGTACTTCTCCAGCATCGGTTCGAAGCGGTGCGCCCTTTAAGTTCAAGAGCAAGGCAATTGCTCTTTTAGAGGAACTGAACGCTGATAAAGCAGGTGTCGGGAACCCACAAAGATGCTTGTCCGTTCAGGGCCATTTTAACACAGAGAGGAATTTGGCAGGGCCAAGTCAGCAGGTTCCTGCAAACCCACCTGAAAAACCTAAAGCCAGAAGACCGTGTTTCAAAAATGACGGATCTGACCATTTGATTGAAGTACCGCCCTGTGCTGTCGCCTGCCTCTGTCCCGTCCTGTTTTGCGGTTTTGCTCCTGACGATGTCCTACCAACTGGCCTACAAGCCCGTCCTTCTAAGTAACTAATTTCTGATAATTAACTTTTTAACTATTACAGGTAGGCATCTGGTGGTCATTAGAGATTTGAAGCAGGCCGTTAGTAATTAGAGATTTGAAACAGGCCGTTAGTAATACCTATATAAGTTTTTATAATTTGCAAAAACGCGATCGCCCTCGGCGGTGTGGCCCAACAAATTTTGGCTACATGGTGTCAAAATAAATGCGCTTTCTAAAAGCATGCAGGCAAAGCAACCCCTCCAGTGCACGTATGAAGTCGAATAAGCCAAAACTTGTCGAGCCACAGTGTTAAGGGAAATCGAGTTTTCGAAATTCTAAACAAATGATATGAGTGTTACTAACGACCGGATACATATCTCTAATTGCATCCAGGTGTCTGCTGCAACAGTTCAAAAGTTAATTATCAAAAATTTGTTTAGCGCCTAACTAGTGAACATTATTCGCCTGCTATCTTTACACACACACACACACACACACACACACACACACACACACACACACACACACACACACACACACACACACACACACACACACACACACACACACACACACACACACACACACACACACACACACACACACACACACACACACACACACACACACACACACGCACGCACGCACGCACGCACGCACGCACGCACGCACGCACGCACGCACACTGACAACACCATTTTTTGCCGTTTTTCGTGGAAAATTGCAACTAAGAACAATTGTCCGAATCGGTTGCATGGGCGTGGAGCATCCGCCTCGCATTTGGGAGGTTCTGGGTTCGATCTCCAGTGCCGCCAGTTAACCACCGGTTTTCGTATGGGCGCAAGATTTGCCCATCCCTGGTGCTTGGCTCTTCTGGGGTAAATGCTTGGAAAAGGGCCTTTGGTCCTGTCACCCCTTCCTCGATGGAAAATCTACAGGGACCGAAATCCACCCTGTGCTTGTAAAGCCCACACCTTCTATGACTGCTGCTGTGCGCCAGCGGTTCAAGGTTCGACGAGGATTGTGCGTTCTGTCGAAAGCACTGCAAGCGACAGCCTCGCTCTCAGAGGGGGAGGCGTCGTCGCCGAGACACCGTGGCGCTGCGGTCACCACCTTCTCTGCGGGCGCGGAAGAGCTGCTTTGTCCTCACGAAGGATTATTATTGTTTGTAGCGCTAAATTTGTCACACGGCATCAAGGGCCTTAGCAGTAAGACGCCGTCTGTTGCGCGCTGGAGTCGTGCACACCTGAACTGTAAGACGGTACAGTGCAGCGGTGTGACCTGTGGCGATTTCGCCGTCTCCCTTGTCCGACACAGAGATGCACAGCAAACCACTGCTGCTCACGGAGGAGGAGAGGCCGTTGCGCTAAGGCGTGAGCGTGACAGTGCATTGCTCGCGTTCGAGCCGCGTTGTCCGAAGGGCGCCACCTTCAGCAGGCTGCGAGGTCGTTCGAAACTCGACTTTGCCCGCCAGGGGCCGCAGCGCTGTTTACGGAGATTCTAAGAAATCGCGTGCCAGGCCGGGGGACGCTTGCACCCAATTTTACCGATAGGGGTCCGCTGGTGGATATGTGCCTAAGCACACTTATAGGGGCGGGAAAACTCCCCTCTTGATAATTTAAACAAGATTTCGGATGTTTGGAATCGCTTTGCCGTCTTCACGGTATGATCTTTGTTCCCGAGTGGCGGATCGACTTTAAGTGAAAGCTTTTTGGCGCTCTGTTTCGTTTTCTTAGCCAGAAGGTGGAAGTCAAATTTTTTGGCTCTTGATGGTGGTCCGAGCGAGCTGTTCCTAAACATGCCGCTGTACTTTTTTTCCCTTTATTGGAGCAAGAGAAATCGACACTAGCGAGCATGCTGCTGTTATTGTATGCACTTGAGCCTTATAAACGATATCCGTTCACATAATTACATCGGGATCACGAAAGGCACGTGGTGTAAAAGCGAGCTGCATGATGTAGCACAAATAGGCCACGGATGGTAATGAACGGTTCAAACTTTTCATCTATTAAGTGAACACCAAGAATTCAGTGCAAAAGCAACCGTGTAGGAGGCTTATTCTTGGCGCCTCCTGTTTGCTTTGAGTGTCCCTTCTGCAACTCATGCGGCTCGTGAACATTTTTGCGATCTGAGTTGTGTAGTTGTATAAGGGCTTGCATCTATTTGTATGTCATAGTAAGAAGGTCTGCCCTGTCTGCTTTGTTTGTTTTGCATTTCGCATCAGGTTGTGATTTAACTGTTGACGTAGAGTACGACTACGGTTAAGGGGGCACGATAACTAGAGCATATGTTGGTGCACAGCTCTCTGCTGTTTGCTTTTTAATGTCGCAGCATTTTAAAACGACGTCAAAACAGGTTACAGTACCGACAAAAGCAGAAAATGGCTCGTACCATCACGTCATGACAGCAACTGTGCGACGTCCCCACTTTTAGTTAAAACGGCGGAATAGGGCGACGTGCTTCCGCGACAACGGTCGCTGTTGGATCATCCTCTCCTTTCAATGCGACAGCATTGGAGGGCCATGAAGACGAAAACTGTCGTGTCGGCGTCCGTGTCATTATTTAGGGGCGGTTGCCTCTCTTCACCTTCCACCTGTCAACCGTCCCCCTCTCGCTCTGCCCCCCTGCACGTCTCCACTCGTAGGGAAGGGAAGATGCCGGACAGCAGCAGGCCTACGTGTGAATTATGCAGCCCCTCGTGGAGCCGTCTGTGCAAAAATGACGATTGTGGGAGATATTGCTTCTCCCATTGCTCGGGAAGAACAACCTGGGCCTTACAAGCCCCGCCGGTGGCAGCCGCCTGCCAGTGCGGTGGAAAACATTTATTAACCATCAACTAGTTGCAGAGAGGCCAATGGTATTGGCCCCTTCCCCTCAGCATACTCGGCGGAGCCCCTATTCCGGGGCCCCAATGCGAAGCAACTCGAAGGTACAAGGCGCAGGAGTGGACAGGACGGACGAAGAACGAACGTGGACAAGGCGCTGACTAATAATAATAATAATTGGTTTTGGGGGAAAGGAAATGGCGCAGTATCTGTCTCATATATCGTTGGACACCTGAACCGCGCCGTAAGGGAAGGGATAAAGGAGGGAGTGAAAGAAGAAAGGAAGAAGAGGTGCCGTAGTGGAGGGCTCCGGAATAATTTCGACCACCTGGGGATCTTTAACGTGCACTGACATCGCACACCACACGGGCGCCTTAGCGTTTTTCCTCCATAAAAACGCAGCCGCCGCAGTCGGGTTCGAACCCGGGAACTCCGGATCAGTAGTCGAGCGCCCTAACCACTGAGCCACCGCGGCGGGGCAGGCGCTGACTGCCAATGTAGTTTATTGCACGAGCTCGCCTTTTCTAGCTAGGTGCAAGGAAAGGAGCAAACAAACAAAATACAGCCATGACTGTGACGACAGCTGTGTCGATATCAATTCACACTCTCGGCCAAATACACAAGTTGTGAAAGATATGGAGCGGGTGCTCCCACATTCCTCACCTGCTTTTATGATTAGGAAGGCTTCAGTTATTTCTCTGGTGTCATTTCCTTCAAGCTTACTAACGACACGTGCATCGGAAAACTTGGGACTACAATCTTTGCACCCCCTGCAGGGCAGCGGCAAGGTGGCCTTTTATGGCTACTTTTCGTACGTCGTTAAGATGCTCAAGCAGGTGTTCGTTAAAACATCTTTCAGTTTGATATATTCTTTGCCGCAAGACAAAGGAATACTGTACACAACCCCTACCCCACAAGGTACAAAGGGTTCACGGTATTTTGTGCAGCAGCGCTTAGGTGTTGCCTCTTCAGAGTTTACCTTCGCGCACAGTCTAGCGAGCTTCACAGGTGCAGGGAACAAATTCTGGAAACTAATAATAATAATAATAAAAAAACGGCCGTGGCTTCGCTTGGTTAAGCCTGGTGATTGCGAAGCAATAGCGTCTGTTGAATTCACGCGTTGCCGTCTCAAACTCCTTTACTCTTCTCGCATGTTCTTGACGTCGTTCTACTGCAATGTGTCCTTCGGTTTGAGTCGGGCCAGCCTTGGTGAGAGATTTCTCCTGTCTTTTCTTCGAACGCTCTTGTCTCTGCTGGGGTGTTTCTTCTGCACGCTGTTTTCTTCGCTTTTCGTTTTCCTTCTCTCGAAACGCACGTTCCTTCTCGAGCCGCTGTTCCGGGGTTTCTTGGACACGCCTCTGCCGTTTAGTCGCGTTCCAGCGTTCTGAACTAGTAGAAGGAGACTCACTGTCGGGCATAATTTCTTCCTTTGCTTCTGCTGTTTCCACAGAGGAGGTTGCACGTTGTCGCCGAGCTGCATACTGGGCACGCCGCTTAGAAAGTCGTTCTTCTTCCATCTCCGTAGCTCGCTGATGCTTCCTCTTTGCATTCTGCCGAGCTGCCTTGTTCGTAGGCACCATCGTAACATCTGGCTGTATGACTGCCTTGGCGAGAGGAGCGGAGCTGGTTTATACAGCTGGTGTGACGTCACTCTGACCGTAGCGCCCCTGGTGAGAGGAGCGGGAGTTAGGCCGCCGTTGGTGGCTACCGCCTCGCCTCGCGACGGCGTGAGATGGGGCCCCGTTTTTACACAGCTGGTGTGACGTCACTCTAGGTAACGTGGTGTGACGTCACGCAGCGAGGTCACGCTAAAGGTCAATGGTGCCTATACCACCGCCTCGCCACGGAACGGGCTGAAGTGCGACCTAAAGTAGTATTGCTTTGCAATAAAATAATTGGTTTTTCGGGGAAGGAAATGGCGCAGTATTTGTCTCATGTATCGTTGGACACGTGAACCGCACCGTAAGAGAAGGGATAAAGGAGGGAGTGAAGGAAGAAAGGAAGAAAGAGGCGCCGTAGTGGAGGGCTCCTGAATAATTTCGACCACCTGGGGATCTTTAACGTGCACTGACATCGCACAGCACACGGGGGCCTTAGCGTTTTGCCTCCATAAAAACGCAGCCGCCGCGGTCGGGTTCGAACTCGGGAACTCCGGATCAGTAGCCGAGCGCCCTAACCACTTAGTGAAAACAAATTGCAGAAAGGGGGGGGGGAGGAAGCATTGCCCCCTGGATAAATTTTGAGGGAGCGACCCCGCCCCCTTGTTCCGGAGTTGCTTGCTGCTCATAATTGTGATACAATCTGAACTGGAATGGATTGACGAGTGAAAGAAGAATGCTATCGGCGTTTCTTACGCATCAATCCAATTGATCGCACCTAACTTTATGGCTAAAGCGAACGCGGAATTCCCATCTCGTCGAAATCTTGCGCCTGTCAGATGCTTTTACGGCGTGTTCAAAACTCATGCAACAACTGCGACTGCGATGGGCCGCGGAAAAATTCCCTGCGAACGGAATTTGTTCTCTTTTTCTTCCCTAGTAACCTCGACAGCCGCCTGAAAGTGCACTTTGTGGACTCATCCGCAGTTTCGTCGCTGGAAAGTTACGTAATGAGGTGAGCACAGCTGGCCACCACCTTTGCTGGCGTAGCGAGGGCAGAGCGAGACCCACTGCTGTCCCAAAGTCTCGCGGCAGCTTTCTATGCTGGCGTTCGCGGCCTTTGTTTCGTCTTCAGCGATAAATCTAATTCTGCGCGGCCGGTTTCCGAGGAGGAAAGAAGACCGCTGTAGATCGCATGCATATACCTAGGTGCGCAGATTTTGAGAAGTTCTAAAATGCTAAAAAGTCAGAAAAGGATTCTCCGAAACCGCGAAGAACGTGCCGCAGGCTGCTGCTCAGAGATAGCAGGGGCTGCTGCATCTGCGCCGCCGGCAGAGATTTATAGAACGGCGCGGCGGAAACAAGGAAACACAAAGCCAGGAGGAGGACTAGGAGCGAGCGCCCGCGTGCAGGGCGCGGATGGGTGAGACCGCTGTCGGCGTCCTCCGCTTGTGCGGTTTTTCTTTTGTTCCTGCTTTGCTTTCCGCCCTGCCTCAATCCTCGAAACCCTCCTCCTCCTCCTCCTCCTCCTCCTCCTCCTCCTCCTTCTGAAGACTAGAATTTCTCCTTGTGCATCGTCACACTTTAACCCCCGGACGGCTTTTAGCGCGGCTACTGAGCGGGAGTACCCGGGTTCGAACGCGACCGTGGTGGCCGCGTTTCGATGGAGGTGAAACGCAAAAGGCGAACGTGTCCTGTGCTGCGATGTCATTGCGCGGTAAAGATCCCCATGTCGTCGAAATTTGCTATTCCGGAGCCCTCCACTACGGCACCTCTCTCTTGCTTTCTTCTCTTTGTCCTCTTTCGTCAATTCCCTTACGGCGCGGTTCGGGAGTCACCGAGAATTCCTCAAAAACTAATAATTGCTCGCTGTGCACCCTCTGAGGTGGGGGCGATGGCTACGGCGTTTTAATGCTCGCGAACACGAGATGGATGGATGGATGGATGGATGGATGGATGGATGGATGGATGGATGGATGGACGGACGGACGGACGGACGGACGGACGGACGGACGGACGGACGGACGGACGGACGGATTGACGGACGGATTGATGGATGGATGGATGGATGGATGGATGGATGGATGGATGGATGGATGGATGGATGGATGGATGGATGGATGGATGGACGGACGGACGGACGGACGGACGGACGGACGGGTTTTTTGTTGATGGATGAATTTATTTATTTATTTATTTATTTATTTATTTATGTATCCAAGATACCCCTAAAAGCCCTGCTTCAAGGGTATTACATAGGGGGGGGGGGGGGGGGGGGTGCTGTCAGTGTATAAAACGTGTACAATGAACATCATTACCGAGAAAAGGAACAATAGACAGGCTAGGTATAACATGGAAAATAATTAAGCACCAGAGAGTAAATAAATAACCAGGCGATAGAAAAAATACAACGCAAATTAGAAGTTTGAAGGGGCCATGACATGGTCGTCCTTCATACTGAAGTTTTGTGCTTCAATAACTAATACAAGAGCTTATGATTCAGTTTCCGAAATTTGGCTGCCTTGTACGCGCTGTATATTCCAAAAAAAGCGATCGAAATTGAGAACGGGGAACTCCTCCCACCGGCAGCGACCGCCATATTGAATGCTCTCGTGACATCACTAGCACATGCACGGAGCAACGTCGTCTGCTGTCGTTGCTGCAATTTCCGCAGTGAGGCCCCTTCCCCCCTGCACTTTCGCGGGCGATCGAAGTAGCAGTCGTCCCCCATATATGAGGGACTGGTGCCGCAAAAGCGTTAGTAACAGTAACGCGGTTGTCCTTCGGTATAGTTAGGGTCCGGTCACACTAGGCCGATGCGACGGCGATCGACGGTCGGTGGGCTGATCGGTACGCAAATGCCGTCGCTGACGCACTGGTCTGTCACGCTAGACCGACGACGACGCCAGCACGATCAACGATCACGTATCGTAGTAACGTTAAAGAGTCAGCTTAGTGGGAACCAGAAGAGAGTGGTAGGGGACTAGTTGGTATGACATTCTATAAACTTAAGAATTTTAAAACTTATTGGGCCTCATGCTAGCCACGGCGACATACGCGATGTGCGTGCACCAGCGAAGATGTGCTTTCATTCGGTGCCTGCGCATAGAACCGATCGGCGAGGCAAGCGACACGGGCAGAAAACGCCGCACGACGGTGCCGCTCGCCGCCGTCGCCTAGGCTTGTGCGGCCGAGCGAGAGCTTCACGCCCGGGGAATAGACGGCCCGGGGAATAGACGGCCCGAAAAACTGCGCTTGTGTACCTTATCCGTATCGAAAAAAGCGAAACGAGCGGTTGCATTTCATATCTTCAAACTTTCTTACTAATCAGCGGGGAACTCTTTCCAGATCCTTGAATTTCGCTCGACGGTGGACCACTGGCCCCTTTCGTGACGAGGCCTAGCGAGTACGCAGGATTCGTGTGTGCGATTTCGGCGATTGCGGAGAGCGAATTCGCAAGTTTTAGCGCCTGCAAATAGCTGTCGAGCGCAGTTTTCGCTACAGTGCCCTCAAAGCGACAACTGCCTACATCGCAGGGCGCGAGTATAATAAGCGGGAAGTGTCGGTACGTGACCCGGGCTTCACAGAATGTGCTGAAGGCAGCCGGCAGCAGCCGTCGGCGTCGACTATGGACAGCAAATCTGGTTGTTTTCATTAATTCAAGTAATCTCTGAACGTATTTTTAGCTAAAGCGATTAAAAATCTTATATTGATGACATAAGAGGAAGCATATACAAATAGCGGGAAGCGCCGGTCCTACGCGAAGCGTTTCCCAAGCAGGCGGTATATAGCATCACCGACGCTTATTGCAGTGCTATCATATAGTATGTAAATAGAGTAAAACTACAATTTGTGAGCAACACCACGTAAAATTTATGATAAGGAGAACACACCTTGCGTTTTATGCCACGCAAACGAGCAGTACTGTTTGCGCACAGCTATGTAAACAACACCAGCGCGGGGCTGCAGTTGTCGTAATCGTCGCACTCCTGCGGCACAATGCGCACGCATAGCAAAATGCTGTACTATTATTTCGAAGCACTCATTTAGACGGCGGCGACTATTCATCGGTGCGAACAGTGAAAGCATTCGAGTCACGTAGGGTTTTGCAAGCGGCTTGCTTCCTGTAAAAGGGTTCTATACGAACCGAAGGGAATGTATGTTCGACTTACAAATGCACACATGCAGCGGGGAAGTCTTCTCATTCGGCACTTTTTCCTCCTCCTTTCGTGCTTCAAGGTTACTCTAGTTCCACCTTGTGGTAATTTTAGTTGAATTATCGAGCCGATGAATAGCGGACAAGAAATTGGTAGCCAGCTACAAAACGCCGCGGCTTTCACGGCGCACATCGGTGAAGGCATGCACGGCACGTGCCGTTTTTCACATACGGGAGCACTTGACTGCTCAAAAGAAACCACACTCATAACATAAAAATAACATGTTTCTGAGCGTAAATAATAAAGCAGGGGCCCATCGATTTCTGTTTCCTCAATAATCACAAAACGGGCGCCACGAGCAAGTCCACTTTCTCAAGGATCACTCAGCTCGCGTACTAAGCTGAAGGCTTCCGAAAAGAGAACACGGAAAGTGCTTTTTATTTCGATAAGCCAAAAAAGATAACTTTTCGAGCAACCGCCGTCTACGGTGTGCATGCAAGCACCTCAACAGCGCGCAGCAGATGACGCGGGGCGGGCATGCCCCTGTGACGTCAGTGATCAGAGGTTTCCAGACCAGCAGGCAGTTCACAGAAGAAACGGAAAAAAACTCGTTTTAAAAATATTTACCGCACAGAATCAACTGAAACTTGTGGGAACTTTAAGTTAACGTGTTGAGAATTAAATGCGATAAGCAGGGTATGCGTGAAAATAGGCTGTCATGGCCCCTTTAAAGGAAACTGTTAGGCATAACGTAGATGGAAAATACGACACTGTACATATTAGGCGCGAAAAGAACAGAAGTAATCGCATAAGTACAGGAACTGTAAAACAAAACATTTCAAACATTTCAAATGCCGACGTCGCTGCGGATGGGAGCAAGAGATGTGGAGGCGTTAGATTCAATGGCTATGTGCGCTGGTAAATTGTTCCGCTCTATATGATAGTGATGACTTCGCAACTGCCGATGAACGACACGTGATGCGTTTAACTTTGTGCAGATGGTCGAGCCGCGGAAGGAAGGCTGATGGTGACTGGAAAAAATCGTGGTGAAGCGATGGATGTTGATACAGTTTATACAAAATGTGGCTCTAATCTACGCTGGGAAGGCGGTTGGACAGCGAAGCTGTAAAACAACACCCAATTACCCACTGCGACTTCACTTGAAAATTCACACACGTGAAACCAGAGGCAGGTGAAATGTACTTGAGCTGTATGCTGTATCCCTGATTTCAAAGGAGATATGCTGTTTGCATTCAATTTTTTAGCCTGGCGTTTTTCGCTCACGACAACGACACGAAAACGCAACCGTAGTCTTTACCGGGAAACACACCCGGGGGGAAGGAACGTGCTTCGCATTGCTTGCAGGCGGCGTTATCATACATTATGCGGTTGCACATCCCACGAGGACTTCGAATGACATCAACCCCTTTCGAAGCAGCTGCAAACCTAATGTTTACCGGGACGCGTAGTTGCAATTGTCGGCACCGCGCGTCGGAAATATTCCTTCCCTTACGGTGCGGTTTAGCTGTCGGATCCCTCCGAGATATGTGAGAAAGGAGTCATTTCCTCTCCTTAAAACTAACTTTAATTTCATTTTCCTTCCCTAACGGCGCGGTTCGGGTGTACACCAAGGTATGTGCTACAGGCGTCATTTCCTTTCCTTAAATTGTCCAATGGGCCAGGTGTCGCGCCGAACGGACGATGGCGTTACGTGTACCCCTTGGCAACGCGCTGTCGCGTCCCGCTCCTAAAGGGGCTCTGAAACACCTTGCGAGGAAAGCACATCAACTCGCTTAATCACTGCATTTTGTTGTCATGAAAACCTGGGCCAAATAGTACACTTCTACACGCAGCAGAGGACCCACAATCAGGCGTGAAAGTTCACGAGCCCTTCCCAGCGACTTTTGCATGCTCGCACCCTCCTCCGTCGCTCGCATCTACGTATACATGTTGAGAGGTGGCTACTGGTTAGGTTCAGACGTCAGGACATAGAGAAACATGCTTACGTAAAGAGCGGACTCTCCCGTAGGGCCCTGCGGCCTAGCTACTACACTGCCGCCAGCGCCCCGAGCGGGTGGTCAGACCGCTGATTTCATCCTCCGAGATTTTGGGCGAGTGCTTCAGCTCTGTTTCAGTTTCGGTTTCGATAGCAATGCTTTCGATTCTTATTTACCTTTGGCTATTAAAGTATTCAACTACATCGTCTAAGTGGAGCACAAGTGCTTTAATACTTCATTTCTAAGCATGTCATTACATATAGACGTAATAAACTCTCGGATCGCAGACTTTTACTGGAAATATCACCAAGCTTCTCGAATAACCTACGCAAGCTGAATTAGTTCATGCAGGTTGGAATAATGCAATCAGAGCTGTTTCTACTTTAATTTTGTGCCGTCATTGAGCCGCCTCTTTCAGTCGCGGACAGAGAAGGGAGTGGTTTCACACAGAGTTTATTTTTTCTTGTTTACAATTTGAACGGTACAGAAAAAAAATAGTGGATCACACACATTTTATAAAATACATCATAATACAAAGAGCAACAAGAAAGAAGGTGTGGTAAAGCCGGTGGCACCATGTCACGAACAGAAAAATATTGCACATACGTTCTGCGGGTTTGTCATCCAAAACATCACCCGTGCGAACAACGCAACAGGAGTTGTCAACAGCTAGACACAAGTAAGGGGTTAAAAAGGCACGTATAGCGCGCTGGATTCCTGCACATCAGCAGCTTTGAGCGATAGGTTCATAGGCTGTTCAGAAATACAAGCAAAACATATTCAAAACATAATTGTAACGCAATAGTAAGCATGCACTGTTCGTAAAATGTGATTAGTGCGATTCTTTGGTCAAGGTCTACACACCACGCAAAAAAGAATCCACATTCGTGCTGCACGCTCTTGTTCTAAAACGAGACAAATAAATGGCAAACAACAACAACGTAAATCGTCTCTTCGAAAAACGCTGCAGTTGCCTTCAAAAACAATGAAAAAATACAACTTTCTACAAGCATTGTCCTACATGTAGACAATTAAGTCCGTATTTTTACTAATTATCGAACCATGCAAAGGGAAGGAAAGACGTAGTGAATGATCAGCGCAATAACGAAATTCGCGATGGATATATGTAAGCGAACCCTTTGTTCTACTGGCAGCGATGAGGAACAATGAGACATCAGGCTTTAAATTTGTTCAGCTGTCTGCCAGACACTGATTTCTCGAAGCGAATGCTGTCTAAGTTTCTATTGATGAAACGTACATGCCAGAGAAGGCTAATTCTATATATTTTACTGAGAAACGTACGTTTCAATCGCCGGGATTTCATCGAGTGGGCTGTGTGGTAATCATAAATCGTAGCTAGAAAAAGAGAATTCAAAGCTTCATTGGCCGGGCGATTATGTCAAGCGTTTAAATACACGAGAAGCGCACACTGAAAATTGCCTTCAGCGAGCGGACAATCCGAGTATCCTGTAGGCTGAACAGTAGGAATAGCCGTTTTCTTCAGCGAAGTCATCGCGGGGTCCATGAAGTCATCTGTTTGGTTCTTATTTTCTTTTCGTTAAAAGAGAAATACAGGTTACCAGTTATAATGACATGATTAGAAAGTCTGTCCAGATGATTTAAGTCGGAGCAGATGTCTCGATTGGCTGTCAACACAAGGTCGAGAATATTAGCAGTGCTAGTTGTAGATCGCCTAGGCACATGAACGAGATGCGTTAATGAAAAATCAAGACAGGAGTGCAGAAAAGCATGAGCTTCAGTGCCACTCGGAGGGCGGCTAATGAGAGCCAGTGAATGCTGGGGAAGTTTAAATCGCCGAAGATGATCACGGATAAGAGCGCGGCTAAGCGAACGGTTAACCGTGTTATCCGTGTACGTGTTTTCGTTCCTTTTTATTGTCGTCTTGTAGTAACTTTGCAGCGCCAAAAAATGCGTATGAATGTTAACCAACTAGCCCGAGCCCAAGCTTTACTCTACGAGAACATCCTCTACCGGCGCGATACGTGGCCTGACGGCGCTGAGCTCTTGCTCGTGGTCTCTCAACACCTGCATTGCAGCGTTCTTGAACAATTCCATGATGTTCCCACGAAAGGTCATCTTAGCGTATCCCTCACGTACGACTGCGTGCGCCGCCGCGTCTCTTGGCCAGGTCTCTACCGCTCTGGCCGGCGCTATGTGGCCGCTTGCGAGCTCTGCCAACGCCGGAAGACGTCCTCGGTTCTCCCTCCAGGACACCTTCAGCCCCATTCCTATCCCGATACACCCGCGTTTTCCCGTGTCGGCCTGAACTTGCTTGGCCCTTTTCCGGTGACTGGCATGGGGAACAAATGGATCGCCGTCGCGACGGAATACTCGACGCGTTAGCGCCAACTCCAAGGGCCCTTCCTGGGCGTACGCGCTCAGCGTCGGCGCTCTTCGCGTATGCCAAACTGCTCTGCGCATGCGCACTGCAGAAGACGCCAGCGAGCTTCGGAAGAGGGGTCCGGTTTGTAGCAATGGGAGTTTCGCGAGGCCCTCGGTCACGACTCTTTTTTTCATGGCTTGAAGCTCTTTCAGGTTTCCCGGACTTTTCTTCGCGGTTTAAGTTGCCCTTTCATCGCACCCCCACGCTTCTCTTCACAGCTTGAAATTCCCTCCGTCGGCTCGAGAGGGGAAGCGAGCCAGCGCCAGGAACATGGAGATACATGCCACTTTTCGACGCCCGTTCCGGCGTACGCCAAGAGCGCCGACGCTGGACGCGTACGCCCAGGAAGGGCCCTTGGAGTTGGCACTTTACGCTATCCCCACCAACTGCGCCAGTGATGTCGCTGACTTCGTACTCCACCACGGTGCTCCCCATCACCGATCGCGGCCGGTGCTTTCCCTTCCAAGTGGCCGCCGAACTGCTGCGTCTGTCGTCAACTCGCCACGGCCTACCACCCACAGACGAACGGCCTGATTGAACGTCTGAACCGCACGTGATTTCGATGCATATCTCTGACCTTCACCGTGACTGGGATATTAGCCTCCCGTTTGTGACATTCGCGTACAATTCCGCACGTCACGGCACAGCAAGTTCCTCTCCTTCTTCCGTTCGGCAGCGATCCTTGGCCGCCCTTCGACAGTGTACTGCCCGCCACCGCCTCCACGAGTACTTGTGCTCGGTGGTCATCGCCCGGCCCGACGCCGCCCGTCTTGTCGCCCGCCAGCGGTTGTCGGCGCCCCAGTTAACTCAGAAACGCCGTCACGACTGTCGCCGACGCGACGTCACCTACTCTCCCGACTCCCTTGTCTTGCTGTGGGTCCCGTCCCGCCGAGTGGGCCTGTGTGAAAAACTTCTGCCGTGATATACAGGTCCTATACGTCGTCCTATACGTGACCGCGGGGACGTACGCCATTACCCCGCTGCATCCACCGTCCACCGTGCCCGCCCGCTACACCCTGCACCGACATCGCACGTGTGTCATGCATCAAGCCTTGCAACTCGCACTCTTCCTTTTCCTCTGTAGTGCGGCGCACTGTGCTTTTGCCGCAAGGGGGGGGGGGGGGGGGAGGGAGTGCTACGGACGCTGCCAGGTACGCGCTTGTGTGCTCTTCGGCTGTCCCGATTCTCTGCCTAGCAGATTTTACCTCCGCTGCGTACAGCCATTGCGCAACAATATGACCTCATTCCGCGACCAGACTAGATCTTGCGGTACCTCAGATTTCAAATAAAAATGCACTAAACACTCGCACATCGGGCCACAGTTGTTTTGTTTGTTTCAAATTTGCGCCCGCTGTGCTGTGCTGTGCTGCATCGGCGCCCGCTTTTCGCCTTTCTTGTCTTTCGCTGTCCTCCCACTTGGCTTGAATCGTCGTCCTGTCCCGTTCGTAACGGCTGTGCCCCATTTTGTCTCGCGCGCAATACTTGGCGGATAAAGCGAAACCTACGCAGTCGCCAAGAGAACGTATATTTGCATACGCAAGCGAGGAGGGCACCACGCGCACATGCGCTCCAAGAACTCTGGCTTGCTGGAACTCCGTGCGCGCATGCGCGGTCCTTTTTTAACTCGCCGGGGAGAATCCCCGCCTCACTCAGTCCTGCATTCCGGGGACGCGCTTAAGCGGCTTGAGCGTGAGCTCCCTGAACGCACCACGCGGTGTCTCCAAAGAAAGTGTTCGCCTCCGCCGGGTCCGTGAGACAAAGGTGGTTATTTTCCGCCTCGCTATAAAGACCGGTTACGGGGATGGCGGTCTCCTTTTTCCCTAATGGCGGTCGGTGCAGGAAAGGAATCGCGTTAGAGCGGAAACTCCAAATTTCGTCACTGTGGCTGCAACCGGTAGCTTCGCCAGGACATAGCATTTAGGCAGCCGCTTCTTAGAGGTGCCGGTCTTTGACACATTCTCCTGAGCACTCGTCGCGAACTAACGGGAAAGCGAGTAAGATAAAAATTAGAAGAAATCGTTAATTTCGAACTCGGCCAATGTCATCAGCATCCGTAGGTGGCGCCGTATGACTTCGAGCTGCAAAGCGGGAGCTCAATTAACGTTATCGCATAATACGTCTGCAGCACCAGACGGGCTGGGCGCATGCCCACCGAAAGTTTTTTTCTTTTTTCTGGCTCGATTGTGAGAGTTTTATTTTGGCGCAATAGGCGATTGCACTGGCCTCATTTTTTCAGTCGTCTGCCAAGTTTCTCGCCCATAAGGACAACTGCCCTGGCGTGAAAGCCTCGAGTTTGTTCCTGAATAAAAAATAAAAGCTCTTTAGTGGAATGTTCGGCGTCGCATTTGCTGTTTGTTGACTAGGAGCAAGTTCCTCGGCTTACGTTGTGCTTAATTCCAAAACAGCTGCTCCTTAACACTGACGTTTATCATTTCGTCCGCGTTGATTTTTTTTTTCTAAATAATACTGCGGTTTGTTCATTTTCAGTCGTCTGCCAAGTTTCTCGCTTATAAGGACAGCTACACTTGCCTGAAATGCTGCCGTTTGTTCCTGACTAAAAAGCAAAAGCAGTTTCGTGAAATGTTCGGCGTCACGTTGCCGTTTATAGATGAAGAGATAGTTCCCCAGTTTACGTTGGGTTTAGTTTCTAAACAGTTTTCGTAAACCGCGAATGTTTTTTTTTTCTTTTGCGTTCATCTCTTCTAAATAATACCGCTGTTCGTTTGTTTATTCGCTTCGCTTCTTTGATTGTTTATTTTCTTTAAAGAGTGAAATGCCTCCGCGAGAAAGGCAACGTAGAGAAAAAAAACTATTCAATATGAACTAAACCGCGCCGTCTTTAATTCGTGTATTAGTGCCCTCGCCTTAACAACATTCTCGGCTTTTTTCCAGCACTGCACTTCGTTCAGGACAGTGGCTGGGAAATGTTCTCGCAGAAGTTTTTGAGCGTCACAAAAAAAGCCACCACTCGATAATTATCTCAGATTATTCCACGATAGTTTTCCTCCTGGTTCCAAATGCCATCTTTATTTTTTTTTGTTGTTATGCTGGTGCCTTGACATTGTGGAGTTAGAGCAGCGCATTTATTTATCAATAAGAGTGCAGTGTGAGCAGTCACGGGTCTGCGGCTGGTGGTATTTTGAAGGAACTCACGCGGCGTCTCGCTCCCCCCTCTGACTGTGACGCGACGAGGAGAGGAAGCGCAGTGGTCTTTTTATCGAAGTTGCGTTCGTGCAAACTGCATCATATAATCATTTCTCGAACCGTATACCTTGAAATCATTGGGGACAGAATTAAACAGGACGAAAAATGATCGGAACCAACGCAGAAACTCTTTTCAAAGATGGATAGATGCAGAGAGGGGGGAAAGGCATGGATGTTAACCAGCGAGGCTTCTGGTTGGCTACCCTGTACTGGGGGAAGGGAATGAGGGGATCAAAAAGGGAAGAGAGAAGGAGCGGGAAACACAAGGTCTGTTCGATTCGGCCTGCGCGGCGTGAACCAGTTCACTTCAGTTCAGAAAAAGTTCCGCGTTCATGCAGCCCCAGTTCAGCAGTGCAGACCTAGCCGGACACTAGCGACGATCAGAAACGAACGTCAAAGTGCAGATGTCGTGCAAGCCTTCTGCTTTTGCCGCGCTGGCTGCGCTTGGATGTTGCGTCGTCCCACGGTCTTTCGTTGTTTACCTCTCCCGTTTACTGCGTGGAAGAAAACAAAATAAACGGTGGCTTACTGCCTACCGTCATGCAAGCGGCTATAGACCTGGTGGACCTCGAAAGCGAAGAAGAGGAGTTCGACGACTTAGTTGTGACGATTGCAATGAAGCTGGTGAGGCTGGACAGGAACCGTGAGCCGCGGTACTGCGAGGACGTTGCGAGTCGGTATTTTGACTTCGAGTTCAAGCGTCTTTTCCGCCTCTCACGAAGCACGTTTGACGCTCTCGTGGCGTCGTTTAGACAATCGCCGTTTTTCCCGCACCCCATAGGAGGCCGTCCGCAAATGAGCCCAGAAAAAAACATGCCTCGTCGTTTTCGGTTACCTGGGCACACAGTGTAGCATGTATTCATTAGCCGACCGCTTTGATGTTTCAGTGTCATCGGTGCATGCCTGCGTCGAAAGAGCGCTGGATTTTTTAAACAGCATCAGCTCCTCCGTCATCGTTTGGCCGAACCGTCAACAGCAAGAACGCAGCAAGGCTGGCTTTGTGGCGAAATCTGGTGGCAAGGGACCATGTAACACAATCGGCTGCCTGGACGGCTGCCACATTGAGATCAACAAGCATGATGTGTCACCGCAGTCTTACTACAATCGGAAGAAGTGGCCGTCAGTGATTCTTCAGGGCATTTGTGATGACAGAAATAGGTTAATTTATGTCGTTATCGGGTTCCCGGGCTCGGCCCACGACGCCAGGGTGCTTCGAGAGAGTCCATTTTTCGAAGATGCCGACGACAAATTCTCCTGGTCGTCGATCACAACCCGCAAGGCGTCTGCATCCATGGCGGCTGCACACACAATCGGCTGCACGATTTCGGCACTGGCTGCCAAGGAGGTGAAGAGTTTTCGTGAACCTTTCCTGAACTAGACCTGCACGACGTCGGCACTTTTTTGAAACGAACGACGTAGTGCAGAGGGCGCCATCTTGCACTGATGAAACGAATGGCAAAGTGCAGCACGAAGAGAACTAGTTCAGGGAGTGCAGGTGAATCGAACAGACCTACAGTCACAATCTGTCAATCAAGGTAGTCTCTCGTAAAAAAAAAGAAAAACACAGTGCCTTGTAAGCCTTGGTGGCAGTCGACTGTTGTGGCCACGGTTCAAGGCGGTCCACAGCACAACGCAGCGTACGTCTTTCGTTCACAAAGACAGGGCACTCACGCAGGAGATGACGGATTGTCCACGTGGCTTTGGCACCGGTTTTTGTCATTTTTTATGTGTTATAACACTGGCGCTGTTTTTCTCAAGGTTGAGGGGGGGGGGGGGGGGGGTGCAACCATGCGTGCCGCCCTTACTGGGGTGGAAAATGTGTAAATGACTGCGTGGTGGTAGCCGATAGAAATTTAGATGTCCGCTGACACCGGCCGGTTTTTGTTTTCTAACTGACGCTGGACTCCCGTCGTTCACGAAGTGCATGCGTTGCGGCGCTCGTGTAGGCAGCAGCCATAAGTGAACAACACAGTTGAAGTCACTGTGATTGAACCCCCGTGCACGGCGTTCAATCGGCTCGATTGTGGCTCGGCTAGAGCCAGTGAGCAGGCCTGTGCACTTTACTTTTCTTCCTTCCTGGCAACAACAGACAGACAGAGTGGGGGCAAGAGCGAGTCTCGTCTTCTTCCATTCTTCCCCTCAGTGAAGGCGACAAGCGTACCCGGTGATCGCATTTTCCAGCCCACGCCTTTTTTTCACCGCTTCCAATTTACCCGTGACCGCTGCTGGGTAGGGCAGAATCGTGAATTTCTTGCAGTGAAGAGCTGGGCCCAGCGCCTGCCAGCTGCGTGTTGCACTGTCGGCACACAGAACAGCGGCGATTTGGGCTTTTCGGTAGGACGTAATGGCAATGGAAATGTCACAGAAATACGGCGGCTTAAGCGAAGACCCGACGGGCCCTCGTCCTGAGCGTGTCTCCGCTTTCGTCCCCGTATTTTCGAGCCATTTCCTTTGCGACACTCGCATTCCGCTCGCATGTTCAGTTGTCTGCGTCTTACACTGATGCACCACCGCTGCTTTTCTTAAGCTCAGTTACCCCGTTTTGGGCTTCATGTTACCATTGTGATGAGGTGTTCAACTCAACAGGTGTGCCCTCACAAGAACATCTACCATCGCATATATGCATTTGATGGTTTGATGAATGTTGCGTATTCGCGTTTTTCGCTAGGGGGCAGCTAAAACCGAATTTGTCACTTATCGTACGTCCTCCTGTTCAAAAAACAGTGCTCACTCTGCTCGCTTCTCCGGTTCTTGTTTCTCGTCTAGCTGTAATCGAATAGCTGAACTTGCCTTGTTTGGAAACTGAAGTGTATGAGATCAGCCGACAGCAATTGGGGAATAGCTTCTTTTTTTTTTTGCACTGGAAGCTTCCGCACATTAAGCTTTCTGACCCCATGTACGAACGGAAGCTTTACAGTCTGCGTCGAAAGTATAAAGCCCAAGAGGTTTCCTGCTCAGCCCTGCAGCATGGCTCCTCTTGCATATTCAGCGTCCCTGATCTCACAAAGGCCAGGGGCATACTAGACCCTAGGACGGCCAAATGTGCTTGAGAGCCCCGCTATATTGCTATTTTTGGCATAGACTGTTAGTGGGTGTTTACGGGAAACTAGGCTTACGAGAAAAGGCACCCCTCGGTGCAGTTCACTGGCAATTGCGTGGGTGCACTTATGCGCCGCGCCTGGAAGTGCCCGTCGGCTCCGGGCTCTGACCAGCAGCCGGCTCGAAAGTAGCCACCTCTACTAATTTAGAAATAGAATACCTTCGTTCCCTGGAAATCTCATATTTTGCGACGTCAAGGTCACCTCGTCAGCGCTGCCTGCTTAACCGTGGCTGCCTCATTCGCGTTTTTTCTTCCGGTTTATTTTTCTGCGCCCTTTACTCCGTTGAGTCACGAAACAGACCTCTGGCTCGGCTGCTGGCAGCCGTCTGAAGGACGCGGACATGATTAGTTGAGAGGATAAGCCGGTTAATTAGTAAATAACGTATACCAATCAGTCTCGCCGACGCAATATTGTTAGGTTCTGTGGAACCATGAACGAAGGAAGACGAATCGTCGTACCCTCTCCCGGAGCGAGCGAGCAACAGTGGCTGCTGCGAGGCAGCTCTTATGTGTCCTCAGTCTGGAGCGGGATCTTTGCTAAGCGGCAGCTACGATGGTTGCAACACCTTTTGACAGCCATTCGGAACTCCGCGCAGCAACTACGGAGCCTATAGTTCTAACCTGGGAACAGCGGTCTTTTCAGATCATGTGGCGGTTCTAACCGGTGCCATCCACCCTGGAACTTTTGGTCATTCCTGCGACGTTTCTGCGCCTTTCAGGCATCGTAGTGCACAAATGTGAACATTGCGAAGCTTTTTGTGGGAGTTTGCTGCACCTCCAAACGATTTCTTTGGTTTCGAACGAGTTTAGCGCTCGTAAAAGCGAAGCAAGGGCGCCTTTAGTGCGAAAGCACTGTATACTTCACGAAATCTAACCGACTCGCCGAATTTATTTGAACGTTGACCTTGAAGGTGACCTTGTCCAAAACCTAGCATATCAGCTGCCCACGCAGAAATAAAATAAAAATGATTTTGCTTAACTCGTGCATTTGTTTTGTCCAAGTGTACTTCCTTAGCCGCACGTTTTTTATGCTGTCCGTGTGCTAGGGGGTCAGGGCTCCTCAAGCTGTTTCGCACAGCTTTTACCTGCCCTCCTCGTAACTTTTTTGTTGCGGAATAAATTTGATTTATTGAGTGATTGAAAAATTGCAGGGGACACTTAAGCTCCGCCTCGAGGATGTGACGCGATATACACTTAATGAATTAATGCTCGGGTATGCGGATTATTGGTCATTCTCAACACTACATTTATATGTCCTTGGGAGTCCTCGTACCACACCTCGAGCAATGGCGCAGCGGTTAAATGGTGCGCCACTGCAATGCGATGGCCAGTGCTGTGCTGCCACCGGTGGCTCTTGTGCGACCGAAGTTGCTCTTCCCGAGCAGCCTGTCGCAGTCAACCAATAATTTAACTGCCGCCTCCCAGAGTGGTTAGTTTGCTCACAATCCGGTGGGTAGGTGGTCACGTGACCTACGTTGCTTCTCCGGGGATGGCCACCCTGTATATCGCTTACTACGCCGACGCGGGATTTTCTGCATTGCGGGGCCTCTTGTAACGCTGCCGTATTAACGTTGCCGCAACTGGGTTTCGAGCCCGCGGTGACGCGAACAGAGCAGCTTCGCCGGCCACTGCGCGAGCGCACTGTGCCATCCCCGCAACCGATCACGCTTGTTGTTAAACTGTACCACACCCTCGCGCTGTGCATTGGACATCGTCGTCTTCATCAGCTGCTACTGGTACCGAACCAGTACCGTCGCCAGACGTGCCGACGACCCAGCAGAGCAAAACTATGAGCCAACCACGCTAAACGCATGATTTCACACGTCTACTCGGTTTCAAGAGTGTTTGCTGTTAAAAAAAAACACGAAGACAACGAGGACGGACGCGCGTCCTTGTCTTCACTCTCTGTTTTTTTTTTGTTGCTCAGTACCCATGTTTAAGTACTCGGTTTAGCTACGTTAAAACCGTACCACTTTATTTTATGTTCCCCAGTGAACGCAGTAATTGATATTCCTCAAAAGAGGGAGCTTTAAGGTAAACCTTTGGCATACTCTTGTAAAAAGGTTTTTTCACCCGTAGAGATATCGTCTTTTTTTTTCTGCTGGTCTATAGCGTCGTTCGCATGTTCCAAAAGTAATACATGATCCCTCGATCCGTTCAGTGCTCGTCTGGCAAACCACAATTTGCAAACATGGCGACACATTGTACCAGACTTTGCGTGTGTCAAAAAATAGCCGTTACTTAAGTAGGTTCTCTTTTTGCGTTGGAAACCGGAATATACAGGGTGTTTCACCTAACACTTTACACCATTTTTCTAGGCTTTTTTCAGTTAAGAGGAACGTTTCTTTCGGCATAGCATTGTCAGCGGTGTAGTACATCATAATGCAGCTAAACGTGCTAATTATCAGGCTGGTTCGCTGATATTCAATTGTTAATGTTTTAACTGTTGCTGTTAGGCTCCTCAATTTAGAGAGGTGTGTAGCCCACCGTAAGTAAAATCCTTATCAGTTTTTTTTAATTTCGAAAACGCGGCTACCCTCGGCGATGTGGGCCAACAATGTGTGGCTACATTGCGCCAAAATACATGCGCTTTCGAGAGGCATAACTCGTCGAAAGAGCTAAACTTTATTGCGTCACTACGCCGAGTGTAACCACGTTTTCGAAACTAGAAAAAAACAGATAAACACATTACTTACGGTAGGCTACATGCCTCACCATAATTAAGGAGCCTGGCAGTAATAGTTAAAAAGTAAAATATTCATTTTAGTTAACAAGATTGCTAGTTAGCACGTCTTAGCTGTTTTTCTATGTACTATATTTGTGACAGTGCTATGTGAAAAAAGCGCTCTTCTAATTCAAAAATCCATTTTTTAGGCGAAACAGCCTGTATAGTTGGCTTCCTCGAGGCCTGCACGCGGTGCTTGGGCGGAGAAGAAATGTCCCCGAGAGAAACGGCGAGAGGGTCGACGTCAGGTGCTCGCTCCTTGAAGCAGTGGGTCGCCAGTCTGGGTTGTCGCAAGCAGCGCGTTCGGGAAGAAATGCTTCCATCCACGGGGGGCGACGCTGGCCGTGACACAATGGAGCCGCTGGCTGTTGGTCCCCTCCGCGCACTTCGTCGCACATACGCCCGCTGTTCGAGAAAGTAAAAGAGGTGACGGTTTTCGACAGACAGCAAGGTTATTCGACTAAGATCACAAATAGAGCATGCATATTATAATTTCCGCCTTATTAGTGTTTTATATAAATGAAGCTGGGCGGGGCCGGTTGCAGCTCAGAAGTGACAGCGTAAGAATCTGGGTGTGTCGTTAGCCTGGTTGGATACGTAGCTCACGTACCCCTGGGGCTAGAGAGGAGACTGGTCACAACATAAAACAGAGTGCATAAAAATGAAGTAAAACTTTACACAAACAAGTTTTTCTCATCCATACACAGTTGGCTAAATTATTTCGAAATAGTTGGTAATCATCGACTGATGATTTCAGGGGGAGGGTGGTTCCATCCTCGTGATATAAGAATAAATGTCTAAAAAAGTTCTTGGCTTACACCTGTCGATACCGACTTTGTGAATGCGATCAGTGTGATCGGCCTGGTAGAGTGGTTCAGTAGTTAGTTCGCTGTGAAGTATACGGCATCGCGGAAGAAGTTGGGAAATGCAGTAAAGCGCGAAATTTTGCGACGAGAGAGTAAACACGGAAGCGAGAGGCTGTATGTCGCGGCTGTTCGGTTCTAATTAGAATGGCACGAACGACTGTGTGGGATGAGTGTGCCGTATATGATAATTACATTGTGCGGTGAAAGCCTAAGTATTAGTGTGTAAGCAATAATCCGATGGGTGCCAACCCCGAGCATAATGGTCCGTTGTCTGTTCCGTGATTTTCGCAGAATGTACCATCCACCTACTGGCAAATCTCTTTCTAAACTCTAGCAGGTAATATGAAGGCAACTCCAGAAGATGCTCTAGCCAATCCATATAAATGGTCCATCGTTTATTCCGGATCGTACTCTCCAATATGCAGATTGTGTGGCCGTCCCATGGCCCGTATAGCTCATCTATTACATAAATGCCCTGAGGACTCAGCTCCCACAGGCCTCTGCAGCCAAGCCGGTGGCCAGCTCGGACTCTCGAACCCGAAAAAAGACCGTGCATCGGGCTTTTCAAGTCGCAGCATGCCACTTCACAGATCCTCAAGGTCAAGGCGAAGGATAGGAAGAGAAACTCGACATCCCGCGAGCATCTGACAATTAATTGAGCGCTGACGAAATAAAGTTTTATCATAATCATCATCATCGCAGCTGGCCTAGCGCGAGCGCGCCCGCTCATAATCATATTCTGCATAGCAGAAATCCATGCTTCGCTGCTGATTGCAATTTATTTGACAGACGATTTCGTAATGTAGGTATGAAAACAGCGAGGGCCTTTATCACAAGGGCGGCTAGGGGTACGCACGTGTTTGTAATGAGTAGCGTTAAGCTTCATCAGCCTTTCTATGCACCATGGAAAACTGCGTTGAGCTCAGTTTGTAAGTACTCTTTGTGACAGGGATTAGTGGTTTTATCATATACCACACAGACGTCTGCAAAAAAAGTAATATATTGGACATTGCATTGTTCGGAAGGCCATTAATATACTTCGGAAACAAAATAGGCCCCATCGCATAACTTTGAGGTGCAACGGAAGTGACGAAAATAGGAGGCGGTCG
The DNA here is from genome assembly GCF_052857255.1 of Amblyomma americanum. Taxonomy (NCBI): domain Eukaryota; kingdom Metazoa; phylum Arthropoda; class Arachnida; order Ixodida; family Ixodidae; genus Amblyomma; species Amblyomma americanum. The sequence continues at coordinate 1,560,002 of NC_135498.1, forward strand.
AAACCATTAACTGAGACATATTGTCTACGGCTAGAGAGAGAACGGTTAATCCAGCCTATTACAAGGTTATCAACATTAAGAGCACCAAGTTTATGTAGCAGTAAGTCTGAGAAACAGCGTCAAGGGCCTTAACGAAGCCCTAAAGAAACGATTTAAGGCTGGGATTCTCAACGCGAAAGAAGACATTAGTGAAAGATTCAGTTCTGTTTCGCACAAGAAAGTTTTGCTGAAGCCGTGTTGACAAGGGCTAAAAAAAGTTCTGAAAAGCAACAAGGTTGGGTTCAATAAGTTTGCAGTGCACACTTGTTATTAAGATGGGCCGATAGTTGAGACACCTGATTTATGCAAAGAGACCGCCTTCTTTACGGTCCAATGGAACAACGCTGCAAGGACTGTACACAGGAGAGAGATAAAGAGGCAGAGGGAAGGTACCCTTCAAGCAGAGGATACGTCTTACTACGTACTCTTCAAGCAGAGGATACGTCTTACTACGTACTAATTTTTCTCTTTCTTATCTGGATAGATTGCGTCGTGTGCTGTAAGCACGCGGGGCTTACTGTCCATCCCGGTACCTCCTCGCAATGCTACCGCGGCTGCGATGAGTGCACAGGCAACGTTCTGACGCTGCGGAATGTAGCGCCAGGATTATTTAAGCACGCGGGAATATGGGATAGCATTCTCTAAAGTGCACACGCGCCAAACGCTGTTTCACATCGAGCCTTAACGTACGCTTACGTCACATACTCCGTGTCCCGAGTTTTGCGTGCGCCACTCTTGCGTGCTCTAAAACATCGTTTCCAAAATTGCGGTGCACTTCGAAGCAGGATCCCTCGTCTCGGACTGACTGACTTGGTCATTGCTGTTGCCGTTCTCAGTACGTTCATGAATGGGACGCCACGGTTTCGCTTCGTCTCATCTCGCCTATGGCAACACGAATTAGCGATAAGTCTGCTGTGTTATTTATGTAGAATTATGATTCTGCCGCTTGTGGTCCTACTGAGAAGCGTCGGTTTGTTGACAAAAAACTGTGGCTGTGGCTCAACTCACCTGAGCCAGGATGTTAAGCATGGTTTAGCTTTGGTTCATCTTTATTGTTTCAAGATTTCAGCGAGAGCGAACCACGTGATCACGTGCCGCAAGTGCAAGAGCGAGCGGCGGACGTGCTGCCAAGCGCAAGAGCGAACCACGTGACACATCACGTGCCACAAGTCGCGAGGAGAAGCGGCAGACAGCGCAGCGGCGGACGTGACTGCGCAGCTGCTGCGTCGATGAAGAAGTAGGAGGCAGCTGCCACGCGCGATTTTTCACATAAGGCGCGCCTCCCGTGAGAGGTCAAGGCTCAGCATGCGAGGAGTAGAGCTTTTCTCTCTAAAATGCTTGTTGTTTAACAACCAGATGACACCACTAGGCTGAGCTTATTTTTCTCCTTTCCATACGCTGAACTAAGAGTGCTAATGTGACAAATGGCCTAACCTCCCTTAAAATCGCTTGCGTTTAGCGTACGTGAGCGTGCTTACGTTTATGGTACTTAGACGCGTCGACTTGAGCTCCTTTTTAACCTCATCTATCGACACCTTGAGCTGACGACACTCAGACGAGTAGGCGAGAAGGAACACATTTGACGTGCTCTCCTGATTGGCTGAGAAAGTCTGCAAGTTGCTTATGGGATGGAGTATACCTATAGGCCGGAGGAGAGCTTGTGTGGAGGATGAGATGTAGCTGCTATTTCTCCGACCGCAGGACGATGGAAAGTGTGATTTTTTTTCTCGTGATACTGCTGAGCACTTCGCCATGGCGTACCTCGTAGCCTGCAGCCTTTCTTTTCGGCAGGTGACCAAATTAGTAATAAATAAATAATATTTATGCTGCCTGCTGCCATGCGTTTATTATCTTGTTGCTTCCTTTTAATCCGCGCATTTTGAGTCACCCCTAAGGCAACTATCACCACGAAAGATGGAGGGGGGGACCCACGTTCCACACTGTCCAGGTCCAGGCCATCGCGGAAAGTGAGCAAGGACTGCTGGAGTGCACAAGGACGATGCGAGGGGGGGGGGGGGTGCTTCCTGGCTGCTGCTTCCCCCCAAAGAGCGCAGGCACCCCACCCGACCAATAGCAGCCTGCGGCGACGGCGTCAGCCTCCGAAGAGGCGCAGAATTTATAGCATAACTCGGTGGCCCGTTAGCAGGAGACAGCGACCAAGCCGGGGGGGAGAGAGTGTTGGTTTGAACGGGGCGAGCCAGCGGCCGCGAAACCACGTTGTTTAGTGCCGCGCGCAGCAGTGCTTCTTTCCGCCGAGCTGCGAGAGCTCCGCCACTGGTGTCGGAGCAGCGGCAGTGCAGTCCGCCTAAAAAGAACGGCAACAGCAGCAGTACTACGTGTGCGCCGACACGCTGGCGGCGGCAGGGCACGTCACCGGCGAATTTCTCACGCGCTGGGTGGCGCGGTCGCCCCCGTGGCGGCCGCCGGAGTCGGGAGAGAGGGAGGGGGCGAGATGCCAGCGCATAGTTAATAGAGGCGCTTTTCCCTTCCTTTGCCACCTCTGGCCTTTGCTCCGTTCTGCTGCTGCTGCGCGTGTGGGACGGCTGCCTTCTTTGTCGCCGACCGCTTCTCTGTTTCCTTTGATCGCGCGGCGCCTCGGTCGCATTCCTTCCTTTTGTCCCCGCGCCGTGCAGGTGACGCAGCCTGGTAAACAGAGGAGGCAAAAGTGCCTTCCTCTCGCGGCTTCTCTTCTCCAAAGCGCGCCGACTGTCCTGGCATAGAAGGCGCACACCTGCGAAGTCATGGCGTCATCGCTCGGGCAGGGCTGGGATAACGTGATGTTCCCAGTCTAATTTTCCACTGTTCTTTCGTCTCCATGCTGCCTCCACTCAACCGATTCCTCTGCTATCGCTGACAAGGTGTGCACGCGATGCAGAACGGCTCAGAGCCGAAGCAAATCACTTTGTGTGCTTATAAAGAGGCTTCGCAGCCGACTGCTGGAGCCGGGCAGTCCCCTTGGCCGTTTCAGAAGGCGCAGAAAGGAGGGCGAGAACTGCACGCGACGGGCACGCACGGCTTCTACGCACCGTGTATTGGGCTGAACCTTGTCGTAAACCTGCAGGCGTGACGCGACATTCGCAGCACCTCCGGTGTGACCCGGTCTGAAGTTACCCGTTTTGCGAGGGCTTGTCATGTGGAGACAGGGCTTCCCCCGTTGAAGCTCACGGATTGGGCTTGCCTGAGAGTAACCCATTCCAGTGCATATCAGAGCTGGCAAATTCAGTCTGAAACGGAATTTGCCGCATCAATACGCCGCCGGAATGAGTCCACTGGCCATCATCGGCACGCTGACCGGATTTGGTGAATCGAAAGGATTTCATGGCAGACTCCGCGCATTGGCATTTCGGCGTGCAGCGATGCCAACTATTTCGCAACGGAGGTGGTGCAGGCTGAGCTATATACCCTGCAGAACACTCGATGGAAAAAAAGAATAGGAAAACCTCAAACGCGTTCGGCGTAGAGTGTGCTTGCGCCATTCTAGAGGAAGTGACGTCTTATACACAAGCAGGAACGCGTCCCTCGCCATTATGCACACATTTTGGCGTCTGGAAAGGGCGACTGCTGCGCGTAACCGTATTGCTCGCTGTACTGGCGTCACGGCGCCCAGAGCAAGTGATGGCACGAGTGCCCAGCACTTTAAAGAGCACCTTCTTTGCTGAAGTTCTTTTCTGATCCTCTAATCACTAGCGAAGAGACTGTTTCAGCGGCAACCTGCAGGACTCAGATGCTGCCAATGGGTCCACTTGGTAACAGGGCATGCCAGAGCAGAATGAACGTTTATTGATAGTAGCGGTTCGTTTTTATAGAGCCTTCCCGAAGCAGGCACGTGTCGGTGTCATCGGCAGCACACTACAACACTCCAAATTTTTGCTCTCCATTTTTGAAGTTTATTTTTTCAGTAAATATATTTCGTTCTGCGTGTATGTGCAGAGGAGAAAAGGCGAAAAAAAAAAAAGCAGTAATACTACCACTACAGTGATCATTGCGCTTACTCGTTCTAGAAGGAGTCGGTGACGAGGGGAAGAGTGCCGCTATTGCACCTCCGTTATTCTCTGATTTCGAAATATGAGCCGTTCTAGTCTCGCTGAATATGGACGAATTCTGACGAGTTCGCAGAAACGCGCGTCGCTGACCCGGATTCCTCCAGCGAGAGCTCTCCGGACGTGAGCGCGCGCGTACAGTGGCTGCGCAGAATCTGAATCGAAAGAGTTCTATGCCACGTCTTATGGAAAGCGGGCGTAAACTATCAGGAATGTCATACAATGACATAGTTAGTACCAATTCTTTTTAAGCACCCATCCATTTATTTTTGTCATTTGGAAGCAAAGCATAGGTCGCCTGTAACCTTCTCGGGCGCTTTCAAAAGTTGCCTGTCGTCATGTTCAGTGCGCTGGGCACTTTTCATTGCTTGTTTCACGCGAAAATGTGCATCTGTTTTCTCAAAATTCTCTTCACTTTTTATAATTTTTCTTAGTCTTGCGTTTGTATTGGCTGTTGTATAAATTTTTTCTTTCATGCATTTCTTGAGCAGTGTACGGTGGCTAAATGCGCGTATTCCGCAACTCGAAACGCGATCCGGGCTTACGTATTTAATTAGCAGCCTCGATTTGTGGCGGAAGTATGGGCAATACGACCTTTCTGCCACAAGCTGAACGTCGTTTTCCCGAGCGTCAATATATCAGAAAAGCAAAACGTGAAGCAGCAGCGATTATCCAAACTAAACTGAAAGAGAAAAAAAATATATAACATTCCGCTTACGCAGTAAATAGCCGCAAAGCTCGAGCAAGTGTCATTTTTATGGGAGCCGCCGCGGTGGCTGAGTGGTTATGGCGCTCGGCTGCCGGCCCTAAAGACGCGGGTTCGATCCCGGCCGCGGCGGTCGAATTTCGATGGAGGCGGAATTCTAGAGGCCCGTGTGCTGTGCGATGTCAGTGCACGTGAAAGAACCCCAGGTGGTCGAAATTTCCGGAGTCCTTCACTACGGCGTCCCTCATAGCCTGAGTCGCTTTGGGACGTTAAACCCCCATAAACCAAACCATTTTTATGGGAGGCATTGTCAGTGCGAAAAAATAAATATTTTAAAGGATAACAATTTAATGAACTCAGAAGCGAAGATAAAAAGTCGCAAGCACAGGCGAAGACAATCGCGCGAAAAAGAGCACTCGGGTCAAAGCAGTAGAAAAAAATCCTTGCGCCAAATAATGCGACTCGCGAGTAATAGGTGCCGTATGCACGCAATTCGAAAGCTGTGCCAGCCTTTCGCAGTGTTCGCTACCAAGAGTAGATTGGAAGAGCTCGTAAGTGCCCTTCATAATGATCTTGCGTACAAAATTATGACGATAACTCTGCGACTGTCTCGAAAGGTTCCGTTCCGACCACTGGTCGCCGTCAAATCCTCAATAGACGTGATTGCGCCCGGCATGCGTATATATTCAATCTAGTTTTAGAATCCGTTTTATTCCCAAGCAAGAGGAAGATGGCAAAGGTCTTCCTCACCTTTAAAGGTGGCGGCAAAGACGACGCATATAATCAGAGGCCCATATCCAACCTCGGTGTTTTTTTCGCAAGGTTTAGAGAAAATAATTACAAAATTACAAGTCTACGACGCTTTGTTCTCATCGCATATTAGCTGCTGTACTTTGGTGTGGGACACCACCACGCTGCAAAGCATTAACGCTAGTCTGTTTCTATGTTTCTAGAAAAAAGAAACAAATGACAGTGGCTTAGCTCAGCTATTCCAGGATATACGCAGCGAGAGCTGCAGTTCCCCCTGGTCTAATCGCGTGGTCAGTTATACGACGAGCCTTTACATCCTTTTCTTCAATTGTTGTTGGTGATGATGTTGTTGCCATTGCTTCATCTTGATTTTCTTGCGAAGGAACCATGCGAGCTGCTATGCGCCGCATGTTACGCTCCGCCTCTTGGCGTCTCTGCTTGGCAAGACGTCCTTCTCTTTGCTCAGGCGTCTCCACCGCTCGTTTAGCCATCTGATGTTCATTCTTTCTCTGTAGAGCGGCCAAGTGCCAGGCGATGACTTCTGGGTCCAAAGAATTGATCTTCTCCTGACGATCTTCTCATGATCTTCTCCTGACGAGTCTCCTTTTCGTCACCCATACGAAGTGATTGTGATACACCGAGTCGTATCACCTCAGCTTTTATGCACACAGCCGCACATACGCAGTTTATCCACACGACCCCACACGCGGCCACGGCGGTTGCTGACCTCTGACGTCATGCGCCACGCACGTGCTGCCCTTTTCCGGTTCCGCGCATGCGCATTCACACGCGGCGCCGGCGGGCGTAGTCGGGCCGGCGCGGCTCCTCGGGCGGCGGCAGCGTCGAACTCTGACGTCATGAGCCGCGCAACTGCTGCTCCTCTCTGGTTTCGCGCATGCGCACTATCGGCCTCCCAGGCTCACGGCGAAATGCTCGACTGGGTAGCGTAGTGTAGCTCTCGCTACAAAAGCGTTGCGTTACTTTGCCAACGTGCTTTACGCCTATCCTTAAGCGAACAATTGTTTTCTGGATACCGAATAATACGTGTTAAGGCGGAACCGCACGGCGCGATTTCAGGCGCGATTGACGCGCGGATGGTGGGACGCGCGCGTCATTTTGACGCGTGCCCAGTATGATCCGTCACGAAATCGCGCCGCCGCGTGCTCCTACTCGGAGGAGAAAAAAACGCCTCGCGCGGCGCGTCCGGGGTGCGTCCGCCAATCAGATTTCAAGTAAGTCACGTGGTATTTGGTCACGTGGCATTTTTGGTTTTTGGTTTTGCCACTAGATGGCCCTACTCTCTGCGCATCTCGACGGAACCTCTTCGGCGCATTTTTTTTTTCGCTCTGCAGAACCGGCGCGCACGTGAAAAACACGTGCTACTGTTTCGTGCGCGCATCGTGTTCATCGAAAATGGAGAAAGCAGTCTTCAACAAGGCCCTTATCACGGAAGTGGAGAGGCGTCGCGTCCTGTGGGATATACGCGACCGCCTCTTCTGCTCTGTAGTAAGCGCCCGACACTTCATTTTCGATGTCGAGTTGTAAACAAGCAGCGGCCTCTTGGCATGCAGAAAGTACATAGTCGCAGTTTCGCACACACTTTTCCTGCTTGAAATTAAGCTTGATAAATGTACTTGGGAAAAAAAATGTCGTTGTGTAATTACAATTAGATTATTTCTATTGCAGTGTTGTGTAAGTTTAAGGGCATATTACATATGCGGTAGCAGGGACAATTCATGTCGTTGGGAGTTACGTTGTCTGGCAACCCGGAAAACGCGCCGCGAAGGCGCCGCTTCCCTTTTTCGTGCGGGTGCTCGCGCGTTGACTGCAACGCGGGCGTCCACCGCGCGTCGCGTTTTTCGCTCGCGGAAAACGCGCCATGCGGTTCCGCCTTTAGAATTATTTGTACATTCGGTCTTATTTATTTTTCTTCTCCAGTAATATGGAAGAAATGCTTTTGAATCCGTATCGAAATTTACAGCGCACAGTAGTGATTGCCATACGCGCTCAGCGGCGATAAGTGATGAACGCCTTGACGCACTGCCTACGTGTGGCAGTGACTAAAAAACAGTCTATACCTTATTTACTAAATGTATTTACTCAATAAAGCGCTGAATGGACGGCTGCAACCCGAAAACAGATACCCGATTTCTTTTTGTCTAACTGACGACTGCCTTTAATATTCTCTTGTTAAAAAAAATGACGCTGTGTAATGATTTTTGTCCTTTGATTCCGATCCTGATGACTGTGCGAAAAAATTTCACTATTTTTTTATGTGGAATGGCAAATAACTGCGCTACTCTGTACACTGGTGCCTTGTTCGGGCCCAAGGCACAGCGGTTAGGTGGTAACCACATGGAAGCTATGGTTACGCGGTGCACGTCACTTATTTTGTCTGAAGAGCGGCAGACTGCGACAAGCCATACGTCCATGCGCGCCCAGAAATGAATGGGTTGCATTTGTGCACAATGCTGCAGTTGTGAGGGAGGCACTGGGGGGGGGGGGGGGGGGGGGGGGGGGGGGCTCCGCATTGACTTCGGCCTCCTTTTGCTACTTGAAGAGCGGGCTACCAGCTTTTCGTCGGGGCCGCTGCTCACCTTGGCGTGGGGTGGCTGCATGAGGCTGCTGTCGCTGGCCTGTCTGTCTCTCGACTCATCCGGCTTCGGCACTATACTGCCGCCGAGCGCAGGGACAAAAGGGGACGAAGACTCTAGCGAGTGCTATGTGCCATAGTGCTGTATACCAGTTGGCAGTTAGCGACTCTTGTGTTTCGTCCACGTTTTCTTGCACGGTGCACATTTCTCCACCTGTATGCTAACTACAACACGTGGCACGACAGCGCTTGGTGTGAGGCGCCGGGAAACGAAGCTGCTCACTATGCAGCTTCGTGAGCACTATGCGAAAGTTTTTTTCTCTGCTGGCTGCCATTGGGACGGATAGGTCCGCCTCAGGTCTGGCGCTCTTTCTAGACGACGCTGCCCTGAGTTTTCCAGAAGGAGGTAAAGGCAGATCATTGACATCCTCGACGTCATGAGCGACAACAGACCTTCAAAACAATCAGCACATCTGGCGGCTCGTGAGAATGCTGTGGCTTAATGGTGCGCTAAGCGAGTGAAATGACCTTCGAGCTTCGAAGATTGGGACCTGTCCCATGCGGTCTTGCTTTTGCTATTGCGGTCTTGCTTTTACTTGCTTGCATTCGACGGGGCTTTAACTCTGAAATGCCTGCCTTTTCTTCCCGCTTTTTTATCCTCTTCTTCTCTCCTGTACGGGTTCAGTCGCCCTGCGTGCAAGAATCACTATAGAAGGAAATTCCTTAGCGGTGCACGCCGCACCTACGAGTGATGAAGAAAGCACGCGGCGCGTGGAAAGGGGGGCAGCTGCCTGTTCCTCAACTCTGGTTGTGTCGTCGTCGGCGTCCGCAGAGAGGAGGTGAGCGCAAGGGGAGAGGGAGGGAGGGAGGGGAGAAGTCTCTCGTCATTGGTAGCCTGCAGGCGCCTGGCAGCGCAAGTCTCTTTAACAATTGGTTATAAGTGTGGCTATTTAAAGGCTCAAATTGGGCTAGTTGGGGGCTCGAATACAAAGGCATATTATCTAGCGTGAACAAGCGTAGACAAAGAACGGGGAAACGTCAGCACGAACGCTAGTCCTGACTTCACATCGTTTATAAGTTAAGGAAAGGCGATAGCACCTCACAGTGAACACCTGGGGGAGGGGAGGAAGGTGGGAGTGAAGCAAGATAGAGGTGCCGTAGCCGAGGGCTTCGTAATAATTTCGGCCACGTGGGATCGCAAGCAGACGGGTGCTTTCCTGCATTGACACGCGGCCAGTGTTGAAAGGGATGGAATCTAAGGGGGAGGAGAGAAAGAGGCGGCTACTTCAGCGTCAAGACCGCGCAGAGAGAGAGAAACTTTATTTTGCAGAGGAATTTGGGTCTCCCAGGCCCGCTGGGTCCCCGCATGACCCCGCCACAGTGAAACATTCATGCCTAAAAGGTCCATGACTGTGGCAGCGCGGCTGGCGACGATCTTCTGGCTTGCTGGGTCCATGGAGCGTAGTGAGGTCTCCCAGTCTTCCCATGTTTGAATGGCACCGGCCTGCCGGATGGAGGCGAAGCCGGATAGGCCAGGAGGTTATGAGTCAGGTTTGCCTTCTGAGCATTGCGCAGAGGGCGGGGAGGTGGGATGGATCGGCATTGAGAGAGGAGAGGGGGGTAGGTATAGACCCCGCTTGCAGACGGCGCCATACGTGTTGCTCTCTGGTAGTGAGGGAAGAGTCGGAGGTGCGTTTATTTGCCTTTCGGCGCGAGCATTCGCAATGAGTATAGAGGAGGTACACCAGGATCCTTTGGGAAACAACCATTAGGCCCGCCTGTGCCCGGTTTCTAGACCTCTGGCTAAAGAATCGGCCGCCTCATTGCCGGGTTTTCTAGAGTGCGCGGACACCGAGATGAGCTCAGTGCTGCAGGAGGAGGGGGTTCTACAGTTTCTGAATCACTGAGTATAGGGGTGGCACTGGAGCTGCCGAGCGCAAGCGCTATAGCTATTTCTTCTGCTTCCTCTGGGATTGTTCCCTGGGGTAATTATTTTATAATTGGAGGGATGTGTGGGGTGTACGCAACCGCTGCGACTCCGTGCTGGTCGCATGCAGCATCGTCCTGCTCATCGCTGCATCGTTCATGAAGGGCCGCTTGCCCTGCCTTCCCGTCGCTCGCGGTTCGGTCGGGGAGCATGCCACGAGGGAGTGTCGAATGCGTAGCCTTCGATGAATCTTTTTGGGGAGAGCTTTTAGGAACTTATGATTAGCGGGGATGCAAATTTGAAGTTTAGAGAGTATATGCCTGCCGGTAGGGGTCCTGGCTAGGCGCAGATATTGGGCTTGTAAATGCACTTCGGTTAATTGTTCTATGCTGTTATGCACACTTAACTCTGCCGGTCGTTCGTTGTTGGTGGTTTTGGGCAGGCAGACGCTGCCTTAGTAGCTTGTCTGATTATAGTGTTTATTATTTGGGTTTCTGTTACATTGAGTTCGAGGTATGGTGTAGAATACAGTACTCTACTCATAGTATAGGTTTGTGGCACTCGCATAGTATCCGCTTCCCTTAGTGCGTGAGCTTTACCTGTGACTCTACGTATTAACTGCGCAGTGGCTGCTAGCTTGGTCGTTAAACGTTTGATGGTTTTAGTATTTTTCCCATCTTCTTGGAGGTAGAGGCGCAGGATTCTAATGGTCCGCACCCTTGGGGCCTGCTTACCCTGTACGCAGATTCTGGTTTGAGTGTGGTACGTTCTACCCTGTGGCGGGATCAAGACGAGTTGAGATGTTTCTGGCGAGCAGGTGAGGCCTACCTTGGTGACGGCTTCCTGTATTACCGTTGCGGATGTTTGAGGTGCGTCTTCGATTTGGGCGTCAGATCCATATGTAGTCCCCAAGGTGATATCATGCGCATACACGGTATGGTCAAGATGGGGGATGTGCTGCAGCTTCCGCGAAAGCGGAATAAGTACTGCGTTAAAAAGGAAAGGTGACAGCGCGGAGCCTTGCGGGGTGCCTATGTTCGCTAATGTGTAGCGGCATGTAAAAGGCTGTGTACGCTCATGCTTGCCGTTCGGTTTTGCAGAAAAGCCAAGTCCGGGTTTTCTTGACATTCCCAAACTGCAATCGCGATCCGGCATATGAGCGCTCAGAGGCAACCCTTCATAGCCACAGTCCCCTCGACCAGAAATCGCTGGATGAGAGAGTCCGGATTACAATGGCGACCAACGGGTTCTGCTACTGAATCCACACAGTATTTATGCTCTTATTAAATGTTTTTCCTCCTCGTCCTGCAGCAAAGCCCTTCATGACATTTAGGATGGCCTCGTGCTTTACATTATCGAAGACCTTCTTCAGGTCAGCTGCCAGCACTGCTTTTAGTGAGTGTTGGTATAAGGGGGTCCATAATAGCTGTTGAACCATGACATCTTGAGTGGATAGGCCAGATCGGAAGCTGATCATTGAGTGGGGCTATCTTCCATGTGGGCGTGCAGTCTAACCAGAATGACTAGCACAAATAATTTGCCTAGGCTCGAGGTAAGGGAGATTTGGCGCATATTTTCTGCGGTGACTGGTTTGTTAGGTTCAGGTATAAGGATAACCCTTCATTGTGTCCACTCCTCTGGCATTGTGCCGCTCTGCCAATGCTTGTTGAAGATATCGGTAAGTTCTTGTAGGGAATGGTCACCTAGGTTCCTGAGGGTGGTATTTGTTATCCAATCTTCGCCTGGCGCTGTGTTCCGGAGTCTATGAAGTGCTGCTCGGACTCCTATTGCTATGTCCCTGTTCAGATCAATATTTGGGGGCCCGGCGAAATCCGGTAGAGGAGTAGGAGTGCCTGGTGAGGTATGTAGGCTCTTTAAGTTCTGCAGGAGTGCCTGTGTGTCATAATTATGGTTGCATGTTAGTCCAGTGACGAGATTCCTATTATGATAGGATCAATTAGATGTTTTCAAAGATGCCATACTCGGGAGGTACTCAGGTTGCCTCAGGCCCTCGCATATCTGCTGCCAATTTTGTCGACAATGTTGATGGCTGTATTCTTAAATTTGGTTTGCAAGCTCAGATATGTTGCTTTGGAGCATTCTGTAGCGTTTTTGCAAGGCATATCGTTTCATGAGACTTTTATGTGCTTCTATCATGTGGGCCAATTTCACATCCATAACTGGGACTTGTTCCTGGATACATTCCTTCGCGCACAACTAGTCTTCGAGGACCTGTGGTGCCCCCGTTTGCGCATCCCTCGGCCCTGCTTATTCTTTTGTTTCCCGCTTTTTTTCTAAAGCTATCCCAGTTTATTAGTGTGTGCTCTGTTCTCTTTCGGGACGCTTGTGGACCACAGAGTCGAACTTCAATAATACAGTGATCACTTCCTGAAGTATGTGTGGTTCTATTTCATTCCAAATTCTGGATCTGTCTGCCCATCGTAAGATCGGGAGTTTTGTCCATCATTCCTGTTGTACCTCGTCTTGTGGGATAATCAAAATTGTCCTATACCGCGAGCTGCGACTGTTAAGTTTGTGTCATCAAAACCTCACCTGTGCCAGACGTTGTCTGGTATCCCCAATCGATGCGTGCGCAAAGTCCCTGGCCACTGTGATCGGTGTCTTATTGGCCGCAGTGGCGATTTGAGCTATTAGGTTAGCGCAGCGCGAGGCTGGCATATTGGGAGGTTATAGATATTGCCGGTAAGTAAGAAGTCCTGTTGAATATCAACTGAGGCAACTTCAAGGACTGCGTTTTGGGCTATGTGTGGAAATGTAGGTTGCGTTTGCCGCATGATTCTCCTAATAAAGTTGGACACGAATGGAGCACTATCATTTGGAGAGTGATAAGCAGTATATGCAGGTAGCGATATGCTAGTTTTTAAGTCCTGTAACAAAATTATGTCCGTTGGGTGCGCCTCGTTTAATATGAGTTGGATTAGCGCTTCTCGCTTACTGCGTATGCTGCGACAGTTCCAGTGCCAGAGTTTTAAAAGAGGATGAGGAGTCTTAGAATTCGATGAATCACCTAGCATGTTTCTGCGCAGCAGTTTTTGAACTGGGGGGAGGATGGGTGACTTGGGGTAGTGGAGGGAGAAGTCTGCATTTGAGAGGTAGCCTCCGCCATCATTGTGCCTAATTGTTACCGGAGCTGGGTACAGAAGGTGTCGAGTTTCCTGTCAAATTTTGAAGCGTTCGTCAACGAAGCAATCCATTCGAGCCTCCAGCGTTCGGAGTCAAGCCTGAAGTGCTTGGAGGTGATTTTCTAAGAATTTTTGAAATTCATCACGCATCTGTGTTGGAAATCTTCTAGTTTTGCTGAAAATTTTGCCTCAACCTTTGCTTGAAACTAAGCTCAACTGCTTTGTCTGATGGCTCCAGCTCAGCTGTTTTGCCTGATAACGCAGGGACCTCTAAACTCTTCTTTCCTGTGGAAGGGGGACTCTGAGCGTTTAGTGGTAAAGGGGGGTGGGCGTCAGAGTTGGGTGACGGCCTGTCGCAAGCCCCTTACCGAAGGCGGTCCACCTCCTCGTCTCAGGTGTCTGGCTTGCAGATCACTCGTTCTGCGCTTCTCGTATGCCTTCGGTGGCGCTGATGGATCCAATCTAGGGAAATCATCTAGGTCTAGCGGTGGTCTTCCGGTAGTTCCGCTGCTTGCTTGTGGCTTCGTTTTTTGCGGTCCTTGCTTTGCTCTGCACCATCCCGTTCCTGTAAGGTGCTCTCCGCCGCACAGGCCGCATCGGGGTGCACACTGACGACTTTTCTCTTCTCCGTGATTGGCGCCACATCCTGGACATCTTGGTTGTTGCGGTCTGGCACACGCATCATATCTGTGTCCTGGGACGCGACAGTTCGTGCAGGCCTCTGGTGTAGCCCTATATGGCGAGAAAAGGGGGACGCACCCGTAGTCAATGATTCTACGGGGGATGGGACCCTGGGTAAATGTTATCAGGATGGACATGGATTTCCCCACCCGTCTTGCAAGTATAAAGCGTGCTTCTGGATTCCTCGTTCGCAGACCTTGCAGGAGCTCCTCTGCCGTTTCATCCCAAAAAAGAACGCGATTCGAGAGAGAGAGAGAAAAACTTTATTGTCCAGAGGAAATCGGGGCATGCTCCTGGGTCCCCGCACGACCCCACTTCACTCAAGTGTTTATGTCCCTAAGGTCCATAACACTGGCAGCCCGGCCTGTGGCGATGGTCTGCACGGCCGGGTCCTCTGAGTGCAGCAGGGTCTCCCATTCCTCCCAGGTCTTGAGGTCCTCTAGGCCGCGCGGGGGAGGGTCCGCCGGGCAGAGGGAGAGGATGTGGAGGGAGGAGGCGAAGGGTTCTGGGCACAAGGTGCAGGCAGGAGTGGGGAAGGAGGGATGATAGTGGGTTAGGGTCAGGGGTGAGGAGAGTGTGTGTGTCTGTAGTTTGCGCCAGAGTGTTGCGTGTTTGTTATCTAGGGAGGGGTGGGGCGGGGGGTAGAGCTGGCGCGAGGCTCTGTAGGCCTGCGTCATCTCGCTGAACGAGTGCATTCGCTCCCTAGCGAATCCCCGATCCGAGGCCACCTGAGCCCAGTTTAAAGAACCGCGGGCTAAAAGGTTGGCGGCCTCGTTTCCGGGATTCCCGGAGTGCGCAGGCACCCATATAAGCTCTACATGGCGGGGTGGGGGTGCATCGGGCGAGTCCAGTATGCGAAAAGCAGGGACGTGGACTCGGCCTCGCGCAAAATTTAGAATTGCAGTTTTTGAGTCTGTTAAAATATACCGGGCTTCCGTGCGGGTGATGGCAATTGCAATGGCGGCTTCCTCTGCAGCCTCTGGGGCGGTGTCTCGGGGGAGAGGTAGTGTGAGGAGGGCGGATGAAGAGGAGTCCACCACGGCTGCGGTTGCTTCGTCACCCGTGCAGGCGGCGTCCACCCATACGGCGTCCGCCTCGGAGCCGTATACTCGGTGGAGTGCCTTCGCACGGGCTCTGCGGCGTTGCTCATGGTGGGAAGGGTGCATATTTTTTGGCAGTGGCTTGATGACCAGCTCT
Source organism: Amblyomma americanum (assembly GCF_052857255.1). Classification (NCBI taxonomy): domain Eukaryota; kingdom Metazoa; phylum Arthropoda; class Arachnida; order Ixodida; family Ixodidae; genus Amblyomma; species Amblyomma americanum. The sequence continues at coordinate 1,575,078 of NC_135498.1, forward strand.
CGGTGAAGGGATCGAGGAATGGGGAGGAGGGTTGGGTCGTTGGCCGGTATTCTGATTCCGAGAGAGTCCAGGATATACCGGCCTGTGGAGGTTTGTGTAAGCCTTATGTATTGGGCCTGTCGATCGTGTTGTGGACGGGTGCACAGCAGCAGGAAGCGCGCCACAAATAGGGATAACCAATTCTCGCCCTTCTCGTTGGCCGCTCATCATTTAATCGTCATTTATTTCACCCTTAAATACCCTTATAAGGGCATTACATACGGAGGGGGGGGGGAAATTAAATACAATGTACAGAGAAATATGCAATGGTAACAAAGTATAATCCAAGATAACACAATACAATAGAATGTAATATAAGAGATATGGTGTCAGTGATGCAATGCAGTGCTAGTCAGTGCAGAGTGGCAAATAAGCTATAGGAGGGAGGTACAATAAGATAAAAGATTTACTGCGTTGGATACAGGTATTCAATGTTGTTTATTGGCTGAAAAGGTCTACTAACGCCTGTTTAAAATTAGCAAGGTCGCGTTGTTGACAGTGTTGTAAGTACGTGGTTGGACTTTTCTATTGCAGTTGGCAAAAAAGGTTTATCGAACTCTCTTGTTGATCTATGTAAACGCTGATGGCTCAGGGAGTTAAACAGGCGACGTGATGTTCAGATAGGGGCTAGAAATAATGTCTATATAAATTATGAAAGAGGCATAGTTCTGCGATCTTTCGGCGGTGCTCAGGTGGTTGAAGGTGGTTGAAGAATTAATTCATACTTGACAGCGCAAAAAAACGAGGACAAAAGCGAACGAGGAGACACAACACAGTATGAATCCACACCAACTAGCCCAACTTTCTGTTCTTATTAAGAATTAATCCCGACTGCTCCTCCAGGGCGCACCGAACTGTGCGCTGTCGGTGGGCGCCGCGTGCGGCCCAAGTTGTCACCTGCCGAACAGACGTCTGGCTGAGTTGTGTCGCCTTCATCTCCTGACAGGCGGCGCGGTCCTGCTCCCTTTCGGAGCAGCGCCTTATTTGTCTGCGGCAGAGCTTCAACGTGCTCGCTCTGCCTTCGGAAGGCGTGCTTCCTGCCTGCACCATCTTGCCTTGTCTTCAAGCAGATTGAAGAACGCGGCCAAAGAAGCAGCACGCCGCTTGGCTCCACTTCTCCTGTGGTTCGTAGACGAGCAAATGGGAGTCAGCGGTGTTCGCTGGAATATTTTCATTGAGAAGAGAGCGTTCTCTTTCTCTTCAGAATAATGGTAGCAGTGGTAACCTGCGCCGTTTTAGTGTTGGAACGCATCGCGGCTTTCGATGTGAATAAAATAAAAATTTTACTCTGAACGTCATCTAAGATATTAATGTCACTTGACGGACCTCTTCCGAAGAGGTCCAAGGATGTCGGGAGGCACTCGGCTGTTCTCTGCTCTGTTTTGGCAGCTCTCGGTGAAAGTGAGAAAAAAAGACAGGTGACGGAATTACCGCTCCACGCAGTAAAACAGTGCACCCCTCCGTCAATGCTTTTACTAATCTGTTAGGCAAGCAGAAGCTGTTTGACTTGCTCATTTCAGTTTTCCTTAGTGGGCACTGAGCCAGCTTCATTCAATTGTTCACCTGAGTAATATGGATTTTCTGGCTTTTTCCAGCCGTACGCGCTTTTCTCGCAGCAAACCACACATTTTTGTTTTCCCGTGAGAAAATTAAATTAAAAAACTTTCCCGCGGCTCGATCTGAACTTAAGAAGTCTACAACGAAAAGGATTCCGTGGTCATCGTTTTGAATACAGTGGCGGGGTAGCCTAGCCTCCAGTATCCGCGAAAAGAGAAGAAAAAGGCTATGCTGACAGAGCGCACTCTACCTGCCAAACCGGTCGGCCATTTCGTTTCTTTGTGTGGCTTATAAAAGCTCCGTCTTTTGTGCAAGCGGCATTTATGTGAATGGAATTATGAATACAGGCCGACTTTAATTTCTCCTCACTGCTCCTCCACGGTGGTCATAAAGCGGCTTAGTGTGCGTACGAAATGGCATTGTTACCTGCTGCCTTACTATTTCCGATTAAAACTGGAAATAAAAAGAACACTCCTCGGGTCCTACTATATTGTTAGCTAAGAAGACAGCAGTAAATGGTAAGCCGACAATTCATTCTTTCATATCTATATTGGAAGCACGCAATCAGGCGCGCCTCAAGTTAAAAGGAGGAGGAGGGACTTTAATGGAACAGGAGAGGCCTGCCTGGTTGTCGGCCTGGCATGCTACTCCAGGTGAGGGTGAAAAAAGAGAAGATTAGAGAAGAGGATCGTGAAAAAAAGAGAAGAGAAAAAGGAAGGGTGAATGGTGAAATCAAGCACACTCACGCACTCACAAACACACCCACACCCATGACTGTAAAAGGATGTCCGCCAAACCCGTGTCTCTTAGAAACACTAAAAATGCTTTCGTCCCGTGCACTCTCGAAGCCGTGTCCCTCCAGGGTCTAAGGACATGCTCCAGGTGCACGGGGCCATCCTGTCGGAGTCCTAAAGCAGTTATAAGTGCCTTGCGATTATTGTTGAAGAGTTGGCAGCGGGACATCAAATGTGGAAGATCTTCGGGCACACCACATGTGGGGCACAGAGGGCTACTTGATGCACCAATTTTATGTAAATAGAATTTAGTGAAGGCAGCGTCCAGGCGAATTCGGTGGAGGCAATTTCGATCACGTCTAGCTATATTGCGTGGCATGCGGAGGTCACAAGTGGGGTCGATACGAAGAAGGGGTCTCTATTGATGCTGCGGATCACACCACAAAGAGCGTTGCGTCTGCCAGGATTTTGTAGTTAGAAGCCTCGCGCCATCACTGCGAGAAAATGGTATAGGTAGGAGCAACGTGGTGTACCCATGCGTCGACCTCGCTGCACCGTCAGCGTGATCGTTGCCTGCAAGGCCGCAGTGAGCGGGTAACCACTGCAACACAACACGGTGGCCAAGCTCACAGTCCTCGGAGTGGAATCTAAGTCATCGACGATCGGCTCTTGAAGGCTTTCTGATCACTTTATAGATTGTAATGCTGCCCGAGAATCACTGAAAATAACCCACGCTGTTGGCGGTATTTGGAGAATGTAAGTCAATGCTGCTCGCAGAGCAGCCAGCTCGGTAGCAGCAGTGGAGATGCGGTTGTCTTGATTTGCCATGCTGTCGCCTTAAGTTAGTCCACACATAACCGAAGGCGGCACCACCGACAGAACGAAATAACCGAGACCGAGTTTTCAGGAACAGAGCATTGGTCAACCGCGGCTTTCCTGCATCAAGAGGACGTGCATCACATTTCTCGTCGAGAGCTTGCGGGTGGTTTCAGTTAACTGATGTAATTACGGCCTAAGCTTTTCCGGAGCGTTGACAAGTACGACACGAGCCTTGGGGAAAGGCAGCTAGGTTGCGACTGCCTTGCCAGAGAGCCTTCGGCATCACTGCGACCATGTTTCCAACGATGTCTTCTTTGAAAGTCACAAAGGGAGTAAAAATCCTGCGAAATGCAGGAGGTTTTTTTTTTTAGGGGGGGGGGGGGGGAGGGGGTAAGCGGTGATACCCAAGTCATGGCTTGTATGTTGAACAAACTTTGTGCATGGTCCACTGCGGCCGGTGCTCGGATGTCAGCACTGTACTGATGATGGCTCTTCCTGTCTTTTTGTCCGGGTCTTACCTGGTGGCGCTGCGGTGCTCTTGCTTTTTTTCACTTACAGGCTTTCGTTTTTCAGTGAAACAGCTGTTTCACTGGAAATCATGTCAGACCAACGTGCCCATCAGTTATTGTTGTACAGGCTTTCTTTATCGCGCGGCGCGACGCACTCCAGAATGTCGTTACGGCCCCTGCTCCCCATCGTGCAGGCTTCGCCGGGCTCGTTGATCTGCGTAGGCCTCCCTCGGCGCTCAGCGAGTTGTGTGCGTGGTAAGCCTTCTTGCACGATGGCTTGGCCGAGATATTCCAGACAGCCGTGTCTTGTGAGCGGGCATACGCGAGGAGCGTCTCTCTCTCCGGCAGATGTAGCGCGCCTCTTCCGAGTGGGGTTAGCGCGGATGGCATTCTCCCCATGCGAGGGCCACCGGATTGCGCTTCACGTTCGCTATTCGAGTGTGCAGAGGGGTCGCTGGAGAACTTTTTTCTGGCTCGGCGAACACGTTCTCTAAATGCACGATTTGGAGATCCACTGCGCGGTTCCTCTCTTCCACTTGAAGTGAGGTCGCTCTCCATTCGCTCCACAAGCAGCCGGAGTATCTCTTGGTGTCCTCGGAGGATTTAATTTCTTTTGTCTGTTTTTGCTGAGGCATGCGCTTGATGCCTTGAAACTTAGCGCTGCGGAGGTGCAATTTAGCAAGATTGAAAATTATACAAACTGAATCAGCAAATATAACAATGCTTTTCTTTGGTTTTTGGAATGTTCAACTGCTATTGCATACATTTATAGGTTTCACGCTGGACAACTAGATCTCTACATACAATAACAGAGTGGTAGAGTAGCCGCACTACCTGCTGATGCTGATGTAAACACATTGGCCTGTGTGTTTTTTACAAAGACTTTACACGCACGCATAGACATGCATACAATTAGGTTGTTAAGCTGAATGTAAATGTGACTGTTGAACTTTATTATAAAATCTCACCGATAAATTGGAACCCTCAGCAATTGCCTTAACTTTTGAAAAAACTGCTGTGCACACAAAATAAAGTTGAATGGCGCAAGGGAGCGAACACAGGTAGACACAGAGACGCTCTTTCTGTCTCTGTGTCTTCCTGTGTTCGTTCGCTTGCGCCATTCAACTTTATGATGAACCAACTAGCCCAACAGCAAGTACTTCTGTGGGCACAAATCAGATGTATAAGAGGTTGCTTACGAAATTTAGGGAGTATTTTTCGACTGTCCTGAAGTGCAGTGTTTTCCTTTACGCGATATATTAAAGCGGAGGGGGGCGGGGGGATCTTCGCGACCTCAGCTGCATCATACGAGCGATCGCATAAAAGACCGGCGCTGTTAAGCAGTGCAGATCACACTTTCCGCAACGGTAGCATCACCTCCCACCGTGGTGCCGGTGTTGCCTTGCGCAGTCTGCTTACGGCTTTCGCCGATGATTGTGCGCGTGCCGGCCGGCGGCATAAACGAGTTGTGCTGTAAACTCGGCGAGACTGGAGGCCAGCTCGTGTTTGTGCAAGCATGCAAGAGGGTAAACCTTGTTCTGGGGGCCCTCGCGGACCGGCCTCTCCCCCTGGCTTAATTGCCTGCGCGGGCAGTAAAAGTCAGAGACGAGGAACCTCCTGCGGGGCTTCGAGAAGCCCAGTCTCTGTGCACGCCGTTTTTCCTGCGCTTGTAGCGCACGTTGGCTGCGGAAGCAGTGAAACGAAGGAGCCTGTTTACATTAACGGTGTGCTGTGCGAGGAGTGTGCAACCAGCGTTAGCTTGCGTCACGTTATTGTCTGCAACCTTTATCAACGTGCATGTGTGGAGCAGCGAGTGACTCACAGTACCGTCAAGGGTAAATTGCTCAGGCACCGTTTCCGACGCATCTTGCTCGTAATAATACACAGTGATGCAAACACCGGTGCTCCTCTTGGGCTCCACGAAGCTTTTTAGGGCTTATGAAGTAAACCGCGATATTCAGGAAACTCGCGACGGGCCTGCCGAAACGTCGAACAGAGCTGGACCCCCTTTCCTAGCCAATGTAATCGACCTAAACTGCATACGGTATACGGACCCCGCACATCGTTACCTTATGTGGGCCCCTGCTCATCAGGGGTTGGCAGGAAACGAGGCAGCAGACGCAGCCGCCCGCGCGCTCTCTCACCGGGCTGTTTTCTGCCCGCCATCCGACCAGGAACCCGATTTTAATCCGGTCTATACCTTCAAACGTGTTACATTATACTATCAAGATAGTCAGCGGATCGTTCTCTGCCTTCTCACCAATACATTGCTGTGCCCGGAAGCCGTAAAGCATTTTGACCCCTCCTTTAAAGGCAGCTACGCGCTCTGTACAGCGGTGTCTTCGGACACATGTCACATGGTGTGGGCCTGCGCCTCCAACCCGGCTATCCCCCCCATCCCCAACCTAAACCAGGGAGGAATGGGAGGCGACCCTGCTCGGCTGCCACGACTTACAGGCCCAACAAGCCTTAGTCGGGCGCCCCCGGGCGGCGCTCAGCCACCGCCACTGGGGTCCCAAAAAAGGGACCTCCACCTAGTGCTTGTAAGGACCGGCTCCTTACGGGCTGATCCAAACATGCCTCCTGTGTCCTGTATATCCATTAAATGTTTTCACCACCACCATCACCACCACCGCGCGTTTCATTGCCTTATAACTGATCAGTCTTTTTTGTTTTTGTACTGCGTGAGAGGGGGTTGGCTACTATAGAAACTCGCTATAGCTTCCATTTAGCTCCAGGAAGTTCCTGTGAGGTAGTTGCAATGCTCGGTTTGCGTATTTCCGCGACTCTATGAAGTTAGCAAACAGATTAACGTCGGATAAATTGGTATCTCTCTGTACTGGGAGCAAACCTGGCTCGGGTGCGGAGTCAGTCTAGCTACTTTGTGACAGCGTGCGAATGAAATGAGTGTCTTCAAATGGAGTGTGAGCGGTTAATTGGCACAGGTTTGCTGCAAATGATGTTTACTGCTCTATAGATGAAGCGCTTCACATCGGGTGGCGGCGACCCGTTTCGTATAGCGAAACGATTGAACCAGAAAACGCGCGATGCGATGTGTGCGCTTTCGGCGTGCGTTGTAAAGATGTTCTTTCATTTGCTGGCGGCGGCTGCGCACATGTATAGAACGCGAGGAGGAAGGCGACGCCACCTCGCCGAGGGTTTTAGTGGGCGCCAACGTCAGGGTGTCAAGGCCTTCGTTCATGCTGTCGGCATGGCCGGCGCTTGCCGCGTCTGTGCCACTCACCCATTTGCGGAATGCGGCGGGCTGCCGCTATTCCGCCATCCCTCTCCGCACCGACGGGGTCACTTCTATGCGCATAGTAAACACGCCAGGAGGTAATGTAATCCTGCCTTCTACGCTACTGACGAATGAAAAAAATCACTTCATACGTGTCTCCTCTGTCGTAGTTGTGATAAAAATGAGATAAATACCTTGGCTTAATTATATCATCTTGTCTTAATCTCACGTAAATCTCATTATGGCATCACCTGTACAAAATGACATTAAATTACTTTCCTACATTTATTTTGTCAGACGCATACTTGAATAAGCAAATTCCGCCTGCTTTCCGTTTACAAATGAACTAAAAACTGGAGGGAGTTCAGAGGAAAGCTGTAAGAGTTACCTCTAACGAATACAGACTAACTGGCGCACCCACAAAGCTGCCGCCGCGGTGGCCAGTGGTTATGGTGCTCGGCTGCTCAGCCGAAACACGAGAGTTGGATCCCTGCCGCGGCGGTCGAATTTCGATGGAGGCCAAATTCTTGTGACCCGTGTACTGTACGATGTCAGTGCTCGTTGGAGAACCCCAGGTGATCGAAATTTCCAGAGCCGGTCACTACGACGTCCCTCATAGTCTGAGTCGCTTTGGGACGTTAAACCCCCATAGACTATGAACGCCCACAAAACTAATAAACAGCATTGGAATACTCAAGCTACAAAGCCGCGCTACGCTCGCATGAAACAAACTACTGTATCAAGTAATTCATTACATGATGAATGCAGATAGTTCACGGTGTATTTCAAAATTAAATACAAGAGTAACACGACATAAGAATTGGTAGTCGTCGCTTGAAGAAAATCGATTTAACACAGACCGTTTTAGGTACTCCTTTCTTTCCGTTAGCAATTATAAAGAATGGAATTAACTACCATCATGTATAGCTAGATCATCTTTAGAAAATTTTTTTAGTAATATGAAGCGCGCCTACTGACTGTGCAATGTGCATTATAAACACAATTTCGGCTGCTCCAGTCCTCCATCCTATATAAATGTGCTTTCAAGTGTATTATGTGTCATGTTGTGTTTTAGGCATTTTTTTCCTTTTTACTCTCATGTTGTTAACAACCGGTTATTTTCAATGCGTTGACTGAACTATCTGTGTTCACATACTGTAGCGCTGCAGTATATGATATTCTTTCTTTGTTGTACATTGAAAATGTTGTGCCCTTCCCCGATGATCCCGATTACGATTGGCAGTATTTTCGAATAAATAAATAAACAGAAGTAAATAAAAATAATTGGACGCCGTACATAGGGTAGTGGAGCACATGTGTCCAACAAAGTTCTCGAGACACGGAAACTACAAAAAAGTGTAATTACTGGCTTGCCTAAGCAATTAGCCACGAGTTGAAGAGTCTGCTTTGCACTTCACTGCGCACCATGCACAGTGTAACTATTCAATGCCTGGTTCGTCCGCAGAAACTCTGAACAAGGGCATTTTCAAAGCGAAGCTGTTTATTGAGGCGTTTTTTTTTTCATATATCGTAAGGTTCCACAACAAGAATCAGTACCTGCCCTTGGCAGGCTTGCATTTTTTTGCTATCGTCAAACACGCTCCTCATTGGTTTTCTATGGCAGTCTCATCTACTCGATTCGAGCGATGGACAAATTTTTAGAGAAAGACTTTCTTGCGCATCGCAAGAATGGACCATTGCCTACAACAGTTCCGCAAGAGCACCATATACTGCGCAGTTGACTCACAGTTGTAATTGATGTCCACGAATCCTGGAGTTGGCCCTTAAAGGCAGCAAGGAAATTCAACTTTGTCATCGTTTCGATGTTCCGAAAACTTTTGTGGGCGCTTGAAAGATGCTGGGCGACAGGTGAGGCAGAACGAAAAGAAGCAGACACCCGAAAACTGTCGGAAAAGGAAGAAAAACATTTTTTGAGAGCCGTCGTGCGGACTAGTGTCGATCATATTTTTATCGCTGCGAAGGCCAAAGCACATGCGCTATGGCACTGTCGTCACATACACTCCTTTATCTGCAACTAGTACTCAGATGTCGGGAATTAGAATACCTTCAAGGAATATTACTCTGGCGGGAAATCTTGTCGAAAAGGAGAAAGCCTGTTATGAAAAGCGTGACTTCTTTACGTCTGCACGCTCACACTGTAAAGACTTTATTTGGAAGGGCCTCTGTTTGTCGGGAGAACCAAAGAGTGAAGGGGGAGGGTGTATGTTACTGTGAGCACGTTGCTTCACGCTGAAAAGTTTTGGAGGGCTACTATGAGTTTGGCTTTGTCATCGTCCTTGGGAGAGGTGCAGCCCTTGAGCTAAGCGCTGATGTTGCTGCTCGTTGATGTTTCTTGTATGGTTAGCGTCGTGAACTGCGTCAGTGGTGAGAGCGTGTTAACTGATGTATCTCTCCAGTGCAGTGGTGGATATTGTGAGGTCTACCATAAATTACACGTTAACGACGCAGCCAAGCCAGAAGAGGACAGACTGCTGTATGGAATACGAGTCACTGCCTCACGCCCCGTGGTCGCGCAGTGACTAATGGATACGTCGCACTTGCTCAGACGCGACCGACCGCCCTGTCCCCGGGCTGATTAAGTGCCCCCTTAGACCTCCTAGAGGGCGGCACAGAGCACCCTCGCTCCCATTTGCGGAGGAACAGACGCATTCAGCGCCCGTGTATGCATGGCGCCGAGTGCACGCTGTACGCGCTTCCGCTTTCGTCCTCCTTGGCGCGCTGCTGCTATTAAAAACACGCGGTGTGCCGTGCTTGTGTTGCGGCTATGGAAAAGATGATAGGGCGAGTGCGGCGCAACGCTGAAAGAGAGAGCGGCGATTTCAGATGAAACACGTTCCTATTCCCCGTGGCCTGTGGTTTGGATCATGCTTCTGGTACATCCGTGCATTAGCTAGCATAAATATTAAACATGCGTCATTCATGAGTGCAGCAATGGAGAGTTGAACGAGAGAGGGAGAGCGCGTTTCTTACAGGAATGGTGCAGTTAGTAATTAGTAATTTGTCTTTGAGTAAGTTTTCCGAATAGCCTAAAGGTGCTTGAAAACATGTTTAGGATTAGTGCACGCCGTCAGTGGTTCATTAATCCGTTACTCTGCCGTCACTCTGGCGCTTTTATGCCGTCACTTTGGCACGTGAAAGCATGGTAGTTGCCATAATGAGCGATTCACGAGAAACGAATACCGACTCTACTTTGTGCAGCAAGTGCAATTCCAGGGGATGCGCACTCGCAGTGTTGCCTCAATTTCAATGAAAAAGCAACCGAGCCCAGGAAAAAGTGAGGCATCGGGAGTGCACTCCCCACGAACTTGGAGGTCGGGAAGGTGGGCTGTACAAGTTTGGTGATTTTTACCATTATCGCCCCACATTACTGGCCATTATTTCGTGATAAACTATCAGCACATTCTCTTTGTAGAGTTTCTTGAATATTTTATTCCGCACAACAAGCATTTCGCAAGAATTTCTCGTCTGAAATCCAGCTTTCTTGCTTCAACCACGCTACATATTAGATCACCGGTCACATGCATACTTTTAATTTCTTGCAGCTTTCGAAGCCATTCTAACAATGTGCGTGCGCCAGGAGCTACTTTTAAAATTCAGGAAATATATTTAGATTCTAAGCTTATTCCCTCCCAGAAATTCGTTGTTTCTTACCGTTGCTGCTATAACCATGAATCTTCACTTAGCACTGTTCATTCCGGTGTGCCACGTGGCTCCAATTTAGGTTCCCTTTCTGTTTGTAATGTATGCAGCCGAGCCCACTTACGGCGGCCGCATATTGCGAACGAGGGAGGTGCTAGCCACCATCAAAATATGTATCAGTGCAATGACATTGCGTCTCAGGTGCGACAAACACCTGCACAGCTCGGTTGCTCCGGACGAGAAGGCGCTGTAAACGCGGCCCGCGCGCATTCGAAAACCTCCGCTTCTTGCACGAGAGGAGAGCGACGAGCGTCTCCTGGCCATTTCGACTTCCCACGGAAACAACGCGGCGACCCAGAACAGCAGAAGCTACCAACATAGATAAAAAAGAAATTCGGAACGTAGGCGGAATGCGGACAAAACTTTTTAATATATGCGGCCGCCAGAGACGTACGCCTGGTGAAAAATGCAGTAAATTTCCTTCGCGTTAGCGGCTTTCTGTGAACGAGCATGAAGGGCAACGACCGGTGGTCGCCGTATGTCATCGGGAAGACTCGCAAGGCGCAGTGCTTTGGAAGCGACGCTCCGCTACGCTGCACGCACGACACAGAGGCCTGCATGATGCGTGACTTTTTTTTTTTTGAATCCACTAGGCATGAGTTTAGAGGGAGCATGTAGATGGCAGGCGACTTGATCGTCGAGTGACATTTGATCATGACATGGCGGAAAAAAATAAAGTCCTTCCCATGCTCGACAGCCACGCAGTGCGCCATTTGCATGCCTTCCCTCTGTGGGAGAAAAATACACCGGGGATAACGTCCGGCGAGGTGGATCCCTGGAGGATCAGGATAACCGTTCCAGACCGAGCCAACGCTAGAAAGACTGTTCCAGTGAAAGTGATAACGAAATAAGGATAACGAAACACACCAGAAATGAGTTATCATGAGATTAGTTCACCGATCTGTGGCGTTCAGTCCGGCAAGGGTGCAACTGTGGCATCGGCGTGGGCAGCGCTGCAGACGACTGACGTGTAGTCCAGGCGGTAGTCGCGGCTGTCCGCTCATGGAGACGCGGCGGGGTCGAGGATCGCCGCAGGCCTGACCTTGCGACGGCAGTCAGCATGCTGAGCGCGAAGCCCCCGAAGGAAGCGGTGGCTATCCCCAAGCCTGGTCGCGCCAGGGAGGAGACGGCCGCCCAGTACCGGTCACCCGGGAACGGCAGAAGGCCCTGAACACGGGGCGGCAGACATGTGGAGCCTGCAGCGCCGTTATGATCCCCGGGCAAGTGGCAGTGCCCACCGGCCGATGCAGCAGGAGGGGGACGGCAGGCCCCCAGTTGCGCTAAGAGACGGCTTCCCGAGTGTGGTCGCCCGAGTTCCCAGCAGTCGAATGTCCGCAATCCTGCCCGTTCTCCTCTCGTGCCTCGCTTATCGCGCCGTTGTTGCTGCCTTAGTGGCACGGCACATACCCGCGACGGGGGATCAGTCAGGAGTGCCGAAGGAGGAGGGTAAACTGGTGCCAAGCTGGTGGTTGTGCTTTGAGTACTAAGACAGGGATTAATTAACGAAAAAAACGGGAGACAAGATTAGAGAGCTAAATACTTCAAAATTATTGAAAGATCTTTTAAATGTAGAAATTTATAGCCGCCGCGCTGCATGTTTCAGAGCCGCTAGTAATGCAGGGGCCGCCAGGTCTTCCCATCCTCACTGCGGCGATCACGCTCTTCTGCCACCGAAAGCGACGAGCAAGACCAGCCACTTGACGCTGGCGCGTAGTATCCGGGCTAAAGCGTGCAGTCGGCGGCGCGTCAGCAGCGCAAATGACCAACATGGTGCCGCCACATCCGGTTTCGGATTCCCGTGGTCCCCGCCGTGGATGGAACTGTCTGGAGAGTGCCTCAAGAACTGCGCCGTTTGGGGATCCAGGGATGATGGAAGACGTTGTCTAACATAATGTTATCGGGTGCATGTTGATTTGTGCATGGCAACGCGTCGCTGCCATGCAACTGTCCCGACCTGATGTCGTATTGAATGAATTCGTTGGGGTGGATTATGACTCGCGAGAACGTTTTTGCGGGCTAGTTGGCGCATTTCTGAAATTTGTTTTTTAGCGCAGAATCTTGTAACCCTCCTCTTGAGATGGTGGGATATCAGTTGAATGGATATGTCGTGTATGAAGTGTTTTATTTCACTTCGTTGACAAGAGGAGCTGCTGTGTAAAAGCGAGGGATCTGTCAATAAAAACCGAGTTGTTAGCGCTCTTTCCCGTCATGTGCGTTCCTTCCTGTGGTGTCTTTCTGCGCTAAAAAACGAATTCTAGTGGATGATGACGTCGACGTTGGAAAGCCCACTGACGAAAAAAAATTGGCAGTGGCTTAGCTCCGCTATGCCAGGATATACGTAGCGGGAGGTACGTTTCCCTGGCTGAGCTTGTTGTCGGCAGCGTATGTTCAGCAAGGAGAGACATGTCCGCTTGAAATGTCCGGGTCGCAGAAACACTTTCGGAAACTCCAATGGTGTTGATCGGTCACACGACGGGCCTTCAAATCCTCTTCGGTTGTTTCCCGTTGACAGACGCCTCCCATAGGCTCTATCACGGGGGCTATGAGGCGCCTATTACGCTCGGCAGTGGCGTCTCTGTTTGGCAAGGCGTTCCTCCCTCAGTTCGGGCGTCTCCGCTGCTCTCTTCGCCTTCTGACGCTCATTCTCTCTGTTGAGTAGCCAACTGCCAGGCGACAACCTCATGATCGGAAGAGTTAATGTTCTCTTGTGTATACCGTCGTTTAGCAGCGGCTGGACTCTCCTTCTGTGCATCCATATCAAGCGTTGCGTAACAGCCGTCGATTACATCACCGCTTTTTATACGCAATGCTGCGCATGCCACGACGTGCTGTTGGGGTGTTGAACTCGGTGTGACGTCATACAAAACGGTGGCCGCGGTGAGCCGAGCGGTGTGACGTCATGCCAGATGGCGCCGCGAGCACGCAAAGCACAGCAACCGTCTCACATATCTCGGTGGACACCCGAACCGCGCCGTAAAGGAAAGTATCGACAAAGACGGGAGGGAAACCACGAAGCGCGCGGCGCACCCACTCCTCCTCCCCGCTTGCCATGGTAACGGCGCAAGCGCACAACTGGCCTCCCGCATGTACCATGTTCACATACCTCGGTGGACACCCGAACTGCGCAGTAAAGGAAAGGATAAAGGGGGAGGGAAACGACAAAGCGCGCGGCACACGGGCTCCTCCTCCCCAGTTGCCATGGTTACGGCGCATGCGCAAAACTTTCCTCCCGCATGTACCATGGTAGCGCATGCGCACAACAGGCGTCTCGCTTGTACTGCGAAATGCTCGCCTGGTATCCTAGTGTAGCTCCCGCTACAATAATAATAATCCGCAAAGTGCGACAACCCTCGCATTGTCTGAAATCTGATGAGGACGATGACGAAGGGGCCCACCGAAAACCTGCTACCGTGAACGCTTCCACGGCGATTAGTTACAGGTGCATCACGTGCTTGGACCAGCTTTTTGGCTGGAAAGGTATAAAAGCGAGGAGCATGTCACTGCGCTGGAAAGCTTGGAAAGCGCCGTAATAGGGTCTTGTTTGAATAAGTACACGTGCATATTCACACTGTCCGACTTTCTGTTTTTGGCTGTAACATGGGAGGCCCACTTACTACGAACCTCGGATACAACGAACGTGCAATCGTGCGACCATCAGGTTCGTTATAAGTGGGCTGTACTGTATTAACAGCCTACCAGAGTGTCTTCTAATATTCACGTGTTTGCTTGCGGCTATGTTATTTTCCCTGAGATTAACGACGGTAAGTAGGCAATTATGTTACAAACTGATATTTTTTATTTATGTACAGAACACTGCAGACCCTAAAATGGGTCCAAGCAGGAGAAGAAAAAAAATACATGATAAAAACGCAGAAGATTACGTCGCAGAAAACCAACGTATGGGTAATAAGACATAGTAAAGAACACGACACAACAACTCAGCAACTCTCAATAACTAATTTTGTCAATGGCACTCATGCTCTTTAGTGGCTCAGGCGGGAGTCCATTCCTTGGATTTATTGTGCGAGGAAAAAATTGAGTATTTGAAAGCATTGATTCTAGCGCTGTACGGTGTTAGTGATTCCATGTGACGAGGTCTTGTTAGTCGCGTTGTGATCGGCTTAATAAATCAATGAGGGCTCATGAAGAGTTTGCTATTTTTTAGTAAGAAAAGAAATTCGTCAGATTTTTTTTTCGTTTTCGCAATGTCTCTGAGTGAATAGATCGATATTTTTTAAACATGAATCGCACAGATTTTCGCTGGAAACGTAACTCCGTGATGTTATGTTTCGTGTAAGGGTTCTAGACAGTGCATGTGTACTCAAGCTTCGGTCTGATGACGGTTGTGTAGGCTGAATGCTTTTCACTAGAAAGGCCAACTCTTAATCTATGCCTAAGGAAGCAACGTTTCGGAAAGGATGACGTACATGAGTTGGTTATATGCTTATTCCAGGTAAGACTATTGGTTACGGTAAAACCTAAGTATTTGTATTCGTTAACTTCCTCAAGCGGATGATTTGGAAGGGCGTACAGAATGTTTTCTTTATTGGTCACTTTCATAAAGACTGTTTTATCATTGTTAAGCTTCATCTCCCCTCGACTGCACCATGAGTGAATGTTCTGACGGTTAAAATTAAGAATGACTTGGGCTTCGTAGGATCTGATTTCATGAAACAAAACACAATAATCGGCAAAAAAACCTAATTTTCACTGGTCAATTTTATTCACGTAGCTCCAAAACAATAATGGTCCCAGTACACTTCCTTGCGGCACGCCAGAAGTGATCGGAAGGCAGTTTGAACAGTGGGCGTCAATACAGATGAACTGTGCTTGGTTAGAAAGGTAAGCAAGAACCCCGTTAGTAATGAAAGAAGGAAGGCCGATAGATTGAAGCTTATGCATTAGTTTGGCGTTCGAAACAAGGCCAAAGGCTTTCTTAAAATCTAGAAAACAACGTCCGTCTACCCTGATTTGTTTAGAATCTCAGCAAAACTATGAACTATAGAAGTCAATGGAGTGACGATCGAAAAGCCCTTTCTAAATCCATGTTGATGTGTCGATAGAATGTCTTGTCATTTAAAAAGGTAGTTATATTAGTGGCTGCAATGTGTTCGATAAGTTTACAATAACAAGGTGTATGTGGCATTGTACAGAAATTTGGAACATATGAGGCCATACCTTTTTTTAGTATTGGCACAATCCACGCAAAACACCAGTTCAAAGAAACACTGCCAGTTGATAGACCTGCTGAAAATTGTGACCAGAAATTTGGACACTATTTCACTATAATAGCGCAAGAACATATCTGGAATCCCGTCAGTATCACGACACACTTTTATTTTCAGATTCAATAACATTGAAAACACACCTGCAAGAGATATATCGCTTGGTTCGGGAGGACATCATACTTTAGTCTGACTTAAGGGGCAGTGTGATTCCTAGAGGCCACTGTATAAATATCTATTAAAATGTTCAGAAATACTTGTTCTATCAGGGGTAAGAACGCCGTTGTGCAGAATTTCGTCGACAGGTTCGTTTTTCCTACACAAGTGCTTCCAAAACTTCTACGGAGAACTCTGAATTAAGTTTGGCAGCGTGTGCTCAGAGTAACAACGTTTTGATTGACCCACAACCTGACGCAGTGCACCTTGTGCAGATTCAATGGCGTTTTGGAAGTCATGGGCTCGTTTTAATCGCTTTAGTTTTCGTGTTGATGCGAGGTTTTACATGTAATCCAGGGATTAATTTTTCGTGTTTTCTTTTCTTTGTTGGGAATAAAATTTTTAATGCTATTCAAAAAGTTCGATAAGCTAGTAGATACTGACACTTGCATTCAATGTCCAATAAGGTACCTGAGAATCATTTATTGAGAAAGGCATTTTTACTTGCCTAGGCAGAGATGGTTATTTTTGTTTATCAGTAAGCATTACGGGTGACGGAATGGCTTCGATCAGTAAGGTCACACGTTGAAATAAAATTTTGTTTATGGGAACGGCACTACTACCCTTTCAAAATCACACAAAGCCCCAATGCAATGACAGAAAATTAGCCAGCGTTTCAACAGCATTATTATATTTGAAAAATTGAGTTTTAACTTATTTGAAAAATAAGAGTGCTAAATTATTACGCCATCTCTTGTAAAAATTATCCTGCCTACGAGACGGGGCATTCACCTGCCTAGTTGCTGTGTCGCTGTATATGCAAACTGCCTAGCCTTTCCGCGAGCAAGAACTCAATAATAAGGTACCCATGTGGGCTAGTTGGTGTATTTCAGACATTTCAGAACCTTGGCGTCTGGTATAGGGTGAACACGGCCCAACCTGGCAGATGTGTTAATGACAGGGCACCCGAACATAACAGTTCCCTGAAAATCCAAATATTCTCCCACGTCACTGCAGGAGCTCTAAAAACTGTGTTCCGGCTTTTAACAACATGTCAGTCATCGGAAAAGGTAAAAACAAGGAGGAAAGGGAAATCCTGGAGGCCTACCTTATTAGGTTGCAAGGCAGTGACACATGCGCCAGTGCACCGTCTTTGCATCTCACTAACAAGGAGTTTAATTTCCTAAACAGAAGTGTGCGTGTGCAAGTTTGATAGGCAAATTATGCGTGTGCCTTTTGTTGTTTGCCAGATATGGAGCGTGTATCCACTGCTTGGTGAATTGCCACATATGTATTTTTTTTTTAGTGAGTCTGACACGCATGCGTCTTAAGGTGACCTAGGTTGGCCGTTTCTCGATTAAACTTCAGTTGTTAGCCCAGCGTTTTCCTGTGTTCTTTCTTCTTCTCCTGGTGTCTCTGGCTTTCGCTGGCGAAGTTATGTCAAGAACACATGGCATGCCCGGATATTTGGTCCGTCCCGAATATTCGAAATACGTATGACACTGGGCCTCAGAATCGAAAAGGAATATTTGTGGTGTAATTCTGGGTTCGTATTTGAAATTTTTGAATAGTCTAAAAGCCGCGGCAACAAGGGGTTAATGGAGTGCAACCCTACTAATTGCAAGGCGTTGCATGTTTCCCACACTAACCTCTCCGCGCCATTACATGTGGGCGCAAAATGAGATACGCTTACCGTACCTCGAGTTATCCTCTTCGAAACTTGCTCGCCGCATTTGCTTTCCTCGTATTTAAAGTTCATTCGTCAGTAATTGAGTAGAACGCATCACCGTGGGACACATGTCTAGACAGCCTGATCACATCACTCGAGCATGTTCCTAATAGCGCTGCGCATTGGATCCTTCGTAACCTCACACGGAAAGTTATCGTAGATTTTCATTAGCGCTCGAAAGACGGCGCAGACAAGTGGGCAGCACAACGCTCAACTTATAATCGGATCTTATTCAGGAAAAAACGCGTCTGCTGCCAAAATACAGGCACGCGCACACATTTTGTGTAGCGCCTGCCTCTTTTCCACATGTAAAGGTTATTGAAGACGTTCAAGTTATTTTTATTGAGCGTTGAACATACATGAGTAAATTACGTGAGCTTACGTCACTGTAGAAAATTCGTGAAAAGTGTCTATTTAAACGGTGTAACATCATTCTGATGCTAAACTGACCGTAATCGCTGTAAATAAGAGCGTGTTTTCAATTACCCCCGTGCATGCTAGTAAAGTTCGCCCTCTTCGAACATGATTATATGACACTAAACGCGTGGAATATATTGTGGCAATAAGCGCGTTGGTCTCCGTCTTGAGACATTATTGGTTTGCGCTGGCCGGGCGATGGCGCCGGAGTTTTGTCGAGGCTTCACGTGTTAGGAAAGAGCGCCAGTCGGCCTTCACGTAAAACGCACCGTGCATCGTCATTCGCGCAATCTTTCGGAATTCCAAAAACATTAATACGCTCGACGTCTGTGCGCGCCGCCGGCGTGGAGGTTTCCTCAGGGTAGTTTGAACCGCACGTTCGCCTGAGTTGTTTATGTCGTCGGCAGTGATTGGCGCGCAACTTTCGGCATCTGTTACGCCATGCTGCTCTTTCCGAGAAGGCGACGCCAGTGCGTCGACTCAGCCCCCTCTCTTCGCTTCATTGCGGCCGCAGGTGCACCGCAAGAAGCGGGTCGTGGCGCGGGTGCGCTGCGAGAACATCAAGAACGACTGCCCCAAGCCCACCTGCGACGAGCCCGTGCTGCTCCCCGAGCGATGCTGCAAGACGTGCCCCGGCGAAGGTGAGTGCGCCGCGGACACACCCCTCTCGCGTCGTTTTCTGACGCCATAGCAGCGGCGCTTGCTGGTTTCGGTGGCTTGCTTTATTTCTGTTCCGTCTGCCCCACTGACACTGCAAGCATTACAAAAAACTGGAGGACGGTTACGCTTCCCCTTTAACAAGGGCAATGAATTAGTGGAGATGAAAGGTCGCCATTGATGAACTTAAAATACCGTGAGAATGCTTTTACTGATGCGACACTGATGAAATGTTATGAGCGCGAAGAAGAGACGAAGCTTTCACATGAACTGACTGAAAGTTATTGTGCGCAAAGATTGATTTTGGAGATATTGCACGATATTGCAAATTATTTTATTCTTCACTCAATCGGTCACCGTACATGACAGCCGCAGCGCGCATATCTCACCGCACCAGTCATCCCCTACAAGTTGCCCGGTCCCCATCGCACACTGCCACTTTTTCTGCTTGATCCTTTTTTCGAGCAGCAAACGTCTGGAACGGCCTACCCCGTGCCATCGTCAACATCGCTTCATCGTATACTTTTCAAGAACATGTAAACGATCGCCTTCAGTGCTAAATAATTTAAGCTGTTTGTATGCTCATTTGAATAAAATTCCACCCCTTATGTTATACCGCCGAAAAAAGGGGGAATTTAATGTAATAAACTGCACTCATCTCAGCTGAACAGATAGACATGTACATGCGCATCGATGACATCTCCTTCACAAGGCTTCGAGAATTTCTCGTCGAACAAGCTGGTGCATCTGGCCCAGCGAGCGCTGCTTAACAACTGCTCAACGCGGGCAAAGTCGAGCTTGCGAGTAGCTCTGCAACAATAGCATTGCGAACGCCTCGATACTGGATCATAGGGCTACCTCCCCGCTTTGTATGCGCAGGGACTTCGCTCTGCAGCTTACAACAGAATGAATGAATGAATGAATGAATGAATGAATGAATGAATGAATGAATGAATGAATGAATGAATGAATGAATGAGCTGTTTATTTAGAAAGGGAGGCTCAAGGCCGTTTGTTGGGAAATTGGGTTGTTATGGAAGGGAAAAATAGGGGTCTATTGATACATGAAGGGACGGCATGGGTGGTGTAGCCACGCTTTACACTGCTTTTTAGAGGCCACTTATCTTAGCATATTTTCCAAT
The DNA here is from genome assembly GCF_052857255.1 of Amblyomma americanum. Classification (NCBI taxonomy): domain Eukaryota; kingdom Metazoa; phylum Arthropoda; class Arachnida; order Ixodida; family Ixodidae; genus Amblyomma; species Amblyomma americanum. The sequence goes on from NC_135498.1 coordinate 1,595,019, forward strand.
ACCTTCCCGGATGCCGTTCGCTCCGGCTCTGGTGAATGCACGAAATTCCTCTCCATCGGTGGGAAAACCATGCTTGGCGACGAGGTCGTCGCGGAACTCTGAACAGTGCCAAACTAGGTGGTACAGGCCAGCACGACACATACAGCCACAGTGCGGGCACTTGACTACGTCAGTATTGCCCCCTTGATGCCAGCGAGGGCCGGTAAGCCATTTACGGATGATGTGTGGCGTGTAGGCGGCATCGGCGGTGATCTTATTAATCAAGATCTGCTCATGCCGTGTGTGAGCAGCTGCGGTATCAAGGTAACCCGGTGGTGTAAGAAAAGGCGCCGGCGGCCATCCCTGCACAGCCCGGCGCCGTGACTCACAGCCGTAGACCTCAAGTTGAGCCTCCCTCTTGCATCCTTCAGAACGTCCTTCTCTCCTCCCTTCTGCCACCGGAGGAGCCCAGCCGGCTCCGAAACACGTGTGCCGGGTTTCAAGTTTTACAAGTTTTGGGCCTCGCAGTTACAAGTAATCGAGCCTAACCAGACGGGCACTTTGTGGCAATGTTTATTTCTGATTCAGTATTGTAGGGCGAAGTAAACTTGGTGCGTCCTAGCAGCGACACGGATCAAACAGGGCCACGGTGCGGGCTGAGAAAAAAAGTTCCTCAAAGCATATTTGTTTATTTGTTGATGTCTTGTATAGCTGCATTTTTTTTTCATGCCAAAAATAAAATTACAGACAAAAATTATTTTTGTTTTGGTCTGCTGCCTGGAACGTCTTTAAAAAGAAAGAATCCCGGCGCCAAATTCTTTCCAGGGAGTTGTTCGTTGGCGCGCAATGAGAAAAAGCTTAACGACACCACTTGCAGAGTGAGTTCAGTGAGCTTCACTCACAGAGCAATGTCCAAGTAAATTCGGACGCGCGCGCCTGGGCCGCGCTGAGGGAGAGGCAGTTAAATGGCACTTTTCTGTAATTGCAAGTTGCAGTGGAAGACCGCTCTCTCAGGGTCTAAAGTGCCAAGTCAAGCAGCGCTCTTGTGTCGTTCTTCGCGAAGCGTTCGAACGCTTGACGCACGGCCCATTTGCACGAGTGCGTTCGTCTAAGGTATACCCCGCCACTGTCTTGGCCTGTTTCAGTTATCCGCACGCCGTCGGTTCTTCGCATCTGCTCGGCCTTGTGTTACCGCTTGGGACTGAACCTTTTCAGCCTCATAAGAACCGCCGGAAATGGACATATATTCGATTGCTGGATGGGCGGCCGTTTGTCCCAAGATCTTCTTCGATAGGGTACCTTCACCTTCCAAAACAGCATTTTTACCGCCATTGGGAAAGAACATACTCGTTTAGACCACTTCGGGTCTTTTAACATAATTACCATACAATAACAGGCACTTTTGCTTTTTGGCTCAATTGAAACGTGTCCAGTGCAGCCATGAATTCAACCTGCGAAATGGTGCTGAAAAAAACAACATAAGAATTAACTGTCATCCTAAGGGCGCAAGGAGGTTTCAATCTTTTGCCATCGTGGACCTTAAAAATGACTGATTAAAACTCCAGATCCAGAGCAAAGTAGTTTATTACGCTTGTATGCAGCTGCTTTCATTTAACTCTTGGAATTTAGGAGCTTCTCCATAAATGCCAGCTGCTTGCGATATTTAGCAAGTTATTGACTCTACAGCCTGCGCTTTTCACCCCTGTATCGAAGCGTCTGTATACCACTCGAAAAAGAGCGCTTGCTAACTCCAGCGGCGTTTTTTGCTTGGCGTCCTTGTCCGCTCTTTTTGCGTGTCGCCTTCCCAAGCTACAAGGACGGCTCGTTGTTTAAAAGCGGGGCTTCTCGAAGTGCGACGGTGTTTACCAAACAGAACGGGGGAAGCCGGGGATCTGACAGCTACTTTTCTCTCATTCTGTCACGTTGAAAAATGGACACGCGGCGTGGTTCCTTCAGCCGCTCTATTTTTGCCTCGCTCGTTTGTCGGGCGAAAAAAGAGCAGCGAAAGCCGTTTCAACGGTGCCGACAAGGGGACGAACCGATGATGGGCTGCGGCCTGACACAGAGAAAACTTTATTGCTCGCTTCGGGTCACTAGTTGCTGCTCGGGCTTCGCTGCAGTATGTGAACTGATGCAAAATCGGTAGTTCACGCAGCTTTCCTAATTGAAATGAAGATAACAGATCTCGCCCAGCCACTGTGTCAAAAATGCAACCACCTCATCAAGTCGTTTTTGCTTTTGTTCGATTGCGTATGCAACAAGTAAGACTACAGGTTGCCCCGACGGTTTGTAGCTCCTCCTCGATCAGTTTTTGTATCCTTAACTTGTGTATTCATTTCCGAATAAAAAGTGAAACCGCAGAGGCATTATGCCAACGGGTCCAGCCCGAGGACGTGCGGTACCGAGCATGACGGCGCGGTCAGTGAAGCCACTGAAAACGTTGGTGCGGCAGTGCTATGGCAGAAGAAGCAGAGGTGTCCCGCTTCCGCCGCTGCCCCCCTCGTTAGCTGCCGGAGTGTCGTTCGACGGGAGGCCCCGCTAGACACTTGGCGGTGTTGCGCAAGTGTTTTTAAAGCTGCATGTTTGCGGTGGCCGCTTGGGGGCTTTCGCGAGCGAGCTTTATATATGAGGACAGAAGCTCAGCCCAAAGCGCAGGCAGAGCAGCACGACGCAGATCCATCGACCGCTCCTCGCGGGCGCGCTTACCGCTCCAACTATTTTTTGTTCGGAATACGGGATTTATTGCTGCGCAAACTGGATGTTCCTATATACCAATCGGTTAAATGTGGTGGCATAGAAGGACTGCGCTGTCACCGCAGGGGAGGAGTGCAACGCCAAGATAGAAACAACGTCGCCCGAACTTGGCTTTGGAAAACAGCCGGCGACATCGTCTCTTTTCTTCTTTATCTTTCCCAACTAAGCTTCGTCCACGAGAACGCGCTAATCTCTCTATACAGTTCCTCCTGAGTGTCGCGCGAAAGCTGTCCATTCTGCAGAAGACGCATTGGGGAGTGAAGGGTGTCGCAACGGCCTCCCCGTTCCCTAGCCGGTGGACCCTCGTGGTGGACAGCGCCGTCAAGGCCACTTGTTCACCCCGGGGAAGGGCAAACGGCGGGGAGCATTTTACGCGCTTTTCAGCTGAGCATAAGCTGTGACCTTCTTTTTACTACATGTAACAGACTGCGCCGTTAGCATACTTGCTTCGCGCTGGCGAGATGTGACGCTAAGGGCCTGAAGGTGAATGTCTGTCACGCTTTTTCTTCCCGCTTCTCCTTCTCCTCAGCTGTGTTCAACATGCCGCTCCTAAACCGTCAGCGCGTGCCCACACCCCTCGCGTCACGCCTGTCAAAGTGGTCGAGGCCAATGAAAACTTGCTGCGGGGCTAGCCGGTGCATCTCGCGAGACAAACCCAAGAACGAGCGCCTGTGTTCGTTTGTCTTGCGCAGCGCCGACTTCGTCCCGGTCAGGGCTGCCGGTTGTGCACACCGCGCCCAGGCGTATCCTCTGCTGTTGGTAACGCGTCGGAAACAATGCCGGTGGTTTATCGAGGCTGCCTCCCACGCGAGTGCGTCTCCGTTGTCGTTAGTCCAGAATGCGCGCCGCCGCTCCGGCGTCAGCCCCAGCGTGGAGGGTGGCGCTGCTCTGGACTGTGTCCCCTCGACGCCAGGCGGAACAACCGCAACGACGGACAAGCGGCCGTCTTCATCTCGGTGGCCTAACTGAGAGCAGCTGCTTCGTGCGACAGCGAAAACGCTCGGGGAAGAAGGTGGACTCCACGCGTGTCTCAAACGCCGTTTGTTTCGGTGGCGGAGCTCTGTATATTATTATTATTATTATTATTATTATTATTATTATTATTATTATTATTATTATTATTATTATTATTATTATTAGCCTCATTTATTCGAACAGCCGTAGAGTAGGCGACATACTAAATACTTGGGCGTTGTTCTAAGCCCCGTTTTTTTTCCAAGCTTTGGCCGGAGTAGGTTTTCTTGCAAACGTGAAGGGAAATTTTAATGTGCTGCTTCTGATGCGTAGTATGTCAACCTCTCGCGCTTAGTTGGCAGATTTTTTTTTGCAAATACGCCATGCAGTACAGCTGCACGACACGCTTGGATAGAGAGAAGAGAGAGGGTGTAAACCAGAAAATCCTCCGCGCCAAGGGCAAAGACATATGCGCCGATATTAAGGCCAGGGAGATACGAGGACCAAAATTGAAATGAAATTAGAAAGGTCCTCGCGCGCTTAGTGAAGTGCAGTAAAGTGTCAAACACAGGAACTAATGTCATTTCACACTGCTACGTGTCTAACCTCTGAGTAGAGCATTTTGTGTTTGCTCTATTACAGTATGTGACCGAGTCTTGAAGGTAATCGCCAAACGAGTCACTGAAGGTGAAATGGCTCATCGAGAAGGGAGATTTCCATGGGGATCTCAAGCTCGGCCAGGCGAGGTTTCGATGAGTGGATTGATGGAAAATAGGATAGATAGATAGATAAATAGATAGATAGATAGATAGATAGATAGATAGATAGATAGATAGATAGATAGATAGATAGATAGATAGATAGATAGATAGATAGATAGATAGATAGATAGATAGATAGATAGATAGATAGATAGATAGATAGATAGATAGATAGATGGATGGATGGATGGATGGATGGATGGATGGATGGATGGATGGATGGATGGATGGATGGATGGATGGATGGATGGATGGATGGATGGATGGTGGATGGATGGATGGATGGATGGATGGATGGATGGATGGATGGATGGATGGATGGATGGATGGATGGATGGATGGGTGGGTGGGTGGGTGGGTGGGTGGATGGATGGATGGATGGATGGATGGATGGATGGATGGATGGATGGATGGATGGATGGATGGATGGATGGAAAATAGGATAGATAGATAGATGGATGGATGGATGGATGGATGGATGGATGGATGGATGGATGGATGGATGGATGGATGGATGGATGGATGGATGGATGGATGGATGGATGGATAGGTAGATGGATGGATGGATGGATGGATAGGTAGATGGATGGATGGATAGGTAGATGGATGGATGGATGGATGGACGGACGGACGGACGGACGGACGGACGGATGGATGGATAAAGAGGAGGAGGGAAAGGCAGGGATGTTAACCAGAAAGGGGTTCCGGTTGGCTACCCTGCACTGGGGAAGAGGGATTAGGGGGCTAAAAGGAGGAAGAGAGAAAGGGAAAAAGGCATAACACACACACACACGCACAACGCTGTCACAATTTGTCACTCAATCCAGTCGCTCTCAAGTAGGCACAGAGTGCCTTGTATGCCTTGACGGCAGTCGACTGCTGTGGCCACGGACCGAGGATCTTTTGCTCTGTTAATGGGCGAGGATCGAGGCGGTCCAGGGCACAACACAGTGTATGTCTTGCGCTCGCAAATGCAGGGCACTAACAGAGAAGATGAGCGATGGTCTCCTCACAACCGCAGCTTTCACAGGCAGGACTGTCGGCCATCCCCATCCGGAAAGCATAGTGGTTGGTAAAAGCAACGCCGATCCATAAACGGCATAACAATGTTGCGTCGCGACGTGCTAAGTTACGTGGAAGACGAAGGCGCAGTCCAGGGTCCAGTGCCTTGAGGCGGAGGAAAATAGGAGCTTCCTGTTTGCAAAAGGGGGTGGCAGTTGAGACCATGCTCTGCTTTTCTTCATTTGCACTTATTTCAGCAACCTGTCAGACTTAACAGTGTTATCTATAAATCCGTCATTTTTTTAAAAAAATCATGTGTCTTAATTCTGAACTTTAAACCTTAGGTCACCTTCCTGCTTTTGAGCCACTAATGTTCCAATCGCTTTTTGCTTTTTCACAAAGTTCGTGCCTGCCCTGTCCTTCTTTAACTTTTGCAGCCGAGGTAGCCAACGCGCCTCTGCTTTTCGCAAACATGTCGCCGCGCGGCCGCGACGATTTTCACCTCCCGCGTGGGCGGCTAACTCCTCGCGACGCTGGAGGGTCAGTCAAGGCCATTCCGCCCCCTTCCTGTATTGTCGCCTGAACGCAAAGCGCTTTTGTAGGAACGGGGAGCTGTTGGTTGAATGCCACGGCACCCTTCGCAGACGATCCTCGTTGACAACGGGCTCTCGCTCCTGTTCCTGCATCACTTGTTTGTGTTTTTTTTCCTTTGAGTATCTGCGTTGTGTTTGTACTACCACGGCCGGACTCGAGGGGGCGCGCACGCTCTTTCAGAGCTCTCCTCGAGACCGGCCGTGGTACTACGCGGCGCCCTCCAATACGGCATCAAGCGCGTGTTGGGGGGCGCGACGAACGGTCGTGGGGCCCGTGCTCCAGATGGCCGTGTGTACGAAAACGGCGGTGGCAAGAATGTGCCCGGCTGTTCGATTTTGTCTTCTTAAGGGGACATGGTTTGTTTGTTTAATTTTGTTGTCTGGTAATGTTGAGGCAAATCCCGGACGCGATAGGATTGAGCTTGTGTTGCAGAACATGCAGACTTTGCAGGAGTCCATTGACAATGTCTCGACATCGCGGTCATCCCTGGAAAAAACTGTGACGACTAGGCTCACTGAGCTAAACGATATGTTCAGGGTCATTGCGCAACACACGGAAGAAATTGCACAGTTACTGTCAGAGGTTTCTTCCCTCAAGAAGGTAATCACAAATCAACAAAAGAAGATCAATGAGGGTAGAAGTGGGCGCAGAAACCTTGTAATTTTCGGCATTCCTGAAACCGAAAAGGAGGACACTAGCAGCTTGAGAGAGCAGGTTCTGGACGATACATAACAGGAAAAACTCGGTGTCGTGGCAAAAACTGTCGAAAGAATATACAGAAGGGGGGCAAACCATGGCGACAAGCCAAGACTGGTAATTCTTAACTTTTTTGATTTTAATGAAAAAATGGAGATACTACGCAACTGACATAAGCTGAAGAACACAGACTATTCGATCAACCACGACTAAAGTAAAGCGACACTAACTAAACGCTCCAGCGCGTGGAAGATTGGCAAGCCAAAATGATTACATTGAACTAGGATCGCCTACGCGTGGATGACACCTTTTATGTGTGGGACGAATCCACCTCGCAGGCAGTTCAACTATTCCTAACTAAAGCAGGCGACGAACCACGTTGACGCAAACTTGGTGAGTTGCGCGTTATGTTGGTTAATGCAAGAAGTCTTGTTAATGAGTCAGGTAACTTAGAAGACATTATTTTTTTTATATGGGCCTCGCATCATAGCGGTCACGGAAACGTGGCTTTCATATAGTATTTCAGATTATGAAATCATTCCACCATTCCACAAAGTGATCATACGTGAAAGGGAAGGGCGAGGAGGAGGCTTAGCTGTTACTGCAAAAAAATGATTTGCATTTAGTTCAGCTGGAAGGAATCCCAGGTCATGAAAGCGTATGGTGCACAGTCAACTATCAGAATCTTTCGGTATTGCTCGGCGTGGTTTACCGTCCTTCAAAACTTCAAAAAGCGCTGTGTCGTTTATGGAATCAATGGTCGCGTACTTAGAGCGCACACTCAAACCTAATGACCAGCTAGTGCTCACTGGAGACTTTAACTTACCGGGCATAGATTGGAAACAACTGGCGGTTTCGGTACCCGAAGATACTGATAGCGCCAGCGTTCTCCTTGACACCATATTTTTTCATGACCTCAAGAAGATTGTAAGTGCTCCAACACGCATCACTGAAACAACCCAGTCGGCTCATGACCTTGTGTTTCTCAAAGAAATTTTCAGATGATTACGCAGTCTGTACTACTCAAGCAATTTAGGACCACAGGCTCGTGCATGTAAATGCGAAAACAGATCGAAAAAAGCCCAGGCATTTTCGCCAAGCGTTTCGTGCTTTCCAGCTGCAGACGACGAATCCATTCTTGATAACCTTCACCTCTTCTTTTCTGATTTTGAGGGTGGCAGATATGTCTCGCAGCGTTGGGATCAGTTCAAAAGTTTAATTACGTCTTGCATTAATAGGTTTCTTCTATTACTTTGCAAAACGGTAAAGCGTCGCAATCCGTGGATTAACCAGGAGATTGTTCAAATAAAACGCCGTATTGCGCGAAAACGAAAAACTAAGGCAAACGCCGCCACCGAACTGGCTATATTTAAGGACGAATTGCTGAGTAAGTTACGGAACGCACGCGGTAAATTTTATGAACAGACCCTAACAAATGTCTTAAAAGAATCCCCCCAAATGTTTGGCGCGTCCTGTCAGAAACAAAGGGAAGTGTGTAGTACTTCCCAGCATGCCTGTGCTCGATCGAGCACCGATTGTGTACAAACTTCAAACATTGTCCGCCTGCCGTCGCAATTCCCGAACTAGCGTTTAGTCCTAAATATTAAAGGTAAATCCTCTCAGGGCACTGACGACATACCGAACGCATTTATTTCTTAAACGATACTACGAAATGCTATATCATTACCTGTTTATTATTTTCGACGCATCTCTTAAACAAAGTGCATTACCAACCGACTAGTTAACAGCTAAAGCAATTCCAATATTCAAATCCGGAGGCAAATTAAATGCTGCTAATTATTCACGAACCCATTTATTATGCACTTGCTGTAAAATACTGAAGCACGTTATAGCCGACCGCATATCTCATCGCCTAGAACTAAGAGGCTTTTTCGCCGCCTATGAGCATGGCTTTCGAAAGAACGCGTCCACCGTTACGCAGCTTTTGTCTGTCATTCACGACTGTGCTTCAGCCCTTGACAGTGGAGAACAAACTGATGCCATATTTCTTGATCTGCCGAAAGCTTTCGACCGCGTGGTGGACACTTTGTTGGCCGACAGAGTAAGAAAAGCGGGGGTTTCTGACAATTTGATTAGCTGGTTGCAGGCATGCCTAAGCAATAGGACGCAATTTGTGGAATTTTCGCGGATGGTATCTGCTGTTCCCAATGTGTTGACCGGAGTGCCACAGGGATCTGTGCTTGGTCCCTTGTTATTTTTAATTTATATCTATAGCATTGCCGACAACCTCGATGATAGAATAAGGGTCAAATTGTTTTCAGATCGCTGTGCAGTGTGCAGTGTTATAAACAGTGCTTCACAACAAACATTGTTGACTGAAAATATCTGTAAAGTTGCGGACTTTTGTGACGAGAGCGGTATGAAGATTAATTTTACTAAAACTGTCTCTATGTCAATAAAAAGAAAAAAAAGCTCTTTCTTCACAATTATCATATACAGGACCAGTTTATTCAGTCTGTTTCAGCTGTCAAATATTCAGCACTAACTATTACAGACAAACTTAAATGGGACACGCATATTGAACATTTGCACTAAAGCATTCAATAAGCTTTGTTTTCTTAGCCGAAAATTAAAAGCAAAGCTTGAGGCATACTGCTCTCCAATAAGACCTGTTCTCGAGTATGCTTCTAGAGTATGGGACCGTTGTTATAACAAGGACATTGCTAAATTGGAGCGCATCCAACGCCTTTCTGCAAGATTTATTTTCTCTGAATATCGGTCAACGTCATCTGTTACCGCTATGCTGAGCCAGCTCAACTTGGAGCCCCTTCACGTACGCCGTCAAGTTTCCAGGTTAAAATTCTTCTATTTGCTCTGTCACATCAAATCCGGATGGTCACGTGACTCCTATATTTTTGCAGCGGCCCATAGATCAAGTCGATTGAACCCTCCAAGGTGATACGCCCTTATTTCGCCAGACTATATCAGAATTCATATTTTCCCCTTACGACCCTCCAGTGGAACTGTTTACCAGCATTGATTGCCGAATCATCACATGTGAAAATCTTTGCCTAATTGTTAATGCAACACTTTTAACCCTCTCTTGCTTGGGCAGAGCTGCTGCCCGCAGTATTTGAAAATAAAATAAGATAATAACAATAAGAAACGTCGAGGAGAATGGGAAAAGCTTGCACGGTAGCGAAGCTGCATCGTCAAAGGCGGGAAGAGGCTGTGCGCAGCTTTTCACCATGGGGAGGTGAGCACGCACTTAGCACTGGCAGTCGTGGCATCTTCTGATGGCCCGTCTGGCCAGTAAACAAGCAGTAACTCTTCAAAATAATATCCCATCGGGACATTTTGGACCTCCCAGGAAGTATTTTTCGAATACATCTCAGGAACGTACCCCACACCTTCGGTGTGATAGGCAAAGCCCAGATAGGAACAACATTTCGTGATTTCTCGGCGCGGTTTGATGCGCAGCTCTCTGTTTATAATAAACTCTTACACGTCTGCAACCAAAAAAAACCCACTAGACAGGCGAATCTGTCAAAATGTTTAGTTTTCAGCCTTCTTTTTAACACGCGGTCATTTATTGCTCACGTGAATGTTGCATCATGCTGCACAAACAAGTGCTATATCTTTGTGAATGCGTGCAGTATGCGGAAATGAGGATAGACAGCATACGCGTGTGTGCGATCTATTTCACAGTGTAGCGCTGAGAGAATGGAATGCTATATTTGTTGAGCAAAAACGTCTAAGTGTAGATATGGCATGTGAAGACGCCCAATTTGGCCTAATGCTGTAGCATTTTTCTATTAATAAAAGCGCAACCTAGGCTGCGATGTCAGAGATCTGCACGAGGAAGTCTAATGTCTATAAAAGCTTATGGAAGGGCAAAAACCATGTGAACAACAGTTTTGGAAGCCAGAAGCAAAGCCATAAAATTGGAGCACTCTGCAACTAAGCTGATTTAGAGCACATAGCCTTGTCACAATAAACAGCGTTTATGAAAAACACTTTTTCTTCCCCCGCCCGCCATTTATCTGCATTATTTTTGTCAGAATAGACACCACCCCGTGTAAAATTCGTATATTTTGCTCGATGGCACAAGTGACATGTGACGCATGCAGTTATGCGAATTCTTTCGCAAATAAAACGTTCCCATGCACTCAAGCACATGTACGCCTCCTCTGTTTAGCAGAACGTGATACGTGAAAACCTCGAAAAGGAATCAAAAAGTTCACGTGTGGCAGGGAAGCACGTTTCCTGAGGTCAAAGTCATTTCTGTGAACTAATCTCTTTGTACTGCTTTTTTATTTTTCTTTGCAGACTACGCCGACTTGGAGGAGGGCTTGGCGTTGCGCAAGCTAGAACTGGATGATGAAGACAGAAACTCTAAAGGTAAGCTTTGTGTGGTTCCACTATGACGCGGACATGGCGGGGAGTCGTCCTGTTAGGCCGCAACAACGATCACGCAGCCTGGCAAATCGATCTATCGAACGATAAATGATTTATTTAACAAACAAAAAGTCAAATAACTAATTATTTATTAATCAGTTATTAAGTTTGGTTATCACTCAATCAATCAACCTATCACTCAAAATGTGCTGTTCTTCACACGTTCTTACACTAAAAGGGAGCTCTTTTTCTGGAGGAAATTGAGGAGCTTTGCAGGTACTCTAGTAGCAGTACTAAGGTCCCTAGAAATAAATACTTGCTAGTCTGGCGTCCCCGGCGGCGGCGGGGGCTGCTGCTGAATGACCGCCGCGGTGGCGCTGCGAGCAACCGGTGTGCCTTGCCAGCCACGGCGTCTGCGGTAGACTTACACATGCGATTGCAGTGCTTTTTTATTATTTCAGCTTAGCCGTGGTTTTTCAATGCGCAGTTCAGTCATCGGCGTAGCGACGCAAACGATTTTTTTTTTTTTGCGAACAAATTTTTCTGCGCGTACTTCAGAGTCGAAGGCGAAACGAACCCGCTTATTTTTACACCCTATTCTCCTTTCTGAATACTGCTGCCATGCCGTATCATATACCGTATTCTGAGGAATTTAAATAAAAATATCTTTGCATCAAGAACATTACCCACGATTCTAAACCCCATGACCGTGTGTGCGCGCAACACAGCGCTATTGACAGCGGCATTTTCATTCATGCTATTGATCCGATCTGAATTTCTACTGACTCTGAAGCTAGAAAGACTGAACGCTGGAAACTTCTGGATGCACGCGCAATTAAAACATGTAAGATGAGAACCTGAGTCCTGTAAATCATGTGCTTTAGGCAAACTGCAGGAACGCATTCCTTAGTGCTTAAGCAACCGAGTTACAGAAGTAATGAACACAAGCATGCATTTTAAGTAGTTCTTCGAATCCCGTGCTTGGTAAAATGGCATTATTAGCCTATGCTATTTAGGTCACACGACCTGTCAGGGAAAATATACCCAAGGATCAGTAATGTATAGCACAAAATAAAAATCATTGTTAAACACATTTATTTCCATCACTTTGCACTCAGACTGCCCACATTTTTGCTTGCACCTCCTCCTGGCATCTTCTCATCTTAAACAGCTTCGGCTGCTCTTTCTTGGCAGCCCTCTCAACATTGATTGACTTCATGTAGAAGCGCAGGCGAAGCAGAATATAGAATTGGATTATGCCATTAACAATTTCACGTCCATGTTTCACACAGGCCAGAGGCGGAAAATGTACGTGTGTTAAAAAATCAGCAACTTATTCAGACTAAAATAAGTGGTGCAGCTGTCTTCAAGGACGGTGATAATAATGTTCTTCAAGAGGCCAGACGGATACATTAAGCCAGCATTATCAAATTTTGCAGTGAAAGCTGCAACCCGATCACTTCCTGTATAGCCACCGTTTTTTCAGTCGTCAAGGCTGACGCACAGTCTATGCACTAGCTTTTTTTCAGTGCTTTTCTAGCGCGAGATATAATAAATTACCATCTCGTGGCTTTTTCCTGCCACACAGGCACAGTCGTCAGAGGTAATACTTGTACGTGGAGCACGAGAGGCCAATGCAGTTTTTGCATCATGAGCGCTCCTTTAGGCTGTCGAGTACAGGCAGTGTACTCTCGCTGCACGGCTGTTTCTTAGGCACCGAAACTAAGGAAGTGGCCACTTCTGGAGCACAGTTTCCCGATGGTGGTAGTTTCGCAAGATTGTAGAATGTGAGTGCATTAACAGTAACCAAAAACTGAGCGTCATTCAGGTGGTCATAGATCCTGATGATTGCCGAACATTGCTAAATACGCTTTCAAGTCTGTTTTGGCTCAAGTTTGCAGTCATCACATACTTAAAAACAAATGTACTGAGATATCAAACTAAACTAATTGTGCTCTGAATTAAAACACGGAGTCCCTCTGCTGTCCTGTTGCTCAAAAACCCGCCGATTGTGGCCTTTGCATGAATTTCCCACTTTGTGAGGTGTTCAAGAAACTCCTTTAAAAATGCGAAGTTTGGTGACTGCGGGTATAACGGTGCTTTTGGCACACGCGCAGTCATTATCCTGATAAACTTATTCATTCTTTTTACAAAAGATTCAGTGCCTTCCACGAAGTCATAAGAGCGTCATAACTGGGTGCGATAAATAAAAAGACCTCTAATTATATCATCACCAAATAGCTGGAATGCTGGAGCAACTCCCATTTTCTAAAAAAAATTGGGATTCAGTTACATGCTGGTGATCTTCGGCATGGCTTTAAGCAAAACACTCTGGCTGTCCATTTCCCAAGCTTCTCGGATCGGTTTGAGCGTGCACCCGACCCTCAGGTGCGTTAAACCATTTGCCTACAAATGCATTTCGTCCATTTTTAACTAGATAGTGGAAATCCGAGATAGTGCAGATGGCGCATTGAGCTGGCCACGTTGTCTAGACATGACGCGATCACACATCCTTATGAACACACACACCAACACACACGCGAGTCAGCGTTCATAAATTCGGCAAAAAAGACCACCAGTATTAAAGGCTCGTGACCAAGAAGCAGCGCGCACCACTTCCGCAGCCACGGCACGGCCGCCCCTGAAGGCACGACGTTCCGAATGTGTGCAGCGCCCCCCGCGCATTCATCCGAGGCGCGGCCAACGGGTTCCGTAGAGAGCTCCGCGCGAACGGCAGACTAGCAAGTATTTGTAGGGACCCTAGCAGTACTGTGAGCATGAAGTCTCTCAGTGACAAGCGTGGTTTGCATTCTGTATTTATTTAATTATTTCTGAAGATATTCATTGTAGAATAGTTTAACATTTCATCCTAACGCGTTCTAATTTCTCTTCTTACTATTTCACGGAGTTGTCAGTTTTGTCGCTTCTTTTCTTTTTTTTTACTCCTGTGAAGGACGACGGCATGATTTTTTTTTATCGACGTCGTTGTGTTTCGGTCATCGCATGCGAATCCGTTCAAGTATACGGACCTCACAAACAAACTTTGGCCACGCCTCCCGCGCCATGAGATAGCAGACCGCACAGGGAAACTTTGCCACTCTTCTCGCGTCTCTGACATGCACGTATAAGACTGACCATGTGACTAAAGGAATGTATTCCATCTTATGTCCGGGTAATGTGAGAAATAAAATAAATTTAGCAATCGGAAGAGCTTTAAGCAGGAGTGATAAACAATGGTAAACCTTTCTCTCACACCTTCTGACTCAGTGTCGTAAGCGTTCCGTAAGGCTATAGTTGCCGGCGTGTTCTTGCCCAAGAAGCTCCAGTCCTTTGAATAAAAGAGCACGCACAGGGATACACATCTGCGCACCAGTGACCAGCAGACAAGCGGAGCGGAAGCTGGCCATTCGTGCTGTGTGTCGTCTGGTAAGCACAGCGGCGGATACCTGCCCCGAGGGGGGCACCGCGAAATCTGCTCCGCGTCGGAACAGAAATACTCGTGACAGTATACTGCGTGTCCGGGTTGTACGCACTTTGCGCGGCGACACGGCAGCTGCCTCTGGCTGGCTAAGTGGCCTCGCGTAGCTGTCACACTGACTCCCGCCGCCGCCGAGTCCCAGGGGGGAAGAAACACCAGCGGCAGCTTCCATTAGCGCCGTGCCGCGTCGGCTGGCTGAAGGGCGGCCGAGACGTTGCCGGGGCGCGCATTTCTCGAGCGACGGATATCCATGTTTTAACTCGTAAAAGGCGCTGTTGTCCAGAAAATCCGGTGTAGGCGTCGGCCTTGTGAGGGAAAAATCACGGGCATGGCTCTGACAGGCGGTCCCCAGAGAGCAACCTAGGAGGGCCTCCTGGGTCGCGTGACCTTGCGGCGTCATCACAACCTGCCCACCGGATAGTGTGCAAACTGCCCACCGTCGCAGGTGACAGCTAAATTAATCATTGGCCGCTCGGGAAGAGCAGAAAGTTGGGCAAGTTCCTTCGTCCGGGTTTTCTTTCCAGCCTCGACGTTCAGGAAGAGCAGCCTGGGTCGCACAGGGTCCGCTGTTACGCTGTAGCGTCACACCCTCAAGGCGGAGGTTGAATGTCCCCCCCCCTCCAGTTTTTCTCCTCGCGCTCTCCTGTAGCTGGATTCCGCCTGGTTTTCGGGGCTTGCTGCTTTCCTTTTCTCCGTATTGCTGTTGTTGTTGTTCTTGTGCTGAAGAAGATAATGGCGCGTACCCACTGCAGGGGATTCGGCAGTACACAGGCGGCGACTGACGGATGCTCAAAGCATTCAAAAATAAAATGAAGATGTAAAGAAAATAAAAAAAAGGAATGGAGATTTTTTTTTGACCTTCGTTTGCTTCGCGTTTTTATTTTTTGCCAGGTAACGGCCAGGGTCTGCCACTTTGAGTTTCATTATACTGCAGGTTATTGGTGAAAATAAAACCCATACTAAAGAACAAATTAACTGGATTCACGCATACAGTGTGTTCATGTCAGTCATGCACATTTAATCTACGAAAATGGACATTCAGACATTCCACAACCGTCAGTTTTACGGCAGCTCTTTTTTCTGGTCTTCATAAATGAAACTGTCAGTGACATACGCCTCAAGATCAAGCTTTTCTCCAAAGGACTGCATTTTGTACCATGGAATGCGCAATTCAAATAATCAGCAGTTTTAAGCAGCTCGTTTTCCAGAATATAAACCTGTTGCTTGAATTCGCAGATGACTGTTAATATCAAACAGTGTTGCAATCATTAAAACGAAGCCATTAACATTTATATACATCGAAAACACCCATTGTTTGCCTCTCGTGTTCAGTTACGAGTACTTGGAAGTTATAATGGCATCAGGTCTTAAATGGAACAGCTGACTAGTGTTGCGTGGTTCATGCGAAGGAGCAGACAAGTTTCCAGGGGCGAAGCAACGTTTATTCCCGCATGTTCGTCGGTGCGTGGCTGGTCGAGATAAGCCCCCGCGCTGGTTTCCGCGCACGCCTTTTATTTGTTTTGCGCTCCTGCGCACTACGACTGCGGTGATAAGCCGGGCACCACACTGACCATAGCGATATGTGGTCAAGGATAAAAAAAAGAAAACATGCCAAACTACGCTGCTGTAACTTGAAGCAGGAGCTGAAGACAAGATTTGGAAGGACTTGTCGGCCCAAGCGACATTCTTTCATTTAAAGAAAAGGCGAAAGGAGAAAGTAAATGGACGAGAATTTTAAATGTAGGTGTATGAGGCCAAATCGATGCCAAGCTCCCTTTGCCCAGACGCGAAAGCGGGAGAGTTGTATTAAAAGGATAACATTGAGACGACCATCAAAACTCGGCTGACTGTGAAGTCGTGGTTGAAGATTGCAGCGAAATTTGTGGTGAAGATTATCTTCGTATCCAGCAAGCAGCTGCCCTTGGAGGCAGCGGTGAAGAGTAGGCGTGAGAAGCAGGCGGGAATTAAAACAAAGCAACAAAACACGAGCAAGGAATAAAGAATGAATCATAGCAAAAATTCACGAGAAAATTTATTTATTTTACAAGTACTGCCAGCCTCCTTACCGGGTCTTAGGCAGGAGCCCGCTTTTAAAACAGTCTAACAAAGCAGCAAACAAGGTTCCAGCCACTGAAGATTATAATGATGTAAAACTACAGATTAAACAACCTAGAAATATTTTTCCATAGTAATATTTCTACAGAAAAAGGTAGGACCGGAAAGTTAGTATATGATGAGACTGGTGGACAATCAACAATGTTGATGGGCAACGCGTTGTATTCAGAAACCGTGCGAGCGAAAAAAAGAACTCGCCCGCTGCGGTGGCTCAATGTTTAGGGCACTGAGCCGGAGTACCCGGGTTCGATACCGGCGGCCGCGTTTCCATGGAGGCGAAATGCAAAAAGGCGCCCGTGTGCTGTGGTGGTGGTGAAAACTTTAATAGATGCAGTGGAGTTTAGGACACGCAGGTCCTGGGGCCCCGCACGACCCGACTGCACTCAAACGTTCATGTCCCGGAGGCTCATGACGCTGGCAGCCTGCCTGTGGCGATGGCTTGCTTGGCCGGGTCCTCGGAGTGCAGTAGGGTCTCCCAAGCCTCCCAAGTGGTAAGGTACTCCAGGCCCCGCGGGGAGGATCCGCCGGGCAGAGGAAAATGATATGATCGAGAGTGGCTTTGGGGTGGTGCTATAGAGGGTACAAGAGCGGTTTGTGTGGATTTGGTGATAGCGCGAGCGTATATAAGGGGAGGGTAAGGTGCGTGTTTGGAGCCGCCTCCAAAGTGTCTGGTGATAATTGTGGAGCGAGTGATGGGGTGGGGGGTACAACCGACGCTCGGCTTTGCAGGCCTGCGTCAGATCACTGAATGAATGCATGCGCCCCCGTGAGAACCCTAGATCGGGGGCCGATCGGAGCGAGCGCGCCCAGACGAAGATAAAGATTGGGGGCCGCCGGCAGTGTTCCTTTGGTTCTCTCCGACTCGGTGTGGTTTCTTTTTGGCGTGACCGTCGTCCCGTTGGATATTTTGGTGGCAGCGGTGAGATGGCGCTCACCCGCGCTCGGAAACAGGCTGCGGAAGGGGCCGAGGATGGCGACCAAGCTCCGGCTGACGCGGCACACGGCGCGGCGGACGGCGCCGCTGCTCTCGGGCGTTCCGACGGCCTGCCCCTTTCCCCGGCTCTGGAGGCCGCCTTTGAGCGCCTCAACCAGCGACTGGACCGGCTGTTCGGGCGGCTGGAGAAGGTGGAGCAAGAAAATGGCGTCTGCAGCGATGAGGTAGCGCCGGACCAAGATGGCTGCACGTGGCGACGAGCGTGAGCGTGAGAGGATGGTGCGTCGGCCGGGAGGTGGAGGCGAATTGAATGCCTGTGACTGTTCCCCTGCCGCGCCCGGTTGTCCCGCAAACGGCCGTAGTGTCGATGCAGCCTGCTTGAAGGTCGCCGTGGGGTCGGTTGTCCCGCACCATGTTATGCTTGCTGCCGCGCTCACCGGAGTGAACCCAGCCGGTGTGGGACGTTCTTCGGCGACTGCAGGCGCCTTCATCCAGCTCACAAACTTTGAAGTCAGCGAACAGTTCGACCGCTTCCTTTCTTCGAGCGCACGTTGCGTCACTCCAGGTAAACCTGAATCAAATGCCAATATGCCGTCTCCATCCGAAGAAGAATGGCGCGATCACAAGTTGTCACAAATGTGTCGGTCCAGACTGTAAACATGGAAGCGATCTCACCTGCAACGGTAAATCTAGAAGAGGGCAAGCCTGGAGATGCGCCTCCAGAAGCGAACACGGAACACCATGAGCAGATAGAAGAGGCGAAGGCCAACAGTGCCGTCGAAGCCGAAAAGCTGGCTAAGCTTGAGGTGAACGGCTTACTGGAACCGCTGTCTGAAGGCGAGCGGAAGCCCTCACCGTTGTCGTACGCGGAAGAACCACATACAAGCAGCTCCGCCATCTACCTGGACAGTTTGGCATCAAACGGGACCACAACGACATCACTGAGTGGTGATGCCTACCGCGAATCAAACTATGCTCCTGAGAACCTTCGCCCGGAATGCCGAGTGGCTCATCTGGAAGTGCTCTATGCTTTCTCAATAATTGCAGCGCCACTAGCAGTTTCGCAAGGAGTCCAGCGCAAAGCGTCGACGCCCCGCTGCTCTGGAGTCTGCGGCCATTGCCGTGGGACGACACTTGAGGCGGCCGTACTTTCCGGCTGGCCTCCCTGGACTCGAACAACCTGGACCATCGCACTGCGTAGCGCTAGACTTACTTTCTCTCCCCCCCCCCCCCCCCCGTGGAAAATTGTTACGGGAATAAACGCCCAGGGCACGGCGTAAGCCGACCAAGTGTCCTGGGGGAAGAAGATGAGGCGCGGAGGAGCGAGCGCGCGCAGACGAAGATAAAGGTTGGGGCCGCTGGCGGTGTTCCTTTGGCTCTATCCGACTTGGTGTCCTTTCCTTTGGGCGGGACCGTCGTCCCGTTGCAATATATACCCCCCGCGAGGTGACACCTCCTCTCCCTCTACCCCAGCGGAGCACATCTGGTGGAGCGAGCGGCGACGGCAGCGGCGTCGACGGCGGCGCCATCTGTTGGAGCGCGGCTGCGGCGTTGCTAGGCAACGGCGGCTCAAGGTCGTTCGTCGGCCACTGCATACGGCATACAGCTGAAGTGCGCGACGAGCCCAAATGGCTCGCTGGCTGGCGTAGTGTGGCTTTCGCAACAAAACTTGAAAGCGCTCTTTGGTTCTTCAACGGCTTTCTTGGCAATCGTGGCCCATTGTCAGGTGCTGATTAACAGAACAGTCGGCACTAAGTCGTACGACAATTTCAGAAGCATCGCCCTAGAACAACGCGAGAGGCAGAACAGTCAAAGTTGCGCCTCACCGAGAGAGTGCTAAGTATACGTGCCTCGGCAAAACCGGGAGGTTAAAAGCAGCAATGTAAGAAGCTCTTAACTGAAAAGTGGCAACAAATAAATCGTCCAAGAAAACTATTCTAGCTGGTGTTTCTGCCGAAGGTGACATGCTTTTACAGTCTGGTCTGCGTTGCTTCGACCTTCTAATTCGCACATTGTCGAGGGTATTTACATTTTGGTCGATGCACTAATTAGAAGTGTGGCCGGCACAGGTTCGAAGCGAAGAGGCGAACAGCGGAGCAGAAAGTTGGAACGAACGGGCACCGAAGGAGAGCGCGTGTGTGCGTGCGTAGGATTGGTGCTTCTGTTCGTGGCGGATCCTATAACGAGTGCATGCGCTGGCCCAGTGAAATGAAGCGGAGGGCAAACAGGCCCGGCTAATGAAATCTCGTAACCCGAGCGGCGACTGGGATCACATTTTGCCCTTTCGTGTGTGTTCTTAGGTGTGCCTGGTAGGCAAAACATTAACGTCGATTGGGTGTGTGTGTGCGCTCGGCTGTGTCTTCGCGAGTGGACGTGCTGCACCAGATTTTTTTTTTTTCGAATTCGGCTGTAATTCTCTGATGGCAGCTTCGCGAACGTGATTAGTGGAACAGCAGCAGTGCAGCCGAGCGCCCTACTCCAGCCGCTTGCGCTCGGCGCATTCTAAAACAGGCCTTCTCACTTCGGCGGTGTCGAGAAGATTCCAAATTACGTTTTGGGCCAGCGAGCCCAGTAACACGTGAGCCTCTTGGTGTCTTCAGGCAGTGCCCCTGGAAGAAAAAGCGGTATACACCAGCATGCTCGCACAGTGGTTAGTAAGGGCTGACCAAATGGTGCGTCATTGTTTCTGTTCAATTTCGGCGATACTTGGCTGCGCGCTCTTTGCGATACTTTTGAAATTTAAGGCAAGTTTGTCTTTTTTACTCATTTTTCCAGTTGACAGTGCAGTACTGGCACGTTGCATGTGACACATTAATATATTAGGTGGAAGGCCGCTGCTTTATGCACGCTCCAAACACGAATTACCCTTATATGGGAGAAAAGGATGTAAGCTGTCCTTTAGCCCATTCTCTATTAGGGGCAGGGTAGGCAAGCCTTAGGATAGATTTCGATCACTAAAAATGCGGAATACTTAAGGTTGGCAACGGGAACAAATTTCCTCTTCGAATGTGCCAACTTGTAGCACTCAGAAAAATATCAAACAAGGTCCCAGTCTAATCTCTTTGCTGACCCCAGGACGGTTGACGCCGCTTTCAAAAGCCTCCTTCCGTTGCTAACTGCATCGGGTTGCTCTGCTGTATGATGGGAATAGGCCTCCGTTACAACAGGAAATATTCTGTTTTTTGTGGTCGACATGTACTTCTAGACTTGGACAGTATACCCGGACGTAACAGAGAGTGCGCTAGGGGACAGCTTTTTTACTCCACTATAGGCTATAGTATAACATTTCATAATCTCTTCACGATATGCTTTCTGCCGGCAGCAGCGGACGTGGAGCGGGTTTTAAAATTAGTGCATATGTGAACTGACGAATATCGGTCGGTTCGTTCCGGGTTCAGCTTCGCTTTCGTATCTTTTTGACCCCGATTCTTATCATGTAGTCTCCATTCGTTCCTTTTCCTGCCATACATCAGAACATTCGCGCCTTTTCTTTCACCACTACTCGTACCTCAAATGCCTGAATCCCACTTCGGAGGACCGACTTTTGATGGAAACGTTGGCTTCTTTCTGCGCGGGGAAGCTGCGTGGTATCGACAGTACCACATAGGACCACTGTATTTGCTGAGAAACAGAATTGCTCAGCGATTATTTACATATTTTGGTTGTCTTGCTATATAGCCGCGGTTTACTCACTGTTGCGGGCAACTTCTCCAAAAATGAAGGAATCTCGGCGGTGCAATCTTTCCGGTGGTTTATTTGTGAGGCAACTTTTTTGTTTGCGCGGAATGAGAGAAAGCTGTTCTGTAGACTGACTTTAATCAGTGTCACACACTGTGCTATGTCCAAGTAACTTCTTTCGCGCACACCTGGCCGCGTTGAACGATACAAGAGAACAATTTTGAAAAGAAAAGCTGCAAAATTAAGCAGCGGCGTTCTTAATGGAGCGTCGTGACACCTGACACACGGCTCATTTGCACGAGTGCGTGTTCGCCCGAGATGTGGATGCTTGGGCTGTCTCAGTTGTCGGGGAGCACACGCCGTCAGATCTACGCTTCGCATCTGCTCGGTCTTGCGTTACCGCTTACGACTGGACATGCGAAGCCTGATAAGAACCGCTGGACCCCCATTGCTTTGCTGCTCGACGTGCTCCGGATCCCGGCCGCGAGGGGAGCGCGTCGGCTCTGCTCCGATCCCGTCGTGCTCGCTTGCACCGATGGCGATGCGGCTCGGCCCACGAACGGGCGTATAAGAGCTGCGCTCTAAAACGTTTCGACACGCGACTGCACGTTCGTGATGGGTAACGGTATTACGTGGAGTTGATGGCCAGATTGCATCGGAATACGGACAAAGGAAGCTTGCCTTGGCATCTACTGCATTCAATCCTCGCTCCACTCTCTTTAGTTTCCGCAGAAACAAACTGAAGGAAGAAAGCGGCGACCACATTGCGACCAGCTGTAGCGATAACGCGGTCTTTCAAGGCTGGCTCTCATGCTGCCAGCCATTGAGCGAACAGCGGAGTGGCGCAGCGATGCTTTTCGCAAGGTTGCGTTTCACTTGTGTCGCTCCAGAGCGTTTACTGCCGCTGCGAATCTCAGTGTTGCTGGCAAAGAATACGAGCTCGCGGTTGATTTCGGTGGTTTTGGAACCGTCAACATGAACAATGTTCATGGGTTATTTTTCCGACATCGCTCTAATTTTGTTAAGAAATAAAGAACTCTTGTTTTCTAAATATCAAAAACTACTTATTTTGATGCCGACGATATCATTTCTTTCAAGTTCGTACGTGCGGTGTGACCGGCAGCGTTGCGAAATTCTGAAGGCATTTGCAAACATGGACGCCTGCGCAACCGGAGGGGCAGACGATGAGGTCGTCCGGAATGAATTTATGCGAAACATTTGACTCGTCCTACACCCATCTCCCCTTGCTAGGGGAATACTGCCTGCTCAAGAAAAAGAAAGCGTTGCTGGAGCTCCCAATGCCGCGGCGCTGATGGGTGAGGCCCATCTGGGAGAACCGAATGCTACGCCGCAGTGAGTTCTACGTAGTAGTTTTGCCTCATACTGGTGCCTTAAACTGCAAATGTTTTTCTACAGATGCCACTGCCCATGGGCCGCGACAGTGAGTACCTACAAAAGTAATATAAAACGTCCCCAAGAAAGTTTGAGCAACTACAGGCCCTTGTTGAGGGGCCACTCACAAAGCAATATGTTAAACGGGAGCCGGTACCAGCACCAGCAAGGCTTGCCATGACTCTGAGGTACTAGAAACGCGTTCCACTGGTGACTCCTTGACCAGTGCGTGCGAGCGGATATTGCCTTTGCGATTCCTTGTGGGTACTTGTCACACCGGGAATGCACATTCAGAATGTTGCCATGCCGTTCCGAGTGGGCATCTCCACAGTGAATTGTATCATCTGCGATACCTGCAACGTTCTGTGGGAAGTCCTCCAGCCGATTTGTCTCAAGGTCTAAAGCGCGAACAACATCGAAGTGCGGCGGTTTGAGTAACTTCGAGGGGGTGCGCAATGTCTTCGTATGTTAGAAGCAGCGGAGTTCACTCCGGCGTGTGCATCGGGGCGCTCTTCAGTGTCGCTACTCATGTGTTCAGAAGGAAGCGTGAAAGAAAACTTCCAAACACAAGTGCAGGTGAAATTACCATGGTATGTACTGCAAGAGACTACGGATCAACCAAGGCGGCGCGCCACTTCATTCTCATCATCCGTGTTTATTTATTACATGCTAATAAAAGATGGATGAAAAAATTCCAAAGACGATTACGATACACCCTACGCGAATTTTTAACGCAGCCCTGCTTCGGCGGCGCGAACGGCAGGGTCCTCTCGAAGGCGCCGCCTTGCCACTGCTTCGGCACCGCTGACTTCTGGCTCTTCTCGGTGCGGGCGCTGAGCCTGTGCTCGGGCAGCTCATTTAACAGCAGCGTGCCACTTTGGCGCCATCTATGAGCGAGCGGAGGCAGTATGTACTTTCGTTCTGTGGTCTCGAGGGGAGCATGCGCGATCCTGCCCTCTCCTTCGCTCCCTTCGCGCTGGGTTACGCCGACGGCGACACGGCTCGACCCACGGACGGGAGCTGCGCTCTACAAAGCCGGCGGAGACACATCAGACTGCTTATGTGTGGGAAGGCATAAGGCCGCCCGCTCACTTGATGAACACTGTCGCCGTGCTGCGGCGGGATGTAAGCCGATGCCACGCAGAACGTGGCCGCCGCACCCCTTCTGATCTGCGCTCTAACTTCGTGAAGGTAGTCGCCGCCGTATCGTTGGCCGCGCTTCGCACCAAGGGTATGACGTGATAGCCAATGGGTGCATATGCAGAATTCGTCTTTCTGTACTCAAAGGGCCTCAGAAAGGGGCTCTCGGTAAACTTGCGGTATATCTGGGATGCTAAAGGACGCTGCTTCACAATATCCTCCAGCAAGAATTTTTTCTAATGCGTTTTGTGGAAGATGAGTTTTATGCAGTCAAAATTTGAACTGCGTCTTCGCGCCTTTTCCTCTTTTTCGCGCGCCAAAATGGCGGCGCTCCTCTGCCGGCCCCACCAATTCGGCCCCTCCCCTACCTCCTCCGTCTTCCGGTGCGCGCGGAGTGGCCGCGGCCGTGGTAGCTGCGTGACGTCAGAAAGAATCTGGCGCGGTGAACCAATGATAACTCCTGGCTGCTGACGAAACCTGCACGGCGTGATGTCGTCTGCCAGGTTTTGCGGGAAATCTCGGCACCGCGGGTCGCCGCGAGAAGAGAAAGCGGGGATTTTTAAAACTCTACTGTAAATTTTCCGCTCGCTTTTGAGGTCTCGTACTCGGCATGGACGCTGCGTGGCCTGTACTCCACATAGTGCAACCGTTTGAAAGCCAAGCTAGAACACCCTTTTCTGTCCTTCAACATTCTGGAAGCCCTCGTCCTCCCTGGTGCAGCGGTTAAGCGGTGCGCCACTGCACTCGCATGGAGGTGCCGCCACCGCTGGAATTTTTGCAATCCAGATTGCTCGTGTGAAGTTGCATGATTACGCCGTCTTTTATGGCTACCATCGAGTGTTAACACGAAGTGGGGCAAGCAAGGCTTACGCCTTAAAATAGTGAGTAGACTGTCACGTCCAGCTTTATGTGATGTGTGCTTTGTATGGCGCTCTGCAGTAATCCACCTTAAATCATGAGCGTGAAATCAACGCTACTAAAACATCAAACAAATCGATTACGTTACTGTATTTGTTCAGTTACTTTTCATTGGTTGTAATTGACCACAGAGATCAGCTAGATATGGGATAAATTAAATGTAATTGTAATCGTTTATTTGTTCTGTGTAATGTGCACAAGACTGGTTAATTTTACACAGCTATTTCCTTCGACCTTTCGCGAGCGCCAAAGCTCGTTAGGTCAGCTACCTGAGAAGACAGTCAGAGGCCGGAGCTCAGACATTTCTTCAGGTGATTTTCGCACTACAGTGCAATGCGAGCTGTTACGAAGTTTGGTTTTAAGCCAGGTTCCGTGGTAACTGGAACCTTAAATTAATCCTCTTGAAAAAACACAGGTTAGCTTCCGCTGGTTTCCGGGCCCAGTTGAACGAATGCCTTTTGTCCGTTTTGTTACGAATCCGCACTTAGAAAAAAAATTATAGGGCTGCTTAACGATTACGCAACGAAAGGAATGCCATAGTATTTAGGTTCGCGATTTTGCCGTCTTCGTTGCAGTTCTGTTGCCTTTCCTGCGAGTAAATTTTTTACCATTCGAATCATTCATTTTGCGTAGACAAAAACACAAACAACCACTTCGGAGAGTCGGCGACATGCGGCCTGCATATCCGTGAGCCCCTGGCAGACGGACGCTCAGCGCCCCACCGCCTCACGTACTGTTTGTGTTTGCGTGATGCTATGTTGAACTGTATTTCGTCGGACCAAGTGGTTTCTATGAATTGGTGAAAAGGAGTAGCCGGAGTCGTGTGCGGCGCCAACCTCTCCTTTCTGGTTCATCTAAATAAAAAAAATATATACCATCATTTTCCGCAAGGAGCCCATCAAGCCACTTTCCCGCTATTTTCACATCAGGCCTTCTATTCCTACCAAAACCGGTTGAAATTAGATTTCCCCGCTTTTTCACATCACGCCAACTTTTTGCGCCAAAACTGAAATCCATCCACTAGCCAACTTAAACCATGTTAGGTGGGCCAACTGCCAAATTTTGGAGGATAAGCCAACCGGCAAATTTATTGGACACTAGAAATTATTTATTTCAGCATAAAATTGTACAACAACATACGCAAACAACTGCTGGGCCCATAGCCGAAGCTAGTTTAGGCCCATATGGTATATACATGCGTATGTGTAGCAGCGATCGAGACAGAGTCGAACAATTGCACACTGTTTACAAATCAATCAGAATGACAGGAAATATACATCGATGAAGAATTAGCACATTTCGACTGCAAAAACAATAACAACATGGACGCAGTGCAACATACCTAACTAATCAATGAAAGATACCTTTTTATGGAAAATACAAAACGTTATTGGCAGCCTTCGCCTGTATTGGTACGGTGTTTCATATCTTTGTACCGTGATACTAAATTAGCCCTTGACCGTATGTGTTTCGGGTAACTGGTAAATTAAAGTTTGTCAGTGGCATTTCCAGTGTTGCGTGTAGGAATCACAAACAATCTGAACGGTAATGAGTGATTGTGACGTATTATGTTATTTATTAATATTGCAATTTTAATTTCGGATGACAGTGTGAAAGGAAGTATTTTCAAGATGCAAAATAAGGGATTGGTGGATTCAAACGGACCAGAATACGTGATAATCCGCTCCGCTGTCTTTTGTAGCCGTACAATTGGATCCAAATAAGTTTTAAATGTGGAAGACCATGATTCGCAACAGTATAGATATGAGAATGAAAAATATAGAAGTAAATATTTTTTAATACCAAGGTATCGAAACGTGCCCTCTCCTTTAATAGACCGTAGCACGCTGACTGTAGATTAGAACACAAGTTATCAATGTCCGGCCTGCAGTTCAAATTACTGTCTAGCGTAACGCGCAAATGTTTAACGGTGTTCACCGGCTCCAGAGAGCCATCATCGGGGTAAGCCAGGTGCCAAATTTTGGGGGTGGGTCAACTGGTAAATTTTGGCAGTTGCCCAATTGCCATATTTTGGGGGAATTCGGAATTTCAAAATGGACAGGGCTCTCTGATTGGTTCCTGTTGGTTCACGTGACCCTGATGAAGTCGTCTCACAAATGACTAATCAGGGCATTTCGCTACAGAGTAAGCGGGTGGGTTCTGCAAGACACCAACCTAAATGCTATCGCATAAAAAACGTAAGTAAGCAACGCTTAAATTAAAAAAAATAATTCAGGCTATCTCGTCCTCGAGAACAGATGTAAGCATGAAATGCACTGCCGGAAAGGCGTATCCAATTATAGGGCTGCTCGCAGATACTGACAGCCGCACTGGAGCCTCGGGGGGTGGGGAGGGGGGGGGGGGGGGTGGAGTCCCACATCAGCCACTTTTTCTTCCTAAGCTTTCCTTCGCGAGCTACAGCGCGCTCGGCTTTCTTTTGCACTTTTTTATGTGTGGCGACCGGAGCTGGTTATTGGCTGTGCTGCTGGGTAGGTCCATGAGACCTGTGCCGCTAGCGCACACATTACCATTGACGACGGCCACTCGCGCGGTCTTGTCGCCTCGCTGACCAAATGCCACCAGGACGATGCGTGCGCCTCTTGAGCGGCATGGCAGAGCCCTGGCCTTTGCCACCACGGCGCCAGGAAGACGATGCTGATGACGTATGTGCTGCTCCGCGTGTGCACCGGGGGCGGTTGAACGGAAAGTGGCGACAATGCTCGCAGAGGTTCGGCTCCCTGTTCTCTTCCGTTCTGGCGCCAAGGCCACCAGCGGCACGCACACGATGGGAGCTTATTCGTGATTATAATCAATTACGCTAACCGTAATAAAATGAACGCAAATAGGTTAAATTAACTGAGCACATCCACTTTACGGGAAGTGCAAATGATTCGTTTACTCATAGTCAACACTAGTGCTGGTCACGATACTTCAAAAAAGTGTCCACGATACTGGTTCCTGACACCTTCAAAATTTTTGATTTCCGATACCGATACAAGATACCGAACCAAATTCATTTCCAATGCAGATACTCGATACTGTATCGCCGATGCTTCGATACACAACTGAAATCTCCAATGTTAATAAAGCTGGTAATATGATTTGCAAAGTTAAGAAATTTCTCCTTGTTTTCAGGAAGTTTTAGTGTATTTGGTACAGCGCACTGCATTTGAAAAGGTTGGAACGGATCCGGCCGCACGGATTTCTGCAATCTTTCCACAGTCGACGCAGCCGCTTTCGCTAACACTTTATAGCATTGGAATGAAGCCATGGTGGCGTTAAATGATCGCTTCCGTACGCAGCCTAACAAAGTCGTTTTTTTTAAATTTTGTGTTCTTCATGCGAGCCGGACTCTTAGCACTCGACTATACACATACGAATGAGCTTGAAGCTGTTTCTGATGCTCTTCATTTATTGCTCCAGTTTTTACCGGTTGCCTCGGCCCTGTGCTCATACGTGCAATCGCCGTGCGCTCGAGAAGACCAAACAGTTATTTCGCCAGCACTACGTTTAACAGACGTTTGAAGTTTAACATACCTCGTTAAAGGCTGAAAGGAAAACAGCAAAGAATAAAAGGGATATAAAGTTTTATTAGGCAAAGCATAGCTTG
This sequence comes from Amblyomma americanum, assembly GCF_052857255.1. Classification (NCBI taxonomy): domain Eukaryota; kingdom Metazoa; phylum Arthropoda; class Arachnida; order Ixodida; family Ixodidae; genus Amblyomma; species Amblyomma americanum. Next base: position 1,623,383 of record NC_135498.1, read on the forward strand.
CTAATTTCTCTTGTCTAGAAGTTTTTTTACATAATGGAAGTGGACAACATTCCCTCAAAGTGTAAGTGTCGTGCGTTGCGGCCGTGCATTAAGCAGATGAAATGAAATAGAGCCTCTGCATACAGGAGCGCACGAGCACGTGGCCATTTTGTGTTCTATGAAGATGACAGCGAAAAGGGTCCCGTTCACCGCAGAAACCGCCGTAGTTGGCGTCGGCGTGTCAGGAAAATCAGGATTGGTCGATAGGGTCGCGGCGTCGCAACCACACGACCTCGCGCGGATAATTAAAACGCCCCACTACGATCACAATACTGAAATATGTCTGTAACGAATGCACAGCTACCGTAGTCCTTCGTAAAGCCAGCAATAAAATTCTAATGAGGAAGGGTGTCTGGCAGAAAGACACGATCTCGCCAATGCTATTCACCGCCTGTTTACAGGAGGTATTCCGAGGCCTGAATTGGGAACAGTCAGGGATAAGAGTTAATGGAGAATACCTAATAATCTGCGATTCGCTGATGACATTGCCTTGCTGAGCCACTCAGGAGGTGAACTGCAAATCATGATCAATGAGTTAGGCAGAGCACGACGGCGGGTCTAAAAGTAAACATGCAGAAAACCAAAGTAATGTTCAACAGTTCAGCAAGGGAACAGCAGTACACAATTGGCAGCGAAGGGCTGGAAGTGATAAAGGAGTGCGTCTACTTAGGGCGGATAAAATGAGCGCTGATCCGGGTCCTGTGAGTGAAATGTCTATAGCAGTAGCACGGTGGCTTGGGCCAGTTGGTTGCTATCCAAAATGCAGACAAGATTCTCAGAATAAATAAAACACACAGAGGACCAGGAACGGTCATGTCGTGTTTGTTCCTGGTCCTCGGTGTGCGTTTTATTTATACTGCGAATTTTGTCTGCGTTATGGAGATAACTGGAGAATAAGAACGGGGTGGAGCGCGTATGTCAGGTTCTTTCAGATCATGAATAGCAGTTTACCAATATCCCTCAATAGAAAAGTATACAACAGCTGCATCATACCGGTACTCACCTACGGGGCAGAAACGTCGAGGCTAACGAAAATGGTTCAGCTTAAGTTAGGGCAACGCATTGAGCTGCGGAAAGAAAAATGTTAGGTGTAACGTTAAGAGACCGGAAGCGGGCTGAGGGGTGAGGGAACGAACGCGTGTTAATGACATCCTAGTCGAAATCAAGAGGAAGAAATGGGCTTGGGCAGGGCATGTAAGGCCAAGGCAAGTAAATTCCGAGAGAAAGCAAGCGTAGCTGTCGGGAGCAAAAGGTAAGGTGGGCGGGTGAGATTAAGAAGTTTGCAGGCATAGGGTGGGCGCAGGTGGCAAAGGACAGTGTTAATTAGAGAGGTATGGAAGAGGCCTTCGCCCTGCAGTGGGCGTAGTCGGGCTGATGATGACAACGATCACACAGTAAAACAATGATGGCGTCACTACAGAATTTCTCATTGGCCTATTTGGGGTCGTGACGGCCCCTTCAGTCGTGAGCCGGGCGCGCTGCCCCTCAACCACTGAAGAAACTTCTTTAAGAGCGTTAGCTCTTGAGTTGAGGGCTCTTTCTTCGATGTGTTTCATGGTTAAATTGGCCATGACGGCAGAGATGAGGGCTCCCATTGGCGTTCCTTTCACTTGCCTGTAAAATTCTTCGTTTGACGAGAACTATGTCTTTGATAGGCACAGCTGCCCCAGGGACTTCGCTCTGCAACACAAAGAAGAAAAGTCGCCACTGACCGCCTTCCCACAGTGCGACAATGTGACTCACAGCCTTAAACCCTTCCCCACGCCTTTCGAATCACAGTTTTTCTTCCTTTGGCCTCCTCCTTCCCTCCATGCATACTTAAAGAGGCTAGCTACTGCCACCAGTCACCCCTGATGCAGGAGCCGAGCCGGCTTTGAAACGTTGGGTTTCAAATTAATTTTTTTTTTTGGTTGGAGATGTGTAGACAGGCAAATGTGTCAAAATTTTTAGTTTCCAGTCTATCCGAGCGAGAAGCCACCTGGAAGGTGGCTTTCACGGGAAGATCCCGGAGGGCAGCGTTACCGGCTACGGTAACCGTCTCTCAATTTTTTTCAGATGTGTTAAATTTCGAAATAGCACTACAATTTCATCATCGCAGTCTTTGTCCTTCATCACATCATGGATTTTTAAACGCTCGTTCGGTTCGGATGACATTGGGGGGGGGGGGGGCTTTTAATAAATAAAATTGAAAATTGAGAAAAGAGTACAACAAACAAATAATAATATTAAGAACAGCGTCCATGCCTGCTCAGTGATATGCAAAGAGTACGCTGAAGGGACCCAATCGGCGCTATCGCGTGATAAGATTGAGGCGGAGATTAAGCGCCTGCGGAATTTCAATCAACGGATAAGAGTGAAGCAAAGCCACGTCGACTGGAGTATCCTTGAGGTATAGTTAAAAAACTCAAGTTTCACAAGCGCATCTTGAGAACTTGTTGCAGTGTTGCTCCTCAAAATGAAAGGAATGCGTCAGATGATGCATTTCACGCTGCCAGCGCTGATGACCCCGTTGGCCCGCATGCGGAAGAGCGCGTGAACTTTGTAGTGCTTACAATGTAAACAACAAATGTTCTGCAAGCTCGTAAGGATGAAGGCGAAAGTATTGCATTTCTATTGGCAGCCACCGCATCTTGAATTAGCCGTGAAGTGGTGTTGTTTACACCATGCCGCTGAGCCTGCCCGTCATGTGTGTCGTCTGTTTACCCCACAAGGAAGACAGACGACTGACTGGGCCGACGGCAGTGACATCGTCTCTTCCTAATTGTGCCAGGCTCTTTTTCGGAGTGCGCTGCCGGATGAGCGAGCACCGCCGCCCCAAAGAATGACTCGCAGCAGCGTCAGAATCTGCGGCGCACTTCTCTTTTGAGTACCGAATGTCTTTAAAATACTCGACACTAAACATGACTTGCGATTCCGATGTCTCGGACACTTTTATTTTTTGGCAAGCCACGCCTAATACCGATACACAAAATGTAGCGAACAATAGTATCTGCCCATACCCTGTCTACACGAGGAAAAGACTCGAAGGCCAGGTGCCTTTTGTAGCGCGTGTTTGGTCTAGCGCAGACTAATTACTTCCTGAGAATATGCACCGTGTTAGCGCGCCTCATTCATAACTCTCCCCGTTGCGCCAACGTCGAGCAACGGTGACTCGTCGCCCTAATTACCCAGAGTGGCCCCCGTGGCTTGCTGGGTCCATCACAGCGCGTTTCGGCCATTAAGAGCGGGTTTCGCGGAAGTGCAGCGTTGCATGCATGTTTGAGCAAAGCGACCGGTGGTGGCTGGCTTGTGCTCTCCTTGATGGCGTGACATGGTGTATCCTTGGCGCGCCTTGGCGTAAGGGTCCACTGAAAGCCTGGCCAGAAACTCACAAACTCTAAAACTGTGGCTAGTGGCGACATTAGGGCTTTCCCTTTCGGGGCCTGCATTGGCAAGGCCGAGCACATATCTCTCGGAGTGCGCTGGCCGCGAGGATTGATTGAAAACACGTTTATTGCAGTGCAGTGTGTGTGCAGTCTTCATGAGCGACTTGCTGCGCTGGCGGCTTTTTACGCCAGGAAATAATATATGTACCACGTTAGCTTGATAGCGGACCTAAGGCAAATTGCGTTAGCGTGCCGTGCCCACTGAGAGATTAGTATAGCTTTCCGAAAACATTAAAAACGATCTAGATTACATGGAGGCGGTTTCAAAATGATCTCCACAGCGGCTAATTCACCACAAGAGTATACACCGGTGTCTTTTACAGCCTGTTGATCCAGCAACGCTCATTGTCTCCAGCAAAATACCCAAAAAATTGTGTGAAATAATCAACGTAAAACTGTGGCGCATCTGGTTATCGAAACGCTAAGTGCAAACCGCTCGAGGAAGAATATTTTCTGCAGGATTTTATATTGCATGATATGCTGAAAATAATTATATATATATAATAATATTTACTGTGCTAAAATTGTTGAATACATAAAACACCTTGGAAAAGCTCGCACCCTATCTTTGTGGCGTTCCTGGGAGTTGCAGAGGGTTACGGCGCAGCGGGAGGCCACATTAGTCTTCATCGCGTCGTCATCTAGGGCGTATCTCAGAAATTCAGCAGAACTGGGGCTTAAACATTGCCTTCGAAGCAAGTCCATGATAGCGAAAGGCAACAACACCAGTTGTTACCGCTAAATCTGCCGACTGGAATCTCAAGGACTGCTTGTTTGGCAGAAGCGGCCGGCTCTCGCTTGGAAGGACGCTGCCATGTTTTTAAGGCGCAAGCGTTTATTGGCTCATGATTGGTGTGGACGGAAGTTGTAGACGGATGTTTGTGGACGGAAGTTGTGCACTCGAACTGTCAATCATAAGTTGTATGGTAAATAAAATAAAATATAAGAGCTGATTAACCAACAGTTAATAAACAACATATAATAATGAAATTAAAAACAAATCCGGAAAAATAAAAACAAAATTAAAATACAAATAAATTATAAAAATAAAAGAAATAAAATTTTGATAAAGTAAAATAAAAAAGAAGAAACAAAACAAGAACCAGAACAACGAAATTAAACAAATAAAAAAATGAAAAATGGAGGGAGAAAGAGAGGACAGGGAAAGGCTTTCCCATTTACGCTCATAAGCAGACGTAAGTGCAATCCTGAAATTTTTACGCTGAGTGCGCAAAAGCCGGAACTGCCGCACTGCTAACTTCTGAAAATTCTGTTTGCACGCCAGCTTTTTTCCCCTTTCGCGTTCTGCGCATGCGCACTTTAGAGCCGCTATTCCGCTAAGCTCGCAATCACGCAAGGCCTGTTTTACTAAAACTCTCTACTATCTCAGTAGCAGATTTTTTAAACTGTCACGTCTAATGTGCATCCCTTAGTTGTGGACAGGTTTCTGGCACAACTGACAGCTCTCGTTCATGCTCACTCACGCTCGCCGTCCCTCTCTGCTTTTGTTCCCCGTTTTCCTGTTTGAGGCTCTCTTCTATTTCTTACCTACACGTCCGACTGTCTGCTGATGGCTTCTGAATCTACCACAAAATAAATAAGTCACCTGACGCCATCCTTCAAAAAGATTTTGCACGTGCCGAACAGTGGTGTAGCTCTCGGCTGACGTCACTAGATAGTAGTACAGCGTTTCATCTTACTTTCCATCGCCGGCGCAAAAATGGGGCCTTGTCGTGGAACAGAGCCCGTCATAGCTTTTTCTCCCGGTGTGCTCTGCCTCTTGCTCCGGCGAAATGAAGACTAAAGCCTTGTGCGTATGGAATGAACTGAGAAGTTTATTTTGTTACGAATGATCCTTGACTCATCACTGAATCAACTGCATGATGTAAAGTGAATATTCCTTGAGTGTTTGCATGGCTCAAGCGGTACGTGCGTTCAAAAAATATTTGATTCCCATTGTCATCGAATAATGAAACAACCTTTCCGAACACGTTGTTACTGATGCTAATTGTCCCAGTTTCAGACAGCGACGGATTGACCAGTTAAGCCCACAATTAAAATTTCCGCTCGTGCTCTGTCCTCAGTTACTGTGCACTGCAATCCGATTAGCCTTAATTGCCACCTTACTTCGGGTTTGGGGTGTGTGGTTGTGGTTTCATAGTTTTTCCCCATCTTCTTTTTCCTCTACTGCGGTAAATGTTGCTTGAGCTCGATCTGAACCATGGGTAGAAGCGCTGCTTGAGACGAACATTTTCAACCCTCCGAGGGAATTATCTGCACGATCGAAGGTGACGCATTGTCCGAGCAGAGGAGGGTGACCGATGTCAGAGCGCTCCTTTGTTGCTCCGCTGTTTCGACAGAAAGTGGTCGTAAGCTGCTGGTGCGATTAGCATTGCGAGAAGAATTCTAGAAGGAGGCCATCGAGACAGCAGCGGCCGATGTCGAGGGAAGAAAGGAGCAAGTGTGCGCACGCTGCTCGAAGGGCCCACCACGAGGCGACGCCACAAAGCCGCGCTCTGTAGACGACGGGCGAGACGAGGCAGCGCAGAGGCCGCCGACAGAGGTCCGCTCTTGCGTAACGCGGGACACGCCTGCGCAAGGTCGGCGCGTGTAATGATCAGAACCCGGCCTTGGCACAGCTCCGGCGGCAGATGCAAATGCGCCGAGCGGCAGAGTGGTCTGCTACGCCAGCAGTGTGTACATGCTCGGCAAAGAGGCGGTTATATCTCGCCTCTTCAAGTTAAAGGATAGATGAAAGCGTAAATTATTTAAAAGCGCCGCTTTTATCTGGATAGGCTGTCCAGGCTAGTCTCCTTCACCACCCATGAAGGGGACCTCTGCTATAGGCGTGCCTGGCGGAGAGCCGCACCTCTTAAGTGCCAGCTGCCAAGAAAGGCGTCCGGCACAGAGCTCTTTGTCGCCTAGGCGTCCCGGCTGCCCGGTCAGCTTCCATTATGCCACGCATAAGTTTGGTGTGCCCCCTGGTTCAATATTATACACTGCTTGTAGCCGTTAATTGCAACTCTTGACACATTGCTATGATCTCTAGAGGACTTGAGTCGCATTCCCTTACAAAAATGACTTTTGAGCTTCAGTTGACGTCTTGTTGACCTCTTGATGAATCAACTGGAAACCAACATGAACCCAATGTATGTTGAGCCAACTCAACATCTGATGAGCAAAATTTTGGTTGGTTACACTCAGCATAGTTCATATTCGAGAATTCAAGTTTATTTTCAGCTTTAACAGCTTTTGCAGAGCATACAAATCGTAAATTTTGGCCCGTTGGTGCATTAGCCGAAACAAGGAAATGGACTCCTTTCAGAAATTATTCGATAGGGCAAGTACTCCTCTGCATTGCATATTTCTGTAGATTAGGGGTACGATCTCACATAAATAACAAGTTACGCGAAAGCCGAATATGTTGTCATAGTAATAAGTACTGTGGAACATGACAATGCTCTGTGCCAACATGTGGCATTGTCTAACTGTTCATAATGAGCGGGTTCCTCGAATAGAGAAAATATCTTGCCTCTTTCATATGTAGTTCTCTGTTTTAGAAATCCTGTGGAAGCCCGCCCATTAGTATTTTTCTAGCTAACTGCAATTCAGGTAATGTAATGGCAAGCCTTGAATACTTTAATTTAGTTAAGCTAAGTCTGCGCCAATAGGACTAGGACAAGAGTCAAAGAAACGATTACAACATCCCGCGTGCGCTGGCGTAGTGCTCGTTTCCTTGCCTCTTCTCCATGTTCTACCCGCCCAGTCTTACGTTTCCTCGAAATGAACAAACTAGCTCGCAAGAACGTTCCACTGTAACTTTAATTTTGATTTCGTCTTTCCTTTTGGAGGCTCTGTGAGCAGCAGATTACCAGGGGTTGGCTGATAAAGACGATGATGTGAAAAACAATGTCTTCTATGGTCGCCAGGGAAATCAAGCCGATCACGCATGCTCTACTTCAACGATTTCTCTTAGCATCTTCTGCATCACAATAGCAAGGGACCAAAGCGAGCAGGCTGTTGACCATAGCCATGCCGATTTTAACAAATTTTTTGTTGAATGTAGTCAACACATTAATTGTTGAGAAATCTGTGTTGAATTTATGTTGAATTGTTGCAGTCGTGTCTAATCTTAAATAAACGAAATCAGGATTAACTGTAACATGCGTCGTCTAAACAGAACCTTATCACATTATGCATATTAAGAAAGCATTCAGCACCTGGTCTTGCACAGAAAAAGGTGCCAGTGGTGCAATATGCTCTTGCAGACATACATCCTTCGGAAAATTTGTACGTGCGCTCATAAAAAGGGCGATTAATTAGTGCTTTGTTTCTGTTGTTTATGAATGAATCAAGGCCTTCAACTAACAGAACGTCGCATGTGATGTTTATTGCTTCTAGTACATATAAAATAAATAAAGAGTAACAGTAATAACTGATATAACTTTGCTGATCGGCAGGCCACTACCTGCGCAGATAAGGACACCCCTGTGTAGGAGTATATAAGGGTGAAGCTCAGGTGGCGCTTTAGATGAAAAAGTTGTGAACTCTTGGTCAGCCCCTGTTATAGCCTCGTGTGCAATTCGGTTTCATGCTCTCTATCTGGTGGTTGTATAGGCGAGAGTGTATTTATGTATATATAAGTGTATATATGCACCCACGTGTGATTGTGCGTATGTGTGTAGCGCTACATTACTGGTGCTGTCAGCATCACGTGAACATGAAATTGCAACAATAAATATGAATATGCCGCCGAAAATTGCATCGGTAGTTGGTCATCTGGTGCAATGCGAATCTATTCCTAGGAATACCTTTTTCTGTGCAAGAACAGGTGCTGAATGCTTTCTTAATATGCATAATGTGATAAGGTTCTGTTTAGACGACGCATGTCACAGGTAATCCTGATTTCCTAGGAATACCTTTTTTTTTACCACAGCCGAGATTCAAAATGATTTGTTGAATCACCCCCGTAATTTCAACATGAATTCAACATGAAAGCAATGCAGAAATCGTGTTGAGCATACTCAACTCTAGCACGGTGGCCACTTTTCTGTTGACATTCTACGCTGCCTCAACAATCGACGAACCTAAGCCCTTCCTGGTCTCAACATGAATTCAAGATAGTCTGTTGAGCACGCTCATAAGAACGTCAACGCGACCTCAACGAGCATTTTTGTAAGGGTTAACTGCGTTGGCATCAACCAGTAAAAAACGAACGTAATAGCGTTGCACCCCCGTCAGAGAAAGTTCACGTCCATTCTTTCCGTACACTTTAAAAATTGTTAGCGACTCCAACTTTGCATTTAATCTTCATGGTTCCTCCTTCATTGAGAAAATTCAGTCCCGAATAAGAGCTGCCTTCAAACATCACCTTTTCTAAATGCAGATGTACAGCGTTCTCATACACCATAATATTGACTATTACATCACTTCCTGGCGTACCACAGGTGAAACTCACCTTTCTAGATTTAACGTATGCAGCTGGGCTAATTGCAGTTTTCTAACACTGAGTCATCTTTCCAGCGCAGGGAATACGCTGCCAAAGGGAGAGTATACGCCAAGGACTTGAGCGGAATTTTGTTCCCCCGTGGGGATCCTTGTATATTTGTATGCACTAGGCGGCGCTAGAGACAGCAAGTGCATGAGTCCATTTCGGGACCAGGACGGATGGTTATCCAATTATTGTCGTCCTGTTCCGGAAGTGAGCACGTGTGCTTGGCGTCTCCAGCGCCTCCCGTTTATATATAAAGATTTAGACGTCTCGGTAGGGGAACGAAATTCGATGGAAGTCCGGAGCCCGTAGTGTCTGCTTCCCTTCTGCCCGTGCGTTTTCAGTGCGAGAGCATTACTGCGAGCAAGAATCCTGTCTTGTCGCGTGCTCCGCACTAACCCGAGCAGCTCGGAGGAGCGTAGCGCCAGCCGTAGCCAATGGGAGAGTGGGTCGCGAGTTGTTGCTCGGGAAGAGCAACATGCACGGGTCGCACAATCCCTACGGGTGACTGCGATAGAAACAAGTCACCCACCAGTGCAGTGGCGCGTCGCTTAACCGCTGGGCCGGAAGTGGCGTGAGCACGGTGTCGAACCGGGAGCGAACCTGAACCCGAAGCCGGAGCCCAACACGTATTTTTGCCCCGAACCGAACCGAACTCATAGTTTAACGCGATGGCGTTAAAAGCCCCCGTTCTTCAAAAAATCCGACGTCGGCTTTGTCGCCGCCGGCGGTGTGAGCGAAAAATCACGAGCATGGCTCCGGCAGGTGGTCCCCAGAGATCAACCTAGGAGGCCACATGGGCCACACAGCCTTGCGGCGTCATCACAACCTTCCCACTGGATAGTGAGCAAAGTGTCCACAATGGCAGGTGGCAGTTAAAACAATGATTGGTCGCTCGGAAAGAGCAACCTGGTCCAATAAAGGCCCAGCGCTGTGGGGAGAGTACCTGCCATCGCATGGCAGTGGCGCATCGCTTAACCGCTGCAACACTGCGCCAGGAGGGGTATGAGGACTGTCGGGGATCTGCGAATGTAAAGCAGACAATGAGCTTGCGCGTATGTGAGAGTTAACCTCTTGCGCTATCCCGTCATACAATTAAGGCGGTGCTTTAGTGTCCCCTCCAATTTTTTTTCCCTATCTTGGAACTGGACCCGGTTCGGAACGATTCAAAGAAACCTTTTCAAACTGGTTGTGGACTAGGCTGAGCCACATTTGTCTCGCAACGCGGAGTACTTTTTTTTTGTTTTCATACGAAATGAGGTGCTACCACGTAGATTGAGGCAGCGAAAGCTCAGGGCGAAAATCGCCCCGCGTGCACAACAACAAATCTGTGGGAAGTCTGGTGTCTAGGAAAGTAACTGAGCTGGCGCTTCTGCATGTGCGTTCGGCAATACTAAAGCATATTTTACGCCATACTGATGTGAAATCTTGAGCTTATTAGATTCACGTGTTTGCAGACAGTTTCAATACGAATTGTCAGCGCTGCTTTAACTCATGAAGCACCGAGTGAAAACAGCGTTCTTTTATTTGTGTCTTGTGTCGTATAATATATAAAACAGCTGCAACAACCCAACTACATAGTGCAGCATTTACTTTCGGGGGCAGTCGTTATCGCCGAAAGTGGATACAAAATAAGACCCGCCGCGATGGTTCAGTGCCTGTGGCGCTCGGCTGCTGATCCAGAGGTCGCGGGTTCGACCCTGGCCGTGGCGGCTCCATTTCGATTGTGACGAAATGCAAAAACGTGTGCTGTGCGAGGCCAGCGCACGTTGAAGAATCCTAGGTGGCGTAAGTTAATCTCGAGCCCACTAGTAACAACGTTACTAGAACAAGCCAGTTTCGCTGCTCCGCCAAAAATCTGACCCTGGTGGCGGTCACGCGAACTAACGGCGCTGCAGTCGTCTTGCTTCCGGCGCCCAGCGTATCGTCTGCTACACGCGGAGAGCAAAGACTGCGCGCATATGTGATTTATATGCCATCTATGGAGCGAAGCAGGCAAGTCACGATAATAATTTGCTGAGGTTAACTCAAGTGCTACGAAAATCCTATGGTGTTCTTTTTTATATGTGCATTGTCTTGCGAACACTTTGAGGTGGTCGCCTTCGTGACGGCCAAAGAGAAGCAAATTTTTCTTTTTTTTTTCTGATGAGACAATCTCTCATTGTGTTTAGAAAGGGGACTTGAACGATAGAAGAATAAATGAGCGAAATAATCTCATGTGCTCCGTTTGGTGGTTTTACAAATATAAATAGCGGCAGAGCACTTTATCCGAGTAGGTTTACCCTAAACTTACTTCCTTCATTGATTTCGATTGCGCTTTTCTTTCCGGCGCTTGCGAACATTTGCACGACACATTTTCTTTCTTGCGAATATCTGGACTAGAGGAGCAGAGTGTGAAAATGCGGTCTGGGATGGGGTACTGCAGCCGCAGAGGTGGGTGTGCTGGCTCACGTGCATTGCTGGCCGGCACAGCGCGCGGTAACAATCAAGGCTTAAGAGACCGGCTGAGTCAGTCCTTGGGCTACGGCGAAGAGCGAGTGTCGAGGAGAAGGATATTCGGTCATGGCTGGTTTACCGCGAGCGTTTCAAGCTCCCCTCGAAAGCACTATTGCGTGAAATTAAAATAATTTTCCTTGCAACTTGAACAGGTGGGGACATAAGTAAACGGAGCACGCTATTCCGCCTGAAGTGCAATTACGCCTTCTCTATTGGGAATGAAGAAACATTGTTTGTCCATGGGAAAGTGCACAAAATTAACGTCCATCATGCATGTACCGTAGCTGGCAATTGCAGTTAGAAAGAAACTCGATCGCTAAAGAGGTTCCAGGGCACGCTCCGTTTACATTTGTCCGCACCTCCTAGGGCTGTACTACTACCACGTTTTTTCGATAGTGCTACTCAATACGCGTTCACTCGAAACGCCAGCGCTGTGTCGTTATATCTTCCTCAGTCCTTGTCCTAAGGTGCGCTGTTTTTTTCAAATAACAGCGTGTATCTATAGCTTCCTATGGGAGCGTTTAATATTGTATCAAACCCGCAGACTGGTGAGCTGGGCGGGTCGGTACATGATTGCAGAAAGAAAACCAGCGCTAAAGACGGAGACACAGAACAGGAACACAGGACGACAGTGGACTATCTACTGCATTTATTTCACAAACGATCACATTTATACCCATTCAGTATCAAACCAAGCTTGCGCGCACATGACAGATTTACAAGAAAAGGTAGATTGCAGCATCACTGACAAACATCAGGACCTCAATCATTATACGACACGTTACGTTAAGGAGTTCAAAAATCTATTTTCTTTATCTAATAGACTAACCGTCGTGTCACTTACACACCGATCTGCTTGTGTAACGATAAGGTATGCCTCTAGAATTTCGCGTTGACTCTTAGTTTTACCGCGTCCAAAAATTGAAGCCTTCTTGAAGAGCGGAGTGCATTTGAGCTTCCTGCAATGTTTAGGCAAATTCGCCCCGTCATCTGTGGAAAGCGACCTTTCATGTTCTCTGAGCCGAGTGTTAAGACAGCGGCCAGTCTGCCCAATGTACATATTTCAGCAGGATAAAGGTATGCAGTACACTATCTGGGTTGCACAGGTGGCGTATTTTAATTCATGATTGATTGTGCACTGTGAAATTTAACTTTTCCTATCGTCAATTCTTCTGCACAAACTGGCCAGTTTTCGCGGGGCTGAGAAGACTACATCGACACCGTGCCTACTCGCGTCCTTCTTTATATTGTGTGAAAGTGCGTGCATGTAGGGCATAACCTCACACTTTCTTTTCTCCTTCCTTTCTTCCATCACCTTAGGTTTGGCTTACATTTTTTTAGAAGATTTTCAGACACGCCTTTGATCACATGCTTAGGAATGCATGCTTCTGTTAGTCTTTGCTCTTGCTGCAGACAGCTTGCTTGTACAGTATGGAAGCAGCTTTTTTCTAGCGCGTTACTGAGGCATAAGGTTGCAATAGCCCTTTTGGTGAGTTTCGAGTGGCAGGAGCTGTAAGGAAGGAAAGAGCATTCCACGTGCTTATGATGAAATACTCAGGAAAGGACCGAAGTACTGCCTATATATATATATATATATATATATATATATATATATATATATATATATATATATATATATATATATATATATATATATATATATATATATGTGTGTGTGTGTGTGTGTGTGTGTGTGTGTGTGTGTGTGTGTGTGTGTGTGTGTGTGTGTGTGTGTGTGTGTGTGTGTGTGTGTGTGTGTGTGTGTGTGTGTGTGTGTGTGTGTGTGTGTGTGTGTGTGTGTGTGTGTGTGTGTTCCACACGCTTGCGGGTGCGGCTTCGTCACGCAGTTCTCGAACTGTTGAATATTGAATTCCCTGTCCGGCGGCTTATATCCGCATCTCGCTGTCGCACTTCGGGTTCTCGGTGTCCGAGACTAGCGGCTTATGCTTGTTGGTGTTCTAGTTGGCATTCTTTTCTAAAACGCTTGGGCGACGGCACAAGTGGAGTATTCACAGCCCGCCTCGGCTGCGTTGAAAGAAATGTTTTTAGCACCAGTTCTCAACAAACAACGGAAAAATTGTTTGGAAACCACGGTGAGCTCGAAGCAGAACATGGTGGAAAAAAAGGCTGAACGTGAAGCATAATTTTTCCGAAACATTCCACAAAATTTCATGAAAGCGTCGTCTGCAAAAAAAGAAGCGGTGCGATATGATGCAACAAATCTGCATTAGCAGTATTGATTGCACTTACATTTCGATTTTACACTTTTCGCCTCCTCTTTCGTCTTATAATAATAAGTGGTTTTTGGGGAAAGGAAATGGCGCAGTATCTGTCTCATATATCGTTGGACACCTGAACCGCGCAGTAAGGGAAGGGATAAAGGAGGGAATGAAATAGGAAAGGAAGAAGAGGTGCCGTAGTGGAGGGCTCCGGAATAATTTCGACCACCTGGGGATCTTTAACGTGCACTGACATCGCACAGCACACGGGCGCCTTAGCGTTTTTCCTCCATAAAAACGCAGCCGCCGCGGTCGGGTTCGAACCCGGCCGCGGCGGCTGCGTTTCCGTATTCGAATTAGATTTCACCGTAGCCAGCGTGTCGGATGAGGCTTCTGGAGGCGGACGCCATCTTGAGTTTGTAGGTGGGTAGGTCGGAGACTTATTTTTACCGGTGGGCGCCCGCAGGTTCTTTCGTTTTCTTTATTGCGACAGTATGCCTGCTGGCATAAAGCATTATTTACAAATATAGGTACACACTGGACTCTCGAAGGAAGTCCAGTAACGTCTGGTGGTGCGGTCCAAAAATCCATTCTTCTACATCCGGTGGACGGCCTGGGGCGGTCCACAACGGAACAGGTGTCTCTGCCGGATAGCACGCGACGAGGGGCAGGTCCAAAGCAAGTGTTCAGTGTCCTCCTCGCAGGCATAAGATATTATTTACAAATATAGGTACACACTGGACTCTCGAAGGAAGTCCAGTAACGTCCAGTGGCGCTGTCCAAAAATCCATTCTACATCCGGTGGACGGCCTGGGGGCGGTCCACAACGGAACAGGTGTCTCTGCCGGATAGCACGCGAAGAGGGGCAGGTCCAAAACAAGTGTTCAGTGTCCTCCTCGCAGGCATAAGATATTATTTAAAAATATAGGTACACACTGGACTCTCGAAGGAAGTCCAGTAACGTCCGGTGGTGCGGTCCAAAAATCCATTCTTCTACATCCGGTGGACGGCCTGGGGCGGTCCACAACGGAACAGGTGTCTCTGCCGGATAGCACGCGAAGAGGGGCAGGTCCAAAACAAGTGTTCAGTGTCCTCCTCGCAGGCATAAGATATTATTTAAAAATATAGGTACACACTGGACTCTCGAAGGAAGTCCAGTAACGTCTGGTGGTGCGGTCCAAAAATCCATTCTTCTACATCCGGTGGACGGCCTGGGGCGGTCCACAACGGAACAGGTGTCTCTGCCGGATAGCACGCGAAGAGGGGCAGGTCCAAAGCAAGTGTTCAGTGTCCTCCTCGCAGGCATAAGATATTATTTACAAATATAGGTACACACTGGACTCTCGAAGGAAGTCCAGTAACGTCCAGTGGCGCTGTCCAAAAATCCATTCTACATCCGGTGGACGGCCTGGGGGCGGTCCACAACGGAACAGGTGTCTGCCGGATAGCACGCGAAGAGGGGCAGGTCCAAAGCAAGTGTTCAGTGTCCTCCTCGCAGGCATAAGATATTATTTACAAATATAGGTACACACTGGACTCTCGAAGGAAGTCCAGTAACGTCCAGTGGCGCTGTCCAAAAATCCATTCTACATCCGGTGGACGGCCTGGGGCGGTCCACAACGGAACAGGTGTCTCTGCCGGATAGCACGCGAAGAGGGGCAGGTCCAAAGCAAGTGTTCAGTGTCCTCCTCGCAGGCATAAGATATTATTTACAAATATAGGTACACACTGGACTCTCGAAGGAAGTCCAGTAACGTCCAGTGGCGCTGTCCAAAAATCCATTCTACATCCGGTGGACGGCCTGGGGCGGTCCACAACGGAACAGGTGTCTCTGCCGGATAGCACGCGAAGAGGGGCAGGTCCAAAGCAAGTGTTCAGTGTCCTCCTCGCAGGCATAAGATATTATTTAAAAATATAGGTACACACTGGACTCTCGAAGGAAGTCCAGTAACGTCTGGTGGTGCGGTCCAAAAATCCATTCTTCTACATCCGGTGGACGGCCTGGGGCGGTCCACAACGGAACAGGTGTCTCTGCCGGATAGCACGCGACGAGGGGCAGGTCCAAAGCAAGTGTTCAGTGTCCTCCTCGCAGGCATAAGATATTATTTACAAATATAGGTACACACTGGACTCTCGAAGGAAGTCCAGTAACGTCCAGTGGCGCTGTCCAAAAATCCATTCTACATCCGGTGGACGGCCTGGGGGCGGTCCACAACGGAACAGGTGTCTCTGCCGGATAGCACGCGAAGAGGGGCAGGTCCAAAACAAGTGTTCAGTGTCCTCCTCGCAGGCATAAGATATTATTTAAAAATATAGGTACACACTGGACTCTCGAAGGAAGTCCAGTAACGTCCGGTGGTGCGGTCCAAAAATCCATTCTTCTACATCCGGTGGACGGCCTGGGGCGGTCCACAACGGAACAGGTGTCTCTGCCGGATAGCACGCGAAGAGGGGCAGGTCCAAAACAAGTGTTCAGTGTCCTCCTCGCAGGCATAAGATATTATTTAAAAATATAGGTACACACTGGACTCTCGAAGGAAGTCCAGTAACGTCTGGTGGTGCGGTCCAAAAATCCATTCTTCTACATCTGGTGGACGGCCTGGGGCGGTCCACAACGGAACAGGTGTCTCTGCCGGATAGCACGCGAAGAGGGGCAGGTCCAAAGCAAGTGTTCAGTGTCCTCCTCGCAGGCATAAGATATTATTTACAAATATAGGTACACACTGGACTCTCGAAGGAAGTCCAGTAACGTCCAGTGGCGCTGTCCAAAAATCCATTCTTCTACATCCGGTGGACGGCCTGGGGCGGTCCACAACGGAACAGGTGTCTCTGCCGGATAGCACGCCAAGAGGGGCAGGTCCAAAGCAAGTGTTCAGTGTCCTCCTCGCAGGCATAAGATATTATTTACAAATATAGGTACACACTGGACTCTCGAAGGAAGTCCAGTAACGTCCAGTGGCGCTGTCCAAAAATCCATTCTACATCCGGTGGACGGCCTGGGGGCGGTCCACAACGGAACAGGTGTCTCTGCCGGATAGCACGCGAAGAGGGGCAGGTCCAAAACAAGTGTTCAGTGTCCTCCTCGCAGGCATAAGATATTATTTAAAAATATAGGTACACACTGGACTCTCGAAGGAAGTCCAGTAACGTCCGGTGGTGCGGTCCAAAAATCCATTCTTCTACATCCGGTGGACGGCCTGGGGCGGTCCACAACGGAACAGGTGTCTCTGCCGGATAGCACGCGAAGAGGGGCAGGTCCAAAGCAAGTGTTCAGTGTCCTCCTCGCAGGCATAAGACATTATTTACAAATATAGGTACACACTGGACTCTCGAAGGAAGTCCAGTAACGTCCAGTGGCGCTGTCCAAAAATCCATTCTACATCCGGTGGACGGCCTGGGGGCGGTCCACAACGGAACAGGTGTCTCTGCCGGATAGCACGCGAAGAGGGGCAGGTCCAAAACAAGTGTTCAGTGTCCTCCTCGCAGGCATAAGATATTATTTAAAAATATAGGTACACACTGGACTCTCGAAGGAAGTCCAGTAACGTCCGGTGGTGCGGTCCAAAAATCCATTCTTCTACATCCGGTGGACGGCCTGGGGCGGTCCACAACGGAACAGGTGTCTCTGCCGGATAGCACGCGAAGAGGGGCAGGTCCAAAGCAAGTGTTCAGTGTCCTCCTCGCAGGCATAAGATATTATTTACAAATATAGGTACACACTGGACTCTCGAAGGAAGTCCAGTAACGTCCAGTGGCGCTGTCCAAAAATCCATTCTTCTACATCCGGTGGACGGCCTGGGGCGGTCCACAACGGAACAGGTGTCTCTGCCGGATAGCGCGCCAAGAGGGGCAGGTCCAAAGCAAGTGTTCAGTGTCCTCCTCGCAGGCATAAGATATTATTTACAAATATAGGTACACACTGGACTCTCGAAGGAAGTCCAGTAACGTCCAGTGGCGCTGTCCAAAAATCCATTCTACATCCGGTGGACGGCCTGGGGGCGGTCCACAACGGAACAGGTGTCTCTGCCGGATAGCACGCGAAGAGGGGCAGGTCCAAAACAAGTGTTCAGTGTCCTCCTCGCAGGCATAAGATATTATTTAAAAATATAGGTACACACTGGACTCTCGAAGGAAGTCCAGTAACGTCCGGTGGTGCGGTCCAAAAATCCATTCTTCTACATCCGGTGGACGGCCTGGGGCGGTCCACAACGGAACAGGTGTCTCTGCCGGATAGCACGCGAAGAGGGGCAGGTCCAAAGCAAGTGTTCAGTGTCCTCCTCGCAGGCATAAGACATTATTTACAAATATAGGTACACACTGGACTCTCGAAGGAAGTCCAGTAACGTCCAGTGGCGCTGTCCAAAAATCCATTCTACATCCGGTGGACGGCCTGGGGGCGGTCCACAACGGAACAGGTGTCTCTGCCGGATAGCACGCGAAGAGGGGCAGGTCCAAAACAAGTGTTCAGTGTCCTCCTCGCAGGCATAAGATATTATTTAAAAATATAGGTACACACTGGACTCTCGAAGGAAGTCCAGTAACGTCCGGTGGTGCGGTCCAAAAATCCATTCTTCTACATCCGGTGGACGGCCTGGGGGCGGTCCACAACGGAACAGGTGTCTCTGCCGGATAGCACGCGAAGAGGGGCAGGTCCAAAGCAAGTGTTCAGTGTCCTCCTCGCAGGCATAAGATATTATTTAAAAATATAGGTACACACTGGACTCTCGAAGGAAGTCCAGTAACGTCCGGTGGTGCGGTCCAAAAATCCATTCTTCTACATCCGGTGGACGGCCTGGGGCGGTCCACAACGGAACAGGTGTCTCTGCCGGATAGCACGCGAAGAGGGGCAGGTCCAAAGCAAGTGTTCAGTGTCCTCCTCGCAGGCATAAGATATTATTTACAAATATAGGTACACACTGGACTCTCGAAGGAAGTCCAGTAACGTCCAGTGGCGCTGTCCAAAAATCCATTCTACATCCGGTGGACGGCCTGGGGCGGTCCACAACGGAACAGGTGTCTCTGCCGGATAGCACGCGAAGAGGGGCAGGTCCAAAGCAAGTGTTCAGTGTCCGCCTCGCAGGCATAAGATATTATTTACAAATATAGGTACACACTGGACTCTCGAAGGAAGTCCAGTAACGTGCGGTGGTGCGGTCCAGAAATCCATTCTTCTACATCCGGTGGACGGCCTGGGGGCGGTCCACAACGGAACAGGTGTTTCTGCCGGGTAGCACGCGAAGAGGGACAGGTCCAAAGCAAGTGTTCAGTGTTCTCCTCGCAGGCATAAGGTATTATTTACAAATATAGATACACACTGGACTCCCGAAGGAAGTCCAGTAACATCCGGTGGTGCGGTCCAAAAATTCATTCTTCTAGATCCGGTGGACGGCCTGGGGGCGGTCCACACCAGAAAAGGTGTTTCTCCGGATAGCACGCGAAGAGGAGCAAGTCCAAAGCAAGTGTTTAATGTCCGCCTCGCAGGCAGGTGCGGGACAGAAGGGGCAGGATACTGTGCCGGCCACGACCAGGTTACCGCTGGGGCGACACGGGGGCGTAACGTTCGGGGCAAGACCTCTTCCCAGCGCCAGGGAGGTCGGTGCCACACGGTGGGAGAAGTTCTCGCTTGGCGCGCAGCTTTTACCCGTGCGCCTAATTATCGCATGGAGTTGTTTTGTTGTGAACGGGGCACCGGTCGGTCTACTGGCGACGAAAGAGTGCTTTCTTTCGTTTATACCGTAGCATGTTCTAAGGCGCGTGGAAATCATACGAACATACAAGGCCGCGTTCCCAGCATTTAGGATTTACATGACACTACTTCTAATTATGATACACCTAAATGGTCCGCGTAGAGAGAAGAATGCTAAGTTGTCATTCTCGAATGGTGACGTTAGTACTCTTTATGATGCACGGAGTTTAACGTCCCAAAGGGAATCAGGCTTTGATGGACGCCGTAATGAAGGGCTCAAGATAATTTCGACCACCTGGAGTTTTTTAACGTGCACTGACATCGCACAGCACACGGGCCTCTAGCATTTCGCCCCCCTCGCGATTCGACGACCGCCGATGCCGGGATCGAACCCGCGTCTTTCGGGCCAGCACGGCGGCTGACGTTAGTAAGGTTAGTGTAATAGTATGGGCAACGTGAGCATGTTGAACTCTTTTCCTTGCATGATGTGCACCATTCAAGGAAAAGAGCTACTTGTCGCTTCATGAATCTAATTATTTGCAATAAAACGGCAGCGGGCAGGCATTGCCGAAATTGAAGCGTGTCCTCGCATGAAAATGGCGGGCAGAGGATGCCATAAGACACCCGAAAACAAGTGTGAGCCCTGCTAGCGGCGTTCACCGCTCGTAGTTTTGAGGCGAGGGGTATTTTTCGTTTCGAGCCGCTTCATCTTTTATCCACCATCGCTGCTTGCCAGCCGATTTATTATGGGCTGCAAACTAACAGAAACTGTCGGGTAAAGACTGTAGCGAGATATCGGCGGTTAAGCTGATTAAATGCAGCGCTATCTGGCAACGTACTGCGCGCGTTAGCAGACACCTGCTCGGTCGAAACTATGCCAGTGCTTCACTTGTATTCCTGAAGTATGATCACGTCGGCCAGTGCAGACTGCCACACGGTGGCGCGTTTATTCGGCGTATCCTGTAAAAATCAACAACTGCAAAGTTTCCTGCTTACCACGAATCAACACAATACACAGTGCTAGAGGATTTTATTTTCCCAGGATACGCCGTACGTCGTTAACTCGAGCCCGCTCACTTCGACCGCAATTATTAAGTTCAAAGCACCAACCACTCTTATGATTCCAAGAAACTAAAAAGGCGCCAACAAACCTCCAAAACTCGCGCTCAAGGTGTCCCCGCCCCACCGCTCCCCTTTTGCCTGCCGCGAGCCCGCTAGCGACTGCAGTGCCACCTCGTTTGTTTGCAAACATGCATAGCGAATAATAAAAACGATGTCGAACAGGTGATTTTAGGAAAGTATGGTTAGAAAGCTCTTGGTTTTTAGGGAGAGCCAGTGTTCCCGCGCGGCTCTTGTTGGATTGGGGGTGTGCTCGCACATTTCCATACATGTAGTAGAGGGTTGGGGGCTGTGCAAAAGAGAAGTTTTGGAGGCGTGCCGGTGGGGTAACTGTCAAGTCAGTTTTGGGGCGGCGGAAAAGTGCCTTTCTGTAGGTGCCGATACCGGACAGCTTCCTCTCTTAATAGTGTGCGGGAAGGTAGAGGGCGCATGCGGCGCCCCCGTGCATATTCTAGGTAGGAAAAATTCGCTATGGACGCACGCCTCAGAGGTGGCCTATTACTCGCCCAACGGAGACACCAAAACCCTCTGAAGCTGGAGGATTTTGGTTGATCCAAAATCCAACTGCGTTTCTTTTTATGCCTCTCTTCAGATGGATTCTAGCGTACACACAACCGATTTACGTTATTCCTGACTTAATTTGATATTGCGTCGTAAGGCAATTTTTTTCTTCATTTTTTTTGCTACATAAGCAGTGAATAAATCGTGATGTTATTCACGCCAGGCGAAAAGCCCAGAGTCTGAGAAAATCTTAAAAATAAAATCCAATATCAAAGGAAGTTCTAGTCACTCCGTTGCAATCAGTAATACGAAACCAAAAATAAAAGTCGCCAAAGCGAGCTATTTTTCTTGCAAACTTACGAGCTTCCTCAAATCGTATGCGCGGAATTTCAGGCAATAGCTAAGCCCCCCCCCCCCCCCCCCCAATAAAAAAAAATCAGAATACGAAGGTAATGAGTCCTGGCGAAAGCAAATCCAGAGTCAACTGGCTGAATAATTACTTTCAGTCACTGCTGACGACGGAGACTAGCTACCGCACCCATAAGTTCCCAACATGCGCCCTGTTCAGTGGGAGAGGCTGTCGTCTCGGTAGAATTGGATACCAAAGAGGCCCCGGCAACGTACCCAACACATTTTTAACAAAATATCCAGAATTGGTTGCGAAACACCTATTCCTCATATTGAACAAATCTGTATCCTCATCTTCGCTCGCAGCATATTGAAAACTTCCAAGAATAATTCCTATCCACAAATCTGGAGATGCAGATCAAGACTGTAAATTTAGGCCCATTTTACTAACAAGTACCGCATGTAAACTACGGGAACACATTATACTGAAACATATGACAACCTTCCTCGAAAGTGAACAAATTATATCGCCGTTTCAGCACTGATTTCGCTAAAAACTCTAGGCTTATCTAAATCATTCGATCGTGTATAACATGACAAACTAAATCTAAAGTTGGAATCTATACTAAGCAAGAACCATTCATTGACTGTATCAAAAGCTACTTAACTAATCGATCACAGTTTGTTGAATTTAACCATGAAAAGTACACCATAGCTGAAGTCAAGTTCGATGAACCTCGGAGCGGCGTTCCCGCGCCTATTTCATTCGTAATCTTCATCAGTTATTAACCTGCTAGCATATCTGTTTATATGAGGCTTTTTGCTGATGATTCAGTACTGGACCATGAAATTAATTTGCCAGACCAAGTAACACTTAACAATGCATTGGAATCGGTATCTGAATGGCAAAGTGGCAAATGAGTCTTCAGTAGAAAAACCAGCCCTCTTAAGAATTACCAGGAAACATAATGTATCAGCGTTTTCATACATACTAAACAATATCACGCCTCCCGCAGTTTCAGAGCACAAATGCTTCGGTTTAATTACATCAACTGTTCTTAATTGAGACTTTCACGTGAACTTCATCACGTAAGCAGCACTGAAATGACTTTTCTTTCTCAGGAGGCGTCTCCAAGACGCGGCATCAGATATTAAGTTACTTTCGTATAATACTTTTGCCAGATACGTACTTGAATATGTGAATTTAGCCGGATTCCGTTTACAGATAAACTGATAAAGAAACAGGAGGAAGTTCAATGGAAAGCTGTAACATTTATATATAACAAATACAGACAAACTGACTCATCCACAAAACTAATAAACAACGTTTGAATAATCACATTAAAAACCGTGCCTGGCTTGCACGGCAGACACTAGTTCCTAACAACTCATCAACTAATTCGCAGCATGCTGAACATAGATTCGGGGAAACTGTCCGCAGGGGAAACTTCATACACCGACGAATCCCTTTCTTCCGTGTAGCGAGGGCGCGGTGCGAAAACGCAGAGTCACTACTCTTGTGCTAAATAAAGAAGCAGAAAGTGCTCTCTTTCGGAGCACTTGATGCAAGCTTCTGCCGTGCAGTGAGCAGCGTATGCCAAGTGGCGTTCTTCTGAGAATTCTCACCTTTCTTTCATCTTTATTCGTGTGCAGAGTTCTCCGCCCTGCTGACGGGTCGGGGCTCGTACCCCACCGTGGCCACCGCGGTTGCGGCCGTTGGGTACCTGACCTACGTCAAGAAGGACCTGCACATCGGAGTCTACCACAACAGGTACGGCGCGCGTTAGCGGGAAGAGGTGCTCCCCTGTGGGCATCGCGCGGTCACTGCGTGAGTTTGAGTGCAGAAAGCCTGCAGGATGTTTACCACCGTATAACGAGAGGATCAGCGACAACTGTTTGCCCTGGTGAACATAATACTGTTTGTTTATTAGTGTTTGCCTTCTCTGGTAGAATGTGCGCGTGGCGTCACTCGTGTTGTCACTGTGTTCGGACCACTCAGCGTGTCATTTTGCCATGGCGCATCGCACTTAAGTCAGGCGCGACGTCACCGCATGCTGACCAATCAGTGTGGCGCGGTGCACGTGCTTACCCATCCCTCTTCCTTTCCTCTCCTCCTTCGTGTGACGCCAACGACGCCGCAGAACCGGGAAGTAGCAGCTAGCATGTTGGAAGATGTGTTCTCAGGAGACACACACAGAGGTTATCGAGTCTCTCTGGAAGCTCATTTGGGGCCTGTCTTCTGCGGTTGCTCTATCCCTTGGCGCTTCTATGCTCGGACATAGCAATGGGAATGTTTGCTCTGACGTTCAAAATTTTCTTCTAGAAACAAAACGCCTACCATCATAAGCTTTCGTACTGCCCTTTAACCCTTATTTGGGTATTTTCTTTTTGCTATTCCTGCATGTTTCTTTTTCCTCTTTCTTTCTTGTACTCACTCCCTTGCATACATTTAAGCTTGTTAGACCCCCAAACCACCCTCAACCACCGCTGTCACGAAAACTGAGTTGTCCAATTTTCCAGGTCATCCTATGTTTGCCGCATGCAATGGGCGATACAAGTAGTCACCGCCTGGTTATGGCCAATTCCCCTTATGGGTATGTGCCATTTCGGGAGGGAAAGAACAACAACGACGACCGTGCTTGTCGCTCGCCGACTGTCCCTGGCCTGTTGAACCGGCTAGGACGCCTCGGCTGTGAGATTGCAGCTGTAACATTGTGGTGCCGGGTAACGATCAGAGCTACAAATGGCACAGCTGCAGCTGGAGCCTCGCCGGAGCCTTCGCCTTGCCGGCCTGGAACCGTTGACCGGCATCATCGCAAGCATCGGCCCAATATTGCAAACTGATGGTCATTTGTAGAACCGTTCTTTGCTAATGGATTTTCAATATTGGCCGATATCCTGTGCGATTTCCACAGTAGCCTTAGTGGATACGGGTGCAACTATCTCTATTATGAGAACCTGCTATAGGCCGCAAAGTTATGTTACTTTGGGACCGCAGTGTTAACTTCAAGGCGCGGGCGATGAGTTGTTGTGCCCTCCGGGGATATGCAGTGCTGTGGTGCACCTCGGCGGAGTTTGCAGTGCTTCCGGGATGTACGCGTGATGTTATCCTAGGTACTGACTTTTTGCGAATGTGTGGCGCAACTGTCGACTGTCGCTCTGGGGAACTCTGTGTTGACGGTTCCCCTCCGTCTGAACTCTTAGAGGAGCCGCCAGCTCGAGAAGATGTGTTTTGCGTTTGTGAGGGTACCAGTGTGCCTCCGCTATCTATAATGTGCATCCCAGTTTCATGCTCCAGCCGTGCTTCCCATACCTTTGAGGCCACAGTGGTGCCTCTGTATTCTAGCTGCGCCAAGAAACTCAGTCTTGTTCCGCATTGCCTGGTGTCGGTGTTCCAGGGCAGGGCACAATTGTGGGCCATCAAGTATTCTTCGCAGCCTGTGGATTTGCATGTTCACAAGAAGATCGCCACGTGTAACCAAGGTCGTCCTACTTCGGTGGCTTTGGTTGCTGATGCACCACACAAATTTGCTGCTGCTACATACTCTGACTGACAACTGCGTCGGATGATTAACAAATCACTGAGCAGTGCCAAGCGTGATGCCTTGGAAGCCTTGCTAGTCAAATACTCCCCCATCTTTGACTCTTCGGAGCGCAGTGGTTCACGTATGTAGCGTTCCCATGTCACGTACCCGACGGCATCCGATTGACACCGGACACTCATAACCCATTCGACAGTAGCCCTATAGAGTGTCACCACCAGAACGTCAGCTCATCAATGAATAAGTTCGGGATATGTTGCAAAAGGGTGTCATACAAGAGTCGTGCAGTCCTTGGGCCGCCCCTGTCATTCTGGGCAAAACGAAAGATGGCACATGGCGCTTTTGCGTGCACTATTGCGCCTGAATGCTGTAACAAAGAATGACATGCACCCACTTCCCCGGATTGATGATGCCATAGACTGCCTGTTCTCTGCATCGTACTCATCATCCGCCGATCTAAGGTCGGGCTATTGGCAGATCCCTCTGCACCCTGAGGACAAAGAGAAAACTGCTTTTACCACACCGGACCGTCCTTTCGAATTTAACGTAATACTTTTTGGACTCTGCAATGCTCCTGCAACTTTCGAGAGATTTATGGACGCGATCCTAAGGGGCTTGAAATGGCATATTTGTATGTGCTACCTCGGTGATGTGATTTTTGGCCGGACATTCAGTGAGCACAACGACCGCCTCAGCATTGTACTTGACTGCCTGACACGTGCTGGTCTGGTGCTTAATTCGAAAAAAATGTCGCTTCAGTGAACGCCAGACATTGGTGCTCGGGCTCCTCGTCGACCGTGAAGGTGTCCGGTCTGACTCCTAAAATACCGCGGCCGTTGCATCGTTTCTAACACCTCAGACTACAAAAGAACTTGGAAGCTTCGGACTTTTTTTTTCTATTTTCGCCGCTTGGTTCCCTGTTTTGCTGACATCGCTGGCCCCTCTAACAGTCCTTCTGCACGCTCCCTACGAGTGGAGTGGAATCTGAGTGCGATTCTTCTTTTCACCAGGTTAAGTTTCTCCTCACATCGCATCAATTTCTACGCCATATCAGTCCTTCTGCCCCAACAGAAGTGCGTAGGTATGCCAGTGGTGCGACCACTGATGCCGTGCTGATTCAACGTTAAGGCGACAAGGAACACGTCATTGCTTACGCCAGTCGCTCCTTAAGCAAATCTCAACGTAACTATGCCATTACTGAACAGGAGTGCCTCTTGGTAGTTTTTGCCGTTCAGCGGTTTCGCTGCTACCTATGTGAACGACCTTTCAGTGTGGTTACCGACCACGAATCCGTCTGTAGGCTTATCAACCTCCGTGACCCATCTGGCCGTCTTGCACGGTGGGTAATCCTTTCGCAAGAGTTTGATTGCACCGTCTCGGACAAGAGTGGATGCCGACACGCTGACACGGACTGCGTCTCCCGGTGGTCGCTTTCCACGACTTTGACCACTACATCGCTTCCGTAGAATCCACGATGCCCGTACATTCCACGAGGTGCAGCGGAAGGACCAGCACCTCGAGCCATTCTTTACCGCTGCGGAGGCCCCCTACAATTTCCTGTACATTCTGTGTACGAGATGGTCTTCTGTACAAGAAGGTCTGTTCTGCTACTGGTCTCCGCTTCCTTCTGGTGGTGCCTGACAGCCTACTCTCCTCTCTTTCGCATGTCATGCATGACGAGCCCACTTCGGTACACCTGACCGCATCCACGGATGCGTGATACCACTGAGAAGCATGTGGCTAGCTGTGTACAGAGTGCGAGTCACAAACGCCCCACCGGTATTCCTCCTGGTCTTTTCCACCCTGTGACGCCCCCCAGATCTCCTTTTGAGAAGATCGGAGCAGTCCCCTTGGGTCCTTTTCCCGCTGGAATGTCGCCTGTACAGATTACGACACTCGTTACTATGAGACAGCTGCTCACCCCTCAGCATATCAAGTCTTTCTGCTGCATTCTGTGATCCTACGCCATGGGCCCCGTGATCAGCGACCGTGGCCGCCAGTTCGACCGTGCTCCCCGCCCACCGATTTTCCCTGGCCTGTTGAAACGGCTATCACGCCTCGGCTGTGAGATTGCAGCCGTAACAATATTCTGTGTGCAACTTGTGGTTAAACTGCATTTGACAGTCAGCTCTGTGTGGTCGTCGCCCCTTTCCGAGATTGTCCCTTGTCCTTTATTGGGGCTATAAGATTTAAAAAGACTCCAGACCTGTACGGTGCCACCGGTGCCCAAGTTATCCAGATTGCTAATTGCATTGCTGTGCTTGCTTTTGGTGCATTCGTCTTATTTTTTGGCAATGTGCAATTTTCTTTTTCTCTGCTCACTTTTTACTGCCACATTTATTTAGAACCTGCTAATTCCGCTCTATATTATATTTCCTTATATTAGTTGCATTGCGCTAACTTGTTTGGTTTATTGGGCTAACGTCCCAAATTGACTCAGGCTACGAGGGACGCCGTAGTGGAGGGCTCCGGATAATTTCAACCACATGAGGATCTTTAACATGCATGGCCATCGCAGAGTACACGAGCCTTTAGCATTTCGCCTCCATAGTAATGCGACGGCCGCGGTCGGGATCCAACCTGCTTCTTTCGGGCCAGCAGCCAAGCGCCTTGATCGCTGGGGGGAGGCACATTCCGAAGCACGAGTCGTGCGCACCACGTGACCCTTACTGCTGGGGCTGTCTTTTTTGTTTGTTTCTACTTTTATTTTCGAGCAGGCAGTGCCATTTCTTGCAAAGGTTTCCAAATTGTCGTAGCGGATGGTGGACCGGATTTTGTCGCAAAGGGAAGTGGTCGGCGCACTCGCATTAAGTTCCAAGGCCGTACTGGATCGGGCCGGTTTCAAGCCTTTCTTATCACTCTCCTGTCGCTAGTTTGGCTTCGTTATTTTTCTTTTTCTTTTTTTTGGTAGAACTGATCTTTACTGCTTTAGCCTATATTGGAATTACACAACGAGCTTGCTGCTGTTCGTGTCGTCATCCAGTATGCAAGCTCCTAATTTATAGTTGTCGCCAGGCACATAGCAAGAAATGTTTTTCGGGAGGGGCCCAAGGTAACTTTTGTATCTAGCAGGGTGGGGGGTGGCGCGAAGCGGATGCTGGGCGGTACAGCTTTCAATTAGAGTATTGCAAAGAGATTCGGGAGGGAGGGTTGAGATGGTATCGAGAGGGGCCTCCTCATTCTCCCCTTGAGATACGTGCCTGATATATGCAAATGTACAGGGTTGGTCGAAAGTTTCAAGGCCACAGGGTCTGCTTTTCATCGCTACATCTGGCACTTAATATGCCGATAAAGCTATCAAGGTTCTCACAGGTTAGAGCGATACTTCTACTGCCCTCTACGAGACACACACTGAGCTTCGGAGAAGTCGTAACTGCCCGAATATACTGCTCAAAAGCAGACCCCGAGGCCTGGGAACTTTTGACCGACCCCGTACATACGTATATGGCGAAGTTTGCGCTTCATTGAAAGATACATTTTATAAGGCGTAAGCTTTACTTGCTCCATTGAGCGAAAACCCGTCTCTCTCTCTCTCTCTCTATCTGTGTGTGTGTCGGGAGGGAGGGGGAGGGGGGGCGTTATGCCAGATGTCGCGCCAAGCAAGGTGTTAAGTGTAACAAGTACTCGACCTTCGATAGTAGTTTGTCTTTGGCATGTGCAAAATACTTGAGCAGGCGTGGATGACTCTTACCATTAGGTTGTGTAGAACACACCACGATTTCGCCATGTTCAGGAACGGCACTCGCGTTTCAAAAAAAAAAAAGCCTTCTAAAAATTCAGAGACAAGGACAAATTAGAGGTCTGTTCTGAGAAATTGGCAAAATTAGGAAACATTTTGTTTTAAACATGCGAATCTACTGATGTATTTATGAGAACGTACTTATCTTTTCTCCAATAAGAACAGCGTAACGTCCGTTTCTAACCTGGTTCTGAAAGCAGGTCTTGCATCCACTTCAGAAATATCTCGCTTGGGCTTCTTGTTCGAAATACTAAACTGTCATTTCCAGAGCAATACATCCGAGTATATGGCACTTTCGTCTGGTTACGCAACGAGAAATAGCAATAACTTTACTTACGTTTCAATGCAAGAACGATGTGTTTAAATATTCCTTCTTTCCGCGTACTGTGGTAGATTGGAATGAACTCGATGAATCTGTTGTATCCTTTGAAAGGGGGGTTTTTGCATAAATAAAACAGGGGAAGGAGTTCACGGCGGGCGACACAAAACGGCGAGCAGAAGGGCGCGCAGCGCAGAAGACGGCCAGTCCAACCGAAGCGTGCAGGGCTCCGTCTTTCAGCGGCGCTTCGTCAGTGATCTGCCTGGGCGGCATCAGGCGCGGCCGTCATGGTTCGCTACACCTTTAATGATTTTTAGGAATTTGTTGCTGATATTGTAGCGTGATTTGTTGTAGTAAACTTTTTACGATGGTGTTAACACCGTCACAGAGTTGTCAGAATGTTTGTTGGCACTGTTGTGACTGCTGGTTTCTCTTTTTTTTGCTATTGTTGTTTCTGTTATGTAAATCCCACTCTGCCACAACTCCTTCAAAAGGAGTTAGCAGTGCTGTAAACAAAATAAAAATATGGAAGAGAAGCGGTCTCCGTTGCAGTGGCTCTTCATGTCATTTTCATCATCAGGCGACGCGAAGTTTCTAGACGAAGTAACGGCGATCTGCTTTTCTCCGCAGTTGTGCTGCCCGTGCGGTAATGTCAGCATCGTCGCTCGAATAAATTCTGGCACGGTCGGCGTTCTCAAACCTAATTTCCTCACTTACGCAATGACTCCAGCTGTGTGTATATATTCCCGCACTTTTCTGCTGCTCTGAAATTCTCTTCTCGGTACTTCGCAGTCCCGATCCCGTCACCAGCATCCTGATCACCAACGAAGAGGGCTACATCGTCCAGGAGCACGAAGTGGCCAACAGCAGGAACACCTTCTCCGCCGACAACAGCAGCACGCAGGTTGGTGTGCTTCCTCTTACCCTTATCGACGGTTGCATCCGAGGAGGAGCCGTTTTTCGACCCGCCTTCGCACGGGAGCCGCTGTGCGCTTTCCATGCCATGAAATCGATATTGGACGGGTCGCCACTTCCTGCAAGTTCGTGGCGTCTTCTTTCTTCAGTTGGCGCGTGAAGGCGTTCGATAGTGAAAACGGGTTATCGACTTGCTAGCCTGGACACCGCCCTGGTGGAAAGCGGAGAATCGTGTAAGGGGAGCCGGGCCAATTTCTTCGCCCAGGGCGGCGCAAAGGCCAGCGACGCGAAAGAGATTACCCATACCACGGCGTATCTTTAGTGTGGCACTGCGACTGCGACTCCCTTAATGCCAGTGTAACTGATAAGAGGGGTGGTGTAGTTCGAGCCAACACAGGTAAAAAAAAATCAAGATGTTAAGAGTAGGTTCGCTGCATTACTTGTTCATAGGTCTGCTAGACACGTACGGCATCGCCCTCGCTTCATAGCGACCACAGTGCCCAAGGCATTAGTAATCTGAGAATTACACCTGAGGTAATGTTCCGTGCACGACGGCCATACACCGATGACTGTTCTTACAGCTCTATTCGCAGCGTTTGGCGCCATTCAGGAGCCCTGTTTTTACGCGGTTCATTTAATGTTACACTCTTGTTCCCCGCTGCCACTTGTCAGCTCTTCCTCTGTGTAGTGGAGGCGGTAGAAGACGTTGCTCGTGAGTCATGACGTCCCAGGCGGCTGTTACCAACGGTTGGGGCAAAAAAATTGGAACTGAGAAACAAATGTTGTCCACTACAAGTTCTCGGATCAAAGGCTTCAAAAATTATTTATTAATTGAGCTTTGTACAAGCGACCAAATGTGAAAATCCTGAGCAGTTTTTGTTCCTTTTATTTTTCTGCTTGCTTTCTTGCTTCTGCCATTCTCCCCAATCACCGCCAGCTCACAGGGTGCTTAATGGCGATAAGGAAAAATAGTCGTCGTAATAATTTTTAATCATCACTGAACAGGTCTCCGATGGTCAGGTTTTTTCCTGGTTACTTTGCATACACTAACATAAGTCTCTCGCTCTGTATCTCGAGATGCAAAGAAAACATTACAAAATAACCACCAGAGCCTCGAAACTTGCGCAGAGTCAACGTTGCGTGTATCAGCCTGAACAGCGTCTTCAAGAGCGGATCTGTGCTGAGAAGGCACAAAACCGCCCGCCGGAAAGAACGCGAGAACAACCGAGTGTTACGTGGCGTAACATTTCTTTCGGGACAGCAGCAATGACGCTTATGAAAGAAAGCGCACGTACTTCACGAGGCATTCAAAAGTCGGCAACCCGACTCTCTGCTCCTTAATCTTCGTCAATATACAGGCTGCTGGCACACGCTGGACCTGCCTCCTGCAGGATGAGCTTCGTTCAGGCAAAATCGAGACACGTTCACATGCACTGCAGGCGATACAATACAATAATACAATCCAATGTTTATTCAACATCTCGGGGATGTTTGGAGCACGGGCAAAAAGCCAGAGGAAGGCTTGACTAAGGCCCGTACCCCAATACATGGCAAGCAGTGTGCAGTGGTTAAAAATAAAGAATAAAAAATGGGTGCGATAGGAGAATACAAACACAAGTCAAACATGAGCATACATGAAAATAAAGTGCATTCTAATGAAATTATTAGTTTGCATGGTGAAGCGTATATATGTTTGCCCATGCGTGGTGAATGTCCGTAGCGCCTCTCAGCGGTCGCTCGCGCAAGACCGAGAGACGGTAAGAATCTGCAGGAGGACAGGAAAGGAGGAGACCAAAGGCAGAGAAGAGAGACTTTGTAGATAGTACAGGCGTCTAGTCGTCTGCCAACAGTTTCAAGTGCCCTGCTTTCACCAACGTGCTGAGGGTGCTCGCAAACATTAGAAAAATTTGTTTCTGTGGTATTGCAGTGCAAACATCCGGGCTTGTTTCAACTCCAGTTCTTGCCGCCGCGGTGGCTCATTGGTGATGGCGCTCGGCTACTGACCCGAAAGACGCGGGCTCGATCCCGGCCGCGGCGGTCGCATTTCGATCCCGGCGAAATGCTAGACGCCCGTCTACTGTGCGATGTCAGTGCACGTTAAGGAACCGCAGGTGGTCGAGCTTTTCCGGAGCCCTCCACTGCGGTGTCCCTCAGAGCCTCAGCCGCTTTTGTTCGTTAAAACGCATGAACCAAACCCTCACCGAATTCGCCTCGTGGCCCGCAGGTGTGCGCCGTGTGGAGCAAGGTGCCCAAGGTGTACCGGCGGCTGCTGCAGAAGGAGAAGCTGCACATGGCTCTGGTCACCGTAGCGCACCCCAACGGACTGGTCGCCGGCAGAATCACGCAGGCCACCAGGCTGGAACCCGGTGCGTGGGCGTTTTCATAGGCTCTCTTCCTTCAGTAATGGATCGGTGGGGAAGAAGAAAGAAAGAGACGGGACGATAGCTCGCACCTTTCGCGGTTTTGCGGCTTCTCTTTCGCATATCTGATGGATCACTGCTAGTCGCTTAGTGCAGTGAACGCTAGTTAAAATGGGGTAGGTTTGTGAAAAGCACCGGCCTATTCAAATGACGGAGCCATTGCTGCTTCCTTTACGACCCTCAGGTAGCCTAGTGCGCTCCCCGTTGCGAACAGCGGATCCGCACTTCCCGAGCACCGGCAGCATTGGCTTTTGAGGAAAGGAAATGGCGCATTACGGTCGAGCCCACTTATAACGATCCGGACGGTCACGCGGATTATGTTCATTATATCCGATGTTCGTAGTGAGTGGACTCTCCGTATAACAGCCAAAATTACCAAGGCCGCCAAAAGTGGCGTTTATTTCTTATAGAACCGCGCCTACTTGTGCAAATTAGAGCCTGCCGCCCGCGGCTCTCTTCAAGCTACCCAGGGCGGTGTTTTAATCCTAGCCGAGACCCTTATCGCTGGCCACTGTCAAATTTATGGTCGGGATAAAACTAACAACGAAATAATAGGAAACAACATTCAAAACATTTAGTAGAATATGAAACACAACATTTAGGTATTTTTTTCAACAAGCAATTCGAGACTGGAATTATTTGCCTGACCAAATTGGTAATTGCTCACCTTGTGGAAATAGGGGGGGGGGACAGCCTCCCCCCCCCCCCCCCCCCCCCGCACTCCCACTCCGTGCTCGAGGTTCGTGCTCGAGGGAACAAAGGGAAGGGACGACGAAGCGTGAACACTCATATGCTATTTATTACACTTGCAAATAATACACAGAGCGGGCCAGCTGCCTACAAAACATCAACAAGGCATTCTTCTGAAATAGAAGGCTACGTAAGAATGGCTTCCGACTTACCGGCTGGGGCAGGGGCTACAATGACTAAAAATTAACATAAATAGGCTTCTAGTAC
This sequence comes from Amblyomma americanum, assembly GCF_052857255.1. NCBI lineage: Eukaryota > Metazoa > Arthropoda > Arachnida > Ixodida > Ixodidae > Amblyomma > Amblyomma americanum. Next base: position 1,656,599 of record NC_135498.1, read on the forward strand.
TGAAAAATAAATTTTGTTCGATTAATCGCCAACATTGATAACATGACTACCACCAAACACGCCTTCCAAGCACATAACATTGTCCGGGTTGATCTTTCGTATAATTTTAAGTTATTGCAAAAAAAATGTATTTTTCCGCAGCATCAATTGTCAGTTTTTACTCTACCCTAGCATCTTTGGACACGCGTCGTGCTAACATGCATAAAAGAAGTACTAACTTATGGAGCATACCCGTTTTCGCGCCCATTAGAAATTACAAATGTCTTATAATCTGCCCCATGTTTTAAACACATATCCACATGCAATGGGATATACAAAAGCTGAGCTGCGGAAATATTTTGTTCAAATGTCATTCTATGTCTCCTCTTGTTGATTGTTGAACGTTTGCTTAAGTGTTAATGTATTTTTTTTTCACCATATGTATGACCATTTTAGTGTTCTAATTTTTTTAACATTATTCGAGCCAGTGTATATATGTGTCGAGTGTTTTTCTTCATTTGACCTGCTACTGTATGTGTAACTGGTTTTGAAAATTTCCTGTACCGCTCGTGTGCTGCTTGTACGGGTTTCCTGGGCACAATCAAGCTTCCCAAGCAGCTTTTAGCCAGGAAACCCTCTAGGTGAACCGGGAAAATAAACTTATTGACTATTGACTTCGGAGGTATCGGCGGTGAACGTTTGTATGCCGGGTCTTCCCGTGCGCGCCGCATTGTTGGGGCAAAGCCATCCCCGAGCATTTGCTGGGGAAGGTGACGAGAGCGCGCGTTTGCTGCGCTCACTTCGCTGCCTGGAACCAGAAGTCCAGCGGCAAGGCACATCGGATCTCAGTGCGCCTGCCGCGGACGGTGATAAAGACTCTCTCCGGCTCCGCGGAATTCCGCGTAACCTTCGACGTGGCGCTTCCGTAGCTGCATCCGCCTCCCCCATGAGGGAAACTTCCCTCTTTGCACAGCCGGTGCTGTCCTGACGCACGAAGATGAAGATGGTCGGCCGCGTGGAAACGGAAGGGGAACAGGTTTTCAACGACCTCTTCAATATTCAACTTCAGGAGGAGTTTACGGCACCTCCTCGTGCGCTATAACCGAGCGATGCGGCTAGAGTTGTTCGTTGTATCTGCGATGAATTGCCATTGTCCTTATGCACATTTTAACAGTAGCGCCGCAACCGTATGTAATAAGCGAGCGTTCGTTATATCTGCGGGCATTATAAGTGGGCTGGACTGTAATTCCCTCATGTATCTCGGTGGACACCCGAACCGCGCCGTAAGGGCGAGGAGGCAGGTGGGAGTGAAAGAATAAAGAGAGAAAGAGGTGCCGTAGTGGAGGGCTTTAGAATAATTTCGACCACTCGGGAATCTTTAATGTGCACTCACATCGCACATCACACGGGCGACTTTTTGCGTTTCTCCTCCATCGAAAGGCGGCCGCCGCGGCCGTGTTCGAACTCGGGAACTCTGGCTCAGAAGCCGAGATATGCAAATACATTCTGATGTCGCAGTATGTACGCTTTCATCGGAACACCGGACAGTGGGAAAGTTTTCGTCATCTCGATATATCTAGTGTAACGCCGATTTGGTTACGTCTTTGTTCTCGTTTCCATCATGTGCTTTGCGTGGCTGAGCAGAAGGGAAAAAAAGCCGCAGTGCGATGGCTTGACGGCGCTTCCTTCCGCTGAAATACTTAGACACACAGCGGTGACCGTGTTTCTTCTGCAAGCCACGCACTGCGACCTGGACGGCGTCGCTAAGTTAACCGATTAAAATGTCGCTTTGAAAGAGCTACCACAGAGCGAACTGGCGTGAGTTGAACAATGTTTATTAAGTGGAGCTGGCACAAAGGCCTATACTCACGGGAGAGTGGGACTAGGTCAGTTCACATGCAAACTCCCAGAGGGAGACCAGCATGGGGCAGGCCAAAGCGCCGTTGCTCCGTGCAGTCCGAATACAGAATATGATGGTGTAACTTTTGAGGTGTTTTCTGCTAATGTCATGTCCGACTTGATGTGATTTCCATTAGGCGGGACCGTCGTCGCGTTGCAATATATATCCCCCCCCCCCCGGCGAGGCGACACCTTCTCTCCCTCTACCCCAGCGGAGCACATCTGGTGGAGCGAGCGGCAACTGCAGCGGCGTCGACGGCGGCGCCATCTGTTGGAGCGCTGCTGCGGCGTTGCTAGGCAACGGCGGCTCAAGGTCGTTCGTCGGCCACTGCATACGGCATACGGCTCCCTACATACGGCATACGGCGCGACGATAATAATAATAATAATAATTGGTTTTTTGGGGAAAGGAAATGGCGCAGTATCTGTCTCATATATCTTTGGACACCTGAACCGCGCCGTAAGGGAAGGGATAAAGGAGGGAGTGAAAGAAGAAAGGAAGAATAGGTGCCGTAGTGGAGGGCTCCGGAATAATTTCGACCACCTGGGGATCTTTAACGTGCACTGACATCGCACAGCACACGGGCGCCTTAGCGTTTTTCCTCCATAAAAACGCAGCCGCCGCGGTCGGGTTCGAACCCGGAAACTCCGGATCAGTAGTCGAGCGCCCTAACCACTGAGCCACCGCGGCGGGGCACGGCGCGACGAGCCGAACAGGCTCTCTGGCCGGCGTAGTAAACTTTCGCTTGAAAAGGCGACTGTGTGCTGTGCGATGTCAGTGCTGGTTGAAGATCCCCAGGTGGTCGAATTTATTCCAGAGCACTCTACTACGGCATCTCTTTCTCTCTTTCGGCGTTCACTCCGACCCTCCTCCCTTTCCCTACGCCGCGATTCGGGTGTTTATCGAGATGTGAAATAGTTATTTTAATTTAGCTTACGGGGGTTTAACGTCCCAAAGTGGCTCAGGCTATCAGGGTCGCCGTAGTGGAGGGCTCCAGTAATTTCGACCACGTGGGGTCCTTTAACGTGCACTGACATCGCACAGTACACGGGCCTCTAAAATTTCGCCTCCATCGAAATTCAACCACCGCGGCTGGGATCGAACCCTTGTCTTTTGAAGCAGCAGCCGAGCGCCATTACCACTGAGCCACCGCGGCGGCGCAGATTTGAGACAGTTACTGTGCCAATTCCTTTCGTCAAAAACGAATTTTTAATTTCAAATTGCGACGATTCTGGGAGTCCTCTTTTGTATTCTTTAAATAGTGTACAAAGCTCTCCCCTATTCTTCCTTGCTATAGCTCCCCTCTATATGCTTCTCGCTATCCTCTCCCTTTTACCTCCGCCGGCTGCAGCTGCCGGCAACATTCTTTTGAAACGTAAGCTTCGCTACGCTAGGTAAAGCCGATTTCGCCGTGCGCTGCCGGTTGACCTTCAAGTGAGCCAGAGGTCAAGTTTGGCTATAGGCGACACTTGACGCATGGTCCACCATGGTGTCGCACCACTTTTTCCTTTGACCTTTCGATTCACTGGTAGAGCGTGGTAGAATAGGCCGCTGCGCTCATTGGGTGAGCAGCCTCTCGCGTTCAACCATTCATTTAACTGCTACCCTCCAGGGTGGCAGGGTGAGCGCGCTGCCTATCCAGTGGGCGGAACGCACTCACTGTTACAGACGCCAAGGTGTGTCTACTTGCCCGATACACCACAGCTTTCCCTCTGTCAGCAATAGTTAAACCGCAGCTAACTTTTCCTTCATTTTTTTTAATAACCCACTGCCACCACCACCACCCTTGGAGAGTATTTAAGGCGTTTGAGGGCTTCTCGGCTTTCGATGTATATGCTCACTCGCCCTCCGGGTCCTCGCATTCCACATAGTGCTTATTTTGGGGACTGCGTCCAAGACCGCTGACAGCTCAATTTGAGCGGAGCTGGGTGTGTGGCCGCATTCATGCGTAATCTTGCGGTTACCATGAAACGACAGCATACAGAAAGTGCTGCGCCGTTTGTCGAGGGGTCCCAGGCCGCATCTCTGAACACTGCTTTTTCTTTTTGGTCCGAGCGGGATGCTGCCAATTCTCGTTCGTCTCGGCGCTCTTGTTCGTTGGATTAGAGAGTCAGCGGTTTGCCATAATCATTTGGAAGTCCGCCATAAAGTCAGCAATAAAATTCCAATAAGGGAGGGCGTGAGGCAGGGAGACACGATCTCGCCAGTGCTATTCACCGCCTGTTTACTGGAGGTATTCCGAGGCCTGAATTGGGAACAGTTGGGGATAAGAGTTAATGGAGAATGCCTAAGTAATCTGCGATTCGCTGATGACATTGCCTTGCTAAATCACTAAGGAGATGAACTGCGAGGAATGATCATGAGTTAGGCGGAGAATAACGGTGGGTTTAAAAATATAATATTCAGAAAACCAAAGTAATGTTCAACAGCCAAGCTAAGAAAAAGCAGTTCACAATTGGTAGCGAGGGGCTGGAAGTGGCAGGGGAATACGTCTACTTAGGGCAAAATGGGACCGATAATCCTCATTATGAGAGGGAAATAACTAGAATGATAAGAATGGGGCGGAGCGCATTTGGCAGGTGCTCTCGGATCATGAATAGCACGTTACCAATGTCCCTGGAGAGAAAAGTGTACAACAGCTGTATCCTAACGGTACTCACCTAGTGGGCAGAAACGTGGAGGCTAACGAAAAGGGTTCAGCTTAAGTTAAGGAGAACGCATCGAGCCATGGAAAGAAATATGATAGGTGTAACGTTGAGAGACCGGAAGCAGGCCGAGTGGGCTAGGGAACAAACGCTGGTTAATAGCATCCTAGTCGAAATCAAGAGGAAGAAATGGGCTTGGGCAGGGCATGTGATTCGAAGGCAAGACAACCGCTGGTCTGTAAGGGTAACGATGAGGATTCCATAGAACGGCTGTATGGGCAAGTTGGTATGGATTCATTGCTAGGGAGCAAAGCGCAACGACGACAGAAAAGAGAGGACACACAACAAGGCGCTGGACTATGAACTCTGAGCACCACAGTGGCGGGCCAGTATGAACAACTACTACAACTTTACAAAGATATTAATGACATGGAAAAATATAGCAGGCTGCAGAACCTAGAAATGCAGGGCTTCTCTCTTAAGCAAGGTGAGCAGGTGTCTGCGGCGCTAAAGAACTTAACAGAGAAGTTGAAAATTGAGCTAATTGATTGAGATATCGAAGCAGCTCATTGTTTCTCGCAGAAAAAAAATGGAAAGAAAAACAATTCTGCTGGTGAGACTCACGTCTGTCACTGCAAAAGAAAAATTGATGAGTCATCGAAGCCAGATGACGCCCCTAGCCGAAAAGAGGGAGTTACTTGAAGTGTACTTTAACATGAACCTCCCCACGTCGAACAGGAAACTGCTTTGGGAGGCTAAGCAGGAAGGCAAGGCAAATAATTTAACATTTGTTTGGGTCAAACATGGAAAGATTCTCTTCTATTTCACAAATGCATGATTCTACCGATTTAGGTAAACTAGTTTGAATCATGAACTCTGCCTTCGCCCGGTGCGCCCGTATTGGCGAATTTGGTAACTTAGTCTCGCCAAAGGAAGACACATTCAGTGTACTTCATGTAAACATATTTAGCTTGCGAAAACATTGGAATTAATTTTTGGCTCTTGTTGACAACACTAAGAATACTATTGATGCATTCGTATATACCGAAATTAACATCCCTTCCACACTTCTCTCCTCTTTTTTCATTACCCAGCTATTCTAGTTTCTCTTTCACAGTGTCCGCTCGGATAGGCGACGGAATTCTTGTTTTTGTTCACAGCGGATAGAATGCCTACCCTTTACAGTCAAAATTTTGCATTACTGAGTGCGTTGCATTGCAGATATAATTCTCAAGTGCGAATGTTGCTCTTCCAGGAATCCCACAATGTGAAAGAATTTCTCTCTGAGCTCGACAATTTTTTGTTCTCACAGTTGCCAAATCATACTGTATGCCTCATTCTAGACCTAAACATTGACACCTTCTCCCCGGCACGTTCATCTGTTTGCGAATACTTTAATGCCTTGGCAAAGCATGGGATTGAACCTACGATAAATGACTACACAAGAGAAGAATACCTGGAAAAACATTTCGTAGCTTCTTGTATTGATCACATCAATATAAGTACTCCGTTTGCCCAGTCCTTCTCTTCGGTAATACAAACTTTCAAATCACTACTTTTGTAGGTTGTCATATCCTTTTTTCTCATTTAAAGAAACCACACCCTAATGAGAAGCGAATTTCATATACTTACACTGCCACATTAGATAACGTTATAGCGACTTTAACTGGGTGTCTTTCCTCAAGCAAATTCATTCTTTTAACGTGTACGATGATTTGTACATGTTCTCAGCTCCATAACTGCCTCATCACAAAAGATCAAAGTGATCAAAAACGCAACCCAAATCTTCCGTGGTTAACACGTGACATTCTAAAGGCCATTGTAGAAAAATACGCCCTTTGGACACGTTGCAAGTGTAATCCCAATAACACACACCTCAAGGACAATTCCAGGTTGCTTGGAAATAAAGTTACTGCCATGATTCGAGCCTCGAAAAGTAACTACTTCAATACGGCTTTTCATAGCGTCCGGCGCTCTTCAGGTAAAACTTGGTTAACTATTACCGTATTTACTCGCATAATAGGCGCACTCGCGTAATAGGCGCACCCCCCGTTTGGTCGCGAAAAATCAGATTTTTTTATTTTCGTGCATAATAGGCGCACCCCGAACTTGGCGATGTGCTCAATACCGTATTTACAGTGCAACACACAGCCGTTTAAAAACAAAAAAGGGCGCATCAACGGGCGACAAACAGTCCTTCCATCAACTACCGATACCCCCCGAACTGCCGCTCTGAAAATGCACACTTTTCGCTACCTTCGCTGAGGCAGCTCGGAAAAATCACGAGACTCTCGGAGGCCACGTATAGGTACTAGGTCGGAGGCGAATCGACACAAGCGATAGTGCCATCGTCATCAACGGGCCGCTATCCAATCCAATCCAATCACCATCACGGAAAGCCACTGCAAAGAAACACTACTTTCCGCCATTTTCCAAGGGCGTGCAGTTAGTTGGTGCGGTTGTGTTGCTCACAATGGGGAAGTACGCGAGCTACACGGCTGCATTCAAACTAAAAGCTGTGCAGTATATGCACTTGAAAACGGAAACCGTGCTGCAAGCAGACATTTTAGTGTCGGGGAAACCAGCATTCGCTACTGGCGAGATCAGCGGGAAAAACTGCAGGCCACCAACAAGTCACGACGGACCTTCCGCGGTGCAAAATCCAGAAAGTATCCTCAAGTGGAGCAGGAACTCGTTCATGCCATACGGGAACTGCGACAGGACTGTTGTGCTGTGTTCCTCGAAACAGTGCAGACTGAGGCGCGCAGAATTGCCCGAGCGCAGGGCATCGAGGCCATGGATTTCAAGGCAAGCTCCGGATGGACAACGCGCTTTTTGCGACGCCATGGATTCGCCCTGAGAAGGCGGACATCGTTGTGCCAGCGCTTGCCCTCGGCATACGAGGACAAGGTAGTGGAGTTTCACCGTTTTGTTACATGGCTCCGGCAGCAAAAAGAACTTCATTTTATAACAGATTGGGAACGCACACCAGACCCCGCTCTGTTTCGACATGCTAAGAAACACGTCTGTGGAGGAGAAAGGTGCACGAAGTGTGCTTATTAGAACATCTGGCGCAGAAAAGCTAAGATTTACTGTAATGTTGGCAGTGACTGCGGACGGTCGCAAACTGCCGCCTTACGTTATTTTTAAAGTAAGACTCTTCCAATAGGAAATTTCGGTGGACCAATCCACGTCAGGGTCCAGGAGAAAGGCTGTAGGAATGAAGGATTGATGGTGGATTGGATTAAGACAGCCTGGGGCCGGCGGCCTGGCGCTCTGCTGTATCCGGACATGCTCGTATTCGACAGTTTTCGCGGGCGCCTCGTGGAAAGTGTACGAGAGAAGGTGAAGGAGCTGCGCACGGATATTGCCGTGATTCTGGGCGGCCTCACATCGGTACTGCAGCCTTTGTACGTATCCTTACATAAGCCTTTCAAGGACAACGTTCGAAGGCTGTACACTAACTGGATGGCTGGGGGACAGCATCAACTAACTCCTGGTGGCAAAATTAAGACGCCGACTGTAGAAATGTGCGGATCTATCGTGGAAGCCTGGCGAGAGATCTCCGATGACGTCATCAGGAAGAGCTTCAAGAAGACTGGGATTTCCAACGCATTGGATGTGTGCGAAGGCAACATGCTGTGGCATTCGGATAGAGAAAGCGATCGCGAGTCCCCACTCAGCGGTGATGAGAGTGTGCTCTCGGACTCCGAATAGCGGATGGAGAGGATGTGACATGTCTGTAAATAAATTTTACGTGTGTGTGCAGTCAACGTCTCTTGCCTGTTCAATGAAAGTAGGTACCTTTCAGTTTTACTTTTATGCTGCATTTATTAGTACATGCTGTGGAAGTAGCCATTTTCTTGGCATATGTTCAAATTTAAAGTGCGAGAATGCGAGTTAAAAAATTTTCGGAAGTTTTACCCCGCGTAATAGGCGCACGCTGAACTTCGAGCCGGATTTTCTGAGAAAAAAGTGCGCCTATTATGCGAGTAAATACAGTAAGTACCTTCTTGGAAGAAACCCAAAGCGATCAATTGGCGAATCAGTTGCTAGATCCCTCAAAAGACTTGCCCTCTGCGGCCTTTGAGTTTAATGCGTTTTTCTCTAAGGTCTCTGGGAAGTTTCCTTTATCCCACTATAAGGTTCCACGGTCCTTAGATTGCAGAGCTTCTTCAGCTTTTCTCCTCTCTATTACACCCTAGGATCTTCACAGCATAATCTTTAGCTTCAGTTCCAAGAAAGCTGCAGGTATTGATAATATCAAAATGAGTGACCGCCAACGTAATTTTACGATATTGCAATCGGTACTTCTTTTCATGTTGAACAGCTTTATTACTTACTGTTTCATTACACACTTTTTAAAGTTGCCATATTTAAACCATTGCATTACAGTGACCCGTTAAAAAGGCTATTTAAAATTATAGGCTTATTTCAATTCTACGTGCGATTGCGCAGATTCTCACAGAGCACCTATTCCGAGTTGCGTACAGTTTTGTTCTCACGAATAATATCCCATCAGAGGCACAGTTTGGTTTAATTAAAAGTAAAGGAGCTAGTTTGTTGTTCGAAAGTTTTTCTGACAACATTTACTCATGTTTTGATGATAACGTGTTCGCATGTGGTCTGTTTTTGAACGCCAGCAAAGCTTTGTAATGTGTTCGCCATGACCTACTGCTAAAGAAACTTGATGTCATCGGATATAGGGGTCCTTTTAATGATTTGCTGAAACATTATTTTTTTGTTGAAATAGGCGGGCATTGAAGTGCAGAGCCATACTTATGAACAGGTGTTCCACAGGGCTCTGTTTTATCGCCTTTGCTTTTCAATATATTTTTTAAATAACTTATCAAATGCTGCAGCAAAATGTTACATTAATCAATACACGAATGACACGCTATTGTTGTCAACAAAAGCTTCGCTGGCTCTGGCCATGGATGCTCTTAGGACGGACATGGTGCATTTTATGAACTGGTTATTAAATAATTCTATTTCAATTAATCAGCAAAAAACTAGACACGTCCGTTTTAATAATCCCCATAAAAAGCTTCCCTTTATTCAGCCATTGTTTTTTCATTCTTCACATTGTCTTAATTGTTGTTGCATTCCTATTAATTTTTCAAATAGTATCAAATACCTCGGCATACTTTTTAACAGAGAGATTTCTTGGAATAGTCATCTTACCTTGGTATGTAACAAGCTTCGTGGTTTATCTTGTGCACTACTATACAATGCTCGATATTTATTACCCTTTCAGACTCGGAAGCTTATTGCGCATTGCCTTATTTATGGTATCTTCAGATATGGAGTCACTGTGTTTTATCACTGCTCGAAAACTTGGCGAATGAAGTAAATGCAATACTAAAGAGCATTCTTCGATCCGTGGCATACAACATGAACGTATCACCTGACTACAATTTATTTTAGTGTTTACAAGTGCCCTTTTTTGATGCCCTCTTTCATCATGTAGTTATTCGTGCTCACTTTTGGGAAAGCGATTTCTTGGTTCTTTTCACACCTATTCGTTCTTTTGTCATCACCCTCGTTTTACGGTTCTTCGCTGCTACACACCCGCCGCGGTGGCTCAGTGGTTAGGGCGCTCGACTACTGATCCGGAGTTCCCGGGTTCGAACCCGACCATGGCCGCTGCGTTTTTATGGAGGAAAAACGCTAAGGCGCCCGTGTGCTGTGCGATGTCAGTGCACGTTAAAGATCCCCAGGTGGTCGAAATTATTCCGGAGCCCTCCACTACGGCACCTATTTCTTCCTTTATTCTTTCCCTCCCTCCCTTATCCCTTCCCTTACGGCGCGGTTCAGGTGTCCAACAAGATATGAGACAGATACTGCGCCATTTCCTTTCCTCAAAAACCAATTATTATAATAATAATTATTATTATTATTATTATTCGCTGCTACACACATTATGGCCACTTCACTCGTAATTATTATATACCCAAAATTTTTTCATTATTTGCCTGATTCTATCTTTTCAGTTTCTTCGCTGTCACAATTGAAACATTCCTCAGAAACCCTTGTGTCGGTAACTTAGACTGTTTCATTGTTCTTGTTTACTTTTGGTATTAAGTTTATTCTTCTTTGCTTGTTTTGTCACGCCTGTTTTGCAATATCTTCGTCACTAGCCGACTGCCGGGTACTGCCCTACAAGCGTTTACGGCTTGGGCAGACCTGTCTTAAAAATCGTAAACATGTTTTCTGCAAAATACAGGAGTTATTATTACCTGAGGTTTATTCGGAGAGAAACTTCTTTTAAACATCGCTGTTCTACACGTCAAGGGGTTACACAACACGTGGCAACGGTCAAGCACTTCTTTTAAATGCCACTGTTCTGAATGCCAAGGGGTCATGCGACATGTGACAATGGTCAATCGAGATTTCACGAAAGCTGTCAATAGATGCGAGTTCCTTCTATGCAAGGTCAAGGTCATGTTGCTAACGCACGAGTCTCCTGCTTTTCTTATCTGAAACGCTGCTGCGAGCTCTCTTTGGGGAGCTTGTGGATTAGTTTGTGCTAATGCGCAGAAGAGGGTTCGGGACTCCTTCCTTGCTGACCAGAAGGTCAGACGCCGAAGGGCGATCAGAGGAATCATATAAGTATGGAAGTGTGCCATCGTCGTTGGTGGACATGGAGGAAAAAAAAGGAATTAAAATTTTCAGCACGTATTTGGGTAATTCGTTCATCCTCAGCTTTATGTTGTTTCTTTGTGGGGTTTACCAAAAATTTGCTAGGTGAATCACAAAGAAAATTTTTCGGTGGTCCACGGAGCTTCTTTACACATTTTTACCCATGTCTGGATATAGCCTTCAAACAGTTCCCAACGCTCTTTGAGGGAGGAGCTCGGAACGTGGCGGTTGGCTTCTCCCCGCTTTTTTTCTCCTTGCCCCGGCTACGACTACCGCAGCGTGCCTCAACGCTCGCACGGGCTCAGTGGCGTCTCGCTGCAGCAGCTCTCATTAAATCGGAATTCCCGGCGTTCGGCCGCATTCGCTCTCATTGCAGTGCTATTTCTTTTGTTTCACACGCCGTTTTCCTGACGGTGCTTTAACTTTTCTTCATTTTTCTAATAGGCACTTCGCAAACGGGCGCATTTGGCATTCTCTGCTCTAGGAAATAAAATAAAAATAACAATCCGCCAAGGTGCGATGTGCGCAGAAAAGAAAAGAGAAATTAACGAACGATTGGCGCGACGGAGTGAACGTCAAGAGGCACGCAAGCGCGCGTTGCCAAGGTGCATTTGAGTTCGCCCAAAAGGTTTGGCTGCTCGAAAAGTAGTCGTGCAGTATTAGCGGCGGTCCTCTTTTCCATGGTTTTTTTCTCACCGAATCGCGGCGACTGCAGAGCGTAAGCTGCAATTTTGACATGCCATAAAGGCTCTATTGCGCGGCAATTTTTCCGACGCGTTTGCTGTGGATTTTGCTTCGATAACGCTTTGGGGTGGGTAGTACGGTAATTTGCGAGTAAAGCTAATTCTGACAAATTCTCAGTGCGGGTAAATGTCGTGGACGTGAATAAGGGGGCAATTCTACGGCACGGTGCGTTACGCGAGCCTCCTGCGGAGACGTGATGTGAGTCCGGGGTCCTCGTCAGAGTTCTTCAATGCGCAGCCGCCACGCACGCGCTCTGCAGACGATCGGAGGCTGCATACAAATTACATGTAGGCATCAGTGCGTCCGCTTACCTAATTCGGCCTGGAAGCCGTTAGCTGTTCGGAGAGGGCAAATGGAAGGGAATGAGCATGCAAAGCTGTTCGCTCGCCAGGGGCGGTATGTCGTTTGTGTCACTGATGATTACGCGAGGAGACGAATAGATGTGAAAAGGGCAAGGGATTTGGATGGGCGAGGGGCCCCCTGTCTTCGGAGGCCTGTTAACAAATTCAGATCAAAACCATTGACGATGTCATTACATGAGGTGAAAAATAGATGGAACTCTGCAAAATAAATTTGGTTGTTGTGGGAAGGAAATGACGCAGTATCTGTCTCACATCTCGGCGGACGCCTGAACCGCGCCGTAAGGGAAGGGATAGAGGAGGGACTGAGAAAAGAAAGGAAGAAAAAGGCACCGTAGTGGAGGACTCCGGAATAATTTCGACCACCTGAGAATCTTTATCGTGCACCGACATCGCATACCACATGGGCGCCTTTTGCGTTTCGCCTCCATCGAAACGCGGCTCCCGCGGTCGCGTTCGAACCCTGGTACCCTGGCTCATGTGTTCGGCTTAATAAATAAATCAAGGCTCATGGAGAGTTTGTTATTCTTGAGTAAGAAATTAAGTTTGAATCTTTGAATTTTTCTTCGTGTTTGCAATGTCTGCATGTTGTGTTGTGCCATAAGAGTGGTTGGAGAGTCAGTATAGAACGAAGATGAATAGTACAGGTTTTCGCTGGATCGTTTCCAGTGCCTCGATATTATGTTTTTTGTAAGGGTTCCAGACGCCATGCGTACTCAAGTTTCGGTCTGATGATGGATGTGTAGGCTAAAAGCTTTACTCTAGATGGGGCACCTTTTAATCTATGCCTAAGGAAGCAAGGTTTCCGAAAGGATAACGTACATATGTTGGTTGTATTCGTTAACTTCCTCAAGCGGATGATTTGGAAGGGCATACGGAAATCATAGGCTATTTTGTTTATTGGTCACTTTCATAAGCACTGTTTTATCATTGTTAAGCTTCATCTCCCATCGGCTGCACCATGAGTGAATGTTCTGAAGGTTAGAATTAAGAATGACTTGGTCTTCGTAGGATCTGATTTCATGGAACAAAACACAATCATCGGCAAAAAGCCTAATTTGCAACAGAAACAGGACAATTCCAATTCCAGTTAAAATTCCAACTAACAAGGTAATTATCAGAAATAATTTAACCATGTTACTACCTACAACAATTCAAGGCTTTCAGGTGTCCGCCAATACTGGTAATACTGTGCCGCAAAAGCGATATTTTTCCCCAAAGAGCCTGTTTTTGGAAATTAGTCTTCCCTGCAGCACTCTGTCTCAGTGGAGGTGAAGTAGAAAAATTTCCTTGTGCTATGCGATCTCGCCCCGCCGCGGTGGCTCAGTGGTTAGGGCGCTCGACTACTGATCCGGAGTTCCCGGGTTCGAACCCGACCGCGGCGGCTGCGTTTTTATGGAGGAAAAACGCTAAGGCGCCCGTGTGCTGTGCGATGTCAGTGCACGTTAAAGATCCCCAGGTGGTCGAAATTATTCCGGAGCCCTCCACTCCGGACCTATTTGTTCCTCTCTTCTTTCACTCCCTCCTTTATCCCTTCCCTTACGGCGCGGTTCAGGTGTCCAACGATATATGAGACAGATACTGCGCCATTTCCTTTCCACCAAAAACCAATTATTATTATTATTATTATGCGATCTCAGCGCACTGTAAAGAAGCCGAGTTGGTATAAATTAAACTGGAGCGTTCCATTACGCCATATGGCCAATGTGTCGCTTCGGGACATATGAGGCCACTTTGAAGATGGCGCAGTACACGTCCTGAGGTACATTGAAAGCTTGCTACAGCGTATATGGAAATGCTGCAGAAAAGCAGGGGGAGAAGATAGCGTGCATTCGCACGAGCCGAAGCAAGAAAGACTGAAAGGGGGCTGAGCTACAAATATGGTGGATTTAAAACTTCTGCATTGCTTTGTGGCATCTGTAGGCATTCCATATCTTTTCGTTCGGGATTTCGAGACTCGCCTTTCTGCAGTTCTCTCTTGCGCAAATATGCGTAACTTTCTTCCTGTAAAAGATTTTTAAATAATAGTTTGTAGCCTTATATTTATATATCTAGCTGTGCAGTGTACGACAGTAAGTAAAAACGTCCAATAATTTTTTTATTCTTGCATTTTTCTCGAAAGCTACATATATAACTGTTTTTTGTCATTCAATTATTATACACTGACAATTTATACGATAACTATTTTGATTGATTGCACACTTTGAATTTTTATGCTTATAAACGCAGAAAGAATTCTCCTTGAAATGTACTAAATTAAAGTTGTTACTGTTGACGTCAGATGCATATTTACTACATTTTTAAAAATAAATTCATGCCTCTTTCACCTCTTTTAACATTTTGATTACAATGAAACTATGTCGCTTTTAAAACAGATGGCTATTTTAGTGCGCTAGTACCTATAGTGGCCATTCCCAGCAATTAGCCGTCCGTCCGCCCGTCCGGCGGGGGGGGGGGGGGGGGGGGGTTGGGGGGGGGGGCGGGGCGGGGCGGATGTGAAGCTTTAAAGGCACTTCATTTGCATAGCCGCAACTAATTAATAAACAACTCTTGCTTTGTACTTTTCGTTTCGTCCCCTTGCTGTCGGGGCCCCCCATATGGCCTGCAGTACGCTCATTGTTTGCACGGCAGATTTTGGCGCCCTGAATAGTGCTTATTTCTTCCCTTCATTCGTCATGTGTGCGTTCAGCCGACGGGAGCTTTTGTGCTGGACAACCTTACATGTAAGGAGCAAAGCAAGGCGCCCGAAGGTTATGCAATTAACCTTCAATACAAATAGCTGTCACCATCTTGCCGCGTCGGCGTGACCATTAACATAATTGTTCGCACAACTTCCAGCAAAGGCTGTTCAGGTGTTGGTGATATGTTTCGGAGAATCCCGCAAGGTGGAGTATATTTGTAAGAAGGGAGTAATTACTCATTGGCATCCACTCAAGCGCAGCCACACGGGTACAAACGAAACCTTTGGAAGCTGTTCACCCTCCTTTGTAGCTGCTTGGGTGTATGACGATGTGTAATTACTGCCTTTTTATCAAAGGCTGTTTCCACCCTGTCCGGTCATCGTGGCCCGGTTCTTCACTGTCGCTGATGACTTGCGCGTAATTTTACATGATAACATGTTCGAGTCCCATATTGCTCCTGTAAATGTTCGCTGCTGGCGCGTGTGCTTCATTTCTTGACAAAGGTGTCTACGTTGACTTAGCGTCAGTGATGATGGGTATCGAGGTTACGTGGTTTGAGACCCACCGCGGACATGCAGTAAGATATTTTACGGGCTAATATAATGGTGCCAAAGATGCTTCTGTAAGCGCTCCTTCTTGTGTCCCACCAGGGCGGAATGGGCCAGGTATTTTTTTTTTCTGAAGGAAAAAGAAAAGCTGCTCTACGCAGGTCTAATTTTCGCATCTAACCTCATATCTATATTCTAACGAAATAAGATGTGCTTAGTTGCGATAAAAGAGGCCGTCGTGCCTCTCTCGAGGCACCTGCAGGTGGCGCCTTGCGCTGCTAGCCACCTTCCGGCTGCCCATTCCGGCGCTCTCGCCGTGGCAGGTGCTAACAGAGGGAGACGCCACGGTGCGTGTCCCGCCACTTGCAACGATGCGGTACCGACCAGCGGGCGTCGAAGAGCAGCCGGAATAGTCTCAATGAGAGCAGTTGATGCCGTCTCCCTCTGTGGTTTATCGCATGCTTTACGTAGTTTTACTTTTATCCCTTTTGCTCTCCTTACAGATGTGACTCGCACATTTAGTTGAGTATCGTGCACCCTTGTGCCGGAGAAAAAAGTGCTGGCCGTCTTCTTTCCTTCCTTCGCTCAGCGGAGGCGTGTGCGCCGATGCCCGTGCGTCCTCCCATGGAGCGAGGAGATATAAAAAAAAGGGGAAACGTAAAACATCGCGAACAGCGTGAAGAAGCGTGTGTCCCCGCCGTCGTCCCGCTGGCACAATATTGGCTCGCTCCGGCTATTTCGCGCCGCTGTCTCGGTGAATGTGTACCGTCTGCCTCTTCCTTGGCCGTCACTGCCGTTGGTTGCTGGCGCGCTTGAGCAAGGCAGGTGCAGCTCCCCCTGAGCACCATCCTCTCCATTTGTTCTTTATCCGTCGCGTTCGCTAGGCACGTACGTGATGCGCAGGAGACGGCTACTTAACCAGTTGTAAGTCCAGCGCCGTCTTGTCTGCGTACGCTCTGCTCGTATTCTCTTCTCTGCTCATTTTTCCCGCGTGCACTTGAACGACCAGAGAGCGTGCCCGACAACGTGCCCTTAAAGCTCGACATATTCCCGTACGCTTTCGCGGTTGACGAACGGCATGTTTCCTAGTTCGCCATTCCTGTCTGCGTCTTTATCATTGATTTACATGCACATTGAGACACAAGGCAGTGAGATTTTTTTTTAATTCGGCTTACCATTCGCGTCGTACAGTAGTTGCTTCTACACCGTAGGCGTTGGACTGTCTGTAGCTAGCTATCTATGTGAGTGAGTACATTAATTTATGCCCAAATCGTTGGCCCTAGTTTCTGTTCCCCGGTGCAAATTTAGTGCTCCCAGCGCGCCTTCAAATGTCGACAAAGTGTTGGTGGCTCTAATACAGCATTTGCGATGGCGTATCTGCCTTAGAGGCCGCACACTGGGAACTTAAACTTTGGCGTTTGGTGGGAATTTGCAGAACTTGAAGCTAATAGCAGGCTATTGTCGTAAGAGATTCTAGAAGAGAAGATAAGAAATTGCGCGCCGTTTCCTGTCGAATGATTTCGCTTTAGGCCTGGATATCTCACAGTAGGGACGGCTCCGAGATGGAAAAATCAGCGAAAAACTCTGGGAAGCTACTCTGATTAGGGTGAACTATATAGGTTTAATTTTCTTCGTCGCAGCTTGGCGAAACTTTGGTATTATTTCAATTACGCGCAAGTAAATACTCCCAATTTAATATTGACGGAATTCAAGGCACCCGTCTTGATGATGTACCTCGTCTGACTTGTAATGAGCGGTGCTTCCTGTTTCATGTTGGAGCATGTTCCGGACTTTCTGAAGATACATTTAAACGTGAAAGGCAGACGTTCAAGAAAGGCTGGAAATGCAGCACTTGCAAAGGGGGCAAATCGCAGAATATAAGTAGGACAGCGGATCAGACTGAGAGATATTCAAATAGTACTGTTAGACATGAGTACCCAGCTTAACTCTCTCCTGTGTTTACAGGGGAAAAAAATGGATGAAATAAAGAAGAAGTCAATTCAGTTTATTTCTACTGAGTCCAAGAAGTTTGTAGAACGTTTTACTGCCCAGGAAACGGAGACAAAGCGGCTGAAAGAGCGAGTGTTCAACCTGGAAAAGAACAGTGACCCCAAGGAACTGGCTGAGATGAAGTCTGATATTAACGGTCTGGAATGGCGTAGTACACGCCTCAGTCTCGAGTACCATGCTATCGTTCAGAGTGAAAAGGAAGATTTACTAGCGAAGGTCATTGACATGGGCTCAAAACTGCACCGTGTTCCGCTTGCTCCTCAAGACGTTTTTGCTATTCACAGGTTGCCCCCAAAAATAGGCATGGCGCCGGGAGTTGTAGTGCGTTTCCGCGATCAGGAGATGAGAACTGCCGCAAAGCGCGCGCTGACGCCTCAGATTAGCAATGTGCATATCGCTGAAGACACGACGAAACGAACGCTCAAAATTCTTTCCTTCGTGAGCGCAAAGCATACTGACTATTAATTCGCTTGGCATGCAAACTAAGAAGTCCTGATGAGGCTATAGCAAGGGGATAACGCTGGCGCCATTCGGTCTGAAAGTGACCTTACCGCGCTAACATCTGAACTGCAGCATCAAAAAATGCATTACTGCGAGCTATTACTTCCGCATCAACGTAGCCACTGTTCAGAACTGATTGGTAATTTTTGGGCGTTACAGCTGAAGCTTAGGTTGATCCGAAATAAATGTTGCAACCTTTGGTACTTCCTTGAAGAACCTGAAACTAACTTTGATGTTATTTTATTAGCCTAAACGTGGGATGTTAATGGCGCAGATTTTCTTGTAGTTCCTAGCTATGAACTCTTCTTTCTAAATCGTTCTTGACGAGGAGGAGAGGTTGTAATCTATGCTAAACTGATCTTAAAGCTAAATTGTGTCCGTAATTATCGGTGATAACTACCAACTACGAAGTGGTTACTGTGAAACCCAATCATGTTTATTTCAGTCGTCTATTGAACACCACCTGGGATTCTCCACAATTCTATAATTTCCTCGATAGTTTTCTGGAGTCTAACTGCAGGTAGTAACGACCTTGTATTATGGGTGGTGAATTTCATTTTAACATTACTGAATCATCTCGCCCTACTTGCGAATTTGAAGAAAAAATCACATCTGAGGCCTTCTTGAATGTAATTACCAGGCCTACAAGGCTTACTCAAACATCATCAAGTGTTCTTGATCTATTTATAGTTGAAATTGCCTGCCCTCTAAAATGTGCTGGGTCTATTGTATCAGATGTTTTAGTTATAAATTTATTACAAGCTACTAATCTCATGTACGAGGATGTTGCAGGATTTGGCTAAGAAGACACATACTAAAAGACATACTAAAATATATATGAGAATGCGGAATGTACATATAAAGAATCTGTAAGCTCTGAGGAGGCACTGGGAAACATAAAGCCAATAGTAGTACGAGCAACTAAAAAACTTCACAGTCTGAGACTACATGAAGAAACAAGGATAACAGTAGTCGCGACTCGCGACAGACACATTTCATAATAGGGATACAAAAATACAAGAAACACACAGCCATAGAAGCGAAACTAAAAAGCGAAACGAGCATTATATACGTTTCTGTCGAGAGTAGACAACTGCCAAGCGAAGGCATAGAGATGTTGTGGAGAACCTGTTTCCCCTCTCCATTTCGACGCGGCCCATCTTCGTCGTCGGACATCAGTACAGCACCGGCTGGGCGAGGAGGGAAGTCTCCCCCATGGGGGAAGCGAAAGCAGCGACGGGAGCGCCACCTCGTAGGTTACGCGGATTTCCGCGGAGCCGTTCAGTGTCTCTTCGGGATTCGGCCAGCGCCATGAGCGGTTACAGCCGCACGCGCTGGTCTTCTTCCGCGCCAGCAGGTGCACGCAAATCCGCCGTGCCTTGCCGCTGGACTTCCGGTTCCAGGCAGCGAAGCGAGCGCAGCAAACGCGCGCTCTCGTCACCTTCCCCAGCAAATGCTCGGGGATGGCTTTGCCCCAAGAATGCGGCGCGCACGGGAAAACCCGGCCGTCATTGTCGGCGCATACAAATGTTCGCCGCCGATACCTCCGAAGTCGCGCCACTTCTCCAGCGGGTAAGTCGGAAGTCCTTCTTACGCAGCCTTCTATTTCCGAGGAATGCCTCGTTGATGTTTTGTAGCTAGCTGACCTGCACTGTGTATTATTTGCAGGTGTAATAAATACCATATGAGTGTTCATGCATTGTTGTCCCTTCCCTAGCTCGAACCCCTCCGCGGTTAGCGAGCGGGAACACTGCATCCGCGGAGTGGGAGTGCGGGGGGGAGGGGGGGGGGGGCAGGTTGTCCGCGCAGATTTCCACAGGGTGAGCAATTACCCGTTTGGTCAGGCAAAGAATTCCAGCCTCGAATTGCTTGTTGAAAAAAAAAAACATAAATATTGTGTGTTTCATATTCTACTAAATGTTTTGAATGTTGCTTTCTATTATTTCGTTTGTAGAAACTGATAAGTATTGCTTAGAGCCAATATTTAGGGCTCCAGACAAAAAAAAGTAATAAATAAATTTTAGGCGGATATTCTTTGCTCGAATACATTCCTTGTTTATTGTTTTCATTTCAATTTCAAGAAATGAGGAGGCTGAGATAAAAGCCGCGACCAAGCGGCTTGACAGTCCTAAGCCCCCTCTACACAGGAGCAGCTTAAAGGAGCGGCAAACAGTCACACGTTTACAAGTAAAAATGCACGATCAATTGACGAAGCATATTACATGAGAATATCGTGCCTTCAACAAAATATAAGTCAAAAATAAAAACAAATGAAAAGGAAAAATATACAATTTTAAAGTGCACAGAAGTTCACATCTAGCACTTATTACACTCTGCACCGATGACAGTGTGCAAAATCGCGCAGCGGATGCACTATTATTCGGCAGTGGGGCATGGTATTGGGGAGACACACCATGATTGTGAAGGGCTTAGTTTGAGTGTGTTAATAACCTCGCTGTGGAGGGTGTCAAGCAAGCTTGGGAGTGTACTTTTTAATATTTGTGAACCATAGTTGGTCCCATTAATGGTGGGAAGGCCAGTCTGCGTTACAAGTTCAAATGGGGAATCGTGGCGGCGATTTTTATTTTTTTTTAAATCTGATAGTCTTCTGTCGTACGTCTTCCAGTTTAGATATCAAATAATTTATGTGAGAGAACCAGCATAGTATGTTACATTCAATTACTTATCATACCAGGGATGCGTATGCAAGCAATTTGGTTTCAGGTGAGGCGAACTGAAGGAACGTCTTAGCGAGCAGAGAGCGGCAAATCACTTCTTTGTTATATGTTATACCTGTTTGTCCCACCTGGGCCTGAAGAGATAATTGTTCCGAGGTATTTGTACTCGGGAACAACCTTTAATATCGTGCCTCTATATTTGTAATGTATCTTCAGTGTTAGTTTTTTTTTCCTTGGCATTGTCATCGCAACTGAGTTTTCTCAATTCAATATCATCTGCCAATCTTCGCTCCAAGGTCATGATGATAAATCCCGGCGCTCACAAACAACGACACAGAGGGGACACAACGCTTACTCGCAACTAGAAGAATTTTTATTCAGGCGCTTATATATATATATACACACACAAACACCAAAACAAACCCAGAGCAATCGCACGCCACAAGCCGACCGATGAGCAGGGAAAAACTTAACACGCGGTTTTCAGTCGCTCTTTCAAAAAACTTATCTCCCCATCAGACAAGCCAACTGAGGGCAGAATCGTCTTTTCTTGGGCTAGTTGGTTTTTCATGCTGTAGGTGTTTGCAGCGCACACGAAACACGGACGGACAGAAAATGGAACGAAACACCTGTATGCCCCGTTTCCGCGATATGATAGGCTTCAACTATCTCCCGCGTTACAAAAATGTTTGTAGTTGCGAGTAAGCGCTGTGTCCCCTCTGTGTCGTTTGTGAGCGCCTGGATTTATCATCATGAACGTATACCAACTAGCTCAGTTTTCTGCCCTGTCGCTCCAAGTTCCTATTTTGGCAACCACATTATTTAACTGAAGTTGATGTTCTCGGCTGCAAATTTGTTTATAAATAATACAGTCATCGGCAAACATGCGGACTTTGACATCTGTGTCATTAGTTATATCGTTTATGTAGACTAAAAACAATATGGGTGCTAGTACTGTGCCTTGCGGAACTCCTGATGTTGCTTCTATCTTTTCTGAAGTGTAGCCATTGGACTGAATAAACTGTCAGCTGTCTGAAAGATAAGCTATTATCCAGCTAGTGATTAGCTTAGTACCGAGAATGTTTCGATCTTTGAAGAGCAGCTTGGGATGGGACACATGGTCGAAGGCTTTTGAGAGGTCAAGAAACAACATGCCAGTCTGCCTACGCTTATCGATCACAGATTCTAAGTCATGGATGGTTTCCACCAACTTTGAGATAATCTTTTTCGATGTTCCTGCCGTTTTTTGTTAAGGAATATTTTCTCTTCTATGTAGATTATGATGTGCTTGAGTATGATATGTTCCAGAATTTTACATGGAGGTAAGGGAAATTGGCCAGTAATATGCGGGGTTGTTAGTGTCTCCAGATTTATGAATGGCAATTTATTTCGCAACTTTCCATTCCGTAGGTACGTTGGAATTAGCCAGTGACTTCTTGTATATTAGAAGCACGTATTTGGACACCCATTTAGCATATCGTTTAAAAAATTGATTACGGATATTATTGGGGCCACTATAGTGATCATTGCGCTGTTTTTGTATCACTGTCCAATTTATCGCAGGTGGCAAAATGTGATCATGTAGTGTTCACCTTTCAGTGTATCACTAACAAAAAACCTTGCACCTTTAGAATTTGCGGTCGAATTTCGATGGACGCGAGATTCTAGAGGCCCGTGTGCTGTGCGATGTCAGTGCACGTAAAAGAACCCCGGGTGGTCGAAATTTCCGGAGCCTTTCACTACGGCGTCTCTCATGTCTGAGTCGCTTTGGGACGTTAAACCACCAGAAACCAAACCAAACGTTTAAAAAATTTCTGCAGTAGACTGGGAGCCAGATTTCAATGTCTGTGCTCGCGATGAATCCGATAATGTCTTTATTAATAACGCCTTTATGAAGGGAAAGCAAGGAATACCAGTACGGAAATTCGAAAGCCATGCCCATATACGTGAACATGACGAAACGCAACCCTGACGACCTTGCTGTGTAAAAAACATATCGATAAACCTAACCAAATAGTTAAGAAATCTGCCAATGCTCCTTATCAAGCTCACTTGCTTGAAAACAATAATAAAAGTAATCGCAAGATTTCCAGGAAAAATTCAAACATTTTCCTGAAGAAAAATAGAAGCAACAAATTAGGATAGGGTAGTATAAATGGAAAACTTATATCGGGTGCCTGTCTTTCTGAAGAATTCAACACCTATGAGTAATTTGCTCCCTTATCACAAGGTTTAAACCTCGTGGAAGTTCTGCTGCAGCAACCAATTTCTTAACATACAGAATCCGAGAGTCACTTGCATTTCATGCAACAGACCCTGAACAAGTTTTTTTCTATTCTATTCAATCTTAATTCATCCCTTAGCGTGGATTAGGATGGTCTTCAAATTAAACTCCTTTAATTTGTGGCAGATATAATGGCCTCATGCTTAGCGCATATATTTAACACTTCGCTCTCATTAGCCACTTTTCCGAAATGAATGAGTTGTGCTAATGTTTCTGTTGTTTTAAAAAGAAGGGAAAATAACAACCTGTCTAACTGTCGCCGATTTCCGACCTTCCTATGTTTTCGAAAGTTTAAAAACAGTAATTTTCAAATGCACTTAAAGTTTTTAATAACCATGCCACAATAACGGATCTTCAATTCGGATTTTGTAAAAGTACATCTGCTGAATCAGTCTTATTACAGTAGAAAAAAATAATACTAAAAAATATATCCCGGCCGCGGCGGTCGAATTTCGATGGAGGCGAAATTCTAGAGGCCCGTGTGCTGTGCGATGTCAGTGCACGTTAAAGAACCCCAGGTGGTCGAAATTTCCGGAGCCCTTCACTACGGCGTCCCTCATAGCCTGAGTCGCTTTGGGACGTTAAAACCCCATAAACAATTTAAAAAAACATAAAAAATATTGAAAGAAAAGAACCTAGCTCTCGGAATTTCTGTCGACTTTACTAAAGCATTTGGTTTTCTCGATCACTGTATATTTCTCTGGAAATTAGAAATCTGTTAATAAATTAGAATATGGTGCTCACGGTGCCTCCCTTAACTTATTTCGCACATATCTAGCAGAACGTCAGCTGGCAACTGTTGTTGACGGACACATATCCAGCTTCCAACTGGCTCACTGTGGCGTCCTTCAGGGCAGCCTTCTTGGACCCTTCCTTTTTAATGGCTATATTTATGATATAATCTATAGAGCAGATGGCATAAAATACATCTTATACTCTGACGATGCGTCTTTTAAAGCAACACATTTTCATGTTTAATTTTTTTGACGTCTCATTTGTGCTGACCTGTAAGAGTTGTTTGGGCCTTGTCAAGCTGTTTGACTACAACATTTAGCCCAGGCAACCCACCAGAAATTCTCGTAAATAAAGGTCAGTAATCAATGTTTTCCTCAATAGCCCGTCTCCGGAAGACTATCAGAGGTAATACTTTTCTTGCATCACCGAACGAATGGCCTGAATCAAACGGCTTAACAAGTAACACTAAGAAATCTAAAGCGGTTTTCTTTCGGCCAGTTAATTTTTCAGTTGTTACTAGCAATCTACTCCTACTCAACAATGGTGAGATTGAAACTGTTGAAACATTTAAGTCCCTTGGCGTCGTTGTTGACGCATGCATGATATGGAGTGATTGTGTAAACCATAGGAGTAAAGTGCAAAAACTATCAATGTCAGTCGGTTTTCTGGCAAGATGTCGGTACCAATTTTCCTCTCGTCTAAAACTGTTTCTTTACAATGCAGTCGTGCAATCGCTCTTGAACTACTGCCATCTGTCATGGTCAACAACATCGAATGGTAATGCTTACAAATTATTAGGCATGCAAAAGAGAGGAAGTCGGCTTGTTGCTGGAGCTAGTTACGATGAGCACACACGACAGTTTTTTCTTGAATATAAAATTATACCTGTTGATTGTCTCCTATACTGTTCTAAGTTTTTCAGCCCATAGTCTCTGATTTCCTCAGTGCTTTTCTCGAACTTATTAGCGCTTAAGCTGGAAAGTGTTACGCGAGGCTCCGATAAATGGGCCCTTGCGCGCTCGAACTAATTATGGCAAACAAGCATTGCACTTCTGAATACCACATACACAATGAAAATGAAACAAAATATGAAAGTGGCATTTATTCTCTTTTTCTTAGAGAATTTAAGTTCGTTTTGTTTCATTTCTCTCTCCCCGAAGAGTATATTTTGTTTGAAAGGCCCCATAGACGCTCAAGGTGCTAAACTGCAACTTTTCATCCTGGGTCTATCTGTAAGGGTTAAAAAATAGGTCTCATACTTTAATGTTGTGTATTTCTTTGGTTACTCTCAATCCATGTATTTTGAAACAGCTATTTATAACTTAAAGATAACATTTTGTCAATGTCCCACAGGTTGTGCGTGTATCGGTGCTGCGCCTT
Source organism: Amblyomma americanum (assembly GCF_052857255.1). Classification (NCBI taxonomy): domain Eukaryota; kingdom Metazoa; phylum Arthropoda; class Arachnida; order Ixodida; family Ixodidae; genus Amblyomma; species Amblyomma americanum. The sequence goes on from NC_135498.1 coordinate 1,681,685, forward strand.
GTAAAGGAAAGCTCTAGGGTTCCTGAAGAAAAAAAAAATGTGGCCATCGAACGTGTGAGCACTTTGCAAAACTTCCACAGCGTGAGGATGGGACGCAAACGGCCCGTACGCAGCGCAGTTGCCGTATCGTACTTCCGAAGCTTCTCTCCCCACCTTCCAGCAGCGTTGTGCCAAGGGGAGAAGCTCGCTGCGTGTGGGAAACACATGACCTGGCTGCTTGCAATACGAATTCGCGTTAGCTGGGCTCGCTCGCGGCCGCCCGGAGCTCTCGCAATTGGCCAATATTTCAGGGAAGAGGCGGCGCTCTGCTCGTGGGCTGTTTGTGAAGCTCCGGCTTCTGGCGCGCGAACAAGCTCGTTCGTTTCCCAAAGCGATTCCTTCCACCTTTTTGTGCGTCTCTGCCTCTCCTCTTTTTTCGATGCTTCCATAAAGCGGAGCTTCCCCTTTGTTTCGCGCAGTGGTCGCCGAAAATGCAGGCCGATTCATCCATTTCGTGTAAACGGTTGAACCATTTCTCATGCGTTTCAGGCTCGCACAAACTGTCTGACTTTTATTTTCGTAACGACAGCATTTCGCTCTTCTTTCCAGACTGCTCCTTATTTTGTCTGAGCTCTGCATATTTTTCCTTTTCCTAAGCTCGAAGTTATGTGGTTTTTGTGAGGCTTGCAAACACAGCTGCCTTCACTTTGCCGACCCGTTTCGTTTTATGAAATGATTTCGCCATCCACCCAATCGTTCGTTATCGCTTTCGTATGCTCTTCCCTCTTTACGGGAATCTCGCCTTCTCTTACAACGTCCTGACTTTGCTCTCCAGAATGCTTCTTCGCATTTCTCCGTTTTGGTGGTAATGCTCATCCTCGCACACATCTTTTTCCTGCCACTTGGCCTCGCTCAAAAACCAGAGGTGTTACTCACTCATCCCCGCAGTCCCTCTCTTGTGATTTAGCGTATACGCATTCCAGTAGTTGGGAAACGCAGAAGGGGCCGGCGGCAGAGGATAAGAAGGCCCGCGGGTTAAATGGTGGGGCAGAGTGAACGCAAATGGACAGATAGACGGGGCATGCATTTGCCCTGTCAGAGTGCTCAACAAGAGTTTCTAGAAAACAACAAGATGGAGAAGATGAACGAGCAGTGCACGCCCTCGCACTGCCTTCCTCCGTCCCGTCCCGTAGCGCAGTTTCAACACGATAGCGTCAAAGGCCTCGAGGTGGTTCACTAACTGGACCCTGAATGGACGTCGTAGTACGTAACAGCGCTGATTGCGGTTTCCATTTTTTTAATAAATGCGTAAGCATTACTTGCCTCATGCGTGGCGTGGGCAGAAAGTGTCCACTTACGGTGGACACTTACCTGAGCCTACCTGAGTTACTCGCTAACTCGGTTACTCTGCAGTATTGTTTACTAGGAAGCGCAAAAAACGGACTAGGGACGGAGTAGGGGACACAAAAACACGTTCACGAGCGCTACTACCATCTGTTTCTTCATGATGTAGTACAGGGGATGTATAAAAACAATGTCGAGCATGCGCGTAGAGAAGGCACAAAGACCGCACATCAGTCAAGCGCACAAGTTAATCAAAAAACGAATCTATAAAAGCACATTCAGATGAACATACATGTACAGACGTGTCACTGACACAACGTTCGGACAGCTTTCTGATATAATAAGCCTCTAAAACGAGCCTAGCTTTATCATCACCGCTCTTGCCAAGAATCGTGGTCTCCTCCAATCTTGCCCTACACGTGCATGAAGCAAGGTGCCGCACGATATTAGCACTAGTATCATTATTTTCTATGATTCTGGCATGCTTCCGTAGCCGGTCATGAATACAGCGGCCACTTTGGCCAACGTATGAAGCCCCACATGAGAGGGGAATGCTGTTGGCCAAGCAGGACAGAGCGCGCTCTGTCCTGTTGGTTTCTTCCTCGTCCCTTGTTTTTTTTTTTTTGCGCGGTTTCAAGATGCACTCTACTAATTGGGCGAGTTGGTTGCTAGAATCCGACACAGTGGCTGGCGCATACAGAAGGCAGGTAGGAATAGCGTGTGTCCTGTCTGCCTACCTTCTGTGTGAATCTTGTTCGTGCGCTAGGCACTATATCGTGCTCGGGTAAGTTCGTAGGGGCTCCGCGCAAGCTGCGTGAGAAGTTGCTCAGGACGGGCAATTTGGGTCGCGCAATCCCTGCGGGTGGCTGTCACAGGAACAGCCACCTGCCAGTGCAGGGGAGCATCGCTTAACCGCTTCGCCACTACGCTCGTAGCGGTATGAGGACTCGCCGTCCAGTCCAGTACAAATAGGTATTATTTTTGCGCGAAGCCAGTCAGTAGGGAGCGTGGCAGTTCAAAAATACATTTGGGATACTATATGGGCCGGATGATTTTTTTATTGTCAACCTGCGAAAGCAGGTTTAGCACGCCTTTCTCAGCTATTGTTATCTCGGGCATCAAGGAATCAGAAGTTGCCTCAGGCATGCTTACCGCATTAGTTCGTGTGAAAACAGATTGGACGTATTTGTTGAATGGATTGGCTATTTTGTGTTCGCCCTGGACGACTACTCCAGCAATTTATAATATCCTGGTGTGATCTTTTGGCTCCTCCAAATAGCGCCGGAGCTTCTGGGGTTGAGTTTTCAAGAATTTTAAAATCAATCGAAGGTTCCCTCAATAACAGATGGCTACATGTCGTCCATAGGGGCAAACAATCTGGATTGGTTAAAGGTACTTCGGGTGCTCCAAAAGGCTCAGTATTATTGCCGTTATTATTCTTAATTCTTTCATTTTCAGCTCATACTGCGTAATATACAGGCCAGTCAGTAAGACGGTGGCATGCAAACGCTTCAACAAGATTTTCATTTTCAAAAATTATATAAAGCGCACTTAGGACAACAGACAAGGGAGACCAAACAACACAAGCGCTTACTCGCAACTGCGCGTTTATTCGAGAAACGCGCAGTTGCGAGTAAGCGCTTGTGTTGTTTGGTCTCCCTTGTCTGTTGTCCTAAGTGCGCTTTATATAATTTTTGAAAATGAAAAACCAACTAGCTCAGATGTCAATTCTGCTTAAGATTTTGATTGTATGACCTTACGGTGTAAAACATGGCAACTAGGCTTAAACGCAGATGAAAGCTACCGCGTCACATTCAGAAAAAGGAAGCGCATACTGAACACGAGGTGCGCAGTTGGTAATCAGAGAGAGATAAGGAGGAAGAGGGAAGGTAAAGATGTTAACCAGAAGGGTGTTGTGGTTGGCTGCGGTGCACTGGGGGAGAGGAATGATGGGATTGAGAAGGGAAAGAGAAGGGGCGAGGGGCACAGTGAGACTTTGTCCCTCAAGCCAATCGCACTCATGAAGCAAAACAGTGCCTTGTAGGCCTTCAGGACCGTGAATCGCTAGGGCCACGGTCCCAAGATCTTGTCTGTTAAAGGGCGAGGGTCGAGGCGGTCGTCAAAGCAGATCGCTCACACAGGAGATCTGCAATAGTCTCTCCACGTCTTTCACAAGCAGGGCTGTCGCCCATCCAAATCCAGAACGTGTGTTCCTTCGTAAATGCAACGCCGTGCCAAACACGGCAAAGCAATGTTGCTTCACGACGCGGTATATGGTAGGGAAGAAGGCGCACTTCAGGATCCAATGCCCTGAGGCGACAATCGAAAAACTGGCCAGTGTTCTACGCAGAAAGTGTGAACTCCATTGCCAACCTGTGTAGCTCACACGTTGCGTCAACTTTTGATGTGGGAATACAGACTTGAAGTCCGTCATTGTGTGCAGCCTCGTCCGCGAGGTGGTTCACTTTGACACCGCAGTGTCCCGGCAGCCATTGAAAAATAACATCATGACCTTTCGATATTGCGCAGCGGTACACCTCGCAAATTAATGCAACCAATTGTTTATGCGACCCACGACGTGGAGCAGCTTGTAGGCCCCGAAGGGCTGCTTTTGAATCAGTGAAAAGTGACCAATAATGTGGAGATTCCTGGCTGATGAACTCAACTGCAGCCCAAAGGGCAGCTAATGCCGCACCAGTTGAGGAAGTGTGGTGGATCATCTTCACCTTCATCAAGATGGACTTCCCCGGGGTCACCACAGACTGCGCGGAACTGGTTAACTGAGCCATCAGTGCAGATATGGATGCGGTAACTGTGGTGATAACTCAGATGTTTTAACGCGATCTGTTTGAGAGCAGCCAGTGATGTACCAAATGTGAATAACTGCGTAGAGACAAGGGACAGAGGAAGCAGACGGGACCGGCGCTGACTAACAACGGCGGTTTATTAGAAACAAAAAAATAATAGCTGCGGTTCAACTACTGTTGAACCTAGTTAGAGAGCGAAAGCTGTGGTCTATCAGGTAAGTACACGCGGCTTGGCCTCTAACGTTGAGTGGTGGTGGTGGTGGTGGTGAAAACTTTAATTTAGTGGAATAGAGTTTGGGAGCCACACACTGGCCCTGCTACAAGGTGGTGGTGGTGGAAACATTTATTATTAATAGAGATAGGTGTTGTGGGTCGTGACCTGAAGGGTCACGCCCTTACAAACCCTAGGTGGGATGGCTGGTCAGGCACCCCATTGGTGGTTGCCGCAGCCCGGGCGCGCTGCGTTAAGGCCCTTTGGGCATCGAGGGTGCAGCAGCCGGACAGGGTCGCCTCCCAGTCCTCTCGAGTGGGGCTCGGGATAGGGGATAGGGATGGGTTCTGATGGCAGGCCCCACCATGTGGTAGGTGTCAGACACCTCCACATAGCGCGAGCATCGCCCGTCGAATTGAGTATTGAAATGCTTTATAGTTGCCGGGCACAGCATCGTATTAGTGAGCAGGCGCAGGAGTGCCCGCTCGTTGGCCTTCCTAGAGTTTGGTGCGTGGATTTGTAATAATCGCATATTTCTTTAAAAGTGTAAACCGGATTGAAATCGGAGTCCTGGTCAGCGTCGGGTCCCGTGGGGAATGGCCGGAGAGAGAGCGCGCGGGCGTCGTCGTCGGCTGCTTCGTTTCCGTGGAGGCCTTGGTGACCTGGAGCCCAAACGAGAGATCGGCTTCAGTTTTGGTTGATGCGATAAGCCAGGGGAGTAGCCCATCCTTGCTCGACGTTTCGACAAGCCCTTCGCGAGTCGGTGAGTATGTATTCGGAGGAGGAGTCGGAGGCTGCCAGGGCAATGGCAACCTCTAATGCGTGAATTACTGACTGGGCCTTGAAGGTAAAGGCATCTACTGTTTTGCCCTCGTGGACGACCATGGCCGTGTACCACCCCCTGGCGTCCGGGCTGGAGACGTCCCCGTAGAGGACTCCTGGTTTGCTCCCAAAATGGCGGTCGAAGGTTCCGCCCGCGCCAGGCGCCTGCTATTATGGTCATCTTTGGGCATATTGGTGGGTAGAGGCCGCACATGGAGGGCGCGTCTCCAGTGTACGGGAAGGCGGCATATCTCCTCTGTGAAGTGGATGTGCTGGATGTGAATACGGGCTAGAATACGGCGACCCGACCCTGTCTTTGTGAGACTGGTGTATTGGTCGTTGAGGTGGGCCTCCCGAAGCTGCCTGAAAGTGTTCACCACTCCCACTGCCATGAGGCGGCTGGTAGAGGTAGAGACCGGGAGGTCCAGCGCTCGTTTCATGATTTTGTGGACGATGAACTCGAGGGCATCCTCTTCCTGTTTCCGCAAGTGGAGGTAGGGACTCGAATACACGATTCGACTGGTCAGGACTGCGTTCGCCAGCCACAAGGCGTATTTGCATCGTAACCCACCGCGCTTGCTGGAAACCCGGTGGGCCATGCGGCCCACCTGGTCCTCCATCTGCATGCCGGAGCTTGGCGAATGTTGTGTCGCAGCGTCGCTGGTTGTGTATAAGGAGTCCGAGGAATTGATTTCCTTGGATTCGTGAATGGGACCGCTTTGCAAGGAGAGATTGATTTTTGTCGAGCATGTGCGCAAGGGGTGCAGATGCACGAATTCCGATTTCTGCGGGGAGCATTTCAGACCACAGTTTCGGGCATAGCGGTTCACTATGCTGGCGGCCTTTTTCAGGCTGGTATCCATGTCCCCTAGGCGTCCTTGCGTAGCCCAAAGGGTGATGTCGTCGGCGTAGAGCGCGTGCTGAACCCCCTCGACCGCATCCAGCAGGGCAGGTAGGCGCATCATGGCTATGTTGAATAGCAGAGGGGATCACACCGCGCCTTGTGGAGTCCCCCTCGTGCCGAGCAGGAAAGGTCCAAGCTCTTGGTCCTGTATTCGGATGCAGGACAGTCTTTCGGTAAGAAATTGTTTCACGTAATTGAGGGTATTGGTGCCGCAGTGAGTTTGACTCAGGTGTGTGAGTACGACCTCGTTAGTTACGTTGTCGAACGCTCCTTCCAGGTCGAGCGCGAGGACAATTTTGTTGTTTTGGGGGTGTGTGATGGGGTTCAAGATTTTGCGGTCGAGTTGGAGCAGGACATCTTGTGCGGATCTGTGTGGTCGAAATACGAACATGGTGTCCGCGAAGGTGTTGTGCTTTTCGAGGTATTCGGACAGCCGATCCCGCACCATCGTCTCTATCAATTTGCCCCCACACGAGGTGAGAGAGATGGGGCAGAGGTTGTCCGTGTCGATCGGTTTCCCGGCCTTCGGGATGAAGGTGACAAGGGCTACATGGTCGGCGTCCCTAGTCCGGGACTCCGAACGACGAGACCCCGTCTCGTGCCCGTTTTACCAGAGCCCTTTGGGACTCAAGCGAAGAGCAATTGAGGAGGGCAGTCTACCAAGCCTCTCGGGAAGGGGTAGGGGAAGGTGGGAGGTAGGGATTTTGAGTACATTCCCTCACCATGTGGAAGATATCACAGCTCTCCCCACAATGCGGGTATCGCCCATCCGTGTTAGGATCATAATGTTTGATGATTGCAGGACAGAGTACAGTACCTGTCTGCAGGCGCCTTAAAGTTCGCTCCTAACGTTGAGTGCGTGCCGCACACTGGATAGGCAACGCGCCCACCCTGCCAGGTGGCGGTTAGATTAATGGCCGATCGCGAGAGGTTGGTGACCCACGTACCTCAAAGCGCGAATCAGGTGTCTACTGCCCCAGGGAGCCAGTTATGCGCGTTCTTTTCCTCAAAATCATCGGAGTCTAGAGCGCTGTCAACGCTAACGCCAATGAACAGAAACAACGCCAGCGGTCTATAGCTTAAGTGCCGTGTTCTACAACTTTGTGAATGCCAACGCATGCAGCGCACATCTGTCACTACCGCCACGTAGCTTAAAGCGCGACTGAGGTGTCCACCGTCCCGGGAGGCCAGTTATGCGCTTTTAAAGCGAAAGCTTTACTGGCCTCGAACTTGCGATTTCGCCGTGGCGGTGCTACTAGGAGGCACATGATGTCACAACGCGCGCCTCGCCGCGGAGCCGAACCGGTCTGGCCGGGGGCCGGCGGCGGCTGAAGCACTTGGCGCGAAATAGAGACGTGCTCCAAGTCTCCGCCAGTGCGGTCAGAGTGCGCCGAAGCTTCCGAACGCGTCGGCGGTCAACCGCAGTTGGAGTATAGAGGGCCGACGTGACGTCGCCGTGCAGCGCGCGCGCGCGCGTTACGCTGGAGTAGTAACGCGGCTTAAGAGAGCCTGCGCTTAACCGCTAACCAACGTATTCGGTGGCGGCATATATGGCAGCCACTGAAACCCCCCGCACACTCACTAAATAAAAAATAAAACATGTGCCGAGGCTCGGAATCGAACCAGGGTCTTTCGCGTTTGAGGCGGAGACGCTACCGGTCCGCCACGACGGCTCAAGCTTTAACCATGAATAAAGGCGCATCTAGTGAATCCACATTTCCGATGCAGAAGTCTCCGCACTTTCGCTACGTATGTCCTGGCATAACATAGCTAGGCCATCAGCAGTTTTCTTTTGTTTCGAAGCAAATTGGATTAGTTTTTAAAATTGGTTCTGAAGAAAAGAAATGGCGCAGTAACTGTCTCACATTTATTCATCGTATTAAAAACCAGCGCTAAAAAACACAGTGGACGAGACTGGTAGCGCTGGTTTTTGATACGATGGATCCCCACCAACTCGCCCAATCCTCAGTTCTTCACATTTATTGGTAGACACCCGAACCGGTTTTGAAGAAAGGAAATGGCGTAGTAACTGTATCACATACATCGGTGGACAGCCAAACAGCGCCGTAAGGGGTTTTACCTCTGGCTCAATTGAAGGTCAAAACCGCAAGCATCGCGAAATGGTTACAAGGTAGCGTATTGAAGCTTTCGCTTATAATTATAATTGGTTTTGGGGGAAAGGAAATGGCGCAGTATCTGTCTCATATATCGTTGGACACCTGAACCGCGCCGTAAGAGAAGGATAAAGGAGGGAGTGAAAGAAGAAAGGAAGAGAGAGGTACCGTAGTGGAGGGCTCCGGGCCGGTCCTGTCTGCTTCCTCTGTCCCTTGTCTCCGCGCTGCTATTCAAAGTCAGTATGTGCCAACTAGCTCAACTCGCCGTTGTAATAATTTACCTGCCTTCTTCGTAATTCCATGAATAGAAAGGTGCACCAGAAGTTTTGTGTAGGCTCCATAAGGGTGAGCATGGTATTGACGGAGGGCTGAATTGCGATGGAAGACAGGCGCGGTGAGCATCAATGGCTGTAACGAATGCAGGACGTGGCATAATTACCAGAAGAAAGGCGCGATGATGACAGGGAACCCATGTGGGGAGGTGCCGAATATGGTCCCTCAAGGTGTCAACAGCAATATATGCAGTAATTGGATGTTCCCGGGCGACGACAGCAATCGCTTCTGTAGAAGCACATTTAGGCAGTTCAAGACAGATACGGCGGTCTTGCGCTTGCACACTTTGTAGAGTCCGGACGCTTGTCTTTCTAATGCTTCTAAGTATTGGAAAGCTGTACCGTAGGTAGCCTAGGATTAGTGAACGGTACAGTTGTAGCATCGAGTTCACTGATACGAAACAGGACTTCCCCCTGAGGAAGGAGAGGACATGGACAATCCCTATCAGTTTATCTCTCATGTTGTGTAGATGAGGGCTCCAAGAGAGATTCCTGTCAATGACTACATCAATTAAGTGATGGCTTCTCTCATAGGGGACAGCTTTGCCATTGATTCAAATGGCGTAACGCGACATTGTTTTGCGTGTAAACGCCAAAGGTCAACAATTCTCGGTCGAAATATTGACGCCCTGCAGACGAAGGTAACACGTCAGTATAGATGCCGCCTTCTGAAGTCTCACACGAACGTAGGGATGAGTCAAACTTGAAGCCCAAAAACTGCTATCGTCTGCATAGATGGACATCTGAGCAGATTGTGGCAACATGTCGACAAGGCCGACGGGAGCTAGGTTCAAGAGAGTTGGTTTCAGCACCCCACCCTGTGGGACTCCGCGCGAAGTTCGATGTAAAGATGTTGGTCTGACCTCAGTCTGGACAAAGAGCGACCTGCCCAATAAATAACTGCGTACCCAGCTGTACATGCGGCCTTCGATCTCAGCAGCTTCCAAGTCGTCCAAAATGGCCTGATCTGTTACGCTGTCGCAAGCGCCCTTGATATCTGAAAACAACGCACCGGTCAAGCTTTTCAAACTTCATTGGCGCTGGACAGGCGTTACGGGCTCAACAACATTATCAATACAGGAGCAGCGTCCGCATCGAAATCGAAACCCGGGCATAAATTTTGGATATATTTCGTATCGCACCAGACACCATTCCACGCATGTTAGCAACATTCTTTCAATCACTTTGCTGACGCAGCGCGCAAGTGCAGTCGGACGGTGTGATGTAAAGTCGAGTGTTGATCTCCAAGGTTTTAGAAGTGGACCCAGACGACCATTCATTAGTAACTGTGCCTTCACTCCATGACTTGTTATAAGCAGCCTAAGGAAGCCGTCGGGCCTCTTTGCCAAGGTTGGCAAGTGCGGGGTACATCGCACCATCGGGCCCTGACGATGATCACCTTCTGCGACAAGCAAGCGCAGCGTCAAGTTTCTCCATGGAGATGCATCTTTGAACCCCGAGAGGGTGTAATATCGCGGCGCCTTTGGTGGAGCGCGACGGACTTGAACGGGTGACGCTGTTGAGGGGGCGTGCGAAGGCCACGAACGACATTCCAAGCGCGTGACAAAGGCTTCCGGGGATCGAGCGTTCCGCAAAATGACCTCCAGCGTTGTGCCTGCAGAACTTTCATTCTGCGCTTCTTCCGTATGCGCCTTTTTCTTTTTCAGAAGTTGTTTCTTTCAATCAGCGTATTAACAACAGCACAAAAAATCTGCTAAAATGCTTTTCCTCGTCATTCGATCGTCGTAGCGCTCCTTAAATGCTGAAAATGGTGTTGTGCCGCCCAATAGTAGCACCGCACTTAGAATACACGTCCAGCTTGTGGTACCCCATAAAAGATGCCTCGTCGATAAAACTGAGGATATACAGAACCGTGCGGGGAGGTTTATAACAAAAGAATATTTCTTAGAAGCTGGTGTCACACAAATAAAGGCAAGTTTCGGAATCAAACCTCTCGACAGATGGCAGGAGGCAAACCGGCTAAAACTAATGCACGCGATTTACTCAACTCGAATAGACAAATCTAAAACACATCAAGAGATCTGCATTACTTCTCAGGTCGGAGGGATCACAGCAGTAGAAGTACGAAAAAATTGATGTCGTATAAATTACATTCAATTATCTTTGAGGAAAAGTAGCGCTCAATCAGAGAGGACAAAACGAGGAGGGCACCACCGTCATGACAAATTAAGTCGCCCAAACAGCTACCCTTATTAACCCTGATTGTGTTGTGACTTTGGTTTTGTCTTGTTTTTATTAATTATGTTTTTACTTACCTGATTTTCGTCGTGGCCTGCACTCTGTACTTTGGCTCTGATTGTTACTGAGACCATGAGTATATACTTTGACTTTGGTTTTCTTTGTTTTTTCGTCGTGGCCTGCACTGTGCACTTTTTGTTATTGTTACTGAGACCATGAATATACTGTGGCTTGGGCTTTTCTCATTTTTTTTTCATCGTTGCCTGCGCTTCGTGCTTTGTCTGTTTGCCTTTCACTGTGACTTTCACGATGGTGCGCTTTTTGCTTCCTCTTCTTTTGTGTCTTTTTTTTGTTTTTGCTGCTGTGATTTTTTCCTTAAATTGTTTAGTTTTCTTTGGAGCATTTAGTAGCTCCTTTTCATTTATCTTGAGTTGCCGTTAAGCCTGGCAAAGCGTTGCTTGTCCGCGCTTCCTCTCTCTCTCTTTCTTTTATTTTTTTACACTTTCTGAGAGGAACAATAAAAGGGTAAAGAGGGTGTATGCTTGCTGCAATGATCCATAATTTCTAATTAATAGAGCTGTTCTTGCACTGTGCTAATGTTATGGCATGTATAACGTTTCAAACTCGCGAATTCTTCGTTTTATAGTCACCATGTCTTCAGCTTTTTCTGTTTGCCTGCTTAAGATTTTATCATAACCAACCCTTACATATAACCCTCAGAGATTACGAGAGAGGATTTGACTCATTCGAAATCTTAGCCGTCATCCAGGCATTGCGGAATCAGGGTCAGGGTGTAGAAAGGCCTTATGTTAAAGTAACAGAATATATATATATATATATATATATATATATATATATATATATATATATATATATATATATATATATATATATATATATATATATATATATATATATATATATATATATAATGGCTGCACAGCTACCATAGTCCTCCCTAAAGTCAGCAATAAAATTCCAATAAGGAAGGGTGTCAGGCAAGGAGACGCTATCTCGCCAATGCTATTCATCGCCTCTTTACAAATGGTATTCAGAGTCTTCTATTGGGAACAGTTAGGAATGAGAGTTAATGGAGAACACCTAAGTAATCTGCGATTCACTGATGACATTGTCTTGTTAAGTAACTCAGGAGGCGAACTGCAAAACATGATCAATGAGTTAGACGGGCATAGCAAAACGGTGGGTCTAAAAATTAGCATGCAGAAAACCAAAGTATCTTCAACAGCCTCGCAAGGGAACAGCCATTTACAATTCGTAGCGAGGCTCTGGAAGTGGTCAGGGGATATGTCAACTTAGGGCACGTAGTGACCGCAGATCTAGATCACGAGATGGAAACAAATAGAAGAATAAGAATGAGGTGGAGTGCATTTAGCCGGTTCTGTCAGATCATGAGTGGCAGTTTACCAATATTCCTCAAGAGAAAAACTATATAACAGCTGTATACTACCGGTACTCACTGTGGAGGCTAAAGAAAAGGGTTCAACTTAAGTTAAGGAGAGCGCAGCGAAGTACTAAAACAGAAATGATGAGTGTAGCATTAAGAGCCAGGAAGAGAGCAGAATGGGTCAGGGAGCAAGCGCGCTGTAATGCCATCCTTGAGAAATAAAAAGGAAGAAATGGGCTTAATTGAGCAGGGCACGTAAAGGGAAGGCAACATAATCGATGATCCTTAAGGGTAACGGGCTGGGTTCCAAGGGAAGGGAAGCTCAGCATTTGGCGGCAGAAAGTTAGGCGGGGGGAGGAGGTTAAGTAGTCTGCGGGGATAGGGTGGCCGCAGCTTGCACTATCCACTTTTTATCCACTTTATCCACTCTCGCGTTGTAATGCTTCGGCGCTGCGGGGTATGCTGTCAAATAAATTCGGGGTTGTCCGTCTGTGTACTCGGTTGATGCGTTTGCTTTCCTCCCTGTTGTTAATTTTTCCTTGCCGACTGTTGCAGAGGTGTTCAGCTCGCTCATGGTTCCCGAGTCCGGGGTGAGAGAGACGCTTGGAGGAGGAGGTGTCGCCGCCATTTCGCCGTCCAGGACTGACATACACGTCACGGTCATGTTCAACGGAATATTCTCGCCCACAGGTGGGTGTGTCTGTCTTCACGCAATTCTGCCCGACGCTACAACACGGCAGCCTCAGTGAACAGAGTGGTTCAACTCAGCCCGGGGCCGCATTTCGTAGCGGGCCCGAGCCGGCACGTAGCATTGCTCGAATCGTGGTAACTGCTGCAGCTCCTTACTGCTGCGTGTGGCTTTCACCCTGTTACACTGCTGCAAGCGGTGCCGCGTTCGGAATGATATCTAAGATGCCCAGCTGTAGGGAATAAAGAGGCATTTAACTGCGATTGAAGCGATCACCTTCCACCCGCACCTGCAGCAGTGTTTCGTCCCGCAGACGCAAGAGACGTGGTGGTCAAGCTGAGCCTCCTGGCGGCTGACGCATCCGCTCCGATTGCCGGCTCGGAAGTGGTGCTGCCAAAGATCCACGTGGTGGGTATACGCAACGGTGGTGGGCGGAGGAGGTGGAGTCCTCTTCTTCTCCTTCTCCTCTGGTTGCAGTCGCTGAACGTGGCCAGCGTGAAGCTGAGTCTGTCTGCGGAGCAGCAGCGGCTGCTCGTGGCCGGCAAGCTGCGCATGCGCCTCACGTCGCCCGACGGACAGCGACACATCGAGGGGCCCGTCGTCGTCCGGCCGACATGCAACAGTGGGGTCCCGATTTCATTAAAATTCGAACCATAACCTGTAAACGAAAAAAAAGTGGAATACTTATACCTAGGTCCCCTGTGTTCACTGTCATCGAACATTTATGCATCGGTGTCTGCCGCGTATCTTTTCTGAAGCGTGGGGTCGCAAAAATGAAGAAAACGAACAGTGGCAGCGTAGCCCTTACAGTGCAACCGCTTTCTCTTCTGTGCCTTTTCTCAGGCATTCTCTGGTGTCCGCCCGGACCAGCCTTCGCAAGCGAAATGTCCCTTTTTCCTCTGCTTACAGGGAAACACGCGAGGTTGGCCAGACGCCCGTGTGTAATGCGATGCCAGTGCGCGTTAGAGACCCTCAGGTGGCGCAGATCTGGAGACATTTGCTATGCTGTCTCTCACAGAGCATGTGCAGCTTTACGACGCTAAACCACAGTTATCATGACACACCGTTATCGTGGAAATATTTCTACAGAGCCTCAAGCAACCAGATCTGATCTTCGCAACCATTCTTTTCCGCAACGAGGAATGAGGTCACTTGGAAGGAGTTCACTGTTGGGCAACCTGGGGGCTTTAAAGTACACCCTAAGTGAGAGGATGAATTGTCGTGATTTTCAACGAACAGGTTGTTCTTTCGTGACCATTTCTTCATTTACGATGGCCGGATGTAGCGATATTAAGCGCCTTCTAGCCGGGGATGCGAAGCGGTTGACATACCCGCACCTTACGAACTTCCGGGTGGTAATATATGATAGACTTACAAGTAATGGCGTTACAAACTTTCTTGCTTCTTTATGCTCTCTCCCGTGATCCGTTGGTTTGTTGAACTTTCGAGTCCGGATTTAGCTCGAACGCTGATGTTCTCACAATTCCTTGTGCAACGGGCTGGACCTGAAAGATGGCGGTTTGTAGCTTTTCATTCGTTCTCCAGTTTTTCAGGCTGTGCTGACAGCGGAAACGTCCAACTCTGGCTTTGCTGTGTTGAACGTAAACCAGGATGGATCAATATCTTACCAGGTAAAATATACCAGCTTTGTGTCATTGAATTAGCGGTGTGACCATATCGACAAAACTGGACAGACCCGTCTTTTTTACTTACACGTCTTTGCACAGATGCATGCACTTTCTGATTGCCAAACCCTTTCGTGTTCACTTGGTCTGTTGACGCCCTAATGTGAGTACTAAAAATGAAAATGAAGCGTATGTTTTGTGTACCTATGCTAATTATCATACCTGCCTATTCCACTGTTCTTTTATTGTCCGTTTAGTAGCAAAGCTCACGGTGTTTCCATTTTCTGGTCGGCGTAGGCCGATGCCGGATAAGTTTCCTTGTGGCTGGAGAGCCGAGTTGTAGTGACCCTGTTGAAGTTGTATTTCATCGATCATTTCTCTGTTAAAAAATAAAAAAGCAAAATGACCGTCATTAATATCTCTGTGACTAAGAAGCTACTGAATATAAGCTACGCGCGTTCCTTGTACTTCTGTTTCTTTTGGCAAGTGTGGCGACGACTGTGGTACGAAGTGCTTACTTATATTTCTCGCAGTTACAGCAAGTACAGTAGGCGGCATTGCGCAAAGGGCTTCTAAATGCAGCTTGAAGGGACACCCATGGCCACGCACTCGATGTCCGCACAGAAGTCACGACCGCATACCGCAACCGCATTTCACAAGCAGCGTTCAGTTTTGAGTTGCTTGTTTACTGCAAGAGAGCAAGCTGGGCACGCGGTGACCAGGAAAACATTGCATAAAATGTAATGTGTGCTGGTTTTCAGTGCTGGTGGCACATCCGTGTGACTTCAAAAACGTTACGCCAGTTTTCTATTGAGGAGTCGAAGATATTGATAGATACCTCGTTGGAGAGATATAAATGTGAATATTTCTGAAGAGACTCGTTGCATGTGGACGAAGCTAAGTACGACTGAAACAGAGTCAATCTTGTGTTGCAAGAAAACAAATCGTATCTGAACGGGCTCTTTCATTTCTCTCGCCTGCTGATCTATGAAAGTATTGAAACGCGACCCTGCCCCATGCGCAGGCGTACGCGTCGGGCCTGGACAGTGCGCCCATGGTGGTCGTCCTGGAGACGGACAGCCCGGCCGACAACGAGGTGCGCACCATGGCGGCCTCCTACAACCCGCCATTCGCCTACCACTGGGTGAGTGGAGGGGCTCGTCTTCGTGCCCCTGGGACGCGTTTGAGCACCAGCATCGCGCTGAACACCCCGAATGACTCACCTTGAGTGCATGGAGCGAGCGTGCTGGAATTAAGCATTGGAGCATAAGATGTACTGATGGTTTGAAACACGGATGCGGTCATTCTAAATTTCGCTACTGTTTTCTAAGAATTTCATACCAACCGTGCAGATGCTGTTCTCATAACTCATGCATAAAATATTGTGAATTTTTATATTAGCCAAGATTCCTGGAGAGCACAATTCTGATCTTGTTCTTTTTTTTTTTAATCACGGCCTATCTCCCGCTAAACAGAGACCACGAAACAGGCGCAGGCTCATCAAAGTGTGGCATGTGATGCCACAGCTTATTGTTACAGCTACTTTTTAACAGTTCTCTCAACAGACTGCCACCGGCACACAACACGTTCATCGTTTTATTTTCTGTTGACGCTGCGGGTCAAGTTACCTTGCACGCGAGCAAGTTGTTCCCTAAATGTTGTGATTCTACAACGCTCGTGCTTATAGGCGGCGAGGTAGGCGCACTGTGTGGAAAGCCAGTCCGTCCACACAGCCGACGGGCGCCGAGCACGCTTGTCGGCATTTTCGCCGCCCAGTTTTTTCGCTGCATCTGGAAAAGACATTCACCGTGAGTCCCGTCGCCTCGAGTTTTACGCCAGCCTTTCTGTACGTTTTTTACGCCAGCTTGTGTACCGATCTGGGACGCTATTCAATGATCAAGTTTTTATTGTCGTGCATTGTCTTGCGCCCAGTACTTTTCAGTACGAAACTAAATCATGAAGCCAAAGTTAATCCTCTAAAATGTCTTTACAAATCCGAAGCGAAACTCAATGCATGAGAGAACCGTACAACCTAAAAGAAAAGGGTAAAAGCGACTTCAATAGTTTTCTGCACTTGCGTGAAAGTCCAGTGAAGATGCTCTACGGAGTTTTCGAGCTCAGTCACGTCGGATGAATCCTTCGCTCTCTGTTAAGCGCCGAACCAGATAGGGGCTTGACAAGCATGATACTGTTTCACAAAGGAGCAAAAGGCAAGGCTTCATATGTGAACCTTTCGATAAGTTAATAAGAGCGCATATTGATTCAAGGAATCCTTATGTGGAAAAGCAGACTGAACATACTGGTACTTGCATCATGTCTGTTTCGCCACAACAAGATTTCACTGAAGCATGCTGGCCGTGCTTTCCACAAGAGCACCGTATGTGATCGTTGCCTCTGTCCGATAGCTATTTTTATCGTATTTGTTGCTGAAATGAAAGGCGCCCTGAACAACTGTATTTTCTGAGCCATGCGAGGGCTCTACCTCCTACCGCCCATGCCTTCCCGTAGTGTTGCCCATTGTGCGAGCACGTTCGCCAGTCGTAAAAAAACAAAACAAAACAGTGAGAGCCTTGAATTCTGCAGCTTTTGCCCCGAGGTGTGCCCTAGTCACTTTCTGTGCTGCTTCGTGGAGCAAGCATCCGAGCAATATATTTTAAGCGGAGAGGAAGGTGCATGCAGTCGCTGTCCGTGTCTCGGTGAAACTGATTTTCTTAGTAAGGTGTGGGTGCGGGGTAGTTGGTAATGCATTGTAAGACGAAAAGCGCAAAAAAAAAGCACACGGACGCAATGAAAGACGAAGGACAAGCGCTTGTTCTTCGTCTTTCTTTGCGTCCGTGATTTTCTTCTTTTTCATTCCTGTGTGGTTGCGCTAGTGGTAGAATATGGGCTTCTTAACATTACTCCAATGAAACCACCTATAGGCAGGATCGTCATCTTGGGGGTGCCTTGTGGCGAAAGAATTTCTTTTGTTTTTGTCACCACCGCATAGAGCAGGGCACACAAACATAGCAGAGGAGGAAGGCCTGCCAGCAAGGCAACAACGGTGACTGGCTCCGGCCTTGCGCAGCTTAGCTTGAGATCGCCCCGCTTCCGCAAACGATGACAAAAAACCTGCCATTTTTTAAGCGCATCAGCAAGGGCAGAGGGCGGTTGCAACGATCCCTCTCGCTTAACAGTACCAGCGAACTGCTCTGCTCGCCAACGATGTCCGCTGGAAAAGGGAACGGAGCAGAAGGACGGCGACAGCGCAGTGCCGGTGGCTTCCGCCAAGTTAACCGCGACCAGCTACCTTCCGTACTTCGCCGCCACGAGAGAACAAAGAAAAACTGGCAGGAGAACACCGGGTGTTTCGTCCACGGCGTTGTGCAATTTCTAAAATGGGCGTATTTACTTACAAGAGCACATTTTTAGGAACAGCATTGTCAGCAGCGTAGTGCATCAGAATACAGCTAAAGCGCGCTATAACTAAGCTGGTTAACTAATATTGAGTAGTTGAGTTTTTAAATATTAACGTTAGTATATTTACCGAGGGGCGTAGCCCACCGTAAGTAATATCCATATCAGTTTTTAGAATTTCCAAAACGAAATTACCCTCGGCGCGGTGGCGTAACAAGTTGTGGAGAAGGTTCTTCTCTGTGCCCAATATTTGAGCTTAATAAACTGGCGTCGTTCATTCTACTCATGGCTGTCCGCGTCTGCTGTTCAGAAACTCCTGCATTGCAAGCGAGGTGATGCCTTTGGGAGCGCTCGTCTTGAGTCTTCTCTACTGCGTCCTGCCATTTCGGGCTGGTTTGAAACATACACGAGAGCGGCGGCACCAAGAAGTAAAAGAAATAAACGTGAGGTTTTTTTGATGTCATTTATTATAGCAATTGCGTACTATGCAGGAAACAATGATTAGACACAAAATTTGCCCCCAACCCCGCCCGCTCTGCGCACGCCTACGCTGATTAGCGCTGCACTTTTGTCGTCTTTCTTATATTATATAAAAAAGTAAAATGGTCTGAAAAAAGAATCGGAACATTCCGGAGCCGGCCCTTTGCACACTGCGCTCGCCGATATCTGTCCGGAGGTTGTTTCAGGTAAAGATTCGTGCTCCTGTCACCTTCCTTCCCCAAAAGCCTTCGTTATCAGCGCATTATCAGCGGGCTGTGCTGCCGCTGCGCATGGCTCGTGGGCGTCGTTCTGAAAGGATCCCTGTATTAGCGACGTAATTGGCAACTGTTAACAGTGTAGCTTCCAGACTTCCCGCGACAGTGATGCTAATGAGCTCTCGCCTCCCGCATTCAGTGTGCGATCCCTGTCTCCTTCGCTCCCTGATCCCCGTGTCGGAAACTGTAACTGGCTAGCCCCTGGATTCTCTGTATTTTCGGTCCCTCTATCTCTCACTTGCATAAACGCGCAACTGAGAAAAAAAGAAAGCCACTCGAAGGTGCTGGTGAACTGTTGGCTGGCCGCGGAAAGCGCTTGGGAGATTTCTTGCCGTCTTCGTTGAGGCAGGGCGCTGTTCTGCTGATGTCTTTTTCCCTGCCGCCAGATCTAACGAATGTGTTTGTTGAATTTTTTTCGCTGATATGATTTTAGGAACCGAAGATCCGCAGCAGAATATGCGACACCACATGCAGTCGGAATAATTCTGATCTCCTAAAGTAGCTTAACCTGCACCCAAATAGCAGCACACGAGCGTTGCACATTTCGCCGCCCGGTTTTGAGCAGCGACCTCGGAACGGCATTTGTTCACAACACGACTGCCGTGTCGGCGCTCCTTGTCGTCGGGGCTTGGTCCCGTGTATTTCTTTGTTCCGATCTTCTGGAATAAAACCTCAGTTCGGAGATTGGGCTTAACGTCTCTGCTTGCCTCTCCCGAACACTTCTCTGTCTGCCCAAGCAGCGCATGCAGCCTTTGAAATGTCCAAAGAGCCCAATCCCAAGCACTTCTCTCTCGAAGGCGACGTTGCAGCTGATCGGAGAAGCGCCGTTCTCCCACAGCGTGGCATTCCGACGACGGCTGCCGTGGCCCCGCCAAGCAGCGCGTGGTCAGCGCTGCCTCTCTTCGTTTCCTGAGCACGTCCGCGACACGGCGTTGGTTCCCACTTCTGCGCAGACGCGACGAAGAGGCTGAGCACGGGCTGCTGCTTCCAATCCGCTTAGGAAAGGAAGCGCAGGAGGAGGATTTGGTACTAAGCTTTTTCTGCGGAACAAACCTGCCTGCACTGGCATGGCAGCTTGACGCTTGCTTGTCTGCTGGTCTCCAGTTAATCCAACTGCGTACTGCTTTGTGAGCAGCGTCCTATCCCGCATACTGATTATTCACTTCTATAGCTTCTGATCTCTTAGAGGGGATGGATTTGTGTGCGGTGAAAACACCGTGTTGTTTATTTTTTTTCAGTAGAAGTTGTTCACATAGTGGTACTTTGCAGTGTTTGTTGTTCGCTCATATGGCTTACTGCGATCTTGAAGCCTGTCAAGGCAGTTAAAGGCAAGTCATGTTTTTGAAGCGAAAGCTTCACTACGCTAGGTAAAGCCAATCTCGCCGTGCGTTGCCGGTTGACCTTCAAGTGAACGAGTTGTCAAGTGTGGCTATAGGCCAAATGTGTCCACCATGGTGTCGCACCACTTGAACCTTTGGCCGTGACCTTTGATCTTTCCATTCGCCGGTAGAGGGCGGTATAATAGTCACGTGACAATCGCGTGATGTCGCGCGATTGAAACTGCCGCTGTGACGTCGGTCTGCGGTGCATATTGTTTTTCGTTATATTAACCAGTTCTCTCTGTAACACCTGACCGGCCCTGAGAATAATAAAATGAAATGAAATTAAATATAAAGGCTGAGCGTTCATTGGGTGACCAACCTCTCGCGTTGACCCATTAATTTAACTGCCACCTGCCAGGGTGGCAGGGTGGGCGCGCTGCATATCCAGTGTGCGGAACGCACTCAACGGTACAGACGCCAAACCGCGTCTAGTTGCCAGCACAGCTTTCCCTCTCTAATCAGGTTCAGCAGTATATAAACCACAGTCACTTTTTTTGTTTCTCCTGATTGCTTTCCACCAAATGGCAATAAATATATCCTACACCAACAACAAGGATATGCCGGTCATTATAATTGCTTACAGGGCTCCGCAGTGGTGCAAGAAAGAGTAGAGATCCTTACTCTTAAGTAGCGCACCGATAGTGAGAGGATGTACTTACTCAGCGTCTCTCTCGCTGCCAAAGCACAGCGAATTGCTCTTTTTTTCGTTTTCTTGCGGTGTTTTCGAGATTTGATCTCACCGCTTGCTTGGCGAGAACATAACGTGACATTTGTCACCTAGCAGAGTGAATGTGCCCGTCCTCTTTCTTGACAGACGAACGGCACTTTCACTCGTGGCACGAGCCAGGTGCTGGAGATGCTGCTCACCGACGACCTGACCTTCAAGGTGCTCTCGGAAGGCCAGAGTGAGCTGCGCGGACGGGTCAAGCAGCGCCTCTACTCGGACGCCTTCCTGAGTGGTGAGCAGTGCACGCCGCCTGGCCGGCGATGCTTGCGCGTCAGGCCTTAGTCTGTGGCTTCTCGAAACTCGCCGCGAGAGCAGCGGTGATGTTACTCTGCCAAGGCAGTTATACTGGCACACATTTAAAGAGGCAGATGAAATGGGACGGAGAAGCAATAGAGCGCGTGCTTCCAGCGCAGCAGTTGTTTGCCCCAGTTTAAGAGTAAATACCAGCACGAAGCCCTCGCGAGAAACTGGCTCATGATAAAGCAGCCGCTGCAACGTCTGTTTAAGCATGGCTGAGGTCTCCATCAGGGTGCAGAGGCTGACGACGCTTTGAAGTTGTTAGCCTGCCTAAGGAAACACTCAGAGCGCCGTCATCTCACAACGCTAAAATCACCCTAAGCAAGGAGCTGCCGGTACTGTTAGGAGGACGTTCACGTGCGCGCGTGTGTGATGCAACCGATGCGCAAGAGCAGCGCGTCCTCGCGCAGAGGCGCCCGTGCTGCTCGTGCCCGAGGGCAACAGCTCTGCGGCGGGCCAGGCCTGGCTATCGGTGGACAAGTCGTGCCGACTGCACTACTCGGTCTTCGTCTCGGGCCTCGACCCGGCCGAGAGGCGCCTGCTCGAGCTGCTCGAGATTGCGCCCGCCTTCGACACCAGGCCCAGCGCGCGCAGCGTCCAGCGGGTGCTCCAGCGGATCACCGGAGACGAGGTGGGCCTCGAACCGGCGCAAGTGCTGAGGGTTGTTGTTGATATAAGTGTCGTGTCTCACGCGACTATAATTTTAGTGCGTTTGACTGCGAGCACTGTTTCGTTTAGGCTGAGTTGGGAAACTTTTTATGGACAGTCATTATTGTTTACTAGTGGCAGTTCTGTCTCGATCTGTGAACATGCACCGTCTCTGCCAAGAGCAACGGAGCAGCCGCGACGACTGCGGGCTCTCGGCCGAGCGGTGGCGCTGCGGTCCCCGGCTGCGAGTACATGTAAACTGGGTGACGTAAGCCCGCGCTGTCGCCCTCCTTCCTTGGATGATAACAAGGAAGCAGGCAGCATGCGCGGCGAGCCATTTCGTGCCTCTGCAGTGCTGCCACACTGCGAAGGCTTACGCCAGCCAGTTTACACTCGCAGCCCGGGAGCAGCGGCCGTCATTCGGCTGCAAGCCCGTTCCGGCCGTTGGCGTGGCTGCTTGGTTACTTTTGGCAAAGACGGTATATATTCCGTTGTTCGAGTGAAGCATGTGGCGTGACACAAATGTTGCAACAGTGACGCAACGCTCAACTGCAGCCGTTCTGGAAAGAGTGGCCTTTGCTTAAAACCAGCGGCGGAGAAGAACACAGGAAAGAAACATACAGACGTGGAGGATCCTGGCATGCACCATCTAGCTCAACAATCCACCATATGAGAGTGGCCTTTCGTCGAGGCTCAACTCAAGTTACGAGAAACACTTCGCTTGCCCAAGTTGGAAATGTAAAATATTCACCTGCACCCCGCACCCTGGCCGGAATATGCACTTCCAAAAGGAGCCCGAGTTGAAAAGTTTGCATAGGAGAGCAACACTTCCTGCCTGCGGCAGCAGCCTTGTTTGAACATTGAAACTGGCTTGAAAAAATCATTCGTACAAATGCTTATAATTTTCGCGTTTTTCAACCGAAATAAAGAAAAGTAATTTATTCATATTTCTCTTGCACTGTGTTCGCGATGAGCCTGCATCTTCTGAGGACAGCTTAGATCTACGACAAATATCTGATTGCACCACATGTACTAATATGAGTGCTGTGTGCACTTCAGGCTTGAACATGCCACCTTGGATGGAGCGCGTGTCCAGTGCGGTGAACGGGGAAAGCCCTATGTTCTCTGCTTTTTGCAGCTGGAGGACACGTTGGATGAGCCCAGTGTGGCGACTCTGCACCGACTCAACAGTGGATCCTCGTACCTGCTGGTCACCTCCAAGTCTGGAAAGTCCAAGCAAGTTGAGCTGAGAGGACACATCAGAGATGTGAGTCCATTCGGAAGTTCTTTTGTTTACTTCTTATTCTTAACCCGCAACGCCACTTGGGCATTATAGCCGGGGGCCCAAAACATCATAAAACAAGCACACAGTTCTGTGGGAAACCACATCTTCTGTTAACATGTTTTAGTCGTTTATGGTATGCAGAAAAAGATTTGTGTTTAACAAATGTTGCGTCGTTTGTGTGGACCAACCTTCAATTTCTGGTCATTTTGAGAAGAAACATTATGCGGTTGCTGTAAGTGCTTTGAGGCATTCATTCCTGTTTGACTGTGAGAAATGCTAAAGAACAATACAGGTCACCTTTTGCGGCGCTCCAGCATCAGTAGAGTTCTCTTTTTATATTAGTACTGCTGAGAAACCGCGCACAGAAACCCCCCGGCAGCTGCTAGCAGAAAGCTGCATGAAGAGCCGATCTGGTTTGATAAAAGCGAGTTGTGCAGATTACGAATATGAAATGCTTGTGCGCCTGACGACACCGGTTCTTGACGAAATATAATCGAAATTTACCCATTAAGCTGCTCGTCAAAGCGGGCTTTACAGCAAGCGTTGTGTCATTGCGGCAAAACACTTTTTTGCATCTGAAGGGGAGGGGAATGGGCTTGTGTGATAAAAACTAAATTGCTCTTGTATTCTTTGCCGCTGTGACGTCCGTTTCTTGTTTAGACAGAGACGAACGGACGGACGGACAGACGTTCCTTTCAGCTGCAGCATTCAGGAAAACAAACATTCTTTAGAGTGGGCAGTAAAAAAATTGTTCATATTGGCTGCCGTACATTCTTCATTGATATTGAGTACGGTGTTGTGCCTCTTTTGTCAGATCCGCATCCCGGAGACCTGCTTGCCCGAGCTAGCCCAGGGTGGAGGCAGTTCCGGTTCCGGTGGCATGGCTGTTCCCGGCTACTCGAGCGACACAGGCGCGGAGAACAACGAAATCTACCGCATCGAGTCCAACCACAAATGCTACTATGACGGCGAGGTGTTCGACGACGGGGCCCAGTGGACGGCACGCCACGAGGCATGCGTCATGTGTTCCTGCCAGGCACGTAGTACTTCGTGATACCATCGAGTTGACCTGGCTTCCTTTTTCTGCTGTGTGGCTGAGAGTACCTTATAAAGTACGAGTCCTACAATGCTTGCTCAGTAGTAAAGAGCTACAGTTGTCGTGATGTGGTACCTTGTATTATATGGGAAAAAGTGCTGTCATTGGCACCTGTAGTTGCTACTAAAATGTCTGAACTGTGGAAGAGAAAATGGAGCATCAATGGCCTGACAGGCAGACAGGTCAACCACGTGAGCTCACTTTTGAAGAGTGGGGGTACTGTTGGCCCACAGCTTCAGCAAAGCCTAACATAATTCACCATGTACACTGTAGGGTAGAACTCTAAATGTTTCCTTTGTTAGCCAGCCTCGGGGAATTTTTTACTCTCGTTTCTCACGGTATTCATTCTCTGCTGTCTACCTTGCAGAGGGGCCGTCTGGTGTGTGACCCCGTCGTATGCCCTGCCGTGCAATGCTCAAAAGCCGTGACACTCCCAGGGGAATGCTGCCCGTCTTGTCAAGGTGAGTGCACTTTGGTTTGTGCAACCAATATAACAGCACCTTTAAAAAATTTTCTTTGCCTGTGAATATTTAAACTGTGCTTCGCTGCATTATAATTCATATAATTTTCAGAAAACTAAAGCAGTTTCCTTAAGTTTTCAAGATGAAATTCACAGGATATTTTCAATCTCTGGATGTTGTAGTGCGTATTCTGTGATGATAAAACCTGCGCATTCTAATCTATCGGTTTTCCAGCAGCCAGACCTTGCACTTATGCTTTGTCTTGGGGCAATGCAGACGAATCTGGTGGTCTGGGCGCTACCTTCGCACCTGGTGTGACCCACTCGCCGCATGGCTGCTTCCTCGAGGGAGATAAAAAATTTCACCTGGCCGGATCTAAATGGCACCCATACATCCCGCCTTTTGGGTTCAGCCGCTGCGCTGTCTGCACTTGTCAGGTTAAGTCTTGTTTCAGAGGAGTTTGTACTCTGCTTTGCGAAGTTATGAAATTCCAGAGCAGCCCTTGACTAAAATTTATTATTTTTTTCTCTCTACACTGGCGGCTTGCAGGAGGTCACCAGTTTGGTTCCTACCAAATGCACATGGTTGTCTTTTGTTCTAGGCTCTTGAAAATTATTTTCTATCTAAAACAATTTCTGAATTAGTTTCTGTCTGTGGTCAAGAAGACTGTAATAAAAGAACTAAGATTCTCTAGTTATTTAATTACTTATGCCGCCTTTCGTAAACATATACTAATGAGCCTCTCACCATGCAGACCAACCTGAGTGCTAATGAAAACTACTGGGGAAAAATATAAGCTCTATTTTGTCACTCATGGGAAGCATGTAGACCTGTTGATTCTAGTCACTGCATGAATTTTTTCAGCCAGATAAATTGCAGTGCTTTTTATGAGTTGTACATTTTAGTTCTTCTAATAATCATTTCCCTTACAGCCCACTACACTCACAGTGGAGTGTCGTCGCATCACTTGTCCGCCACTCAGCTGCCCAGACAAGGATGCCTATCGAGAAAATGCTCTTTCCTGCTGCAAGAAGTGTCCAAGTGTGTTCTCATAATACTTCTAAATAAGTATGCTCAGCATAATACACCACTGCAGTTGCACCTTAGCCAAACATTAAGTATAAAGGGACATTGTGTGCTTTAATTCGAATTGTCCCAATGCAAATTATCTTGATTTCAGAAGAAAACAAAATGCCATGAATGTTATGTTTAAAGCGTTTGGCGTGCTGTACTTAAACACAAGGGCTTAGTGAATATCTTGGTTCCTTTTGTACTTTGGCAAAGAGGATCAGTGAAATACCACTTGAATGGACTCGATCTTCATTACAGGGGGACCTTCAGGAACTTTAATAGCATGTTCGTTGAAATGAAGGTTTGCTGTACTGAAACGGCTGCATTCTATATTGTTTTGATGACTTAAAGTAAATAATGAGCGCTGAACTATTTCTCAGACAATTACTTTAATGTGCCGAAATCTTCCAGTATCTGTTGTACATGGAACTTTTTCAAAAATGAAGGAACTTTCAGCTGAACTCTGTTATTCGATATTGCCTTTGAAAGCATTATACACTCTTCCACCAAAAAACAAAAGCCCTAGTGCTGGTACACAAAATGTGAGGGCCATCTGGCTAGAACTATGCAAACGATTTAAGGAAAGTGCTCCTGGCGACAGGCACGGCTACAGCTCTGGCTGGAAGGCACCTGCGTTACTATACAAACCTAAAACAGATACAGCATCCCAGAGTTTCACAAGCGTAAGTATGGCACCATGAAGGCTTGGAAGCTCGGCTGTTGACAATTGCGGTGTGTGCAGTTGTGGACGCAGGGTACATATCTGCGGAAGTGATGCATTCTGACTAAGAAGTGGCACTTGTACTAAGTATTTTCCAACTTTCCCCTGAAATGAAAGTTGCAGTGTGCTGAAATTGGTTGAATCAAAACCCATTTGTGCTGCATACAATAGCATTTCAGTAGGGAGTTTCAGAATGGTTTGTGCATTGGCGAAATTCATGTATGTGGTCTGTCACTGTGTAAAGCAAAAGCTAAACATACCTCCACGCAAATGTTATTTAGAGGTGGAAAGTTGGCTGACATGTAGTCTTTACTTTTGTTCCATTATAAAAAAATTGACTTAGCAGTAGTACTTGTCCCAGAGAAAGCACTTTCATCATGTATGGTTGCATCAACAGTTTATGCTTGATTTTATGTCTATATTAGAATGAACAGTTTTCACAATGAATATATAATTGGTCAGGGGACAATAGCCATTCTCGCTTTGGCAATGTAATCATTCTAGCTGTCATAGTCTTCTCACTCTTATTCTGCATCATTGCATTTTCTCTTAGATGTTATTCCAGTGAAATCTCAGGATGGCAGTGCTGCGACACAGCTTCATGACCAAGGCGTGAAAAAGACGCCAATGGACATCTTATCAAGTGGTGGTAAGTAAAACACCGCCTCAGTAGACACACCAATGGCTTTAATAGCACAAATTGTTCAATAACTATTTGATCCCCTGTACAGGAGTTCTATGTTGCTATTTGTACCTTCATTTTCTATGCAGGATGTCAATTTCAGCTCCAAGTTTTTCATAATGGAGAAGAATGGCACCCAACAGTGCAGCCTTTTGGCGAAATGAAATGTATACGATGCCACTGCAAGGTATGCTCCTTTCATGGAAGAACATTATTCCAAAGCCCAGAAAATTAAATGTGTGACCATCATATGGTGCTTCTTTTGGGATTCTTAAACTAATGACTAATAATATGAAATTTATTTTTTCTGTTCTTCACTTGTTTACAGGCTTTCATGCATATAATTTATGTGCATATCAATGCTGTTCTCAAGAAGCCAAAAAACTTCTTCAAGCATCAGTTAGCTCTGCCATTATAACCATTCCAGTGAAATGAGCCGCAGGATGCTGCCAAATCTCATCAAGCACATTTTTGTATTTAAATGACTTGAAAGTGCAGAGTGCAGAATGTGCCCACCACATAAGCAGCTTAAAAGACCAATGCTGGGAAAGGCTTTTCTCTTTGACTTTGTGTATGCCCTAGATTTCTGATGGAATCCAGAAGCATGTTATTTTTGGCTAGGAAAACATTGAAGCACAGCACCAATTTAAGTTTGAGCATTACAATAACTTCAATTTGTGCACCAGTATGCAAGTAGTGCTGCTCAGTTCCAATGTAGCACATATGATGCTGCTGCCCCTACAAACTGGAATTTGCCTGCTCAAAGATGTCAATGCTGGATACACTGATGGATTTACTGCTACCTTAAAAAAAAGCGAGTGCGCAGCTTATTTTGATCATGATGTGCAATGAGTCAGTGTTTACAGGATTATTTTAAAAAGCTAATGTTTTTGTTACTTTTAACAGGATGGCAAATCTCGCTGTCGAAGACAGCGATGTCCCAAGCTGTCATGTCCAATAAAGTTCCAGAAAGAAGATGAGTGCTGTCCACGCTGCGCCGATAACGGTACCATATTCCAAATTTGTCCAACTGCGTCATTCAAGAGAAGTACAGGGTAATTCATTATGCTTGTGAGGTGCACACGTGTTAGTTAATCATTCATAACTTATATAATTATATCAATTATGAGTTTATTAAATCATTTATATTTCGTACAGAGTGGCATAAATGGTGAGTCATACCTATCCTTCAAATCAAAAATAAATTTGTTTTCCTGTTTAACCTTACAAATAAGTAACTCGTGCCAGGCTTATGTTCCGCTTTTTACAGAAACCAGGTACGAAACTTCACTAAATACCACTCATCAGTAATTTGCGAGCCGTATAAATACTAGTCTACCTTAAAGTGCATCGTCCTTCGCAGAGCACTGCCAATTCAGTTTTACTGAGCAGTTACCGCGCCATGTAGGGGCGTGCATAGCTGCCGCCGTCATCATCTTTATTTCTTTTATTGATTTCCATTTTACATAAAGGAGGGGGCCGAGGTAAAAGCTGCGACAGTGCAGCTTAATTGAGAGGCCCTCGAGCCCCTTTACACGTGGTAGCATGGAGAAAGAAGCACAACATACCAAGCACAGCATACACAGGTCACAGGTTCTGGAAAAACAGTCATCCAGATATTCTTGAGAGATAAGAAGGAAAGGTCTGTTACAACACACCACATAATCGCTCGTAAGTATATGAAGAAGGGAATTGCACTAAAAAAGACATGGACGAGAAAAGACAAGGACGGGCGCAAACTCGCGACTGATTTTATTCAGAAAGAACACAAATATATATATACCTAGATTCTTATCCAATCATTGGCTAAGCGCACATGCCAGGAACGTTTTCTCTTTCTTATACAAATTGATACTAGAATCGCTTACGCATTCATCACCTGACTTATTAATGAAAAAAGCCTCTGCGAGTTCACGTGCTACCTGGTTACGACTGCGCCTTAAGATTTTTGTTCTAGTCAGCAAAGGCTGGCATGCTTTATCAGGCGTAGCCAAAGGGCATGCGCCGCAATGTAAGGGCAAATTTGACCCCTGACATGTGGAAAAGTTTACATCAGCCAGACGGGCCGTTGTATAAATGAACGACTAAGGGAACATAAGCTTTCTATGGTTAACGGAAAAGGGTCAAATTTGGCCTTACATTGCGGCGCATGCCCTTTGGCTACGCCTGATAAAGCATGCCAGCCTTTGCTGGCTAGAACAAAAATCTTAAGGCGCAGTCGTAACCAGGTAGCACGTGAACTCGCAGAGGCTTTTTTCATTGATAAGTCAGGTGATGAATGCGTAAGCGATTCTAGTATCAATTTGTATAAGAAAGAGAAAACGTTCCTGGCATGTGCGCTTAGGCAATGATTGGATAAGAATCTAGGTATATATATATTTGTGTTCTTTCTGAATAAAATCAGTTGCGAGTTTGCGCCCGTCCTTGTCTTTTCTCGTCCATGTCTTTTTTAGCACAATTCCCTTCTTTAAGTATGTGCGTCCGACTCGCCCAACAACGTGCTCTCCTAAGTATATGAACTCAAGGAAGTCTTAAAATATGAGGGCCTCATATTTTCGATATTGATGTCAATTTCATTAAGAAAATTTAATAACCATGGTAAATTGTTC
Source organism: Amblyomma americanum (assembly GCF_052857255.1). NCBI lineage: Eukaryota > Metazoa > Arthropoda > Arachnida > Ixodida > Ixodidae > Amblyomma > Amblyomma americanum. The sequence continues at coordinate 1,711,245 of NC_135498.1, forward strand.
TCAATCATATGTTTACTGTAAGTTGTCCTGTCTCTTTTTACCTCCCACTTTTCAAAGTCGCGTGTAGTATGAGTGGGTATGTTTAGATGCAAATTAACGTTGCCAAATAATGTAGAATTATGTTTCTTTCTACTAAAACAGAATTCACGGAAGAGTCTATATGTGTAAATATCTCGGATTTTTTTACGTTTTATCTCTCAAAGAGAGAATCACTATGTTCAGTGTAAGATGCATTTAGAATAATGCGTAAAGCCCTTTTCTGCATGGTGAAAATATTATTAAGATTTGATTGAGTTGTTTTACCTCATACCAAAGAGCCATAATATGTGAGACAAACAGTGCATTATATAGTAGTAGTTTAACATCAGTAGGAAATACATAGATATTGTGGTTTAACAAACCAGCTGTAGTGCTGAGCTTCTTCAAGACTAAATTTGTGTGCTCATTCATTGTAAGTGATTCGAGAAGATTACACTGAGAATTTTAAATGTATTCACAACTTCAATATGTATAGACTCGTGCATTACACTATGGCTGTCTGGAATTTCTCTACCCTGAGTACGAAAAATTATTGCTTTGGGTTTATTGCAGTTTACTTGCAGATCGTTGTTTTAGACCAAACAGAAAGCCTATCAAGAAGTTCATTTGCCATTCTAATCAAATCTGCGTAGCTGGGGGTGATAGAAAAATACTCATGTCATCAGCATACATTAGAAATTTTGTTTCTTGGTAAATACATACTAGATGATTAATGTAAAGGTTAAAAAGTAATGGCGAGTGCTTAGTTCCCTGTGGTACACCTGAAATTAGTTCCCTAGTTTGCGACCTGACTTCATTTACGGGGACAAATTGGTGCCGGCTTTTTAAATAAGAGGATAATAACACAAGAGGTGTGCCCCTGATACTATACGATTCTAGTTTACTGAAAAGGATATTGTGAATGATGTCGAAAGCCTGCATGCATAATCAACAAATATACCAATAGTCAGCAATTATTTCCAAAGTTTCTTGATAGGTACTGTTTCTGAGCTAAAAGTGCCAGTTCTGTTGAATTCAACAAGGTTGAGGACTGGGCGAGTTGGTAAGTATTCATTTTAAACCAGCCAGAAGACGCGACACAAAGGAAGAAGCAAACAAGACGAGGCTGGACTAACAACTGAAGTTTTATTGAAAGGAAGAAAACAACGAAGACTCGCACTGAGATGCGCGCGCACATAAGCCGTATCAGTGAAAGGGCACACAAAAAAATTTTTCAATGTCAGGGTCTTACTAACAAGTTATCTAAAAAGGCAAATTCCTTAGCGTGAAGGTTTACCGACGGCTTAGCCACACACGTGTCCTTAGCCTTAGCAATGTAGAAGGTTTCAACTATCTCGCGACAGATTTGTTTTTCATTTCTATAAACTACAGTAGTGTCGCTGAAGTCAGGCGTGCAAAGAGACAGATCATCGTCCGATTTGCATTCTCGAGATTGCACGTGCAACGCCAGATTAGAGTTCGCCTTCCCACCCAGAGAGTTAGAATGCTCCGTCAGGCGCACATTTAGACATCTGCCCGTCTGCCCGTAGTAGCATCGACCACAAGGCAGCGGAACGCGATACACCACATTCTTTCTGCAAGGGGCGAGCCGTGTCTTATGTGACACTGTGCATCGCGAACGATCACTTGATGTTTTATCAAGCCTCCTTTTTACGCTGGCGCCAGCGTAAAAAGGAGGCTTGATAAAACATCAAGTGATCGTTCGCGATGCACAGTGTCACATAAGACACGGCTCGCCCCTTGCAGAAAGAATGTGGTGTATCGCGTTCCGCTGCCTTGTGGTCGATGCTACTACGGGCAGACGGGCAGATGTCTAAATGTGCGCCTGACGGAGCATTCTAACTCTCTGGGTGGGAAGGCGAACTCTAATCTGGCGTTGCACGTGCAATCTCGAGAATGCAAATCGGACGATGATCTGTCTCTTTGCACGCCTGACTTCAGCGACACTACTGTAGTTTATAGAAATGAAAAACAAATCTGTCGCGAGATAGTTGAAGCCTTCTACATTGCTAAGGCTAAGGACACGTGTGTGGCTAAGCCGTCGGTAAACCTTCACGCTAAGGAATTTGCCATTTTAGATAACTTGTTAGTAAGACCCTGACATTGAAAAATTTTTTTGTGTGCCCTTTCACTGATACGGCTTATGTGCGCGCGCATCTCAGTGCGAGTCTTCGTTGTTTTCTTCCTTTCAATAAAACTTCAGTTGTTAGTCCAGCCTCGTCTTGTTTGCTTCTTCCTTTGTGTCGCGTCTTCTGGCTGGTTTAAAATGAGTTCTGTTGACTTGCGTTTTTGATAGCCATAGTGTGCTTCAGTCATGAGATGATGTTTGCTACAAATTGACAACATCCGAGTGAGGATGATTTTCTCTAGTCCCTTTGAAAAAACTGGGAGGATCGATATTGGATGGTAGTTTTTTTATCTTCTGCCTGACACCTTTCTTAAAAATGGTGGTTACTCTTGCTGTTTTCATTCTTCGTGAGCATGTCCCATCGGTGACGGTGGCTTTGCAGCACATGCTTTATAATGACTGAGTGTCGCAACAAATGGCAGGAAAGGGCGTAAACACACACGGGATGAGCAGCACCTAATGGATGAACTCGAAGCGCGCACTGTTGCAGGCGAGAGTCGTGCGGGACCTCCGCGGCGGACGGGACGGAAGCGCAAGAGCCGGGGCGGGGCGCCGTGGAACTGAGGCCGCACCCACCCGGTGCTGCCCACGGCTGGCACCTCCACACTTACCACTAGCGAGCCAGCAGGCACGGCTAAACCCTGGCAGCTGTACATTCCACCAACTACCACCTCCGGGTTAAGCGCCGCCCGAAGGTGACGTCATCACGCCTCCTGACGACTTGCTGCCGCTGCGTCAGTTCCCAGTTGAGATGCCGACCAGAGTCAGTGCTGCCACCCATCGGCGGCTTTTGACTCTTCTTTCGACGCCTGGCGTGTTCGACGAATCGAAAGCCGAGAAAAGTATTCTGACGAGACTCACCTACGGCGAGGGTCATTGCGTGTCCGCCAGCTGTGGTGCCGCGTCGGCTGAGAAGACAGCTGCGGTGGACACGGCCGCGAGCATTGCCGAGAAACGCTGCGCGTGAGCTTGAACGACGGCACAACACGGCTCTACGAGTGGGAAATACTAGCGTAGGCGTGTTCTAACTCTTCCTGCCTGCTCGCACCCGGCGTCTGCGGCGAAGTTCGTCTGCCGTTCGAAATATGCGACGAGTGCCGGTGTCCCCTCTCGGTCTCCGTCTCTGCCTGTGCCAAGAAACCGTTCGGTGCGCATGTGAGGCTCGTAGTTCACGTGCTGTGTAGAACAAATGGCGGAATTACTGCTGTAGGCCCAAGTAGTAGCGGCACCTGTTTCAACACACGCGAGGGAAAAATTCTCTCTTCAACATGTTTGTCGATGTGTCTGAATTTTTCAAACCTCGACGCAATCAATAGACTACCGCTACTGTGGCTACATCAACATCTCATCACTGGACAAAATGTGTGATTGCTGCTGCTTGTCAGGGTCCCGATACTTTGTAGTATTTATGCTTTTTATGTTTGCAACGTCGTAAAGATGTGCCTAGAATTGAGTTGTGAGCTGCTTTTTCAAGGAGGCGTTTTGTTCTAAATTAAATTTGGAGCATTTTAACCCCTAGAAACTGCTTTTTGCTGTGTAGGGCACTAGCTACGGCAGTGTTTGACTGCGAATGCAAAGACACAGTGCTGCAAAATAACATCATTTTGTCCTCGGCTACGGGTTGACATTCAAGAGCACCACGTCATGTAATTTTGCAGTTCTCATAAATGCATGCTCGCTTCTTTTTACTCTGTAAGCAGAGAAGGGGCACAAAAGTTGTCTGCCTACCTTAATGATTGTACAAACGCTGCCTTTAAATATAACTCCACATAGAACATACGCGATGCAGTTCATAAGGCTCCCTGTTTGTATGTATTTGCCAGGTCTGAAATAGGAAGCTTACTTCGTGATGTCCGTTCGAACAGTTTTTACTTGCGCTAGTTTTTGCGGCAAAAGCCGGCGACAATAATAATGTTGAGTTCTGCGCTGATTGTTTATTGATAAATGCATTAATTTAACTTATGTTGGCGAGCTTATCCCTTTCATCTCGTATGAGAAGCGGAGTCTGCAGAAGCCATGTTCTTATCAGACTCAACAAGAGTTGTCTCTAAATTCTCTCGCTGCAGCTCTATGTTCAATCTGTGCAGTTGTCAAGTGACATGATTTGTTTGTTGGCTTTCCTCTTTATTTCGGGGCTTTCTAACACTCATGCGTCCCGGTGAAGCTTGCGTGGCGTTACGCAAAAATTCATGTTACATAGAATTATTCCATTCGTTTTCGCTCAAAATAATTGTCCAATTATCGCGCTACAAGATTCGCACCTATGAAAAGGTTTTCTTTATTAATGCGATGGCGTTAACTGTGCATTTCCTGCTTTCTCCTGCGTTTCCCACATGTGATTGCGCAAAGCTGTATACTTGCATCGCCAGAACGCTGATGCAAGATGCAAGAACGCTGACGCATCGCCAGAACGCTGATGCGGAAAAACACTGGCCTTGCGATATGAGCACCAAAGCCACCGACGTGGCAATGGTTGGCGATAGTGTATATACTGAGCTACTTCCCACGTGACCCTCGGTGAGATACCGGTTATGAGCTGTGCAGTTGTTGCTGCCTTAGTGACATGGCACATACCCGCGACCGGCGTTTGGACAGTGTGCAGTGAGGAGAGCTGTGAGAAGAGGGTAAGCTGGTGCCAAGCTAATGGTTGTGCTTTGGGTAGTAAGACAAAGATTAAACATCACAGAATTGAATACATCAAATTAAGGGCCAGCGTGCGGAAAAAGCGAACGTCGTCGTCTTTGTTCATGGCTGAACCAGGAAGGCGGCGGACCCTCGCATAAATGGTTTAGTGAAAGTGAACGGAGCAGCTGGTTGGAAGACACCCGGGCAGCGAGTTTCCAAGCTTCAACCGAATAGACAGTGAAACCAAATATGCTGTGCTAATTCAGTGTCCTGAAATCGAGCATGTGGCCCGCGGTTTCGATGATGTGCCTTCCAAGAATTCCAGCCGCACTAAGGGGAATATATCGGCAGCAAGCAAAGTTCCCTGGGGACATTTTAAAAGCTACGCACATTGAAGGCGCTTGCTCTTAGCGACACCGATGTCAGCGGTGCAAATTTTGTTATCAGAATTTTTTTCTTCAGGTGAACTTGAACTAATCAATAAATACTGCAGTACTCTGAAGTGTTTATTATTTACCGCAGAAACTACAAGAAAATGCGTCTATATACAACTTAGAAGCAGACAAAAAAAAATAAAACGCATACACATGGCCAAGTTTCACTGCTTGCTATTTCGTCAAGAACTTGCAAATTCGTAAAATCTGGCAGCATCTTTCATGAGCAGGTGTTGATACTCCAAGATATTTTTGCAGCAAATAGCTTACTTTGGCCACCATGCCTGCAGTATTCCACTGACCGAGTGACGTTATGAGTTAACAGACAGCGCCGAGGGGCAGGGGTCTTGGTGGGGGGTTGAGTATATATCAGGGCTGAGTTTAGTGTTCACCGCCTGTTTAGATATTCAGAGGCCTGGACTGGGAACAGTTGGGGATAAGAGTTAAAGAAGGATACCTTAGTAATCTGCGATTCGCTACTGACATAGCCCTGCTGATTCACTCAGGACATGAACTGCAAAGCATGATTAGTGAGCTTATAGGAAAAGCAGAACTGTCGGTTTAAAAGTGCAGAAAACTTAAGTACTTAATTTTTGAACAGTCTCGGAAGGGAACAGCAATTTACAATTGGTAGCGAGGTGCTGGAAGTGGTAAGGGAATACGTCTACTTAGAGCATGTAGTGACCGCAGATCCCAATCACAAGAGCGAAATAACTAGAAGAATAACATTGGGGGGGGGGGGGGGGGATGCATTTGGCAGATTCCCTGAGATTGTGAATTTCAGTTTACGAATATCCCTCAAGCGACAAGTATATGATAGCTGTATCTTATCGGTGCTTGCCTATGGGGCAGGGACGTGGAGGATAATGAAAAGGGTTCAACTTCAGGACAACGCAGCGAGCTACGGAAAATAAAATGATACGCTTAACGTTAAGAAACAGGAAGAGGGCAGAGTGGGTCAGAGAACAAGCGTGGTCTAATGACAACGTAAGAGAAATCAATAGGAAGAAATGGGCTTGAGCAGGGCATGTATTGCGAAGGCAAAATAACCGATGATATAAAGGGTAACGGAATGGATTCCAAGGTAAGGGAAGCATAGCATGGGGCAGCAGAAAGTTAGGTGGACGGATGAGATTAAGAAGTTAGTGGGGACAAGGTGGCCGCAGCTGGTACAGTACAGGGTTAAGTGGAGGGATATGGGAGAAGCCTTTGCCCTGCAGTGGGCGTAGTCGGGCTGAGGATGAGTATGAGGAGCGAGCGAAGTCACGTGGCTTCGAACGATTCACTGACTCTTCGCGTCCAGTGTGCAGCTTTGGCAGCGTTCGCTTCGTGCCAGGAATGAGTGTTGCATTTGTGTGCGATATAATAAATGAAAAGTTCCCAAAAATGTCACCAAGACGTGCCCTCGCCTGTGAGGAAACTCAAGAACGCCATCCTTCACGCGATGAGAAAGCACGCCAACATTAGCCTTGCTGGTACGTGCGTTGGATTTCAGTGATCCATGGGCATTCACGGATAATTGAGCGGGATAAGGCAGCTTTTCGCTTGCTTAGATATTTATCTCTGATGATTTGTGCATGATTTTTTCCTCACTGCATTGTTTACATTTCCTTTGGTGCAATATTTTTATTGCCATCAATGTATCAACTTTGGCTTATTGACCTTGGGAAGAACCATTAAATCACCATTCTACATTATTTTTCAGTGTGTGATTTATGCTCCATCTCAACACTTGCAGTACTATGGAAGCTACAGATCTGGTCAACCAATCAGGAGAGCGGAGACGTCTTAAAAAGGGTGTTCCTTCGCGCCTCGTCGTCTGCTTGCCTGCTCAGAATGTTGCAGAAACGGCACGAATGGGTACAGGAACTAAACAATGCAGGCTACAAATCAGAAGTACACGCCACAAATAGCATCACCTCGACGGTGGCGACAAAAATTGGAGGAGTCACTTAAGCTCCGCCTGAAGGGTATGACTGGATAGCATAGGGGTTAATTCCCAAATATGCGGAGCGTCATTCTCTATTTGCATACATAAAACCCTGAGAGCCTTCATGCCTCTTTTGGTGCTGCGGTTGAGCGATGCGCCACCGTCCTGCGATGGCAGGGGCTCCCAGCGGTGGTCTTTGTGCGACCCAAGTTGATCATCCCGAACGTCCAACCATTAATTTATCTGAGAAATCGGTCTGCAGTTGGAGACGGTATTCCCTGAGCCACTTTTATGGATCGGAACTATGTTAGCAACTTTCCATTCTTGAGGTAAAGGTGAACTGAATGATTTTTAAAATATCATGACTGGGTAATCGGCAATCATGTCGGAATAAGACTTTAAAAATTATAAAGGCATGTCAGCAGGTCCATCTGCAGCGGGGACATTCATATTCGCAAATAATTTCAGACCACTGCACGTCACATTAAATTCAGCCATAGGTTCTAACACAACGCCCTTAGCAACCGGAAGTTCAAAACATGATGTTTTGAAAGCAGACTGGAAATAAATATTGAAGCAGCAGGCCTTGTCACAGTTATCAGTAATTAGTACATTGCCATTGTTTAGACTCAGGATACCAGTTGATTCTCTAACTTTTGTTTCTAAACACTTTCACATTTTTTTTGGGGTTGTTCTTCAACTTAGGACCTTGTTCCAAGAAATATTTATCTTTTGCAACCCTGTTCTTAATTTTATGCCTTTTCCAACACAACATAACAATTTAGGTATTCTATAATTACGATGCTTCCTGCAAATATGTAGGAGGCAATGCCTCATATTAAACAATCGCCTGACCTCCGGAGTAACCCAAGGTTTATCTCTGCGTCTTTTTGCCGTTTGTAAATTATTTCTTCAAGGTTACATCTAAATGTATCCCCACAAGCTATTATAATCTAAGGACTGATTTAAATGGCTGAATACAGGAAAAAATTGGCAAGCTCATCTGATAGTGAAGTGTAATCGCCCTTATCAAAAAGTAAACGCTCCTCGGCCGATCGTGTGAACATGAAAACGGCGTGATTTGAACATGGGCACTGACGCAGTCGTGGTCGCTAATACCCGGAATGACAGACTGCAATGTGTTTGACGTTCAGTGGTTGGTGAGTAAGCCTGTCCTTTGTATTTAAGAGTGCATCGCTGTAATTAAATTACACGAACCGTGGCCAGCACCCTCGAGGCCGCAGCCGCGACAGTGAATCGCGAGTTTCATGCATTTTTGGCACGTTGTCGGCTGTCGGTCATTGTACACATATTGTCCGTTCTAGCCAACGAAGGAGCGGCCGCATGACAATGGTACAGAGCAAAAAACATCTGTTAAATAACACAACAAAACAAGATTTACTGTTTTGGGTGCTGAAATATTCTCGAAGAAAAAAAACAAATTCCTTCCTTTAGAAGACCAGTTTTTCAGTTAACGCTATAGGTACCCTTTTCTTTGAATTTAACAGAAAATATTTACGCGAGGAACATGATTGTTGTTGAATATACGAGAAATTCCGGATGCTGGGGATACTTTATTATTAACATCTGTTTTTAGAATCTGCTTACCTTGATAAATCATTTCATGAAGAGCTCTGCAGATGATATGTTTCGATACACGGCTATGGCAGCAAGACACGTGTTCACTGACCTGAGGAGAGTCTGTGTAGAGTTGGTATGGAAAGATACATTATAGCATACGGTACGCACCGCAGCGAATTTCAGATTAATTTCCGTAACCTCGGCCTTTTTTTCCGCAGCACGGACAACGGTCAGCCCATGGGAGAGTTTGCGCTTCGCCTCCATCAGAATGTGGTCTGTGCAGCCAGGATTCGTTTCCGCGTGATTGGGGTTCAGAAACCGAATGTTACGCCTACAAGCGGACAAGCGCCGAGAGTTGACGCATAAAGCGTCGTCGACGTATAAGCGCCATTTTCCGAGCTACATGAAACGAACCGTGAGCTTTCGCCCGCACTGCATAGAGCATACGAGAGCAAGCCGTCCACTTATGCCCCACTGCGGTGGCTTAGTGGTTAGGGTGCTCAACTACTGAGCCCGAGGACGCGGGCTCGATCCCGGTCGAGGCAGCTGTGCTTTGAGAGAGGCAAAATGCAAGGCGCCCGTGTACTGTGCGATGACAGTGCACTGCAAAATGCAAAAAAGACCAGGTGGTCGAAAATTCCGGAGGCCTCCGCTATACGGCATCCCTCATAACTGATCTCGCTTTGGGACATTAAACCACATATATAAGTCAACTAAGCCATTCATTTCCGTCCTTGCAACGTCGGTTCCTGAGCACGCGAGAACATTACAAATGTGGAAGCTGTCGTCGCGCGCGTGACGTAAATCATGCCCAACGGAGCTGGCGCGACACTGCAACGGCGTGCTGCGCACTTTAGAGAGTGGGGTCAAAGAGACAAGACTTTGCCTACGGCCCCTAGAGATCTTAGGGGCCGCGTCAAGGGTCCCATACAGTCCTTGTACTATGGGACCCTCACCTGTGTAATTCACACGATGTAACAGTTTTCGCAGGAATGAACATTAATTTCATTTGAAAAGCCCATCAGCATCTGCCTTCAAAGCAGAGGTTATGCAGCCGAATGGAAGTGTCCCGTTATTCGGCATATTCGAAGCGCACCCGTCACCACAAGTATCCTACGTATGCTCAGCATCGTAGCTGCAATGCTCATGTGAAATGTGCCAGGGCCTCATCTTTCAATGCGCATGCAAGGACTGAGGGTGATGAAGCATGATTGGCGGCGGAGTACACGCGCACATATGTGAAACTACATGTCACTGCACCTGTCAGCGGGAGTCTCGGTAACATATGCAACATCTGTTGCACGCATACAGAGTATTATTCAATAGTAGAGAGAGACTTCAAGCAGCTTGTTGTGGTCTAACGGGTCGACTGACTCTTGGGATACCAAATGTCTTCGGAGTGCAGCCTGTTTCGCATTACTGGGCTGGGAACCCAGCCATACTCGCAGCGTGCACTCAAGCCGATCGGTGGCCACAGGCGCCATGTGACCTTTGCGCCGCTGCACTGCAGGGGGTGCAAAGATTGTAGTCCCAGGTTTTCCGATGCACGTGTCGTTAGTAAGCTTGAAGGAAATGACACCAGAGAAATAGCTGAAGCCTTCCTAATCATAAAGCAGGTGAGGAATGTGGGAGCACCCGCTCCGTAACTTTGACAAGAAAAAAAGAGCTTGTGTATCTATCTGGCAGAGTGTGTCAATTGATATCGACACAGCTGTCGTCACAGTCATGGGTGTATTTTGTTTGTTTGCTTCTTTCCTTGCACCTTGCTATAAAAGATGAGCTCGTGCAATAAACTACAATTGCAGTGAGCGCCTTATCCACGTTTCTTCTTCGTTCGTCCTGCCTACTAGTCCTGCGCCTTGCATTTTCGAGTCATGCACCAACTCGCACAATAGTCAATTCTTCTGAGCTTCATTTCTAGCTTCATTCTGCTTACGGCCAGGACCAAGCCACGTTAGCTCGCAGGGGGCAGTGCCTTGTCTTGCATAGTGGACAATGTTCGCGGATGCTTTGGCCGCTGAAATTTCTGTGAATACCGCAACTCGTCGCCCAACAGTCGATTATTCTGAGCTTCATTTCTGGCTTCATTCTGCTTACGGCCAGGACCAAGCCACGTTAGCTTGCAAGGGCAGTGCCTTGTCTTGCATAGTGGACAATGTTCGCGGATGCTTTGGCCGCTGAAATTTCTGTGAATACCGCAACTCGTCGCCCAACAGTCGATTATTCTGAGCTTCATTTCTGGCTTCATTCTGCTTACGGCCAGGACCAAGCCACGTTAGCTTGCAAGGGGCAGTGCCTTGTCTTGCATAGTGGACAATGTTCGCGGATGCTTTGGCCGCTGAAATTTCTGTGAATACCGCAACTCGTCGCCCAACAGTCGATTATTCTGAGCTTCATTTCTGGCTTCATTCTGCTTACGGCCAGGACCAAGCCACGTTAGCTTGCAAGGGGCAGTGCCTTGTCTTGCATAGTGGACAATGTTCGCGGATGCTTTGGCCGCTGAAATTTCTGTGAATACCGCAACTCGTCGCCCAACAGTCGATTATTCTGAGCTTCATTTCTGGCTTCATTCTGCTTACGGCCAGGACCAAGCCACGTTAGCTTGCAAGGGGCAGTGCCTTGTCTTGCATAGTGGACAATGTTCGCGGATGCTTTGGCCGCTGAAATTTCTGTGAATACCGCAACTCGTCGCCCAACAGTCGATTATTCTGAGCTTCATTTCTGGCTTCATTCTGCTTACGGCCAGGACCAAGCCACGTTAGCTTGCAAGGGGCAGTGCCTTGTCTTGCATAGTGGACAATGTTCGCGGATGCTTTGGCCGCTGAAATTTCTGTGAATACCGCAACTCGTCGCCCAACAGTCGATTATTCTGAGCTTCATTTCTGGCTTCATTCTGCTTACGGCCAGGACCAAGCCACGTTAGCTTGCAAGGGGCAGTGCCTTGTCTTGCATAGTGGACAATGTTCGCGGATGCTTTGGCCGCTGAAATTTCTGTGAATACCGCAACTCGTCGCCCAACAGTCGATTATTCTGAGCTTCATTTCTGGCTTCATTCTGCTTACGGCCAGGACCAAGCCACGTTAGCTTGCAAGGGGCAGTGCCTTGTCTTGCATAGTGGACAATGTTCGCGGATGCTTTGGCCGCTGAAATTTCTGTGAATACCGCAACTCGTCGCCCAACAGTCGATTATTCTGAGCTTCATTTCTGGCTTCATTCTGCTTACGGCCAGGACCAAGCCACGTTAGCTTGCAAGGGGCAGTGCCTTGTCTTGCATAGTGGACAATGTTCGCGGATGCTTTGGCCGCTGAAATTTCTGTGAATACCGCAACTCGTCGCCCAACAGTCGATTATTCTGAGCTTCATTTCTGGCTTCATTCTGCTTACGGCCAGGACCAAGCCACGTTAGCTCGCAAAGGGTAGTTCCTTTTCTTGCATAGTGGACAATATTCGCGGATGCTTTGGCCACTGCAATTCCTGTGAATACCGCAACTCGTCGCCCAACAGTCGATTATTCTGAGCTTCATTTCTGGCTTCATTCTGCTTACGGCCAGGACCAAGCCACGTTAGCTCGCAAAGGGTAGTTCCTTTTCTTGCATAGTGGACAATATTCGCGGATGCTTTGGCCACTGCAATTCCTGTGAATACCGCAACTCGTCGCCCAACAGTCGATTATTCTGAGCTTCATTTCTGGCTTCATTCTGCTTACGGCCAGGACCAAGCCACGTTAGCTCGCAAAGGGTAGTTCCTTTTCTTGCATAGTGGACAATATTCGCGGATGCTTTGGCCACTGCAATTCCTGTGAATACCGCAACTCGTCGCCCAACAGTTGATTATTCTGAGCTTCATTTCTGGCTTCATTCTGCTTACGGCCAGGACCAAGCCACGTTAGCTCGCAAAGGGTAGTTCCTTTTCTTGCATAGTGAACAATGTTCACGGATGCTTTGGCCACTGCGATTCCTGTGAATATCGCAACTCGTCGCCCAACAGTTGATTATTCTGAGCTTCATTTCTGGCTTCATTCTGCTTACGGCCAGGACCAAGCCACGTTAGCTCGCAAAGGGTAGTTCCTTTTCTTGCATAGTGGACAATATTCGCGGATGCTTTGGCCACTGCAATTCCTGTGAATACCGCAAATCGTCGCCCAACAGTCGATTATTCTGAGCTTCATTTCTGGCTTCATTCTGCTTACGGCCAGGACCAAGCCACGTTAGCTCGCAAAGGGTAGTTCCTTTTCTTGCATAGTGGACAATATTCGCGGATGCTTTGGCCACTGCAATTCCTGTGAATACCGCAACTCGTCGCCCAACAGTCGATTATTCTGAGCTTCATTTCTGGCTTCATTCTGCTTACGGCCAGGACCAAGCCACGTTAGCTCGCAAAGGGTAGTTCCTTTTCTTGCATAGTGGACAATATTCGCGGATGCTTTGGTCACTGCAATTCCTGTGAATACCGCAACTCGTCGCCCAACAGTCGATTATTCTGAGCTTCATTTCTGGCTTCATTCTGCTTACGGCCAGGACCAAGCCACGTTAGCTCGCAAAGGGTAGTTCCTTTTCTTGCATAGTGGACAATATTCGCGGATGCTTTGGCCACTGCAATTCCTGTGAATACCGCAACTCGTCGCCCAACAGTCGATTATTCTGAGCTTCATTTCTGGCTTCATTCTGCTTACGGCCAGGACCAAGCCACGTTAGCTCGCAAAGGGTAGTTCCTTTTCTTGCATAGTGAACAATGTTCACGGATGCTTTGGCCACTGCGATTCCTGTGAATATCGCAACTCGTCGCCCAACAGTTGATTATTCTGAGCTTCATTTCTGGCTTCATTCTGCTTACGGCCAGGACCAAGCCACGTTAGCTCGCAAAGGGTAGTTCCTTTTCTTGCATAGTGGACAATATTCGCGGATGCTTTGGCCACTGCAATTCCTGTGAATACCGCAACTCGTCGCCCAACAGTCGATTATTCTGAGCTTCATTTCTGGCTTCATTCTGCTTACGGCCAGGACCAAGCCACGTTAGCTCGCAAAGGGTAGTTCCTTTTCTTGCATAGTGGACAATGTTCGCGGATGCTTTGGCCACTGCAATTCCTGTGAATACCGCAACTCGTCGCCCAACAGTCGATTATTCTGAGCTTCATTTCTGGCTTTATTCTGCTTACGGCCAGGACCAAGCCACGTTAGCTCGCAAAGGGTAGTTCCTTTTCTTGCATAGTGGACAATATTCGCGGATGCTTTGGCCACTGCAATTCCTGTGAATACCGCAACTCGTCGCCCAACAGTCGATTATTCTGAGCTTCATTTCTGGCTTCATTCTGCTTACGGCCAGGACCAAGCCACGTTAGCTCGCAAAGGGTAGTTCCTTGTCTTGCAAAGTGGACAATGTTCGCGGATGCTTTGGCCACTGCAATTCCTGTGAATACCGCAACTCGTCGCCCAACAGTCGATTATTCTGAGCTTCATTTCTGGCTTTATTCTGCTTACGGCCAGGACCAAGCCACGTTAGCTCGCAAAGGGCAGTTCCTTGTCGTGCATAGTGGACATTGTTCGCGGATGCTTTGGCCACTGCAATTCCTGTGAATACCGCAACTCGTCGCCCAACAGTTGATTATTCTGAGCTTCATTTCTGGCTTCATTCTGCTTACGGCCAGGACCAAGCCACGTTAGCTCGCAAAGGGTAGTTCCTTTTCTTGCATAGTGAACAATGTTCACGGATGCTTTGGCCACTGCGATTCCTGTGAATATCGCAACTCGTCGCCCAAGAGTTGATTATTCTGAGCTTCATTTCTGGCTTCATTCTGCTTACGGCCAGGACCAAGCCACGTTAGCTCGCAAAGGGTAGTTCCTTTTCTTGCATAGTGGACAATATTCGCGGATGCTTTGGCCACTGCAATTCCTGTGAATACCGTAACTCGTCGCCCAACAGTCGATTATTCTGAGCTTCATTTCTGGCTTCATTCTGCTTACGGCCAGGACCAAGCCACGTTAGCTCGCAAAGGGTAGTTCCTTTTCTTGCATAGTGGACAATATTCGCGGATGCTTTGGCCACTGCAATTCCTGTGAATACCGCAACTCGTCGCCCAACAGTCGATTATTCTGAGCTTCATTTCTGGCTTTATTCTGCTTACGGCCAGGACCAAGCCACGTTAGCTCGCAAAGGGCAGTTCCTTGTCGTGCATAGTGGACATTGTTCGCGGATGCTTTGGCCACTGCAATTCCTGTGAATACCGCAACTCGTCGCCCAACAGTCGATTATTCTGAGCTTCATTTCTGGCTTCATTCTGCTTACGGCCAGGACCAAGCCACGTTAGCTCGCAAAGGGCAGTTCCTTGTCGTGCATAGTGGACATTGTTCGCGGATGCTTTGGCCACTGCAATTCCTGTGAATACCGCAACTCGTCGCCCAACAGTCGATTATTCTGAGCTTCATTTCTGGCTTCATTCTGCTTACGGCCAGGACCAAGCCACGTTAGCTCGCAAAGGGCAGTTCCTTGTCGTGCATAGTGGACATTGTTCGCGGATGCTTTGGCCACTGCAATTCCTGTGAATACCGCAACTCGTCGCCCAACAGTCGATTATTCTGAGCTTCATTTCTGGCTTCATTCTGCTTACGGCCAGGACCAAGCCACGTTAGCTCGCAAAGGGCAGTTCCTTGTCGTGCATAGTGGACAATGTTCGCGGATGCTTTGGCCACTGCAATTCCTGTGAATACCGCAACTCTTCGCCCAACAGTCGACTTTTCTGAGCTTCACTTCTGGCTTCATTCTGTTTACTGCCAGGACCAAGCCACGTTAGCTCGCAAAGGGCAGTTCCTTGTCGTGCATAGTGGACAATGTTCGCGGATGCTTTGGCCACTGCAATTCCTGTGAATACCGCAACTCTTCGCCCAACAGTCGACTTTTCTGAGCTTCACTTCTGGCTTCATTCTGTTTACTGCCAGGACCAAGCCACGTTAGCTCGCAAAGGGCAGTTCCTTGTCGTGCATAGTGGACAATGTTCGCGGATGCTTTGGCCACTGCAATTCCTGTGAATACCGCAACTCTTCGCCCAACAGTCGACTTTTCTGAGCTTCACTTCTGGCTTCATTCTGTTTACTGCCAGGACCAAGCCACGTTAGCTCGCAAAGGGCAGTTCCTTGTCGTGCATAGTGGACAATGTTCGCGGATGCTTTGGCCACTGCAATTCCTGTGAATACCGCAACTCTTCGCCCAACAGTCGACTTTTCTGAGCTTCACTTCTGGCTTCATTCTGTTTACTGCCAGGACCAAGCCACGTTAGCTCGCAAAGGGCAGTTCCTTGTCGTGCATAGTGGACAATGTTCGCGGATGCTTTGGCCACTGCAATTTCTGTGAATACCGCAACTCGTCGCCCAACAGTCGACTTTTCTGAGCTTCACTTCTGGCTTCATTCTGTTTACTGCCAGGACCAAGCCACGTTAGCTTGCAAGGGGCAGTTCCTTGTCTTGCATAGTGGACAATGTTCGCGGATGCTTTGGCCACTGCAATTCCTGTGAATACCGCAACTCGTCGCCCAACAGTCGATTATTCTGAGCTTCATTTCTGGCTTCATTCTGCTTACGGCCAGGACCAAGCCACGTTAGCTCGCAAAGGGCAGTTCCTTGTCGTGCATAGTGGACAATATTCGCGGATGCTTTGGCCACTGCAATTCCTGTGAATACCGCAACTCGTCGCCCAACAGTCGATTATTCTGAGCTTCATTTCTGGCTTCATTCTGCTTACGGCCAGGACCAAGCCACGTTAGCTCGCAAAGGGTAGTTCCTTGTCGTGCATAGTGGACAATATTCGCGGATGCTTTGGCCACTGCAATTCCTGTGAATACCGCAACTCGTCGCCCAACAGTCGATTATTCTGAGCTTCATTTCTGGCTTCATTCTGCTTACGGCCAGGACCAAGCCACGTTAGCTCGCAAAGGGCAGTTCCTTGTCGTGCATAGTGGACAATGTTCGCGGATGCTTTGGCCACTGCAATTCCTGTGAATACCGCAACTCGTCGCCCAACAGTCGATTATTCTGAGCTTCATTTCTGGCTTCATTCTGCTTACGGCCAGGACCAAGCCACGTTAGCTCGCAAAGGGCAGTTCCTTGTCGTGCATAGTGGACAATATTCGCGGATGCTTTGGCCACTGCAATTCCTGTGAATACCGCAACTCGTCGCCCAACAGTCGATTATTCTGAGCTTCATTTCTGGCTTCATTCTGTTTACTGCCAGGACCAAGCCACGTTAGCTCGCAAAGGGCAGTTCCTTGTCGTGCATAGTGGACAATGTTCGCGGATGCTTTGGCCACTGCAATTCCTGTGAATACCGCAACTCTTCGCCCAACAGTCGACTTTTCTGAGCTTCACTTCTGGCTTCATTCTGTTTACTGCCAGGACCAAGCCACGTTAGCTCGCAAAGGGCAGTTCCTTGTCGTGCATAGTGGACAATGTTCGCGGATGCTTTGGCCACTGCAATTCCTGTGAATACCGCAACTCGTCGCCCAACAGTCGACTTTTCTGAGCTTCACTTCTGGCTTCATTCTGTTTACTGCCAGGACCAAGCCACGTTAGCTTGCAAGGGGCAGTTCCTTGTCTTGCATAGTGGACAATGTTCGCGGATGCTTTGGCCACTGCAATTCCTGTGAATACCGCAACTCGTCGCCCAACAGTCGATTATTCTGAGCTTCATTTCTGGCTTCATTCTGCTTACGGCCAGGACCAAGCCACGTTAGCTCGCAAAGGGCAGTTCCTTGTCGTGCATAGTGGACAATATTCGCGGATGCTTTGGCCACTGCAATTCCTGTGAATACCGCAACTCGTCGCCCAACAGTCGATTATTCTGAGCTTCATTTCTGGCTTCATTCTGCTTACGGCCAGGACCAAGCCACGTTAGCTCGCAAAGGGCAGTTCCTTGTCGTGCATAGTGGACAATATTCGCGGATGCTTTGGCCACTGCAATTCCTGTGAATACCGCAACTCGTCGCCCAACAGTCGATTATTCTGAGCTTCATTTCTGGCTTCATTCTGCTTACGGCCAGGACCAAGCCACGTTAGCTCGCAAAGGGCAGTTCCTTGTCGTGCATAGTGGACAATATTCGCGGATGCTTTGGCCACTGCAATTCCTGTGAATACCGCAACTCGTCGCCCAACAGTCGATTATTCTGAGCTTCATTTCTGGCTTCATTCTGCTTACGGCCAGGACCAAGCCACGTTAGCTCGCAAAGGGCAGTTCCTTGTCGTGCATAGTGGACAATATTCGCGGATGCTTTGGCCACTGCAATTCCTGTGAATACCGCAACTCGTCGCCCAACAGTCGATTATTCTGAGCTTCATTTCTGGCTTCATTCTGCTTACGGCCAGGACCAAGCCACGTTAGCTCGCAAAGGGCAGTTCCTTGTCGTGCATAGTGGACAATATTCGCGGATGCTTTGGCCACTGCAATTCCTGTGAATACCGCAACTCGTCGCCCAACAGTCGATTATTCTGAGCTTCATTTTTGGCTTCATTCTGCTTACGGCCAGGACCAAGCCGCGTTAGCTCGCAACGGGGAGTTCCTTGTCTTGCATAGCGGGCAATGTATGTTCGTGGATGCTTTGGCCACTGCAATCCTTGTGAATACCGGCACTCGTTGAAGGACCGCAGTGAACGAGCTTTCCTGCTGCCACTGTATGCGGTCATGAGTCATGTGTAACAGTCAGGGAGCGGACAGCTGTCGTAGGGCCTGAAGTAGTGCTGTGTTTCGACTGACGGTGGCTGAAACGTAGTCAGCACTCACTGAATGACTGGGAAAGGATACTGGTGGACTCTAATGAAAAAAATAAGGACGTGAGTAGTTTTGGAATCACTCCTTGAGATTCTACTTAGGCTTACGGCCGACTAAGCTCTGTTAGCTCGCAAGTGTAATTGTTTCGCATTGCTGGTTATGTGCGAATGCCTCGGCCGCTGCAACATTAGTAAGTTTCACAGCTCTTGGTGAGGCTTAATTGAAAGGAGCCTTCCTACTCCGCCTGCATGCGATGATGAGCTAGGTCTCCCTTTTTGCAGCGGTCATGTGCAACAGTCGGGGATTAGATCATAATCCTGGTATGTGAAATTGTGTTGTGTTTGGGCAGACAGTAGCTCGAACGTCGCCTGTACTCGCTGAATGGATATGAAGGGCAGCTGGTGAACTGTAAAGGATGGAAGGACGACATATTTTGTTTAATAATCGAGGCTTTTAGATCCATGTATGCGAAAACTCAAGGGTCATTTACCCGGAATGTCCCGGAAGTTGCACTCCACCATCTCCGATTTCTTCGAAAAATTCGCGGACACTAATCTAAATGTGCGCAATAAAAGCCTAAAAATTTTTTAGGCTTTTATGACAGGTTTCTCGCCTAAAAGGCGAGAAACCAGGCACTGCTAAATAATTATTTAAAAAAATGTAGAATGTTTACAAAACTTGCCACAATTTTTTCCATGATATTTGAGAAGTCGAGCTAAGGAAGATATCGCAGGACAATCGACGGGTGGCATGCGATAAGCGAAATCGTTTCGTTCACGACGTTCAAACGGACCCGCTTTGGTGCGGGGCAGCCAATAAGAGAAGGAAAAGGAGGGTATTCAGCGCGTGGACCAGGAGGAAGGGACGGCAATGCAGGCGTAACACAAGTGCTGCATTTGTGTCCGAATATGATCGCGCGCCTCGGGGCGTGCGTACCACTGCGGCGTGTAACGCGAGACACGCTAGCGGTGCGCTGCCCACTCGCATGAAAGGGCTTCGCCTGCATAGAGGCTTATCCTCTACAGTTGCGGTTGGGTCTCTGTTAAAGACGGAGGTTCAGTTTTAATTGCATGCATGAACCAGACCCCTCTCTCTGCATTCCATCTGGCTATATGTTGTCGTGCTCTGCGGTGAAGATGCGTTATGAGGCAATGCAACTTGCAGCGCGACAGCTCCACTTCCAAAATTCTTTTCTCGCTTTAAACAAAAATTACGTAGGTGAAAATTTCAGAAATGAAAGGCAATAAACTTTTCTACTTAAACTGAAATTGTTTGTACTTTTATCTGGAACAACTCAGGGTGAAATTAACTGGTTGTTAGGGCTCAAATGCACTTTTTTGCGATTTTAATAACCTTATTTGCCTTTTTTTACTCGCTGCCATCTTCTGTAACATTTTTATAGGTAATAGACATCTATGGAACGAAACCGCCAATGTTCAAATTTCGTAGAACTAGTTTATGTTTTTTTTAATTGACAAAGTTGTACATCTTCAAACTATCTTAGTTTTTAAAAATATTTAAGCCATACAAAACGGTATGCTCTGAATCACATCAAAAGCCAGAATATGCGCAAATTTTTTTCAGCACTTTGTGGGCTGTTTCGTAAAACTTAATTTTTTTATTAAATATTGAGCAGCGCCTGGTTTCTCGCGTTTTCGAAATGTTCAAATGCGCTCACCTCACTTATAATTTCGTATACACGTATTAGAATTAGTTTCCATGAATTTTTTTAACAAACAGGAGATGGTCTAGCGCAACGTCTGGGATGTTTGACGTGGAAGAACCTTTAAGCGAAGGCGGCCAGCGACGGGTGGCGCCGTCGGGCGAAGCGTTTTGCGCGTGTCGCATGGCTCGTCAGTCGGATCTGCAGCCACAGAAAATTTAGCCTGTCTCCCAAAATTTCCCCAATCGGACTGTCGCTGACCGTTTCCAGTTTTTCACATAGCTCCACTCATTAGATCTGTCTTCGCCTTGACAAGTGCACCTGGTCGAATATTCCGGAGCCCTCTCGAAGGCGTCCCTCAATGACGATGTCGCTTTGGGGAAGTTGAACCATATGGACCAAACTAAAGTCATGTATGCTTCGAGTTTTAGGGGGCAAAATATGCATAGTGAACGCTTATTAACGCGGTCTGTAACAGATACCTTTCTTTTAATGCGCTGTCATGTAATAGCTTTCAACATGAATAGGTTACTGCGTGAGCGCGCGGAGCCAAGTTTCGGCGGCGAGTGCGCATTTCCTGCCTGAGTACTGCGGCGCGTATTCCGTGGACATCGCGCAGCAGGTGCATAGATACACTTTGCTTTAGCTGCCGATTTACGTAGGAACGTGTCCGCCCTTCATCTGACAAAGCGTGCATGAGCAAATTAATGAATAATTTCGGGACTAGCACTTAATTTTCGCCTAGCAGCAGCTCGCGCCACGCGCATGATATCTCGCTTCGGGTATACCCAAACTCGTGATTACTAGCTCCTTTTGTAGGCGCGACAAGTGAGTCAGTGAGCAAATATCGAACTAACTGCCGCCTGATCATCACACGGATCTCCACACGCAGGCAGCGGTGGTATTCCGAGTAACCGAAAATGAAGCAGCGGCACGTATGATAGCGAAGGCCCCACTGCAACAGCGTGGACTTTGTAAACAGGCAGTGTGGTTGCACCCTGGCCTATACACGCAGACAGTCACTAAGCGCTCGCCCAGTGGTGCATCTTCATTTGCATTTCTAGATTCAAATACTTTAATTTCAACAACATCAGGGATGTTAGGCCGTTTATTGCGCCGTTTATTCCGCATGGGGCATCCTATTTTACGTTAGCTATGAGCGGAAGACCTTGTTTTGGAATTTGGTGGGTTCAGTTTTACTGTTGTGCATCACAGTAATTGTTGGGGCATCCGACCATTCAAGTGCGAATAACACTACTTCAACCCAATCAAGTAATCGAGATCATTCAGTTGTTGCAGAGCCTAGGGTTATACAAGGCAAGTGAGCTTGCAGAACAGCTAATTTTTTTTATAATTTATTTTTCCCCATCACTAAGGGTTAGTTTTTCTCTCCAATAGGCCTTTGCCTTTGTTAAGGACTCTGTCTGGCGCTGCCATCACGGGCCATAAATGATTGCAAAATTTATGATATTGCGATTTTAGATGCGTCGGTACTATATTGATCCTCGCTTCTTTTCTACAGTGGGAACCTTATCCAGGGCGGCTACACATGCTCACTTAGTGGCCACGGCAGAGAATGGTTTTTGTTTCGGAACCAGTCTAAGATAACCTTGTGTGGTGTTCCTGGTTAACAGAAACTCATTGCGACCACTTCACAAACCAGGTCAGCCGTTTTAAACATTTTTCCCCAGCTTTTATTAGATGCCTGCTAAGCTTGTTTGCTTCTTCAGATACCAACAGTCAGGGTTCAAAGCCCTTTTGCTCGGAACGACCACTTATAATAATAGGTTTTTGCGGAAAGGAAATGACGCAGTATCTGTCTCATATATCGTTGGACACCTGAACCGCGCCGTAAGGGAAGGGATAAAGGAGGGAGTGAAAGAAGACAGGAAGAAGGAGGTGCCGTAGTGGAGGGCTCCGGAATAATTTCGACCACCTGGGGATCTTTAACTTGCTGTGACATCGCACAGCACATAGGTGCCTTAGCGTTTTTCCTCCATAAAAACGCAGCCGCCGCGGTCGGGTTCGAACCCGGGAACTCCGGATCAGTAGTCGAGCACCCTAACCACTACCACTTCTGAGTACGAATTTAATGAAGCTGAGGTGCTAGCTCCGAAATACTTTTTCCACTCACTTTTAGTAGCACAAATTGCAAGTGTTTTTAATTTTTATTGCGACTAGCTGCAGATAGTAAATTTGATGGCAGTTTTCTTCAAATTTTCACTTTCTGCACTTAGTCTCGTTGTGTGTAAATGAGTGGCAAATTATATAAAATGTGACAGTTTTACAGTAAACCTACTCTGCTTTAGGAAACCAGGAAAGGAGACTTCTGTATGTAGCTTTTTTTTTTACGAAGCTGCCCACCGTACGTCAGCAGCAGCCAAAGATTTATAATAAAATGTACGAAATGAAGCGCCCTCCATGAATTATGATATGAAACATTTTTCATAGTTCAGAATTCCATGCTCATTTCTGTAGCATTATAAATTCGTTGCTGTTCCAAAGGTTGAGTCCACTCCAGTGCCCCGTAACCTGCAGGATGGCATATAAGTGCAGCATATGCCAAGCAGCTGCCAAAACTTTGCCTCAGTTCTTGAAGCTTGCGTCACTACACAAAAATGAAAGCATTCTTCACATTCTCTGCTCTTCCACCGACTACTGCAGAGAATTCCGGAAAGTAAGCTCCTTGAACAGCCATATATTTAGATCTCACAAGCGTGATGATATTCGGGCGGCTGGAATAACTTGCTAACCGGAGCGGTGGCCAAGTGGTTGAGCATCCACCACGCATGCGGGACGTGCAGGGTTCGATCCCCAGTGCCGCCGGGTACCCACCGGTGATACAGTGGGTACACGCCTTCCCCTGGTCCGGTGCACGGCTTTGTTAGGGCTTTGTTTTTGACCCCAGCTTAAATAGAAGAAAAATACCTTGTTCCATGGCGCTCTATGGCCATAGATGCCCTTGCGCCATAAAAATCCATAATCATCATCGTAATAACTTGCAGGACCGTCTCGCTGGTCTGCACAATCGAAACATGTACAAGGACGTGCCGAGATGTCAAGTCCTTATTGAGTCACCTAAAGGGGCACATAACTGAAGGGAAGAAAGTTTCATGCTCGTTTTTAGCTTTTCACGAATGTTTGAAAACAAGTCGAAATTTTTCTCCCATATTTCTCGATGTCACAGGCATGCTTTTCAGCCACGTGTATGCGAGTCTTACTTAGAGGGCATCTCTGCAGAAAGACACAAGGAAGCACAAATTAATCTTGAAACGGAGACTCGTAGTGTTGGCTTGGAGACATGTGCACCCGAGGAACAACATACTGAGGACTGCCACTGAGAGGTTGATGGAAGCAAAGAGACGCACCAAGATTCTCTGTCCTGATATTCTTTCGGACGTTTCTGTCTGAGTCTTCATTTGTAGAGGTTGGTGCCCTCGATAGCAACAACCTCGACCACATGTCCAATGCATGAAGGAGAAAGATGAGAGATGCTGGCTTGAATGGGGATTTCATTGAGCTGGCAGTCAACAGTATGCCTGAAAATGTTATCAGCCTGCACAGCAGTAGTGAAGTTTTTCAGGGCACTTACGCTCGCAGAGAGTATATTCAGAGGAAATTCAGTTATGTGCAACCAGTAACCGCGGGTCTTGAAAAAAAATAATCAAGATGCCCATTTTCTTTATTTTCCAATACTTTAAACGATAAAATTGTTACTAAGGAATCTCAGTTCAAGATCAGTGCATGAATGTGGGAGTTCATGAGCCAGGCGTCTAAGGATTTCACTGATGGGAACGTGTAAGTCAATACCGCTGTTTCAGAATCAGCCCTCTACTTTACGTTTGATTCTTTTACAAGGTGCTTTGAAAGTGGTAAATCCTTTAGGTTCGGCAAAGAAGCACAAACTTTCAGCTTTATGTGCTGCTTGGAAACCTACTCTCTGGAAGAAGACATAAAAGAATCCAGCGTTCATCTTAACCGACAAACGAGGCCACATGGAGAGGTAACATTTTTTATGCTGTCCTTGGTTTTAGTGACTTCTGGCATCTTTCATACATGCACTGAAACAAGCCGCTCATTTCCAACTCTGTGCATTCATGCAAAATGCAAGTAGCATGCCACTTGTCGCAGATTATTGACCACTAGTGAGATTTTCGTGAGGCTTTTCGCTTCATTTTAACAGTGTAGCAAGCCATACTTTGAGCATTTTTCTTGATTTGTTCAGTCAATGTTTGGAACAGCATCTAAGCTTTGGGAGTACACGTTATTAGCCTGGTAGCATTTCTTGGCACACCAATCCCGTCTCTTCTTTCGTTTCCTTAACGACAATCAACCCAGACAGAAGCACAGTGGTACGACGAACGTCAAAGAAGCAGTATTCTTCGTCTGCAAAAGTGGCTGCCTTGGCGAATGCCGTGGATGACTACAAATCCTAAGCTCTCAAAAAAGTGTAAAATTTTGAAGTTCGAACCATTAACTTCAACTGCATGAATGAATATAAAGTGCTCTGGTTATAGTGCTAGAACAATGCATGCGTCATTGGGGATGCACACTGCTGCTTTTGCAGATTATGGCACACGGAGTACAAGTATCCGTCAAGTGTAAGTCAGAATATCTGCCAGGTTAAGGAGGGAGCAAAGCCAATTTTTCTTAAATCTGGTATTGCACAGTTCTGTTAAGGCAAGGTTAAAACAAAGTATTTCTGCAAAATGACAACCAATATATCAACAGAAAAATTATGCGCGATTACAAAATTTATTTTTTCTCGGTGCTAGGCAGAGAAAATGTGTGTGAAAGTAAAGAAAGAGCATCAACAGAAAAATTGTGTGCGATTACAAAGTAGCCCGTTATTTTAACAAAAAAATCTCTGTAGAACTACAGAAAAGCAATAACAGAGAATATATGCAAAATTATTACGAAATAGAAAACAGAAAATATACAAGAACAGGTTTGTTATGTCAGTAATTTTGCCATGCATTTCCTTTTTTCCTCGTACAAAATATTTTTTCAGTGTATCCTGAAGACGATTCTCTCCATACACTCGATATAGATGTTCGCGTGCTGTGTCTAACAAGCTACATTTCGATTCCCCGATGGGTTCGTTAGCCTGCATAGCCTACTAAATTTGTGGGGTGCTGAAAGAACGACATTTACTTTGGCCCTCCTAGCAATTTCCATCAGATGGTGAAGCAATGAGGGGATGTATGCAAGGCTGCCACTTCTTTTTCCCTCTTTTTCTTCAACCACCTTATCGTGGTGGTCCTTTTGCTATCCGAGGATGCCCTCAGCCACGGCACAAAGAAGATGGGGTGGATAGCCGCTCGACATTAGTCGATGAATTTGCATGAAAAAACTTTGGTCAATCTGGTGCGGGCATAATTTTCTTAGGGCATTCCAAGAGCGGCTGAGAGAAGCAGCTTTTATGTGTTGTGTGCTCCGCCTGGCCATTGCAGGTTGTCTATAGGCCATTGTAAACAGGACTTATAATGAGCCGAAATGAAAACATATCATATTAAACAGCTGCGCAGAGACAGTCACGTCAGTACAAAAGAAAGAGCAAGCAGGTACTGCCTTGCGAGGCTGAGCACGTTGTGAGGTTTCAATCTGAGTGGTGCGACATAGGAAAACCAAGCGGCCGCCATCTTGCGCCTCAGTCTACTGGGGCGGGAGTTCGCACAGAGGATCGCCCGTTTTTGCTGTGTGCGAGCGACTGTGCTTTGAGTCAAGCGCCTGATCGCGCGAGTAGTCGCCTCCAGCAAATGTATCGGGACAGAGAGACTTTGCATCGGTTAACACTGTGCCCCACCAGCAAACACTCGGCGACGGAAGGAAAAGTGTGCCTATAATGGTCGTAGGTACCGCAGAAGACCTCCCGGGAGAGTGTATTATAGAACAGTGTGTGTATACAGAAATCAGGGTCCGTCAAGTCGCTCAGAAGCAGCTTTTTCCCCGCCGTCCTGCTGTAATTGCGTGAAGGCGAAATAAATATTGTCATAAAATATATTATTAAACAGATTATCTATTGTTTTCTTAGCGGCCCCTTCATAAGAGACACGGCGCGCAATTTTTTCAGATGCCGACGATACTGAACCGAGACCGGCATCACGACAGCCATGTACAGCACCAACCGTGATGGTTTCACTTCCTTCAGTCCAACCAGTTAGTCTACCTGCAAAGGGGCCCCCAGAGGGAGAAGCGCGGGCCAAGCCACCGAGCCGCGAACCCAAGGCGATTTCGTTCCGGTTATGCGGTGGAATAGGCGTCATCATGCACATAATACCCACTTCTCCTGCGAAGCAGCGGAGCGAGCTCCGTGCGCCTCCTCGTCTCCTCTGCTTCGGCGCTGTTTCCCTGCCCGCTGCGCATTGACAACCAGTCGTTTCGACGCGGTGATTTATTATGCATGTAGCCGCTGCCGACCTGGGCAATTCCCCGGCGGAAACGGGTGTTCTCGACAGCAGCCACCATCCCGGGCTTCCGCGGGCTTTTATTTGCGCGGGCGATCTTTGTGGCTCAGGGAGCGCACAGAGCGCTGCTGTGGGCCCGTGCGGATGGGAAGCGGATGGGATGCTGAAGCATCCGCGGCCCATCAGAGCAGAAAGGAGCCAGCCATGCACTGGCGCTTCCACGGAGGCGGGGCTTTCATCTTCTGTCGTGCCAGGCACTGAGTGAGCGATGCTGAATTACCACTCGCTTGTTTTTTCAACTAACCAGTGACGGGCGTAACGAAAGTTTAAAGCTCTGTTTAATACAAATTCGGTCAAGGCCGAATGGTACAGCTAAGACACATCCTGGCCAATCGGCACGCAGCTCTTATTGTCTGGATTCATTTGTCGCTCGTGCATGAAAGCATCAAGGCGTTCTCTACGCATAGCGAGGGTGTTCAGTACTGCTCTGGCCACGACTGTTGAAGGAACGGGTCCTCTGAGAGCTTACACCCGGACTGGCATCCGTGTGAGCTCTCAGTGCAGACGCCGGGGTGCATGGCCGCACAGGTCCACGGAGTCGCGTCTCAATCTTGGGGCGACTGCTGATTGCCCGAGGCGGCGGTGATCGCGGACTCAGCCGAGTTTGCCACGTGTGAAATTTCCAGCTTAACGGCAAGATTCTGTTGCCAAAATTGCTACGCCAGCTGTCGAGAGCACACCCCGAGGCTACCGTGAACGTGCACGTGGGTATAGTTAGCATACCATGGGGTCCAGACGGGGGCCTTCCACAGTAGCACAACCAATGGAGTCCTTACATCACTTTTGAAAGCCAGAGATGATCTTGAATAGATTGATGCCATATGCGTTGATTTTGCCAGTCTTCGATAAAGTTCCTCGTTCCAAATTACTTTTCAAACTCCTCAAGGCTGCTATAAATGGTGACGTCCTAAAATGGATTCAAGAATACCCGCAAGCCAGCGGTACGTGTTCATGGTTGGAATCTGGCATATTCTGGGGCACCGCAGGGCTTTGCGCTGAGGCTTGCGCAGTTCATGGTTTATATTAGTGATGTATTAGCTGCTATTGAACCTTCAGCAAAGATAAGGCTCGGTAGATAATTGCTTAATTTATGCAGCAGTAACTTGTATAGCCCGTAACATTTAAATAAAGAAAAAACCTTCAGGCACTTCAGGCATAAACTGGAAATTTAAATTAATTTCAGCAAGAAAATTCACACGTCTGTAAAATTTACAGGATTGCACTTACCTCTGCTTAACAGCGGAAATGCGAAAGCCTTTCTTCTTCTTTTGCCTCTAGTTTTCATTAATATTTAATGTTTATTATCTTAATTTTATGTTGTTATTTGTATTTGTGTTCATTTTTAATTTTTTGTTTTCTATTCTTGATTTTTCTATATTATTTTTATACTAAGTAAGCATTATCACTCATTTGCATCGTTTTTCATCGAATCAGTCGCACAAAACATACCTCAAACACAACATTTATTTTCATTAATTCAATTTAATCACTGATTACAGTTCATCAACCAAGCTTTTCCCTATTTCAAGATCTACTCACGCGCTACCTAACAAAATCAAACTTTTGGCATTTATCTCCCCATGCGGACAAAATTTGCGGACACTTTTTGCTGACGCGACATAAACATATATAATGCTTTCGCATTAATTAAAAAATAAAAAGGACATACTTTTGGTTCAGCGTAACATAGAAGACCGTGTTCAGTAGCTTGGAATTTCTGTTTCTCATGACTGAAATTAGCACAGTGATGAAGAAAGCGCGTTCAGACTCACGTGATAAGCTGCGTTTAAGTGTGACGTTAGGGTGGGCAAGGAGAAGCGTCAAATTGTTGGCTTATCTCTTTGCGGCTCGGCACCTTCGACTTTGCTCCCGAGTGTTGTGCATTTTTTGCAAAGTATCTAGAGCCGTTATCACCAATTCAGTCATGCCGCCTACACTGACTGAGTTCACACATTTATGTACTCTTTTTTTTTTTCCTGACGGGAATTGAAGCGTGGAATGCCTTAGGGTGAAGTTGTGATTCTCTAAAAGCTGACGTTTTTGCTGAAAAAGTTTTTTCATGCGCAAAAAAAAAAGACTTTTTTGCTCATAAAAATAATGTATGTTGACTATTATTGGATTGTTTCGATATTTCCATTTTGTTCCTGTTCTTGTTTTTTGTTCGTGATGTTTTATCTCTACATGCGACTTGACCTACTCCTGTATAAGCCTGAAAAGCTTACAGTATTAATAAATAAAACAAAAACTTAGGTGACCTTCGATGGGTCGTTTGAATGCGTTAGCATTTTCTGCTGCTGCTGATTCTGTTGTAGCTAATTCATGTGTGTACGCGGAGTCTGTCATTCTATACAATCACGGATCGCTTGCAGCCCTCGTGCCGCTCTCGGCGCAGTCGTGCAGCGGTTGAGCGGTGCGCCACTGCCCAAGCAGTTGGCTTGTTTGATCGCAGCCACCTAGTGCTCTTCCCCAGTCCCAGGGCGCTCGGGCAGGTAGCAACCCGCGCCCTTCAGTTTGTGACAAAACTGCCGACCGTGGCAGCAGATTATTGCTTCCGAGATGTTGCTCTTGCAAAGCGACGTCAGTCTTCTTGCCGATGGAAGCCGCAGCGCTAAAAGAACGCGGACAAGAAGGAACACAAGAGGGGCGCTAAACTCTCGACTGGCAGGTCGTTACGGCTACGAGGATGGCTGTATCGTACTGAGCTCGTCGACGGAAAAAAGGCTCCAGTGTAGGAGAAATGCGTCGACATACGCGCTAAAAGAACGAAGAAAAGAAGACAAATGGTTTCCGTCACTTAGGTAGGCACCAACTAGCCCCGAAAAAAGTCCTTATTCGACGTATTTCTTCTACATTTTTGGCTCTTTTCTATGTCGACGAACTCACCAGGATCCATCCATCACCCTGGTTAGCCTTGTGGCCGTAACGACCTGCCTGCCAGTTAAGACTCACAGCGCCCATCCTGTCTTGTGTGTTCCTTCTTAGCCAGACTGGAAGCTTGGGCGAGTTGGCGATGGTTCACTTGCCACTTAGCGCTAAACAGACAGGGACACAATGAGACAAAGCTGACGGGCGCTGACTTACAACTGAACTTTTATTGCATGAGACGAGCCAATATAAGCACTTTCTTAACCGCGAAGAGGAGATATAAAACCACTGAAATAAAGGAAACACTCAAACAACGCTATCGTCGACCAACAATTACGGATTAGCAGACAAGAAATGCATTTCTTTGTCAGATAAAAAACACTGAGGCAGCACTGACGCACGTATCTTCTTTTTGCGATAGTATATTGAAAGCCTCTATAATTTTATAATTTCCCTCGTGAGCTGATCTTTGTGGCAATCAATGACAAGAGGGCTTTTGAAATCCGGATAACAACCAGGACAGTTCTTTGTTTTGCCATCTTTTTCTTTTGCGTTGATGTGGCCAGCAAGATGCCCTTTGACACCATTCCTGACATCGTTATGTTCTCGCAACCTGTCATTGAAGCTTCTTGTCTGACTGCCCTATGTACTTCTGGCCGCATTTCAACGGAATAGAATAGAATATGCTTTTCACACGTGACATAGCGGTCCTTATGCTTCTTTTTACAATTTACGGCTTTTTTAGGGCGAGGGTTCACGCGATTACACAAGTTCGATAAATTCTCAGGAGCAGAGAACACCAACTGCACTTTCCCACGGCTCATTATCCTGTTTAGATTGTGGGAAAGGGTGTGAAATTTTGGAGTAACAGTCACTTTTTGTTTGTTTTTCTTTCATTCTTATGAATAGGCTCAGTAGGTTCGTCCTTTCCGTACTGAGATATTTTATGCTTCAGCAGTTTCTGAGCGACAGAAACCAGAAGACAAAGCGGGTAACCTCCTCAATTTAGCCTGCTGCACTGATTAAGAAAACTAGACGCCGTACAATGTGTGCAAGACTTTTTGAGCGCGTTGGAGAGGCACAAGTTAGCGATGGCACGGTTCACTATTTTTGAATGAGCCGAGTGGTGCGGAAGGACCGGTTTTTTGCACCGTGGTTCATAGGACCAGCAGGTGTGACGTGATTGGAGGTGCAGTTTTATGTCCGGGAATTGGACAGATAGGTTTCGTGCAATAACAGTTCAGTCGTAAGTTACCGCCCGCCCTGTTTCGTCTCCCTGTGTCCCCGTCTGTTTAGCGCTATTTGGCAACTGTACCCTTTTGTCTTCGTTATTTTCACGCCATGATTTCCGTCACTTACATATGCACCATCTAGCCCAGTCAGAAGTCCTTATTCAATGTATTTCACCCACGTTGGGCTCTTTTCTATGTCGATGAACTCACCAGGGTCCATCACCTTGTGGCCGTAACAACCTGCCAGTTAAGACTTCAGCGGCCATCCTGTCTTGTGTGTTCCTTCTTGACTTCCTTTTTTCCCGTTATGGTTTCCGCACTTAGACATGAACCAACTAGCCTTCATGTATTCAGAATGGAGCGCCGACGAAAGGTTGTTGTTAATACGAAGACGTTTCGGCTTCCGTACAGAAGATTGACAAGCCCAGGCAAAAGTTTTTTTATTTGCATGAATAATAAAGGAGAAGTTGGTGCCGCATAGCGGCTCCGGCTACTACTTTTCACCAATTCATAGAAACCACTTGGTCCAACGATATACAGTTCAATAAACACAAATACCAACAGTACACAACATATAAAACAAAAGTACAAACGCCAGGAAAA
The DNA here is from genome assembly GCF_052857255.1 of Amblyomma americanum. NCBI lineage: Eukaryota > Metazoa > Arthropoda > Arachnida > Ixodida > Ixodidae > Amblyomma > Amblyomma americanum. The sequence continues at coordinate 1,742,562 of NC_135498.1, forward strand.
GTAATATTAAGGAGCGAACATAAACGCTGTGAATGTTAACAGAGCAGTAAACATTACAATATACATAAGATATATGTAAAAACAAGGACAGAAGTACAAAAAATAAGCTTATTTGCAGTATACACAGCAAAAGTAAACAACGCTTTCGAAGCACTCATTCACACACACAAAAAAAAACAAAATAGGTTTTTTTACAGCCAACACACCAAGACCAAACAACAAAGATATTGAAGCACTCGCTGACAGAGGGGTAAGAGCTTTAACATTGACCAAACCAATTCTACTAAACTAGTATTTCCCAAGGCTTTTGTAGTTCACACGTCGGACACGGGCCTCAGAGCTTTTGTAGAACTAATGGTCTTTTGTCTAGAGCGCGCTCAAGTCTCTCTTGAATCGCAACCTGATGTCATTCACTCGACAGTCTAATAAACGGTGCGTCACATCTTCATTTTCTTGGCCACATGCACGCCGTGGGCTGTCTGCACGGCCAATTCTAAGAAGAAAGTGCTTCGTGTAGGCCGTTCCTAAACGCAAGTGGTGAAGGAGCGTTTATAAGCTTCTGCTGATAGATAATGGAGTATTAAACCGCATCAATGAATTGATGATACGCAAATCAGAACCTGTATGTTTTGGCTCAAAGCACACCTTTTTGTCCATTTTATTGCGCATGGACTTCAAAAACGGCGGAATGCGCCTGTCAATAACGGAAGGCCAGAAGTGAGGGCATTGGAGTGTGCTTGCCTATCCACTGCATCCGCCTCGGTGCTTCCAGGAATAAAGCAATGTTCGGGTATCCACTCGAAAACTATAATATGCTGTTTTTTGGTAGCCTTGGAAAATTCTTTAAGAACTTCGTATACCGGGCTAGCTTCCCATGATATGGATCTAGCGTTGTCAAGAGATTTCAGTGCGGATTGGGAGCCGCTAAAGATTACCAACATACACGGATCTCACACCGACGAGATGAACTGCAGAGCCCAATAACCAGCGTAAATCTCAGCAGTCGTTGATTCTGTCGCGTGAGCCAGTTTACATACCCGTCGCTCATTAAGGTGCGGAATAACAAGTGCGGACCCTGACGAACTTTGAGGACGGGAACCATCAGTATACACATGAATGTAACCGGGATACCGCATGTGTATCTGGTAAAGTGCTAACTGCTGAGCAGCGAATATGATCCTGTCACGCATCCTGATTATCCGTTCGATAGACAACTGTATTAAGGGGTAGCTAAAAGCCATAGGGGATTTTCTTTGTCTGATTTCCAAAATTCATAACTTGGAAGAAGCTGGCGGTGGTATTGAAACACTTGATGCATATAGCCTCCATCTCGTTCATGAAGCGAGGATGCTAATGGGTGCCTTTCATACTTGGTTATCTGGCGGGCAATGTGCCTGCAGGTCTCTGTTGTTCATAACGCTTCAAGCGGAAACTGCCGCGCATCAGCAATTACCAGAGCGCTGGAAGTTGCTTGAGTAACTACCAAAACACACACGGAGACCTCAAGCCAACAGTCGTTGCAGGTCTTCCTCCGAAGTTCGCGAGAGGCCGTGAAGAATCGGCGAGGAAGAGTGCATTGTGAACTCTGAGGAGAGACGGCGAAGAGCAGCCCCAAGGCGTACCTGCAAGCCTGCGAAGCGCGTTCACAACAGTGTTCGCCTGGTACTCGATAGATTTTATATGAGAAGCCCAAGAGAGTTGTCTTTCAAGAACTACACCCAGAAAACGATGCTGCTTAACAGACGCTAAAGGTTGACCGTTGAGGAAGAGTCGGAAATCCCTTAGATTTTTTCGAGTAAACGGCAGAACGACTGTTTTTCGCGTGGGAGAGCACCATCCCTCTCTCCTTTACAAAGCATTCAATGGTATTCAGGCCTTCTTGCAAGGTAGACTGGATGAGGCCTGCAGTTTTGCCAGAAGCTCAAATGCAGACATCATCGGCGTATAGAAAACAGTGTAGACCAGAAGGGAGCTTTCGCGGCAAATCACGCAGTTAAAAAGAAAAGGGTTTATCACGCTGCCCTGAGGAACTCCTTGGATGTTCTGTGCTTTTTCCTTCACTCGTCTGCGTGAATATTTTCCTACCATCTAAAAAGTGGGATATCCAACGTAGCGGTCTTCCACTCAAACCGAGGTCTAGTGAACTTGAGAGGACATGAATATGACTTACAGTATCATCGAATGCACGCTTGATATCCAAAAATAGTGCGATGGCGATATTGCCTTTTGGTACGCTCATGCTCTATATATGTTACTAGGTTCAGAATTATATCCATATTGCATATATGTCTACGATATCCAGTCATGAACTCAGAAAACACTCCTGTTTCATCACACCACCACTGAAGCCTGGCTTCAATCAACTTCTCCATCACTTTGCATAAGAAGCTGGACAGGCTGACCGGGGGCGAAAGGCGTCGAGAAGCAAAGGGGATTTGCAGGGCTTTAAAACAGCAATGACACACGCAATATTTCATGACGTGTATGAAGAAAAAGGAACGCCGACCAAAAGGTTGTTGTTTAAAACGAAGACGTTTCGGCTTCCATACGGAAGCCTTGATCACTGGGCGGAAAGCCCAAAGCACAAATCTTAAGTACGTCGCAGTAATCGCCCCAAGCATCTTGCATACGTAGACGGGACATTGCCTGCGTTGTGGTTAAGGGTTTTGTCTGTAGTTTGGATTATCAGGGATTCCAGATATCGACGTGACAGCCAATTTTTTTCTCTTGCGATGACTGATGCTTCCTCCCAAGCTATATTGTGCGTCGCGGCTTCCACGTGTTCCGCAAGTGCATTAGATGCAATCTTTTTGTTTTTTTCTTCATACATGAATCTTCTACCCGACCAGACGAGTTTTCGTCAGACTTTAGATTTCACTACGCTACGACGGTCGTATGGCCAACCTTTTATCACTCAAGTGCGCCAGTACGTTTCGCTATCCATGCGACTCTCTGCTTTCAAAGCCCATCTGGATTTTAACCTCATATGCAAGGCTAGGAGCCTCATTCCGAGATCCCTCCGTCTGCTGCGACCTGTTGACACGGCCTTTGGCCACAGCATGGTATCAAGAGTGGAATGGCAACTGCTTCAAGCCAGGATCCTAGATTGTAAAGCCTCTATCAGGCACCTGCAGAACGAAGTCTTCTTTGCTCGTCGCCGCCTCGAGCACCAGTATCCGGCCGACTTCGGCAGCATCCAGTTACATGCTAACTACAAGGTGAGCCTCCAGTCCCAAAAACGAGAGTTTTCCCACCAAAAGAAGTTATCAAGGCTGCTGCCTCGCGAAAAAGTGTTTGCGCCTGGCCCGTCCACTTGGACAGTCCACAACCTGTCTTCTTACAGGCCTACTCGAGCAGACCTCGCCGTACTTAAGCTCGGGTTGAACTTTAACACGAGACCTGCGCCGGACGCAAGAAAAATCGTCTGTGCTGTCGAACGCGCTATAGGTCAGGTAGATAACAACCGCCGAGATGAGGCCCGAACTCGTGCAGTCAGCATCCTTGCCAAGCTTCCGCGACATCCTCCGACCCCCCTTCTTTCCGAGGAGCGTGATGCCATCAAAAGCCTGCGTAAAAGCACGGACATTATTATACTTCCCGCTGACAAAGGCAACGCTACCGTCATCTTGGACAGCAACGACTACGTTGATAAAATGACTGGCCTTCTGCAGGACGACAGTACGTACTTGCCGTTGAAGCGGGGCCCTACGCTCAAGGTAGAAAAAAACTTGCAGATTCTTTTGACTGACGTCTTCCGATTTGTTCCACCGGACCAAAAGTCACTTTATTTCAAGCTCCTCTGCCACAATGGGTCAGCTCCCGCCTTGTATGGTCTCCCGAAGATCCATAAGCCAAACGTCCCGATGCGACCAATAGTTGACTTTACGCGGTCGCCCTTATACCGCTTGTCGGGCTATTTACACAAGGCTTTTGCGCCACTCGTTGGAAAGGGCTCGACTTTCATACGCGACTCTTTCGATTTTATTGAAAAAGTACGTGATTTCACGGTGGAGGACGACGAGGTCATGGTGTCCTTTGTTGTGAAATCGCTGTTCACCAGCGTACCCGTGGATCTGGCTGTGGAGGTGTGCCGCTCAGCGCTGCAGAATGACGACGGATTGTGTGAAAGAACCCCTATCGAAGCATCGGATCCTCTGCAGCTGTTGCAGTTCTGCCTTGAGAACACTTACTTTGTTTTCCGGGGTACAGTCTATAGACAAGTTCATGGCACTGCAATGGGCGCATCTATATCGGTGACAACCGCAAACCTTACCATGGAAGCAATAGAAGCTCGCGCACTGGCTACCTTCGAACCGCCCAAAGGTTTTTGTGCGTTACGTCGACGATTGTTTCTGTATTATCAAAAAGAATGCGTTAGGTCCTTTCACAGATCACATCAATAGCATGGAAGATTCCATTCAATTCACTGTAGAGGAGGAGGCTGCACGCCGTCTTCCTTTTCTGGGACGTTTTGGTGGAACGCCGTGGAAACCGCCTTTCTTTCAAAGTTTATAGAAAAGAAACCCACACAGGCTGGTATCTTCATTTTAATTCTGTCCACCCGGTTTTCCACAAACGCTCCGTCGTGGCTTCCCTCGTACGACGTGCCAAAAACATCTGCCCAAGGCCAGAAGATCGGGCTGCTGACCTAAGCCAAGTGCGCCGAGAATTGAGTGAATGCGGCTACCCCAAGCACTTCGTGGATTCTGTTCTTCAACGGCCTTCACGCCCATCAGAACCAGTTGGTCCTCCTTGCCGAGCCCGAGCCGCTATCCCATATGTGCCGGGCGTAAGCGAGTCTTTGGCTCGCGTTCTGCGCACTTACGGTGTGCACGTCGCTCACGTTCCTGCGTGCAAGCTGAGGCATGAGCTGGTGGCCGCCAAAGACAAGATAAAGAAAGAGAAGTTTCCTGGCGTCATCTATAAAATTCCCTGCGCAGACTGCGACTATTGCTATATCGGCGAGAGCGGGAATTTCGAAAGGGGATTGAGGAACCACAACAACGACGTCAGGAACAAAAAGATTGCATCTAATGCACTTGCGGAACACGTGGAAGCCGCGACGCACAATATAGCTTGGGAAGAAGCATCAGTCATCACAAGAGAAAAGAATTGGCTGTCACGTCGATATCTGGAATCCCTGATAATCCAACCTACACACAAAACCCTTAACCACAACGCAGGCAATCTCCCGCCTACGTACGCAAGATGCTTGGGGCGATTACTGCGACGTACTTAAGCTTTGTGCTTTGGGCTTTCCGCCCAGTGATCAAGGCTTCCGTATTGAAGCCGAAACGTCTTCGTTTTAAACAACAACCTTTTGGTCGGCGTTCCTTTTTCTTCATACATAAATCTTCTACCCGACCAGACGAGTTTTCGTCAGACTTTAGATTTCAATATTTCATGACTGGGGAACAAACCTATTGATCTACACATTGTTAAATATCCCCAAAAGTACTGCGACGCCCTTAGGCCCAAGGTTTTGAAGCATCCCATAAGAAATGGCATCAGGCCCAGCAGCAGCCTTTGGACGGCACAACGCAAAGGCACCTTTAAGTTCTTCGATAGTGAATACAGAATCCAAATAGGTATGTTTCCCATTGAATCAAGCACTAACTTTTTGCTCCACATATGTAGCTGAGTTTTTAAATTCCTCGCAGACTAATGAAACACCAGGACGAGAAGTAAGCTGACAAAGCTCGTCAGCCAGGTCGGGCAGACTTCTTCAGCGCGGACGCATACGATGCAGATTTCGAAGTTTGATGTTTGTGGCTGCACTGGATTCTGGCGAACTGGATTCACTGCATCCAGATTTGGAGGAGGCACGTTTTTACGAGGAGACCTGGCGTAAATATTTAATGATGCTAGAGGTTTGAAGCAGCTATGTTTTGGGGACAACCCGAGGAAGAAGCAGAATGATTACCACCACAGTTCGCGCACTTCGGTCGCAAGATCGATTTGCATTGGGTGTGCTTGTGGCTCTCCGAACAAATCATGTATCGGCGCGAAGTGCGGCAGTTCTTTGCCTTGTGGCCGAATCGCTGATAGTTGAAGCAGCGGAGTGCTGCTCAAAGGTGCTCTTGCACAGGATGACTAGTGAAGTCCAAGAACACCCACTCTGGCATTGGGCGGTCTTCCTTGAATGTGCGAATGACTGAGTATAGGGGACGGGATTCCACCGCTCCATCCTCTCGACGCCGATACATGGTCTGTCGGCGTGCCGAAATCACTTAGGCAACCCTCAGAAATTCTAGAAGTTGCCTATCGCTGTACTGAAGAGGGACGTGGTGGATTTTGCCAAAGTTTCTTGTGTAGGACTCGGGAAAAGAAGGATTGACACCAAATCCAGCCACTTGAGATAGCAATAAGAGGTGCTTAGCTGGTGCTAAGGAAGTAACACATACAGAGAAGCGGCCATCTTTATTTACCCTGAAGGACGTAACTTTCTCCTTTGTGGCAGAAACATTTGCTGACGAAACTCTCTTTGGGTTCACTTGCCAAAAGCTTCGGACCTCTCGAGTCGAACGGAACACTACAGGAATCCCATCCGGTCGCTTTTTGTTGCAGGACACCAGCGTAAACGGGGCTTCATCACACTGCATATCCTCCGGCTCGCACTGCACATCGTGTAAGGTGACGTCGCTATAATTGGAAATTTACTGGAGGCGAAGTTTTTTTGCTCTCCACTTCCTCTTCTTCATCCTCTGCTGTAGGATGCGTTGTCATAGCTCCCGCTCCATCAAACACCAGTAATGGTGGCTTCAGAATGTTGTTCATCACATGATGGCCAGCTGGCACTTGACTGCATCCACGAATGGCATTAATTATGCCCAGGATACCTCTCGAAACATGAGGCTGGGGAGACGGGGGGTTAGGTGTTGGTCCTCAACCACCGCGGTAGCTGCGGACACGAAAAATAAAAAAAGAGCGCACTCAGTACCTTGATTTCGACTTACCGGAATCCCACTGGAACTCCTGCTGGCCACACGAGGGCCAGTGGGCTCACGAAACGAAGGACAGCCACAAAATGCAAAAAATTGTCGGAACGTAGCGGAACAGCGACCTAAAAGGGGAGCACCTCTTCTTCTTCTTCTTGAAGTCTTTATTCAACGTATTTCCCCTACACTGGGTTCTTTTCTATATCGACGAACTTAGTAGGATGAAGTCGTCACTCTGGTTATCCTGGTTACCGTAACGACCTGCCAGTCGAGACTTCAGCGCCCGTCCTGTCTTTTGTGTTCCTTCTTGTGTTCGCTCTTTTATCACTATGATTTCCGTCACATTGATACGCACCAACGAGCTCGGACAACAAACAGTCCTTTTCTGAGTCTCCTTGAGACCCTTCTAATGTTGGTCTCGGTGGTTGTGCCCCAATGCGGTCACTTAACCTTTTGTGGATCGCCAAGCCCTTGGTCGCTCCTCTCGGGACCGCTGCGCTGTTCCCCGCCCCTCTGGCTGCCTGTTCACCGGACATCACGCCAGAATGGACGCTCGTGTTCTACGTAGACCAATGTGCCATCTTTTCGACGTCACCGCCTCGCCTGATCATGCGCCGACCTCAGCGTTACACTGGACCCTCGACAGACAAGCAGGCTGTGCCGCAACGCAGTCACTTAACCCTTTCTGCCTCACCATGCAGGTTAGTATGCCATGTCGTCATTACGCTGAAAAATCTAGTGACCATTTTCTGATACAGGAGCCAAGCCAGCAGTGTTGCCTTACCATTTATGTCGGCCGACATAGATACTAACCCCGGCCCTCCTCTCGACGCTGTAGTTGCGGCACTTCGAAAATTGTCCACCTGCCAGTGGACATTAATCGTGGAAGTTATGCTTTAAAAGGCAGTTACTAACAACGTATAGACTTATTTCTTACCTAAGCAAAGGCAACAGTGAGCTTGACGGTCATTACCAAACCATACAGTCGCTACGCACAGAGATAGCACAAATAAGCACTGACACCGCTCAGGCGACTCGCCAGGTCTGTGACCTCGAGGATCGTATTAGCGATGCAGAAAACCAATAGCATCGAAACAATCTCATATTTTACAACATTCAGCACCCTGACACATCTGAAACGTTTTCTCACTCAGAAAAACTCATAATTCGCCGTTGCGCCGATCTCTTGGAAGGCTATACTTCTTGTTTAGCTGTTTTCCGTCAGCCGTCGTCCACGCGTGTTCTGGAATCAGCTGCGCCCCAGATGAAAGGCCAGGCCAGGCGCCGCCTTCGCGACCCACCCACACCTTCGGCTCGTGCTTCTCCCTTACCCTCGCTCCCCTACTGCGGCCGTCCCTCACCCTCCAACAAGTAAAATTGCCGAAGCCCTGATCATTCACCAGCGAGGGTGGCACAACGTATACTTGCAATTAGCATTTGGAGCTGTTTTATCTCTCTCAATACACACCTTCTCCTACTGGTGTGGCAAAGCAATGTCCCTTTTTAGCCTTCACTGGAGCTTTTCTTTGCTTTCACTTTTACTTATTTTACACTTGCCAGAATGAAAGGATCAGTTTAAAGTAGCAGCGCTGTATATATATATATATATATATATATATATATATATATATATATATATATATATATATATATATATATATATATATATATATATATATATATATATATTTCTTTGCTTTCACTTTTACTTATTTTACACTTGCCAGAATGAAAGGATCAGTTTAAAGTAGCAGCGCGGCTACTTTAAACTGATCCTTTCATTCTGGCAAGTGTAAAATAAGTAAAAGTGAAAGCAAAGAAATATATATATATATATACACACAGCGCTGCTACTTTAAACTGATCCTTTCATTCTGGCAAGTGTAAAATAAGTAAAAGTGAAAGCAAAGAAAAGCTCCAGTGAAGGCTGGAAAGCAGCAGAAAAAACAACCATGCCGCCGGTGCGATCCGAACCCACGACCTCCGAATATCGCATCCGGTGCTCTACCAACTGAGCTACGGCGACGGCTGTCCAGTCTGCTGCTTTCGTTAATATATATATATATATATATATATTGTAGCGCGATGGCGGACTCGTTCAGATAAATCCACAGGAGGACGCAAGAGACCAGGAGAAACACGACCGACCGCGGTAATTCTTCATCGCTCTCTCTCGCTCGCGCTCCGCACCTCCTCTTCGCCCATGCAGGGCACTCAGACGGCGGTAGGCTGTCTGCCAGACGCTCTATCCCGTTACGATATATATATATATATAAATATATATATATATATATATATATATATATATATATATATATATATATATATATATATATATATATATATATATATATATATATATATATATATATATATATATATATATATATATATATGATATTTCGAATTCTACCAATATTTCGCTTATTACAGACAATAAATGCCTGAAATGATTACTGAAACACTTTTGTTCAAGTGCAAGCTAAAATTGAACGCGTGTCGCACCAGGCGCAATCTGTCCACGGGAACCAGACACACCGAAAGCTCCCCTCCCAACGCTCAGCCGTCGTGGTGGTTTGCTTGTGCAGCGAATCAAGATCATCAGCCTGACTACGGCCACTGCAGGACAAGGGCCTCTCCCATGTATCTCCAATTAACCCTGTCCATTGCCAGCTGCGGCCACCCTATCCAAGCAAACTTCTTAATCTCACCGCCCACCTAACTTTCTTCCGCCCCCGGATACGCTTGCCTTCTCTTGGAATCCGCTCCGTTACCCTTAAGAGCCAGCGGTTGTCTTGCTTTCGCATTACATGCCCGTCCAAGCCTGTTTCTTGCTCTTGATTTCGACTAGGATGTCATTAACCCGCGTTTGTTCCCTCAACCACTCTGTCCTCTTCCGATCCCTTAACGTTAAACCTATCATTTTTCTTTCCATGGCTCGCTGCGTTGTGCTTAACTTGAGCTGAATCCTTTTCGTTAGCCTCCACGTTTCTTCCCCGTAGGTGAGTACTGGTAAGGTACAGCTGTTGTATACTTATGTTTTGAGGGATACTGGTAAATAGCCACTCATGATCTGAGCGAACCTGCCATATGCGCTCCTCCCCATTCTTATTCTTCCAGGTATCTCCCTCTCATGATCCGGATCAGCGGTCACACTACCTGTCCTAAGTAAACGTATTCGCTTAAGCGAAAATAGCGCAAAAGACGAGGACAAGGAAAGAAAACAACAGGACCAGCGCTATATTCGCTTGCCAATTCCAGCACCTCGCTACTTATTGTGAACTGCTGTTTCCTTGCTAGAGTGTTGAACATTACTTTGGTTTTCTGCATGTCAATTTTTAGACCCACCGCTCTGCTCTAACAAAATAAAATATATAATATAATATAATACGCAATATAATTTGATAGCAAGTGCTGTCGAGTGACGTGACTGAAAGGACTCGTGCAGACATCAGGCGACATGCGATACCACAATGGTACACCTCCTGGACCCAGCCCAGACAAGAGAAAGCGACAGCGCCAACACTGGTGCCGTATCTTTCTTGCCTCGCCCTGTTCGACCGCTCTTTCTTCAAAGCGGCAAGGAACGCATTTGGCTCCCGTCTTTTCTGTTCCGTTTGGATCAAGGGCAGCTCCGAGGGTGCAACGTGAAGACGCAGGTGCCGCACTGCTTGTTCGCTCGTTAGCGTCCAGACGGCGCCTCAGCGCTGACGACCTCAAGACGGCGGACGCTGCACCCGCTGTGCGGCGCCTTCTTCCACTTTATGTGCCGTCGATTCAACAGTCCAGGCTAAGCGCGCCTTCAAGCGACCTGGCGTGTTCCCCTCCGCTGTTTATTTTCCCGGAGCTAGGAAATGCGTTGTCACCGTTGTCCGGGTTCGGCCCGCGACGATCGGTCGCTACTTCTTCCCCAAGGATGGCCTCCGGACATCAGCGTGTTGTTCTGCTCGGGCCTGCAGGCTACGGCGTTCACTTCGGCGCCTATACTGAGGAATTCATTCCCGCTTTGCTGGCGGCAGGTGCTTCTCAAATATATATATATATATATATATATATATATATAATATATATATATATATATATATATATATATATATATATATATATATATATATATATATATATATTTATATATATATATATATATATATATATATATATATATATATATATATATATATATATATATATATATATATAGCTCAGTTGGTAAGAGCACCGGACGCGATATTCGGAGATCGTGGGTTCGGATCCCACCGGCGGCATGGTTGTTTTTTCTGCTGCTTTATAAGTAATTTCCTTTAAACCGATTGATTGGCACTACAAATTAAAAAAAAATTAAAAACATTCCTCTATGCACCTTGGTTTCGGTGACTGTTGGCTTCCTTAATATGTTTGTCAAACGAGCCCCTTATTTCCTTTACCTTGTCTGTTATATATATTATATATATATATATATATATATATATATATATATATATATATATATATATATTTATATATATATATATATATATATATATATATATATATATATATATATATATATATATATATATATATATATATATATATATATTAGCAGACAAGGTAAAGGAAATGAGGGGCCCGTTTGACAAACTTATAAAGGGAGCCAACAGTCACCGAAACCAAGGTGCATAGGGGAACGTTATTTTTTTTTAATGTGTTGTGCTGATCAGTGGGATAATATTACTTAGATTAATAAATCGCTTAAAGAAAAGTACTTATAAAGCAGCAGAAAAAACTGTTGGCTCCCTTTATATATATATATATATATATATATATATATATATATATATATATATATATATATATATATATATATATATATATATATATATATATATATATATATATATACATATATATATATATACTGTCAACGTCGTCGTCGTTCAGCGCACCGCCACTTCTTCGTTCATGATTCGTCCACTTGTAACAATATATATATATATATATATATATATATATATATATATATATATATATATATATATATATATATATATATATATATATATATATATATATATATATATATATATATATATATATATATATAATATTTGATTAATAGTAATATATACAAAGTTCAAGAAACACGTTATACTATTTTTCTCATCACGAGAAACCTATGCCGTAAGCGGGTAATGAAGAAAACGACTTTTTACGCGCTGTTTCCTAACTTCGCTGTTTTTAGTTACTCGACTTCAGACGTTCAGATCAGCATTGCAACTGAGTCCTCGTGCCTAGACGGTCACATGCATGCAGCGTCGCTGCTCCTACTTCATTGGGAATTCAGCGCAAACAATTTTACCCGCTATATTGCGTCTCCCCTATGACGAAATTATGCTACGAATACTTATCTATTATTTGTGTAGGTCGTCGCCACACGCAATGCGGCGAATGACAAGGGCCGCAATCTTCCTTGCATCGTAAGGAAGAATAGCGCTACAGACGAGGGCAAAGAAGGAATCAGACAGGACCTGCGCTTTTCTTGGTTCTCGACTGTAGCGTTGCTCTTTTTTATGGCGCAAGGAAAGCAACAAGGCTAACTTTCCGCCCTCGCGTTATTTTCCGCTCGGTCTTCGTCGGTTTAGTCTCGTGAAAGATACCTGGTGCTCGGCCCAACGAGAAAATAAATTTCACGCATGAGGGTGAAGTGTGCTCCGCTCGTCTGTTTTTTGTATCCACCTATGACACTAATGGAAATGCGACAAGCATACGCCACTAAATGAGTTAGAATATGTGCACACAGGTATTATATGCTAGACTGAATGAAGCGCTGAAATTAGGTAAGGGTGATCGCCAAACGAACACTCAGGGTCTTCAGTATGGCGAGTTTGCTCGCGATCAGTAGCGATCGAGATTCGCCGGCATCGTTTTGTGCGCTGTCGTGGTTTCCCCGCCCGAATATTGTCCTCGGCCTCCCAGTTCCTCGGGGCCTCTCGCTTAAGGCTTCGCTTTCAGATCCGCACTCGAACCGCGAGCGAGGCCTCTGGAGCCAGCCTGGGCACCGCGTAACACAATCGCCACTGAGAGGCTTACAATAGTCGAAAGTTTTGCCAGAGTTATCCGCTAGACTCCTGTTTTTTTTTATTTAAACGTCAGCGCGCCTTATAGGCAAGCTGCGGAGGCTACTTTCGGAATGTAGCCTGCGATATCTGTTCAGCTAGCGCATACACTGCAGCCCAGAGGTTGATGTGAACCTGTCGGAGATATGCGAAATTGGTTCCTGTTAAGGCAACATTGTTCCCGGCTAGACCGGCCCGCCATATATAGTTACGGCGACCGTTCGGAACGTCCTTATTAACGTTATTAACGTGCATCACGCAACCCGTCATGCACAATCACACCGGCATCCAGCTCTCGCTTTGCCTACACATCAAAATTCCGGGACACACTTACACGTGCATCGACTAAAGGCAGCCAGGCGGGATGTCGATCCTGCGCAGCATATACCCCCCGCACCATAGCACACTGCTCTCCGAACAGAGATTTCGATGACCATGGCTGCTCTGTGTAGCGATCTGTCATGTGGCTCTTCCATTGTCTAAACAGTCCCATGAGCACTAAAAGATCACTCGGAATCTTTGAACTTTCCATTGTAGACAAAAATCTTAAAGTATATGGCGGAATCTCAATGTGCTTTATGGCAGTCTATTGCAGAATGCCCCCCCCCCCCCCCCTAAAAAAACCGGCATCACGACAAAACACAAAGCAATGATCAATAGTTTCTGGCTGCTGACACGAGTGACAGTTCGCAGACCATGGCGCAAAAGTTCCTTTTTCACAAAGCCATGGCAGACCATGGCACAAAAGTCCCTTTTTCATGAAGCCACGTTTTGGCAGGTAAAGTGGACGTGTGCAGCTTAAAAAAGAAAGTCTTTGCCGCTGCTTGAACACACATCCGTTGCACCCGCTTTAATACTGTTGTCTAGAAAGGAGAGGCAAGGCTGTCAATACATCGGTACAGAAAACAACGTCTCAATCAGAGTTTTTGTCATTTGTCTTCTGGGTAGACTAGCAATTATATAGAAAATGTGTCATCGACTTCTTTGAGAAAACCCCACGAAGGCCTCTCACTCCTATGACCAGTGGGCTCAAACAGAATAGTCAAATGAGCACTTAATCGTCTGTTAAGCACAGCTAGGAGGAAGGGATGATTTGCTGTTTTAAAAAGAAAAACCTCGAATCAAGCTGATCAACAAACAAATGCTCTAGAGGGAGAAACACCTTGTCTCAACGCATTTGCTCCCATTGAGGCCACCACATAAAAGTCGCAAAAATTATATGCATTGCCTGTACCTTCTTCCTTACACAATGCAACACCTTCATGACATAGATAAGCTTCGGAACTAAGATGCTGCAAACTTGTGCTCGTGCAAATACAGACAGCTCGCCGCCCACTCAAGCCTGGGTTTATCGACTAAGTAATGAGATCTGAGAATCCCAGTGAGGCCCACTATTACGATACTGATGCTAGAGAACCCCCCAATACTGTAAATCTTCGGAGTCCCATTTGATGCCGCCAAAAAGCTAGGTTTTGTACCTCAGTGACCTACCCAGAATCCCTTTGATTTATCAAGATGAAGAGACGCACCCGAACTATCACAGAACTCCTCAATTACACGCAAAACCTCGACCACACTCTTTTTATCAAAACATAAAAGAGCAACGCCATCAGCATAAGCCAAAATCTTAATTCCACATTGCGACAGTTAGAATCTACGAATTTCTTTGTTCTTGATGATACTACTACATAGGGGCTCAAGATATAAAACGAATAACAAAGGCGATTGTGGGCAGCCCTGTCGGACAGATGTTTTGAGTGGAATGAATTTGGTAACATTTTGATTAACAATCAGTCTTGTAGTGGCCGCTTTATAACATAGTTCTATGTCTTTAAGCAAGAAATCACCAATATTTGCACTCTAATACAGCAAACGAAAAATCAAAACAAAACTTATCAAAAACTTTTGTCAAATCAATCTTATTTAATAACAGCCACTTGACTGACCTCATCTCACACTGTCTCAAACACGGAACGTGCGATATGGATATGGTTTTAAATACTACGGCCTTTGATTCCGCACACTTGGTGTGGCCTTAATAAATCTAAAGCCATGACCTGCAGTCGAGAAAAAAGAACCTTCGCAAATATCTTATAATCGACGTTGCTCAAGGATATCGGACGATACTCTTCAACAGTTTTCAACCGATCTGCGTCTGTGCTTTTCGGGATTAGTTTGGTGTGACCTGCGTAGAACGTGGGAGTTAAAATGCCCATTTCATAAGCCACACTGAAAACTTTCAACAAGGCAAGTGCTAATCTAAGCACAAAATCTTTATAGAACTCACTAGTTAGACAGTCCGAACCAGGGAAATTCGCACCCTGTAGAGAAGAAATGACCTATTTGACCTCATCTACGAAGACTCGTTGGTTCGAACACAAAGTGGACCTGTTGAATGCGTTGTGATCTTTGACTTCGTGAAGTGTCTTTGTGTACTGATTCGTACAGGAGTAAAAACAAAAGAGCTACTACTGGGGCTAGTTGGAAATGCATTCTTGAAGCAAGAGTACAGGAGTAATTATGAGTATGCGATTTGTCAAACGGGCAAGGCGTCGTGCCGAGCTGGCGATGATGTTCTGTGGACTCCCTGGCAGCGCTGAAACACTGTCGCGTTCCACGGTCGCGTTCCATGGCCCCGCTCGGTGGTGAACAGGGGCTTGAGACCCAGATGCTTGTGCTGCTCAACTTGAAAGATGTGAGCATCCGGAAATTAGTGCGCGAAGACCGAAATGTACTTCTCGAAATTGTCGGCGTCACACTCAGTGGTGCCATGCGGAAGCCATGAAAGATATTCGGCGTCTGCGTGCATGCCATCGACCACTCTTGTGCACTACAGCGTAGTTCTACTCTTGTAGGCGACGGGCTCAACGCGTGAGGTGACCACAACGATTTCGAAGGTTGACCAGCCAGCAGAAAGAGTGATTGATGGTCAGTAACGACGATGAATGGACGGCCGTACAAGTATGCGCGAAACTGCTGGACAGCTAAAATAATTGCAAGACATTACTGTTCGTTGGCCGTGTAGTTCCGCTCCCTCTTGCTAAGGGAACGGCTCGAATATGCAGTACATACTCCTTGTCGCAGTGTTGCGCCAGAACAGCACCAAGCCCTCATCCCTTGCATCTGTGTGAACCCCGGTTGGCGCGGAATGATCAAAATGCCGGAGGATCGGATGCGACGTCAAGAGGAACTTCAGCTGACGAAAGGAGGCGGCGGTTTCCAGTCACCTTTGTGTAGAACGCGCGTTCACGGGTAGGCGACGTGTATAAAAAGCGGAAATAAGAGCACTGCTGAGCTCTTTGAAGTTCTGTGGTGGTTTAATTACTGAACGGCCGCCGTGTTATGGGGATCAGGCCGCACGGCCGGTTCGTCGGTGAGACGTCTGAGCAACAACGGTTGACGTTTGCCAAATCGGCAGTTCTTCGAACTGAAGACTAGACCAGTGTGATGCAGTCCAAGACACCAGCAAAGCGTTTTTATGCTCATTACAGCCCATCCCAAAGTTGAGAACGTTACCAAAGTAGCGCATAAACATTTCCCATTTTAAGCAGCGCAAGACCGTATCGTCCTCCTTCTGCAGAAAGCAGCATCCGAGTAGTTCCCATGTCAACGCACCAACCGGTTAGGCCGACGACTGCAACGTACTACTACCACTAAAACACGAAATCCAGGAACGGGAGCTAACGGCTGTGGCTGTAAAAGACCACCCGGCCAAACAAAGGCCGCTTCTCTTTTATCCTCAAGCTGCACCGAAATCTGCCAATAGCTAGATATTCGATCGATACATGAAAAGTAGGAAGCGGCAGAAAGGCAGCCTACAACGTTGAAGTTTATTATAACAGATGGTTGTGCAAAGAATGAATCAGTATTATACAGAAAGAGGTCCGCAAGTCAATACTGTATTGGGACCTCTATTGCATAGGAAAAATAAAATAGAGGAAGTGGGACATTTGTCAGTAACAAAGCTGATAAAATAACTCATTAACTCAAAATGTCAAGAAGGAAAATAGCATGCATAAGGAAGGGGCACAAATATCGTAACAAATAAATATGTTCGTTAAGCTAAAGGAGGCAATATTGAAGACACGGTTGAAACACACAATACGTGATTAAAGGAGAGAACGGGAGAAGTTTTAGCAGGAGGGCTATAGGCAATAATATGCACTTAACAAGCGAATTATACAATACTATAGCACTATGGGATGATTGCAAATGCATTGCCTGAAGTATTTCCTGAAAGCTGATAGAGAGCGCGATGGTTTAATACAGAGGGGAAGTTCGTTCCATATTTTAATCATGGTGAAACCGATCGTTTGTTTGCTATAATTGATACGAATATGTTTCGAAGTAAAGGTTATTTGCGCTGGGAAATCGAGTGGCGCTTGGGTTGCTTAGATGGTCCCTTCAGGAAATGTAGAGAAGACTGGAGTTGTTTATGAGTCGGTACTCTCTGACGCCAATGAGGCTTTTTGATGTCAGCTCATTTATCGGCATGACGTTTAGGGAGCGATAGAGTAGGGCCGTGTGAGCGTTGTATACTTCTTTTGATACTTAATGAGCGATAGGTGGGAATGATATGAAAGTCTCCATGTAGCAATGCAATAATTGATATGGCTATGAATAAAAGAATAGTAAAGCTTGATAAGTGTGGATTGTTGGAAATAATGTCGGTCTTTTCAAGAGCACTCTGATGCCGAAGGCCGATTTCTTTTTCATAGGTTGGATATGGAACCTAAATTTTAAAAAAGGTCGAGTTCGATGCCGAAAAATGTGAGCATTATGGGATGAGAATTGAGTTGTAAAGGACGAGCAATACAGCGGTGTTTGATTGGTGAACTGAAGATCATAAATTTGGTTTGAATGGATTGATAAGCAATATGTTGAAACAACACTACTAGTTTACATTTTCTAGATCGTGTTTCAGTTGTGCGACTAATTGACATGCTTGTCCAAGAGACTTAAATATTGTTGTGTCGTCAGTGTAAAGCAGGCACTCTGTAAGATGTGGAAGACAAAAAGGGAGGTCATTAACATGGATTAAAAATATTCATATCTGGTTACAGGCGCGAAAAAAGACCAACACAAGGCAGAAAGACGGGACGGAGTGTTTTTATTTTTTTGCGCGTGTAACCAAAGATGAAGTTACCAACTTGCCCAGAAAGACGTTCTTTTAAGGATTTAAAAATAGCAGTGGCCCAAGAAAGAAGCCTTGAGGGACTCCGATGTTAACTCGTTTAGTATCAGAAAATATGCATGATAGGCAAACTGTTTGTTGGCAGTTGCGTAAATAACTACGGAACGACTGCAATGTTTGCCGATTAATTCCATAAGAAAGCAGTGTAATAAAAAGAATATCATGATAAATAGAGTCAAATGCTTTGTGAATTCAATGAATACTGACCCTACCAGTTTTCCTTT
This sequence comes from Amblyomma americanum, assembly GCF_052857255.1. Classification (NCBI taxonomy): domain Eukaryota; kingdom Metazoa; phylum Arthropoda; class Arachnida; order Ixodida; family Ixodidae; genus Amblyomma; species Amblyomma americanum. Next base: position 1,761,013 of record NC_135498.1, read on the forward strand.
ATCAATTCGATTCTTTATTTTGTCTACGAGCGCAATGAGGGCAAGGTTAGCTGAATAGCCGCGCCGGAAACCAAATTGTTGCTTTGATTGTAAATGGTATTTGTCTAAAAAAAATGGGGGGGGGGGGGGAGTTCTGAACGCGCTTTTCTATTAGTTTCTCGACAACCTTGTCAAAAAAGGGGATTATAGCTATGGGCCTGCAGTTCGATGACAAGATTTTATCACCCTTTTTGAAACCGGGAAATATTTTACTATGTTTTAATTCCTGGGGAAAGATGCCTGAACTGAATATCGCGTTTACGATATGTGGAAACGCATATTCAATAATGTCAGTAATGGCTTTAATGCGCCTGCCATGAATTTTATTGAGACTGCAGGACTTGTAACATAAAAGTTAAGAACTGTGGCACGAATTTCGGCTAGTGACGTTGGAGACAGAAAAAATGAACTTCAGGTAAATCAATGCAAATTTGGCAGACCACTTGTTGAGTAATCAATAATAGCTATAGCTTGTGCCATGGCTGGCGCTCCTTGGCCACAGATGCCCTTGCGCCATAGAAATACATCATCATCATCATCATCATCATCATCATCATCATCATTATCACTAAATGCAGGACTCGGTAATTCTATCCACACGTGTCCGCAGTCAAAGAGGTTTAAATTTAGGTCAAGCCTTCTTTTGTACTGTATGCAGGAGAGGACGAAAATGCCGGATCCAGAATGACTTGAAGAGTTACGATGAAAGTATTCCGCACTGTATGAAGGGAAGTCGTATAGATATTGATCTGAATAGCTAAGCCATGTTTCGGAGAGAAAGGAGAGAATTTAATTCGCTGAAGTGTTTACGAGGACTGCGCGCATTGAAGTGAATAATGAACCGATAGGAAAAAGATGTGAAGCACAAAAAAAATAGCTCGAAAAGCAAAGTGGAAAGGGGAGAAATACACAGGACAAGCCCTGCCCTGTGGCTTCAGCTCTTGTCCTGTGTTTTTCTCTCCTTTCGTCTCCGTTTTTCGCGCTGTTATTTTTGAATATGTATATCACCAGCTCGCCCGCCCAGCCAATGTCTATGTCAGCCACAGCGGTAGGCCTGATTCTTCCCGAATCCGAAATACTTTGTTCTCATCAGACTTTCACTCTTTGATCTGGTAATCATCGGTCGATAAAAATTTCCATTATTTTCCTTCTTCAGGCTGAGTGCTTCTGCGAATAGCTTCTTGTTTTCAGACGTCAGGTGGTCATTTATGCAGATGTGATTAAATGAAGTGCCACGAACACCGATGTCATTTGTTTGCAAACGTGCTTTGCGGCCTTCGCTTACAAATTCTGCCTTCTTGGCACGCAACAAAAACTTTTCGATTATGTTCGGATCCCCAGATTTTGCTGGTACGGGGTCAACAATGTCTACGTCGCTCACTGATACAGTCAATCTTTCGCGGATGGCTTGAATGATGGAAATTCAGTCCTCAACTTGAGTGCGAGGAATCCCTTTCAGTTCAAGGATATTTTTCCGCGAGCAGTGTTCCAGTTCTCTGACACGGCTTTCAAGTTTGGTGTCCAGTGCGCACAAAGCCTCATTGGCACTTTGAAGTTTCTCTTGCTCAGTTTTCCTTGATTCAATTGTGTCGTTTAAGAAAGCGACACTTGTCTGAAGATTAATTATTTCTTTTTTTAGGTAGCTGACAACACAACTTAGGTCACAGTCTAATCAGCTTATTAGGTTTGTAGCAATTTCAGTGACATTTACCAGTTTTTCTCCAATGGCACTCTGAAGTGCCTCGAGCCGTTTAGCGAGCTAAGCATAGGTTGTCATGGTGAGCAAATCAGCATGCAGTCAGTGTGAAATCAGTGGCAGCAGCAGTGCGGAAAGAGAAAATCGAAATAGGCGCAAGTATAGCAAAAGATACCACACCTGCAAACAAGGTGCAATCATTCAGACGAGTTGCCGCCTCCGCGACTGCTGCTGCCAATGAAGGGGACGGTGAAAGTAGCAGGTATTTAAGGCTGGCGGTCGGATGCGTCGGTGAAGTCGGCGCAGGTTTCGTCATGGCTTCAACAGGTGGCTGATAGCACGTGTAGATGACCAGGCATGTAAAGTGAATATTTCAGCAGTTTGCACTATCGATGGTAGAGGTTTTTCTCTGTAAACTCACACAGTACTCTGTCAGTTGATGGTCCGGTAGAATAAGCGGTCCGCCTGCAAACAAGGTGCAATCATTCAGACGAGTTGCCGCCTCCGCGACTGCTGCTGCCAATGAAGGGGACGGTGAAAGTAGCAGGTATTTAAGGCTGGCGGTCGGATGCGTCGGTGAAGTCGGCGCAGTTTCGTCATGGCTTCAACAGGTGGCTGATAGCACGTGTAGATGACCAGGCATGTAAAGTGAATATTTCAGCAGTTTGCACTATCGATGGTAGAAGGTTGTTCTCTGTAAACTCACACAGTACTCTGTCAGTTGATGGTCCGGTAGAATAAGCGGTCCGCCTGCAAACAAGGTGCAATCATTTCAGACGAGTTGCCGCCTCCGCGACTGCTGCTGCCAATGAAGGGGACGGTGAAAGTAGCAGGTATTTAAGGCTGGCGGTCGGATGCGTCGGTGAAGTCGGGCGCAGGTTTCGTCATGGCTTCAACAGGTGGCTGATAGCACGTGTAGATGACCAGGCATGTAAAGTGAATATTTCAGCAGTTTGCACTATCGATGGTAGAGGTTGTTCTCTGTAACTCACACAGTACTCTGTCAGTTGATGTCCGGTAGAATAAGCGGTCCGCCTGCAAACAAGGTGCAATCATTCAGACGAGTTGCCGCCTCCGCGACTGCTGCTGCCAATGAAGGGGACGGTGAAAGTAGCAGGTATTTAAGGCTGGCGGTCGGATGCGTCGGTGAAGGAGCAGGTTTCGTCATGGCTTCAACAGGTGGCTGATAGCACGTGTAGATGACCAGGCATGTAAAGTGAATATTTCAGCAGTTTGCACTATCGATGGTAGAGGTTGTTCTCTGTAAACTCACCACAGTACTACTCTGTCAGTTGATGGTCCGGTAGAATAAGCGGTCCCGCCTGCAAACAAGGTGCAATCATTCAGACGAGTTGCCGCCTCCGACGACTGCTGCTGCCAATGAAGGGGACGGTGAAAGTAGCAGGTATTTAAGGCTGGCGGTCGGATGCGTCGGTGAAGTCGGCGCAGGTTTCGTCATGGCTTCAACAGGTGGCTGATAAGCACGTGTAGATGACCAGGCATGTAAAGTGAATATTTCAGCAGTTTGCACTATCGATGGTAGAGGTTGTTCTCTGTAAACTCACACAGTACTCTGTCAGTTGATGGTCCGGTAGAATAAGCGGTCCGCCTGCAAACAAGGTGCAATCATTCAGACGAGTTGCCGCCTCACGCGACTGCTGCTGCCAATGAAGGGGACGGTGAAAGTAGCAGGTATTTAAGGCTGGCGGTCGGATGCGTCGGTGAAGGCGCAGGTTTCGTCATGGCTTCAACAGGTGCTGATAGCACGTGTAGATGACCAGGCATGTAAAGTGAATATTTCAGCAGTTTGCACTATCGATGGTAGAGGTTTTTCTCTGTAAACTCACACAGTTACTCTGTCAGTTGATGGTCCGGTAGAATAAGCGGTCCGCCTGCAAACCAAGGTGCAATCATTCAGACGAGTTGCGCCTCCGCGACTGCTGCTGCCAATGAAGGGGACGGTGAAAGTAGCAGGTATTTAAGGCTGGCGGTCGGATGCGTCGGTGAAGTCGGCGCAGGTTTCGTCATGGCTTCAACAGGTGGCTGATAGCCACGTGTAGATGACCAGGCATGTAAAGTGAATATTTCAGCAGTTTGCACTATCGATGGTAGAGGTTTTTCTCTGTAAACTCACACAGTACTCTGTCAGTTGATGGTCGGTAGAATAAGCGGTCCGCCTGCAAACAAGTGCAATCATTCAGACGAGTTGCCGCCTCCGCGACTGCTGCTGCCAATGAAGGGGACGGTGAAAGTAGCAGGTATTAAGGCTGGCGGTCGGATGCGTCGGTAAGTCGGCGCAGGTTTCGTCATGGCTTCAACAGGTGGCTGATAGCACGTGTAGATGACCAGGCATGTAAAGTGAATATTTCAGCAGTTTGGCACTATCGATGGTAGAGGTTGTTCTCTGTAAACTCACACAGTACTCTGTCAGTTGATGGTCCGGTAGAATAAGCGGTCCGCCTGCAAACAAGGTGCAATCATTCAGACGAGTTGCCGCCTCCGCGACTGCTGCTGCCAATGAAGGGGACGGTGAAAGTAGCAGGTATTTAAGGCTGGCGGTCGGATGCGTCGGTGAAGTCGGCGCAGGTTTCGTCATGGCTTCAACAGGTGGCTGATCGCACGTGTAGATGACCAGGCATGTTAAAGTGAATCTTCAGCAGTTTTGCACTATCGATGGTAGAGGTTGTTCTCTGTAAACTCACACAGTACTCTGTCAGCTTGATGGTCCCGTAGAATAAGCGGTCCAGCCTGCAAACAAGGTGCAATCATTCAGACGAGTTGCCGCCTCCGCGACTGCTGCTGCCAATGAAGGGGACGGTGAAAGTTAGCAGGTATTAAGGCTGGCGGTCGGATGCGTCGTGTGAAGTCGGCGCAGGTTCGTCATGGCTTCAACAGGTGGCTGATAGCACGTGTAGATGACCAGGCATGTGAAGTGAATATTTCAGCAGTTTGCACTATCGATGGTAGAGGTTGTTCTCTGTAAACTCACACAGTACTCTGTCAGTTGATGGTCCGTAGAATAAGCGGTCCGCCTGCCAAACAAGGTGCAATCATACGAGTTGCCGCCTCCGCGACTGCTGCTGCCAATGAAGGGGACGGTGAAAGTAGCAGGTATTTAAGGCTGGCGGTCGGATGCGTCGGTGAAGTCGGCGCAGGTTTCGTCATGGCTTCAGCAGGTGGCTGATAGCACGTGTAGATGACCAGGCATGTAAAGTGAATATTTCAGCAGTTTGCACTATCGATGGTAGAGGTTGTTCTCTGTAAACTCACACAGTACTCTGTCAGTTGATGGTCCGGTAGAATAAGCGGTCCGCCTGCAAACAAGGTGCAATCGTTCAGACGAGTTGCCGCCTCCGCGACCGCTGCTGCCAATGAAGGGGCGTCGTCTTTACGTGGTAGCGATTATCCGTCCTTTTCAGTGATAGCATTCAGACGGCGGTAATCAGCGCAACGGAGCCACGCGCGGTCGTTTTTACGCACCAGAATTACTGGAACCGGCCTAGGGATCTTCAATTACACACTTGTGGAGAGCGTATCCTGAACTTGTACGTTCATAACCTTGAATTCTGGTGGTGACACACCGACATGTTGCCTCCTGACCTTGGACGCCTGCATTTCTGTGCATGACAGCTCAGTGTAGTCACACATTTAATGCAAAACCATTTCTTGTCTCACGACTGGCGTCACCGGAAGCTGCGGACGGAGGTTGTGGACGGAGCATGTTCACACGAACTGAATAAGAATAATGAAAATAAAACGGCGGCGTAGGTGAGAATCGAACCCGGGCCTCAGGCGCCACTCCGGCGCAAACTACCACTCCGCCACTACGGTTATTTTCTTCTTTATTGGATGGAAATAGTGCCGAAAAGAAAAGTCTGTGCACGCTTACACCACAAAACGCCAGGCCACCTTACTCCCGCATGACCCTCTCCTTCCAAAACATCAAAAGTCTGTTAGGCACCCATATGAATCCAGAAAGGGGAACCAGCTCGGCGGCTCTTGCAGGGCAGCATATACTCCCCGCACCAAAGCGCATTGTTCACGAAACAGATTCTAACGACCGTGATGATTCAGCGCGGTTGTCCATCATGCGGCTCTTTCAGAGACTAAATAGTTCCAGCAACATAAATAGATCATATGGCACAGCACTGTTTTTCTCCATAGGCAATAAACAGATATTGTATGGTGTGATGTCGATGTTCTTCTGAATTGGTCGTTGTTAAACGTTCGAAGATGAATGAAGGCGAGTCTAGTGAATGCGCAGGTGTCTTTGAAACGTATCTTCGAGGTAGGTATTGAGGTGTACATGAGTAATTATGAGCGCCTAAATTACAGATTAACCTTTCTGGTAAATTTCCTCAGTGCTTGGGGTGCAGTGTCATGCGGTGTCCACTGAACCCCCCCCCCCCCCCACAATGTACGGCGCTGGTCCAGCGAGATGGCGGACGCGCATGAGGAGAAAGAACGCGCAGTAAGAGAGATGGTTTTCGCGTTACTGCACTTAAGCAGACTTAAGTGCACCCCTGGAATTTTTTATGTGTTTGGAGAGCCTGGTAATAGCCAGTACATATTGACTTCACAGCGCGAAACACAAAAGGACGAAGGCACGAAACAACAAGAACGGGTGCCTGTCCTTGTCTGTTTCGCGCTGTGAAGTTAACATGAATGGTCACCAAGTGCCCCAAACGAGAATTCTTAGTCAGTACATTGGTGCAGGCTTCCCCATTCTGTGCAGAGCACTCGCAAAGAGCAGCGAGCATGCCTTCAGGTCCAACTCTCAGGGAGAGCTGCACACTGTAGGGGCTGCAGCCCGTTTATTTGGGCTGCTGAAACGTCGCACACGTGCATACACAACTCCAGATCTGCATATAACAAAGCATTCACGAAAACACAGTAAGCCTAGCATGCAAAACTACGCGATCGGATAGACACACATAGATAGTGTTGAAGCAAATTCCTTCTGTAAACTGCTTTTCTTGAAGCGCTCACTAAAATCATCCACGCCTTGTGTTCCATTTAAAGTGACACAGTTCCCTTGCTTTTCCTGTCTTCCTAATCTATCTTAATGAAAATAACTACTGTTCCAAACGTTAGCCATCGGACCTCTGCATTCCACGTTGATGAATGGCCGAAACCTTAGTTTTATGTTGAAGGTAGACTGGCTGCGTACACTCACTTGATACATCGAGTGCTCCAGCTACATGGCTAACGCTTTTCTTTTCACTGCTAGAATGGCATCACCTTAGGCCTCTTGTCGACTGAATCCCCTGGTTCGCCCGAATCCCATCTGGACGTCCTGGAAGACATGCAGCTTCAACCTCCAGCAACCTTACTTGACCCAGACGAGCCCGTTCGCTCCACTGGCTGACTTGCAGGAAGACATCCACCCGGCAGCCAAGCCGGACACTATTTACACGAACGTTTGTCAAACATTTCTCCCTGTACAAACATTTGTCAGCCCGTCGCTGCTGTCTTCTTGCACCTCGCAGCTAAACGAGTAGTGCAGTCTTCCCTTTTTGTTGACACTGAAATAAAGTGACTAGACTTTCGTGTACCTAGAATCGCACCTGAAGGTGAGAAAAGCGCGCTTTGTAACGGCGCAGGGGGCATAGGTCATCGCTGCCATAGCTTCGCCCGGGGGAAGGGCAGCAAAACCGGGAGGTCCTGGTTAATGCTTTCCCAGTTCCTCGTATCGGTCATTGTGTCGTCTGGCCACTCACTGAGGGACCAAAGACAGGCGGCTCCATCAACAGGCAGCGTCGATCGTCTGTTTCCGTGTGCCTGACACTCACAAAGACGTAAGCAGTGACGGCCAGACGGTATTATTAGCTCGCAAGATTGCCGAAAGAAATGCAGAGAACGATATGATGACGCATCAGCCTTCAGCTCAACTCCACCAGAAACAAGCGAGGCGGTTCAGAGATATTGCCGACAAAGCGCTCCTCTCTTTCATGTCGCTGTTGTCTTTGCCTGGCATGCGAGAACCGACAAAGATCCTTGCTGTATTACGTGATGCAGTTCGCTGCCTTGTTCGTATTTGCCGCGCATGCACACCTGGTCCCTTTTTGTGGGACTAGCTGGAACATACTTGTAGCCGAAGAAAGCGCCAAATGTAGGCACTTTTGAAAACCATATATAGAGCAGAACTTCTCTATTTTTTTTTGGCACGCGAGCATTGACCATGTGGCTCTTGTAGATGTGGATATTTTCCTAAAATTTGATCTGAGTTTGCAAGCATGTGTTTCACCCCTCCGAGAACCTGCGTGAAAAAAAAAATCATTTGGAAAGAACATCCACCTATACTGTATTTTCCAGCTCCTTGCGGGCAAAGGGGGAGGCGATTTACATTTACAATGAAGAGTACAAATATTGAGATGAATTGCAAATATGTGCTAAGAAAACACTAACAAGCGGGAAAGAGTTGTTTTGAAAACGGCGCACAGATGAAGTTCGGTAGGCTGCAAGAAGATAAGGACAGAGAGCAGACACACGAAATACGATGACAAAGAAAAAATTCGGCCGTGGTTCAACTCGGCTGAACCCGGTTAGTTGAAGAGCAAGGTCGGTTATGCTTGGTTACACGCTGTTATTCATGGTTACGCACGGTTTCGTCCTCGTTCGTTTGGTGTCGCAACAACATAGACCCTTACCAACTTGCCCAATTTTCTACCCTTTCGATTAAACTTTATTGAATACCACGATTTTCATCATGAATGCCTCAGTACATAACTCGAAGATACGATTATAAGAAACCTGTGCATACTGTAGACGCGCGCCACCTGCTGGACCATCGCCGTACATTGCATGTTGGGGTTTCAGTGGATGCCGCATGATGGGGCTACGTATGAAAATTCACGAAGGAATTCACCGGAAACGTACTTTGCTACTCGCTTAATTGGGATATCTGTAATTTTCATGCTCATAATTATATTATTGATGCACGTCTCAGTACATATCTCGAAGATACGTTTCTGAGACCCTTGTGCATGAACTAGAGGCGTCTTCATTCACTTGCAAGAGTCGACAGCTCCCATCGAATTATCAGAGCATCCCTGCCAACTAACTTTGTGAACCTTCTTCCGAACTTTGTGGTCGCTTCTAATTTTATCGAGCGGCCCATATTATATAATTTTATGAAGGAATTTTATGACTCAGCGCGTTTTCTGGCAGTTCCCTTTTCTTATGAGTACTGATTCTCTGTTTCACGTAAAATTTATAAAAAGGATTGGTATCTGTACTCTTTCCGCCTCCATTGTATCGCTCTCTCTACTCTACTGTATTTGTCATGATGTGCTGAGGTGAGTGCGTAAAATGCCGATTTGCCTTGTTCTAAAAAGTTTTTCTTTTAACTTCACGCCTAATTGTTCTACCTCTTAAAATATGGCCTCACAAAAAAAAGTAATTTTGTTTCTTCTGTTAATTGTCGCCTATGTGCTACATCTGAAACCATCGAACACTGCTTTATTGGCTGAAAAGACGCGATATTATATTAGGACATTCTACAAAGGACACCGAAGAAAGACTTCGTTTTGATTCTCACAGTGTGTGTTACCTAATGCCTCCCAACATGACCACGAACCCTTTGACATGATTTCCCTGCTCGGACTGCACAGCCTGCGAAAACGCGCCTTTTGAACCGGAATGCTGAGCTGTCTTCTCCCCCCGCACACATTTTGGCCAGGTTTTGCACCAGCTGAAAGACACTTTCGGTGAGTATCAACCGTACCGGTTCCCGTTATTGATACCTTGCCACCGTTTTAGTTCAGCTGAGTTAAGACGGGAGTTTAGTTGTGTTGTGAGGTGCGATTGCTTTAACTGGCTTGACTAATGGCTCACTACTTTGTAAATAAGGTATATAGCTTTTTGCTGCATATAAACGCGTGTAATAAATACCATACAGGAAAAAAAAAAGTCGTGACAGAGTAGAAGCGGCCCCGCTTCGCGTGCCGCCGGCATGAGTAGCGGTGCTCCCACCTACACCACAGTTTTCTTTTTTTTATTAATTGAGGCCGCTTCAAGGTCATATCTGCGCCGTAACATGACCTTCAAGGTTTGTACGCGAGGGGCGGAGCTTTCGCTCCAGAACGCCGTCCCTATGCTTTGGATATTGCCACGGACTAGAAGACCACAAAGTGGGCAGTGGCGCTGCACGGAGCGGTCGCGCTAGGCCCGCCACCATTAAATTAATGCCATAACCATTCATCATGTCGTGCAGCTTTCATCGGTTTGCCGTCACGTAACATTTGGTGGAGGTTCTGGGCATGGGTACCCTAATCATCCCGGAGCTTCGCAGCCTGCTGTCCGCCGAAGCCTTCTTCTGTACAGTGCTGGTGGCTTCACAATTCCCGGCCCTCCGTAAACGACCCGCCTTTGCCGCTCTTCCCCCGCCCAGCTATCACTTCGACGACGCCACGACTCCAACCTTCTTTTTATGAATACATTTCAATACACCCACCCAACAATGGTGTGATAAATACTCATCATGTTAGTCGCTGTATAAAGCCTATTTATTAAAAAATTAGTGGCGGCCTTCCCTGAAACACACGGTATATATCCTGACCTCCGGAATGTGGCAGCAGCCTCGTCCAGGATGGGCTGAACATAGGAAAGAGTGAACGGATGAGCAATGCAAACGACGACGCCTTCGTTTCCAAATCCTCTAGAATTTCCTCCACCCCCCCCAAAAAAACAAAACAAAACAAAACAAACAAGTAAAATAGAACACTCCGCGCACGAAGGAATTTCGCGGTTTCATTTTCCTGTCTTTTTTACTTGTCGCTGCCTCAAAACTTTCCCATTCCTCGAAAACACACAGTACTAGGAAAGCAATCGAGAAAGGCGAAGGCGCGAAAAGGCAAGTGCCTTGCGCATATGGCTTGGTATACACGCGACAGAAGCACTCGCATATGTAATGCGCATGCAAATCTGGATTTGAAACTCATCTGACGGACCAAGCGCGTACCGTCGCAATAGCAAGAAAACAAAGTAGTGAAAGAGCAACGATAACGCATGCGAAATACGAACAGCAGCATTCTTTGCCGGGGAAAAGTTTCGAGGAACGAGAAAGGAAAGCAGTGCAGAGCGCGGTTTCGCAGCGCGGAAAAATGGTGAAGATGAGCTCTCTCGCTGTTTTTGGGTCAACATGAAACCGCTCGCTGGGGCGTAACGCTGCACGGTGTCCTTATTTCCGTGGCTCGCAGTTCATACTTGCCCGCGTTTATGCTCCCTTCCTTCCTTGTTGCGCTACTCCTGCCCTTTCTCTCCTCCGCCTCCTTGTTGTCCTCTCCCATTATTTCCTCAGTACCAGTGACTTTTGTTGTTTTTTTCTTTTGTAACTTTTTTCTCCCTTTTCGTGACGTCCGCCTTTCCAGCAGCGTCTAGTGCACTCTTCATTCGGGATTCAGAAAGCAATCCAAGTTGAAATCATGTCTGCGTTACGACAGCGACCGCCGTTATCAGCTGCAGCTTTTTTTCGTTCCGCAGTGACAGTCTTTTCGTCAGCTTCCGTAAGTTCAAACAAACCAACAGGCCTAATTTTCCATGCTAGCTCACGTAACGCCTTACGCAGAGTGAAGGCCGACTTTCAGTGTTTCCCAGTTTCACAGCTTTCTCACTGCCTGAGATATTACATCCTTGAAGGTGACACACTCATATCGCGTGCTCGCCGACGCATGCTCATCTCAGGAAATAAGTGAGTATACTAGCGTAACTCCATGAGGCATAAAAAGCGTTTCCTTGTTCGCTTTGATCTCTCAGCTTGTGGAAATGAACACATATATGAAAAATGCAGCGCAGTGGAACCGGGAATTGTTTAAATGAATGCGGCAGTGGTGCAAGTATAAAAATGCTTACACCACTATAGCACGTGCAGTTTGCAAGAAGAATATAAAGGGGGATCCTCCGACGCGGTGGCTCAGTGCCTTTCGCGCTCGGCTCCTGATGAGCAAGACAGTGGGTCTGATCCCGGCCGCCGTGGCGATATTTCGATAGAGGCGAAATACAAAAACGCCCGTGCTCTGGGCGTTGCCAGGGAATGGTAAAGAACCCCTTGGTATAAATTAATTCGGACTTCTCGACTACCGTCCCTCTAAGCCTGAGCCGCTTGGGTTGTTAAACCCCACAATCTTATTAAGCGGGGACATTTGAATCGCGTTGAAGTGTTCGTGGCTGGTGAATGTGGTGCGTGTATTTCGCAACAGTTCAATGCACTTGTCGCATATTTTATTTCAGCTTCATTTGTGTCTTCACTCTTGAGACTTGGAATGAGCGCGCTGCGTGCATTGTTTCCGCACCGGGTCACACAGATGCAAATGCATCACGGAACTGAAAAAATTGGAGGATGCTTAAGCTTTGCCTTCAAGAGTGGAATGCGACAGCTTGTTGCAGTGTTGCCTGGGAGTCCGCGGAACGCCATCGTCTTGTCCGTTCGACAAACAGGAGGCCTCTGACAACAACACAGGCGCTGCTCCACACTAGCACTCGTTCCGTCGCACCTGTTCAAAGACGAACGACACTACTCCGACGCAGAAACGTCGCCTACGCCCACGCCATCTGTCGGGCCCAGCGCCGTGCATGGCGAAGGGGATTTCAGCGGGTGCAACGCCATGGCGCTACGCGACTGCTCGTTAAGCAAGGAGGAAATTTACCGGAAACGCCAACTAACCAAGGCACTGTTTGTGACAGCGCGAAGACGGGACGAGAGAAAAAAAAAACACAACACAAGCGCTGTCGTTCCGTCTTCGCGCTGTCAGCCACATGATAATGAATCAAAAAAGCATAACTCACCACTATTATAAGGATGACAGGTGCCCAGTGTGCGTGGGATAGACGAGACGCCTCGAGCGACCGCGGCGGCTGCGTTTTTATGGAGGAAAAACGCTAAGGCGCCCGTGTGCTGTGCGATGTCAGCGCACGTTAAAGATCCCCAGGAGGTCGAAAGTATTCCGGAGCCCTCCACTACGGCACCACTTTCTTCCTTTCTTCTTTCACTCCCTCCCGCCGCGGTGGCTCAGTGGTTAGGGCGCTCGACTACTGATCCGGAGTTCCCGGGTTCGAACCCGACCGCGGCGGCTGCGTTTTTATGGAGGAAAAACGCTAAGGCGCCCGTGTGCTGTGCGATGTCAGTGCACGTTAAAGATCCCCAGGTGGTCGAAATTATTCCGGAGCCCTCCACTACGGCACCTCTCTCTTCCTTTCTTCTTTCACTCCTTCCTTTATCCCTTCCCTTACGGCGCGGTTCAGGTGTCCAACGATATACGAGACAGATACTGCGCCATTTCCTTTCCCCAAAAACCAATTATTATTATTATTATTATTATTATTCGCTATTATAACCAAGGTACGCCTTGCGTTAAAGCACATGCGTAGAAGACATTAGTAGAATTTTTTTTTCAGTTGCCCTTATACTATTTTTTCTTACCGCTGTAGAGATCATCTGCATGCCCTGGAAAATGGACTGCAGAAAACGGGCCGCAAGAATGCTTTTGAGGAAACTAGCCGAATGGTTACTTTCTATTTTTAATAGTATAATGTGGTGCATTTCTTATTGAGCATATATTCCATGGCCAGCCTGAACAGCTTTAAAATAAGCTAAACTAAAATATATTGGTCTTCATGGTATTTGTGAAAGCTGTTTGGCAACCTATTTCTTAGCGGTTCAATTCAATTCAATTTCAATTTGATTTATTTTCCCATTTACACATGGTGAGGGTCGAGGGAGAAAAGCCAGGAATTGTGGCGTGACATGCCCCTCGGCCCCTACATTGCAGAGCAGCAGGCAACATGCAAATGACGTACACAACGTCGCCGAATGCAAACAATGGTTGTCAAGAACGGTTGGCGCATCATTAGAAAAACAATTAGGAATGAAGCGTACACAAAAAAATGATAACAAGAAAGCAACATAAAAAAATTACTGTATAGAAAAACAGGTCTTGGGTTATTCAAATCTGGTCAACACTTTATGGAACGAAAGAGATGAAGCAGTGAAAGCATGGTGAAATCTAAAAAGTAGCACATACGTCCTGTACATCTTTGCGGCATGCTCGTGATACATCAACTTTTGCAGCATGAAACTTATTTAAGAGACGGGACAACGTGTTTGCTAGGCTATATGTACCATATATTGTGTGGCATGTTGGAATATGCCACAATTCGCTGCGTCTGCTAGGCTAAACTTGTACATTTAGCGAAAGGTGTGCCGTGTCGCGCTAGTAGCTCACATTTGGTTTTATGTCCTTCTTATATCGTTCAGCCAGCCTAACATTATACATTTCAGATACTTTTAAAGCATTTAACTAGCGGAATAAGTCGCATGTGGTGATATCACAACCGACGTTTAGTACTTACTGCACGTAGAGCCTTCTTCTGTAAAACGTAAATCTTATTTTTATTGGTACCTGTAGTTGTTCCCCACACCAAGTGCGCATAGTTTACTTAGGACATAAAGAGCGAATTATAGAGAAGTTTAACTTTGCATGGAAGCAAGTAACGATGCCGGTTAATGGTACCTGTGACACGAGAAAGCTTACTGATGACAGCGCTAACATGATTGTCCCAGCTTAGCTGGCTGTTGAAATGTACCCCTAATATCTTAATATTGTCTACAACCTCTATCGTTTCCAAACAAGATCGCATGGTAGAATAATGTTCATATTTTTTACTTGAATATAATATCCCTGGCTTTAGTGACATTAATTTTGAACTGATTATTACGGGACCATTCATGGAGTGTACTTAGTGTCCTATTTGCCTCGTTTATTACATCTTCACATACGCTTGATGAGAAGAACAGTGAGACGTCATCTGCATACTTAACACACTTCGCATGCAGGCATTGATTAACGATATCATTTATATATAAGTTAAAAAGAAGCGGTCCAAGGATACTTCCCTGAGGTACGCCAGCAGTTACTTTTTTACTGAGGATCGACAGCTAATAATACTTACAAACTGAAAGCGATGTGCAAGATAGGACGCAAGAAGCGCATGAAGACTACCCCCAAAAGCCGTAGGCAGTATCAACGTAGACAGTCAATAGAAAATGCTCTACTGCGGGTTTAGTTGATAGCGATCTAAGACTGCCTATAAACAAAAGTCTACTAAAAGTGCAACGCCATAAATCTATGGAATATCTATGGACAGTCTATAGACGCGTTTTGTCGACGAGTGGACTTTTGCCTATAAACTTTCTACAGACCGAAGCCTACTAATAGTGTCTGGCCATAAATGTATAGCTTTTCTACAGCCTAGTCTAGAGGCCGATAGACTGTGCACAGAAATTCCTGCAAGAGTCGCTCCAAGCACAGACACGCGGATACCGCTTCTGCCTTCCGAGAAGCGCAAAAATAAGAGAGCGCGCGTGTGTAAGCTGAACAAAGAGCTTCCTTGGCAGGAATATAAATCTCCGAGGGCGCCAGAGAACGCGGCACAACTGAGGAGGATTGCACGAGTGTTGCTGCTCATGCTTCCCTGCTCTTGTTACGTCCACTTGTTTGCCTGCCGATGACTGCTTGATCGAAGCGCCGGCAAAAAAGAAAAGCAGCTGCGGAGAACGAACAAACGCCATAGCGTCAGCGTGGAAAGCGGCGCCCAGCCCAGGGGCGAGAAGCCGGCAGATGCGGCAGGGACGCCTCTGCGGAGCAGGCCGGGTCTCTCGGCGCCGCAGCGCAGCGAGCCGCTTAAGGTGGCGTGTAAATGTCGGCTGCTCAGTGGCCGCCCATTTTCCCTTCCTGCATCGGGGTCTTCCCGGTTCGAGCGCAGTGTCTCTCGTTAACGCCTGCGCTTGTCTCGCGCGGTTGTCTTGTATAGGTGACCAAAAAGACAGCTCTGAGGAGTTCCCCTGGGCGGCCGGAAATCGCTCGTGATCGCATTTGGGAATTCAGCCTCCTTTCTTGTTCTTGATTTGTGCCTAATTACACTCGCGTTCGTCCAGGAGCTGTTTTGCCAACTGAGCGACACTTGCTAAAAAAGTATTTTCGCACGCTTCGATGTGAGAGCGAAAGATGTTTTCGCCCAAGTGTATGCCATTTGTTTCCACTCTATGGGGACTTATTCGGCAACGACGTTGTAGTTCTATACCAGGAGTTTCAGGAGGCACGCCACTAATATTTAAAAATACCCTTTTTGATGTATAAAGACAGGAAGGAAAGGAGTGAATAATTTAGCTGGTGAGATTATTAATTTCTGACAAATCACTTTCTAACTCTTACAGTTTGTAGGCTGGTTGCAATTAAAGATTTGTAGCCTGCCGGTAGTAATATCCAAACAAGACTTTAGACCCGGGCACTCCGGCTACTGAGCCGGAGTGCCCGGGTCCGATCTCGACCGCGGCTGCCGCGTTTCGATAGAGGCGAAACGCAAATTCGCCCCGTGTGCTGTGCGATATCAGGACACGTTGCACGTTAAAGATCAAAATCAGTATACGTTAAAGATCAATGAAAAATTAAAACTGGTTTTTTGGGGAAAGGAAATGGCGCAGCATCTGTCTCACATCTGTGTGGACACCTGAACCGCGCCGTAAGAGAAGGGAAAAAGGAGGGAGTGAAAGAAGAAAGGAAGGAAGAAGTGCCGTAGTGGTGGGCTCCGGAATGATTTCAACCACCTGGGAATCTTTACTGTGCTCTGACATCGCAGAGCACACGAGCACCTTTTCGTTTCGCCTCCATCGAAACGCTGCCGCCGCGGTCTGCTTCGAACCCGGGTACTACGGACCAGTAGCCGAGCACCCTATAGCCATTGAGCCACCGCGGCGAAAGATGCATTATTTCTAATAGATTTGGATTCGAAGTTGAAAAACTTTTTCCCGCTGCTAACACCCGGGACTCTCTTATGACGGCACAGGAGTCACGTAAAGGGGCGGAAACGGAAACGAGGACTCCGCGGTTGCTGGCAGCGAGCGCTGCGCTCTCGCCTAGCGGCAGCGGAAATGAAAACTGCTGTCTGCCGGACGTTGAAGTCTTTTCAGCCGCCGTCGCTTCGTTCACGTTTGCCCCAACGTTACGATGCATCCCGATTCCAACAATGAAGACTCGCAAAGAACTGCGGCCTGCATTCAGCGACTTCAACCCCACAGAGTGCGCGATGTTTTTGAGAGCTGAGGTGGCGGGTATGGCAAGAAAGTCCCAGCAGCGAGAAGCCGGCAGCGTTGCTGTCACCGCCGAGCCACCGTCATGACTGATGTCTAGCGACTGGTACTTGCAGGCATATTTAAATTCCGTAATGGGTTCATCGCCTATATAGCTTGTGCCTTTTGGTCTTGAATAAAGAGTTGCAAGTCTAAGCTCCAGCTGTGTTTGTCGTTTTCGTTCCTCTTTCACCAGTCCTGACCCATCCGCGCAGTCCTGCCTTTTTTCTGCAATGAACCAAGCCCGCAGGAACGTTCTACTGCAATAATAGTCCCCGTAGGGCTGGTTATGCAGCATTGCTTCTTGGTACGTTGACCAAGCGCCTAGCGGTACGCACGCTAACGTGCAAGCGTGTTGAACATTGGCTGTACTCAGCTCTATTTGCTTGTCGCAGTTGCGTGCCATTGCACGAACTTCGTCCTAGAAGCACTTAGAGTTTCTCTGCTGCTCCGCCGTTGTAAATCGATGCGCATAACGAAACCATGCGGGCACGCACAACGCGTAGCTGCGAACCACCCCAAACAATATCGAAACCCAGCCGGCCGCCAATTGCAGGTTTTCTTTGACTTCCAACATTCAGGTTGCCTTCTTTCCGTTTTCCTCGTGTAATAAAAGTGCTCTGGTGGCTTCAAAACAAAACTTATATGCTACAATATCGGCCAAACACGTAACCTTCATGCACGTTTGTCAGCGTCAGATATCAGTGATCCTTTTCGCCTGTGGCGGCGATACCTGAATTTTAGTTCTTGCTGTGTTCTACCTTACAAGAGCTTTGTTTTTAGAAATAGCGGTGTTCTTGTGTTTAAGAACCGGCATTCGATCGACACAAGCGAACTTATCGGTGTTCCTTTAATATTCCCTCGTAAGGGGGCACAACAGAAGAAGTGGGTTTTTATGCAAAGAAAAACGCCTCGTGATAAATAATCATTGAACAAAATGGGCGATTAGAAGTTGCAAAAAAGAAGATTGGCGCGCGATAGCAGTGATGTCACGGGAGAGTCAGTTTCAGTCTGTGGGGGTCCGGAACAAAACGAAATCAGAGTGGTTCGAGCTCGTGTGTGGGCAACTTGAAACGGATAGCTGGTGCGGTGAGATATGCGCGCTGCTGCAGTGACTTATGGTGCTTGATTAAGGGAAGAAAAGAAATTGTCATACAAGGACAGGCTGGCAATGCGGCGTCGACTAGGGAGCCTTTACAAGCCGGATTCAGATTTTAAGAATGAAATGCTGCCGTCATACAAGTATAGGGAGTGAATGCATCTCGAGCCCATTCTAATGGTTCGATTAGATATGACTGACGAGAGTTCCAAAAGGGCAACGTGTATTCAAGTTTGGGCCTAACAAGTGCCTTGTACGTGAGCAATTTAATATGTTTGGCTTCGTTTGGTTTGACGTCCCAAAGAACTCAGGCTTTGAGGGACGACGTAGTGGAAGGCTCCGGACAATTTCGAACGCCTGGGGTTCTTTAACGGGCACTGACATCGCACAGCATACGGGCGCCTTTTGTGTTTCGCCTCCATCGAAATGCGACCGCTCCGGGTTCACAAAAGTCGTTTCAAAAAACCTACAGTTTCATTAGATGGGGTGATATTGTCCACGCCAAGACAAGCCGTGAGGAAGCAGGAAAGAGAAAAGGGCTATGACCGCAGAAGAAGGACATTTTGTGACATTTAGGGTCATCATCGAACCGCTGCACCGATGAACGTTTTTAGATTACTTCAGTTTGCAAGCTCCCCTCCAGCCGCGCGCGAGGAAGCGGCACCTTTTGGTTTCCACTCACCACGCGGCGATGCGGTCGCGGTCGGCTAGGGTGCCTGGATACCCGCTCGCCTCCGCTTTCGGGGTGGGGACACCCTTTGTACTACCCCGCGCCGCCGTTTCCCTCTCGCAGCGACATGTTGGGCCTCACGCGTCAGTTGCGTGCAGTGCGCTATGCGTCTGGCACGGTTTCTGTGCAGTCGCCACGCTACTGATCTGGAAATAGACAGTGCATGTTTGTTTCACTCGTGGTAGTAGTGTTTTTGCAGTTTTGAGAGTATTTTATGCATGATGCATTCGCTCTGACTACACGACAAACGAAGAGTTATGACGGACTGCTGTGTTTTTAAGTCAACGGCTGCACTTTAAAAGGACAGAAGTTATTTGGTTTTCCTTGATAGGATAATATGGACTATATTAGGGTCACCGAATTCCATATAATTATGCTGCCTTTGTTGTTTTGAACGTAAAGACTGTTCCCAAGGCCCCAAGTTTCCCTTGTATACAAGCAGCGCGGAGCATGCATGTACTGGCAAATATAATATTTTTGCGTAGTCAGCATTCACTTTCCAACATTTTCTGAAGTGCCTTTGTCTTGTTGCTGCACCGTATGTGAAAAACGTCGCGTAATAATGTCAAATTTCTCTTCCACGTAATCTGTCACCTCACATGCTCTGGAGTAGAAAGTTGAGGACACGTATGAAGCCAAATGGCCATATTTTCTGAACTGCTTTCCTTAGTGGCTTGTACCGCAACGAAACAATGGATGTGTTTCCCTTTGGATAGTGTTGACTACACGCAGACTGATGATGCGATGCGATGACATCTTCCTAATTCGTAGTGATTAAGTCGCTTTATTCGAAGACAAATTTTGCTAAACAATTTCTGTTTCCTTTCTCATCATAAAGAAAAATCATCAAAAGCGACTGATGCAAAAAGAGGCCTCACAAAATCAGCCCCTGATAATTATTTTTTTTTTCAATACCATTGTCCCTGCAAGGGTAAACTAAGAAAGAGGAGCCGGAGCAACAAAGGAAAAAAATGAAAATTGGTTTTTAAGGAAAGGAAATGGCGCAGTAATTGTCTCACATATCTGCCGTAAGCGAAGGGAGGAAGATGGGAGTAAAAGAAGAGAGAAAGAGATGCCGTAGTGGAGGCCTCCCCAATAATTTCGACCACCTGGGGACGTTTAACATTCACTGACATCGCACAGCACACGGGCACCTTTGCGTTTCGCCCATCTCTGCTGCTGCTGTCATCGAAAGAGGAAAAAAAAGCAATATATAGGATATGGTTGCCTAGAAACACGCGTGACGAATTTTACTGACGTGGCTGCGTGAGGGCAATGAAAAGATCCCTTTCTTCAGAAGTTGTGGTTTTTTAAATGTGATACGAAAAGGAAGGAAAATAAACCGTTACTGGAGAAAAAAAAGCCGCCTTGCG
This sequence comes from Amblyomma americanum, assembly GCF_052857255.1. Lineage (NCBI taxonomy): Eukaryota > Metazoa > Arthropoda > Arachnida > Ixodida > Ixodidae > Amblyomma > Amblyomma americanum. The sequence continues at coordinate 1,781,074 of NC_135498.1, forward strand.
TTCGCGTCACGCAGCCACGGCTAATTTGCTTACTGACGCACAGAAGATAGGTTTGGCGCCAGGATATTCGTAGTGAGCTGGCGCAAAGAAAGAGAGAAGAGAGCCTTCCTGCCTTCGTGGCAACAAATAATAAACTGAACAAAAAGCTGCGACGAGAGCTTCACATACTCGCCTACCCGCAAGAGCGCATAAATAATACGGCTGCCTTATCGCGAAACGCCTTTGTGATCAGGTTGTGAAGCCAAAGCCGCTCGGCAACTTTTGATGGCCTGGCAGGTTTTAGCACTCGCCTTTCAGCTTTCTTGGCCTACGTCATCAGTGCAAGCGCTTGTGGTCTGGTGGTCAAAACATGCGACTTTTGACAGCGTGGTGCAGAACGTGCGATATGTACCGAGGCGGCTGTAATCGGGAGAAGAAAGGCCGCGACGCGTAACGACGACGACGTGCTTCTAATCGGAAGAAGAAAGGCGGCGGAGAACGCACAAATCTTGCAAAACCGAGGCTAAAACTGGCCACACCCCTTTGCTTCAAGTGAGCTCGTAGCGTTTGTGATGCAGCAGTCAGAGACCAAGTTATGGGGGTCTGTTGTTTTCCCAGGTGTTCTGCCCGTACTATTGAAATGCACCGGCTATTTGGCTTTGCTCGTGACAGCGCGCGCCGAAAAAATTGCCAGTCGCGGGTCAAACCAGACTGCGTGAACAACAGTAAACCTCAAAGTATGAGAGGTAAGGCATGCGAAACGCTTGTTTTCCAGAACAAATTCTGCTCGGGATGGAGGAATAATGCCCTACTTATCTTTGCATCCTCATAACTATTTAAATTAGCAGCCATGAAACGCACCTTCTCTTATTGATTTCATAGCGAACGAAAAGCTGCCTGAATGGCAGTCTTTGGCCAATATGCAACTGCAGCTCGAAATAAGTAATCTTGATTGTTGGAAATGTAATTGAAATGGGGAGTATTCGGGTCAGAAGGTTGCACTGCAATAGGCTACGCAAGTTGTAAGAAAGCTGTTATGAAGGAACGCTGCGCATAATAAACGCTACAGAAGAGAGCCAACACGCATGAGTGCACCGACTGTTCATAAGGCGCGACTTTATCGGCAGGTTAGCTGCGAAAGATGGTCTACTTTAGAGCAACTACCTCAGATTCACTGTTTACACTATCTCTGGTATACCACTCTGTCAAGGTAGAACACCAAATTTTCTGAACTCCTCGCGGCAGCTGCAGTTTTTTGTTTTTTTTTTTCGACGCGGCGCGCCGCCGCATTGGGCTCAATGTAACTGAACGGGAGAGTGAGACCCAACATGGCCCCGCCGGGAGCGGTGTCTTCACCTTGAAAGCGGCGCAGCCCCATCGAGGCACCCTATGTCAGCCCGAAGAGCGCGCGCGATGGGCAGCATTCGCCGCGGAATCTCTTCAGCCGAACTTTGTGAACTAACACGCAGAATTCAAATTTGCTGGCTCTTTTTTTTTAGAAGTAAGTAACAAACTTTAGCCTCATGGATAATGAGTGGTTTGGCTTCAATGCGAGAAACTGCGATCGTTTACCTCCTTCGAGGTAAATCAACGCTTCACGTTTGCGACACGTATCCTGGATATTTTAGTGTTTGTTGGCGCCACACTACCATTATTTCTTAAGAGTGCAAACTATCAACTGAGCTGTTCAGGGGCCGAGCCCCTAAATACAGAACAATCCCGCGCATGTGCGCAAGGTAGATTCACGACAAGCCCTGAGACCCGTGTGCACTCATCATACCCTAAAGGACAGAGCTCAAAACTGCCAAGTCGTTATTGCACAACCCCACTGACGCATCACTCACACAATTGCTGTCGTTCTTTATAAAAAACGCTTCCAAAATTTCGCGTGCAGTCATACTACTGCCCCTGCCAAGAATCTTTATCCCATGAAGACATGGTACACATTTGCAATCTCTGCAATGTACAGGAACATTGTTCATGACTATGTTACTATGAAAACAAGACTATGTGTTCTTCGCTTTTGTGTCGTGGTTTAGCGCAATATAACATGGCTTCTGTAGACGCTTTCTTTGGTTGTCCTCCAACTGAAGTGACTGCCCTTTCCATTTGAGTGCGCCAATTTCTTCCGCGCGCTTCCTATTCGTCTGTCGCCGGGCCGAAGACGAGGAAGTACGCCGCAAAAACACGTGCCTTCACCTGTGCAACCCCTCCCCCCATTACGTCCGTCTCTGAAACGACGAGTTATGCCACTTTTCTAACGTCGCAATAATACCTGCTTTAGCGCCTGCTCGCTCCCGAAAATAAAGTTGCTTCCTCCGTTCATTCCTCCGTCTTTCCTCTTCGCGTTGCACGAGCGCTTGTGTCATCTCCTCGTAAATCGGATGTCGTGGCCGTTTTATTCCCTCATACTCCATTCTATTTCACGCCTTTTCTGCAGTAGGAATGCAATACCGTCTTCCCCGCTCCTCAACCTTCGCCTCTTCAGTTTCCACCCGCACAGAGGACACTTCCTTTAACCCTAATTTTCCCTTCCTCGCTTTTATTCCAAGGTTTTGCTCTTCACTGATGGCACGACAAGAATGAAATTTCCTCCTAACGATTCTGAGCTCGAAGCTGCCGCTGCGTGAATTTGCGCACGTACGTCATGGTTCCTCCATCGGTCACCATTTCTTCATGGGCTTCAGTCTGTGCACCTTTTCTGCAGTGCTGGCTTTCTTTTAACCCTCCCCACTTCCGCACACAATTCGAGTAGAAAAGCGACTGCTCTCCTGTGGTCGCATCGATTTGCCCGGAATCCTCCGAGCCGTACTTTTATTACTGCCTTTCGTCGGTGTCGCTTGTTTGATACCTTGCGTATTGTACGGCGTTTTTATTGCCTTTTCAACCATAAAGTCTTTTTCATCTTTTTCTTTTTCATAATATCTTTTTCAGCCATAACGTTTTTCTGGTGCTGGCAGCCACGCGTTTTAGTCTGCCTTATAGCCATCACATTTTCTTTTCTGTCGTGACCCCAGAAATCTGCGTGATTTAAGCATCCTGCGGACAACTGAAACCAACACTTTTCGCCGTTCACCATGACCGCATGCAGTGATGATCGTGCTAACTACTCCGCTTTGTGTGCGCAGCATAGACATGTCCGTCCGACCGACACATAATCGGGCCTGCTCCTCCCTGCATTATGAGGTGGTGATCGGGCGGTCTCTCTCCGCGTGCTGCTCGCGCCCTCGAGAGTGCGAGTCCGATAGCTGCAACGTGAGCCGTTCATCGGTGAACAGCGATGAGCGAACCGTGCTAAACCTAAAGGCGGGCAAGCGTTTCCAGGGGGCTTCCCCCTCCTGAGAGCCGCGTGTGTTGCCAACAGCTAGAATAGCGTTATGACCAACTTTATTTCTCGTCGCCGTGATGGCAGGCTATAGGACTAAAGGCGCAAGAAGGCCACACTCAGTCACAACCGCGGCTGCATTTGTCTCGAAAGCGCACATGCAGAAGGTCGCTTGAATCGCTAAGGCCCTTCGAACAAAACTGTAATAATAGAAATGATTGCAATTTTTAGCCAATTTGGTATGAACAAGGAACATGATTCGGTATACATTCGCCTTTACACAGAAGCAGTCTACATACGCACACCCGTATGGAGAGGCATCAGCACACAGGAGAAACAAAATTACTGCCCTTGACCATGCTACTTCAAGCAGTATCTCCTCATTCTCAGCATCTTCTCACCACATGGCAAGTCAGCGCGATTACAGGGCATTTCCTGGACCCATCCACTGCAGCGCCCAAAGCAAGTCTGTTTTCCTCCTCCACGCTGCGAACGCCCAGTTGGCCTGTGCCACGAAGCGGCGTTTGCACCCCATCAAAGTCTTGCTTTACAGTCCTCCTATGATCCGTATGTCGCAGTACCGCTTCACAGGTACTAACAGCAGCAAATGAAACGTCAACTAGAAAACTAGAATGCCAACACAAAAACGCAAACGTATTAGTTCCGAGATGGAGCATACAAATGAGGCTGATTAACGATTCTTCTAAAGGGCAGTTTTCGCGCCTTCGAAGTGAAATTACCCAGTGCTAGCACTGAGCGTCCCCCGCCTAATATCGTCTCATTTTGCTGTTCGTGTACGGATTATCTTGGCCGCGTTTCACTTGTTTCTGATAGCACAGAGTCAATAAACTGGCCACCTTGGGAATTTTAAGCCATTTGCAAGGTTGTCTTGGACCTAACATAACCTAATCCAGATTCTATACTCTGGCGCCTTGGGAATCCCAAGGCATTTGCAACGTGGTATTGTACCTAACCTATCTTAAGCTAACCCAGCTTTACTTTGGGCAACTTGGGAATCCCAAGCCATTTGCATGGTATTCTTGCACGAAACCTAACCCAACCCAATCTAACCTAACCCAGTTTCTATACCCTGGGCACCTTGGGAAAGGTTGCCTTGGACCTAACCTAACCTAACCAAATCCAGCTTTACTCTGGGCACATTGGGAATACTAAGCCATTTGGAAGGTATTGTTGAACCTAACCTAACCTACCCTAAACAACCCAACTCAGCCTAACCTAACATAATCCATCCTAACCTAACCTAATCTAACCCAACCTAACCAAAGTTAAGCTAAACCTAACCTAACTTAACCCAAACCCACTGAACCTAATGCAACCTAACCCAACCCAACCCAGCCCAACCTAACCTAACCTAACCTAACCTAACCCAACTTGGTAGCCTTGCTCATGTATGGGTGTCGTAGTGTTACTTTGACTGAACTTGGCCCAATCTGGGAGTCGGGCTTGTGTCTGGGTCCACGCTGAAGGATGGGTCCTGATCGTGGCGTTGAGGAGGCAGTGGCCACTGCCGAGGGTCGCTGCCGAGAGAGTCACGGAGTTGCCTGTACGAGTGGGGTGGACTGGGTCAGTGTTGAGAGTCAGTCCCAGGGTTGACGCAAGCTCCGCCAACTTGCGTCCCCGCTTCTCTCCACGGCGGTAACCCTGCATCCGACTGGGAGCGCTAAAATTGCCCACAATCAGGAGGCGGTCCCGACCTGCAAGGCGGGGGTTAGTCGTGACGTGTTGAGCGATCATAGAGGGGATAGCCTCCATGGCTCGGCGGCGCATGGGTTGTTCTGAGAGGCCTCCTAGAGACTCCGAGCGATGATGCGATCGCCATCGCCGGATGACGCCATCGCCCGAGCGAGCGATGGTGTTCCGTGGACTCCCTGGCAGAGCTGCAACACGCTTTGGCATTCCACTTTTAAAAGCGAAGCTTAAGCATCCTCCAGTTTTTGTATGCATTGGATAAGCATGAACAGACTGCCATCTAGACACCTACTCCTTCTGAACCAATTCTGAAGTTATCCGAGTGTCTTATTACTCTCTACCCATGACTGCATTTTCAATTTCACCGCCTGCTCTGCCAGCCTTTATATAACAGTTGTTATCAGAATCGCTCTGAAGGATTTTATGTGCATCCTACCTCATTTCCTTTTATGAATCAAGTTGATTTTGCACTGTCTCCAGCTGTGCAGAATCTTCTTATTTGTTATGACTGTCTCCAATGCTTATAAAAACGTTTCCTTGGATCTTGAACCATGTCCATTAATCAGCTTGTTCAGAATTTCGAGTGTCCCTGCGTATGTGCATTTAGGAATATTTGCTTCCGCCTTTTTCCAGTAAGACCGCTCAGTTTTTAGCTGCTTTCTATTATGCTGTCCTGTATTGCTTGTTCATTTGGGGAGATGATTGCCATATCGTCGCTCTTAAATGACTCAGCTTATAAATTGTGTAATGTATTACACAGCGTCGTCTCCCTCTGAACATTTTCCCTCAGCATCTTCAATCTGCTTCTGCTTTCTTTGATTCATTTTACCTAGCCAGCTTATATTGCGGTTGACTAGAAGACGACTAGCTGTGCAGTGGCGCGGGCGGTAGCGCTCGCGTTGGGCCGTCAGCGACATTAAAACCATGCCATCACCATCATTCATGTTTCACCTTTATCGGAATGCCATCACGTAATTCTCATGCAATATTTCATTCAGTGCAGTTAACACAAGTCACAAACATTCACTCCCACTACAGACGCGACGAAATTAACAGAATTTAGTGCGTAAGCCGCCGCAGTGGCTCAGTGGTTGTAACGCTTGGCTACTGACCCAAAAGACGCGGATTCGATCCCGGCCGTGGCGGCCAAATTTCGATGGAGGCGAAATTCTAGAAGCCCGCGATGTACTAGGCGATGTCAGTGTGCGTAAAAGAACCCAAGGTGGTCGAAATTTCCGTAGCCCTTCACTACGGCATCCCTCATAGCCTGAGTCACTTTGGGACGTTAAACACCCATAAACCATAAACAAGAGTTCAGTGGAATTAACACAAATCACAATAATTCAGTCCCACTGCAGCTGCGAGGAAACTAAAAAAAAAATCAGTACGGAACACGCGCTTTCTTACGAACCACGAAGCGATCATCCAAAAGCCACGTCTTACACCTCCGGCTCAGACGTTATCAGACACCTTTGTGGCTGCTGTGGTCGCAGTACCAAAGCGACTGGAACCCCCCGCCGTTGCAATGTGATGCCAGTGGAGCAGTGACTCCTCCTACTCTCTGCGCTCAGTGCCTTTCAGCCAGTCGAGTGGGTGCTTGCCGCTCTGCCATCGGCGGAGTAATACGCAGTAATACGCCGAAAATGTGTGGTTTGCTCGCGAACCAAACACCACTTGCAACAAAACGCGATGGCGTCCTATAGATCACAAGGAAAAGTGTAGATCCTTGGATGTCGCGGGACTGCAAAACGGGGGAATGGGGGCAAGCACTGCACCTCCGGGAAAGGAGAATCGTGATCGCCAGTGCGTCACAAGGAAAGAAGCGAAGCGCGCGCTTCCGCCGGAGCAGGCGGTGGGGCGCACCAATTCGTGGCAGCAGTCTCGCCAAAGCAAAGAGCCCTCCGGCACTTTATTTCCGCGGGCTTAATTTGCGGCCATGTTGTCTGCGACTGAAACCACCTATTCATGGAAACACACCAAATATGCGCTTAAACGAAGTTTTCCAGAACATACTTCAGTTTATTAAGGCCGCGCCTAATTTACGGCCACATAAGCCTCATTTGTGCGCTACGTTGGCTTGAGGTCGCAGTAGCGCTCCGAACTCTGCAGAGCTTTTTCCAGGCTCCCGCCAGCAATGACTCGCGCAGGCATACCCAAAAGAGCGGCGCACACAGAAGTTATTATCCGCTTAACGGCGCCCTTGTGACGGGGTTGTCCTTCTTGCACAATGAAAGCGGGTCCGTCGCTATAGCATGAAGGAAGGAGTTGGAACGACGCGTAACCTAAGCTGGTTGTTAATATTAACAACGATCTTCGTCCGAGCGGCCCCGCTGCCTCCTCCCGTAGCACGCAAGGCTAGCCGTTCTTGTGTGGCTTCCTCGCGACCCCCACTCCACGGCGGCTTCCCCCATCACGCCACAGCCACTGGCGCTAACGTAGCTAATCAGATAACGAGCCTGGCTGTTGGGAGTCTCATGTCCGCAAACATGCCGGCAACAAGGACGGCCTCGTTGAAAAGAAATATGCGCGTCAATATATCCAGCCTGGGGAAGAAATAGCTGCATGTCAGAGGCAAGAGCAGCCGGCAGCGAAGTCGAAAGGGAGAAAGCGGTGTCCGTCCGTTACGCTCTTCGGCAACATCCAGCAAAACAAGAAAAAAGAACCTTCGTGCACGGTGAGATTCGAACCACCATCCTCCTGTTCCGCAGCAGAGCGTGCTAACGACTACGCAATTCCCGCCAACGCATATGTAGTTCTCGTCTAGGACGCTGGAGAGTGTTTGCGGAAATGCGTTGATCAGTCGGATGCCTCCCAAACGCCCTCCAGTGTCTCCAGCATTTCAGATTCACAAACAAATCTGTACTTAATCACCAGCTTAACCAGACATGACTGACACAAGCAGAAACACCGCGCTAAAGGCTTTCGCCTCACCGCACTTTGGGTCAACAAAGTGCCCCCCCCCCCCCTGAATTTTTTTTCTGTTCTATGTTTGTTTTTATCACGATGTTTCTGAGTTCGAGGTTGCATCCAATCCTCAAGGGCCGTATGCGAATTTAATTGGTTTATTCAAGCCTGGGGCCGGTCTCAGAGAGTGGCCGTTCGAACTTCTTCGTTTGCGAAGAACTTTAAAGATGCAAGAAAAAGCATCGAACAACAATCTCCGTGCCCAGCACGGACTTTCACGGAGGCTTTAACTACTAATCATCCGATGAGTTAAGCTCTGTAAAGTTTGCCCAGCGAGATCGTTGCAGTTTCTAATTGTGTGCATGACTTCACTCGTTTAACGTTGTTGCCTGAAGTTTTCTAAATACATATTCTTCACCATCTGCATCATCGACTGTCACTTCATATAAAAGGAACGAACCATCTTAAGTGTACTGCCTTTGAAAGTTGCGAATACGCGAAACAAAATTCGCAGTCTGTCTTATCGTCAAGAGTAAGTGCAAGCATTGAATGCGCTGCAGGAAAGGCGTAGCACATTCTAGGAGAGCTGGCCATCTTCGACTTGGTCTCTGTGGCTGCTTTCGCGCCTTGAGGGACCCGCGCCATCATCCGCTTCTCTTCGGAGTGAACAGCGCGCTCGGCTTTCCTCGCCGCACCATCTTCAGCATCGAGAATGCTACTGTGCTTATACGCTGGTGCAGAGAAGCGCTCCGCTGATCGGCAGCAGCGAATAGGAAATTAGGGAAGGCGGCCGCAGGCGGGAAAAGAGGCTGGAAAAGAAACGCCCCAGGCGCCTGTCGCAAACTTGTTGGAAGAACAAGGCTACCACATATACGCGTTGCCATAAAGTGTGCTGCACTTGTCCTACACAAAGAATTTCATGCTTGCACCCACAGTGGGGTAAAAAAATTTTTGTGCTTGTGTAATGCAGGTGTTCTTTCAGACCATCCGTTTGGTAGCCTGTTCCTGGCGTAAATAATTCTCCATATTGGTTCCTTTTTAAGAGCGTCAGCTCTTACTCATTACGTTTCGAGATTTTGTGGAGTCTGCTACCACCCTTGATCACAACGCCATCTGTGGAAGCAACTACTCAAGTTTCGAGATTTCGTGAGGTCTCCTACTACCCTGAGATCAAAGCGTCATCTGTGGCTGCAACTAAAAAACAGCGCATCTCGCATTGAGACATGTAGCGCCATCTATATTAGCATTGTATAGCCAACCACCTGAAGCGTGCCAATGATGACGTCACAGTCCAATATGATGGATAGAGGTGGAACTACGTGAGTATGACGTCAGGGGACGAAATCGCGGTGTCTCGAATTCAAGATGGCGGTCATTAAAATTCGTTGTGCCCTCTCATCCCTTTCCTCTCCCCTCACCAAAAAGTATCCTAAAACGGGTAGGAAAGCTGTCCCGTTACGGGACCGCTATACATGTATACATTCGTTCCGCTATATATACTCCGACAGCAATGGGCACCCATCCGGGGACAGTTGTATACCGAATTTGGTAGGCAAATAAAACCCTATGGGTTGTGGTATAGAAATAAACCCACAATTAAGTAATAGGTAAACATATTGTATACATGCAATTACTAATTGAGCGTTACCACATCGCACCGCAAGCCGAATTCTAGGCCCACCTTGACCCCCACAACGAAGCAAATTCCGTTCAAACTCGACAATGGGTAGACGTGCATCGTAATTTCTCTGATAGATGGTGCTAGGTGGCGATCGTTCTGCTAGGCGGCGTGCGTGCACGCGTAGCCGAGCATGGTGGCAATCCACCCCGTTTCAAAGGGTATTGCATTCTGTTTCTCCAGACGAGCGGCGCGTTCTTCTTCGCTTTCTTCATCTAGTAAACCAAACAGCTAACGCTCGTTACTTGAACGTCTTTCAGACGGTGGCGGCCTTTTTTTTTAGTTTAGTGCGAAGCCACTACTTGAAGGGGTCAAACCCAACCAAGAGTGTTATGTGAAGCCTCTAAATCGGAGGCGCTCGGATTAGTTCGTAGGGGTTTCGAGCAAGCAACAGCCAATGGCAGGAAGTTCGGAGAATCGTCGCGGCAGCTGCCGCCGAGTGGAGAGAAGGTGTGAAGATGAAGAGCGAGAAACGTGGTTCCCTGCATGCACATGCAAGAAAGAGGCGAAGAATTAACGCATGCTTTCGCACGTCTACTCCTTTAACCACACTACAGCCCTACCAATTGTTTGTGCGTGTTAGGGAACCTTCATACTCATGATCTCTGCAATGCCAGTGGACGTCGACCAGGTGGTCGAAACTAATACGGAGCCTTCCACTGGGGCATCTCTCGTAGCCCACATGTCGCTGATCCCACTTTCGCGAGATCGAATCCTGGCCTCGGTGGCCGCATTTGGAGGGGGAAAATGAAAAAAAAAAAGAAATTTCACGTCTGATCAATGCGGCAGAGTATGCGTTAGCATTAGTGTTCTCTCCGCGGACGGCTGAAGGGTTCACGTGCGGGTGGCGCGATACTGTCCATCAATCACCTTCCGACACGCCGTACCTCTGCTCCTGCTCCATTCTCCCGGTCTAGTCCAGTGTGACACGTCGCCCTCTCTACCTGGACTCTGATTGGCGACCGCGTTGTCCCTCTCGCCGCCCCTCTTTCCTCTTCCACTGTCCCTCTCTCTCTCTCCACTTTGTCTCCAGCCCACCGAGTGTTCACAGGCCAACCAACAGGGACGCCGGACACTTTGCGATATTAGTGGGTTTTTAGGAAAGGATATTGCGCAATAACTGTCTCACTTCTCGGTGGACACCTCTGCCGCATTGTATGAGAAGGCAGGAAGGCGGGAATGAAGGAAGGGAGAGAGAAAGAAGTACCGGTGTGGAGCGCTCCGGAATAATTTCGACCACCTGCTGACATCGCACAGCACACGGGTGCCTTTCGAAACGCGGCCGCCGCGGTCGGGTTCGTACATGGGTTCTCTGGATCAGTAGCCGAGCGCACTAACCATTCAGTCACCGCGGCTGGTTTTTGCAATAATGGGTGGCCTAGTTCTAACGCACTGCAGCCCGTGTACACTGCGATATCAGCGCACATTAAAGGACTCCAGTGCCAAAAAGTCATCTCAAGCCCTTAGCTCCGGCGCACTTCATAGACCATGTGCCGCCTCGGGACGTTGAACACTACGTACCAAGACCAATACCATTCCTTACATCATGCCGCACATAACCACACAGCACTACGCGGAACTCTACCATCCTTCCCCGTGTTGACAATACTATTGAGGCATCCATGTTGATCAATTTGCGGAGTCTATTACGACGTCTCTAGCAGTGTTATCTTCACCGTTTGTTCTTCATTTATCGGTTTCGGTTTCACAGTATATTCTTTCTGCGGACTTCCTTCCATTTTCCTCCAGTTCCATTTTGAGACCACGATTTGCATTTATGCCTCGCATTTTTATTTCCGTGCATCCCGACCTTACCTAAAAAACGCGCGGCATCGCGGCCGGTTTTTATCTTTTTGGGGAGGTTGTTTTTTACGCTCGATACTTTTGCTTGTCTATACGCTACGTCAGACATCACCCAGACGCTGTTTTCGACTCCTGGGTTTCCTATAGAAACGAGGCAGCTACACTGCGCAGACCACGCGATGTCCTAAGCTTTGGTCGCTTTGGTTCGTACATTTCTTCCTGCTTGTTTGTCTTGTGACAGAGCCAAACCAGTCTGCAGCGCTTGTTATGCTGACTTGCCCGTTCCATAAACAGTTACAAAACGTGGCCACCAGCGGCTGCTCTGCGGAAAAGGATAATGCAGTACACGCAGCGGAGCCGAGGCACCGCGGCTGCTTTCGCCTTTTCCCCGTGTCTGGGAGGACGGCGTGAGTGGAAATCGAAAACGGAGCTTCCTCGAGGGAGTTGTACCCCCGTGCCACGCCAGATAAGAAAAAAGACGAAGCAACGCAGCGGCAAATGTAAAAAAGAGGAGAGAGGCCACACGTGAAACGTGGAAGACTGAAAATAAGAATACTATGCTAGACAAGTAAGAGTGATATCTCCCAGCAGGCTGATTCCGGAGTTCGTGGCGGCGGTTTGTGTGTCGCGTAGTATATTGCAATAAGGAGCTCTTAGAACGTCCCGCGGATTTAGAGAGGAGGGAAAGCAAGCTGCGGAAGCTGAGGGCGCGGACCACGGTGGTGTCTTTTTGGCCTTGTTTGTTCTGGAGCTGGCAAAAGCGCAGCTCTCGGAGTCTGAATGTGGCGCCTGATAAGCCCAGTGAACCAGAGAGGAGACGTCGCAGCACTGCGCCTGTGCAACGGAATGTACACCGGCATAAAGGATCCCACAAATGAAGCGTGGACAGCAGGAACAGTGCATCGCTTAGCAATGCGACAAAGACGCGTGGGCATCCATGTGATTCATGCGGCGGATTCTGCGTTCCTCCCGGACTGAGTAGACGGGTTCAGACCGTGATCCATTCCATCGACCACCATGTCACAGCTCCACTCTCCCGATTCAGTCCAGCAATCAGTGTGACACGCCGTACCTTCTCGGCGACCGTGGCGTCCCTCTCGCCACCCGTCAAATCCCACCTCCCTTCCACTTTTCCTCATTCTTCCCCTCTCGCTGAAAGTAGAAAGGGCGAGATGGCTCTCTCCAGTTTGTCGCCTGAAAAACGAGGCTTCACACGCCATCGCCGGACAGATTCCACGTTCGAATGCTAACGCATTAAAGGCAAGGTTTTGTCAAAAACTACGCAAAATATGAAGACAGCATAGCTATCTCGGCCACCGTTGTCGCTGTCCCTGTAAATACCTGCAGATGTATTCTTCGCGTAAGTATATAATAATTTATTCCGCAGCTCCCGTACTTCGAACGATGCCCAGCCCATGCCCCTTTGTACTACCTTATTAGTCCGGCAAAACCGCCTGGTCCGTCAGGTGGCCAATAGGGCTTCAGGCACGGAATTTGCCAAGTGGAAAACCTCTGCTCAAAAACGAGGTGACGCTCTATTCGAGAAAACTTTGCCTATCGCTATTAGTTGATGGAAAAGGAAATGGTTTTCTTGTCTTCCACAAGGACATGTTTGGGAGAAAAGCAGCTGAAGCTCTTCATACAGCGCGATAAGGTTTCTCTTTCGAAGCTGAAATCTGTGGCTAAGAAAGTTCGCAAATGTTTGAAGCGTGACAGACTTGCTAAGTGCATAGATGCAGCTTATAAGAGTAGCTTGCACACATTTCTCACAGCGATGAGGAAGAAAATTGGCATCCCAATGAGGGTAATAGTCACTGAAAATAAGACCCGCCAGGAACCTTTGGGGGTCTTCCTATAAACTGAACTCAAGGTTTTGGTGCCAGAGGACCCTTCTTGAAGGAGTCCCGTCAAGTGTTAGAGTTTCTCAAATGACACAGTGGTACCTTCTTGCAATTTTCGGTCGACAATAATGGCCTTTATTATTCTCTATGACATTACGAGCTCTTCACGTCTGTTCACGACTGCATAGACACGCTTAAGTGTGCAATGTTCCAGAATTTATGTGGTATCTCGTTATAGGTGGCCTCTTGGAATTGTTGACTGTTTACATTAATTACACTCTTTCAACGTTTGGTGACAACTTTTATTCAGAAAAAATGGTGTATGCATTAGGTCTTGCATTGTTCTAATCCTAAATGGTATTTACCTCGCCCATCACGACCATCTGCTAGATTATCGTCTTGTTCCGCCTGTTGTCAAAATGGTTTTCCAGTTTGTCGATAATTACCTCATCCTTATGGACAGTGATGAGCGCTCTTTTGAAACTGCAGTTTGCAATGTGCTCTCGTCTTTAGAGCAGCGCCTGTCTCGTCTAGTGTTGGCTCACGAGCTACCTGAGAGCGGGGTACAACGCTTCCTACATTTAAGATTATTAATACTAGCTGATAACCACTTGCACTGGCTGTACGAACCGAAAGGTGGCTCTGTTATCCTGCAAGTCTGCTCATTCCAAGACTGTAAAAAGGAGCTTTGTGAACTTATATTTCATCAACGCGTTAACAAAGTCCTGCGTTCACTCTGCGGGACCCAGTTTTCAAGAGCAGCGCCCCCGGCTCCCAGAGTACTTTCAGTAGCAGGTTGCCCTAGCTTTCATGAATATAAAAGCAAGAAAAAGAAAAGAGTGTCGCTGATGCCGCTACCCCTGCACTGTTTCTCGCCGGCTCACTAAGATAGGACAACGGGAACATGTCAAGGTTTGTTTTGTTCTTTTTCGGCTCCTGACAAGCTGTTCAAGCTGTGGCACAAAGTTGACAATCCTGCAGTGCGTAAGCCAGGTTGCACAATCTAGCATCAATCCCCGTTTGAGACAAACAAGATTGAATTGTGTGCAAATTCCCCTGAGCTGTCGCTTAGCGTAGCAGTGAAAACTGCGTATTGTCTCAATAAAGGATTAATGGAGGATTTCAACAAATTTACCGAACTTTGACTGGGGCCTCTGGAAAGGTATTGCTTAAAGTGTCTACAAGTTCCTGAAAGCCACTGTCGTATTAATGAGCTGATCTTGATAATTACACATTAGATTACAGAACGCATTCAAAGTTTTGGATTCGGAAAACACATTTGAAGCCATATGGCTTTAACAAAAGGAGAAATATATTAGCGTAACCAAGTTTTATTCGAGTAGTAAGTCTGGACGTGTTTTCTTCTTGTGGCTTTTATAGGTTCTCACGGTTTGTCGATTTCTCCCTTTTGAACTATTTAGTCGCCCTTTTGCTCCACATTGTCTTTTAAATTGTGTTTTATTTTCGTTTATACTGATTATCGCATATCAGTTGTCCTAAGTTGCTTTTGTACTTCTCCCTATGCCGTATATGAGAACGCTGTAATTTGCCACGTTTTCTCCCCCACCCATCCTTTCTGTATACGAGTTGCCTCTTTTTGCAATTAAACGCTCGATTGTAGCCAGCGCGCTAGTGTTCTTCCTTTATCTGGCTCTTACCTCGAAGGATGCTCTGTTTTCTGTTTGTGCTACTCACAAGAGTCTTAGAGGACGCTTTTTAGCACGATTTCGTGGCGCAGCCCATGCAGGTAGCACTGGAGGCATACAGTGCAAAGCACAAACGCTGCGGCGCTGTGCTGTGGACTGCTTTTGTGAACACTTTCTGAGAACAGCGAAATCCTCCGACTGTGGCCACATCGTGTCTCAGCCCTGGACACATACCAAACATTGTTTCCTTTCGTTTATTTTTTTTTTTGAACTCACAGTACAGGAGCCAAGAGCAAAACACGCCTTGAGGCGTCCTTGGCTCCTTTACGCAGTGAAAAAAAAAATGTGCACCCTTAAGACGTAGCATTAATGACTGCTGCCTTTTCACGCCCTCATTTATTCTAGTTTTTTCTTATAAGGCGTTCGCGCAGTACGCTGGCATCTTTAATACGCCCATGCAGCCTTCAAAGGTGCACGGGTGCAAGGTTGTTGCAGCTTCTTTGGGTGCAAAGTGCGGAAGGGTGTACGGTTGCTCGTTGACTTTTTGAACGACTCCGGAGTAGTTCAGTCGGGCGTATTTTTAAAATGATGTAGCTATTCGAGCTTTCCATTATATAAAAGCTGCGGCTTTGATGCGTGCACTGCGATTTGTGCCTCGATAATATGATAATAAGGTAAATTATCATAGCTCCAGTGCTAAGCATCACTAACCGCAAATAGGGGTTCGCTGAAATGACACATATAAATATGGCGAAAATATGCGCGTCATGGGCATGTATTTCTCGCCGCTGTGGTCTTATGTGTTGAACTCTATGTCACCGCAGTAGCTTTGTATGGCTCACTCCAGAGACGCTTATATCTGTTTATGTTCCTTTGGCAAAAATACATGTCACATGCTAGCATCGTGTTAATGTGAGAGCGGGTTTGCTGAAGTTTGGCCTCCCTTAGATAGCGATTTTTTATTTTTGAATATAATAAAAAAATCATACCGCGGACATCATGCAGAGATCACAAATGGGACTCCGCAGCAAACAGATTCAGACTCGCTGTGAGAGACACATCTCGGCATCATAAATATTGTTGGCAATGCCGTAACTCTAGTGCAAAGTTAAACAGGCCGTCGGCAGCTTATCGTAGAGAATGTTTAGCTTCCCCCCAAGAGTGCACGCAAAAAAAAAAGCCAGTGTCTTTTAAAATCATCAAAGCCTATGAAACAGTAAAGCACTCGAAAAAAGGGTGCAATTGGAACGATCACACCCTTACTGTACCGGTGTAACAACCGTACTTTGCGCTCTTTTGGGAAGGTGCATTAGTGCGAGTTATAGACATGGGAATGCATCCTTAAGGGTGAAAATTTACAGTGTAGTCGGCACTGACAGCAGCGAAGAACACGCGAAAAACACGGCAAGACAATGCAGTAAGACGCAACTAGCTCCTTCACGCATGAAACAAAATATGCAACGAAAATGAAAACGGATTAGGGATCTAAAACACTGTCCGTTGTTAGAGGCACTGAGGAGAGCTTTTCTATGCACAGTTCATAGTACGCACGCTTGTCAGCATATGCAGGGCACTCAAGCAGGATATGCTCCACAGTTTAAATCGAGCCGCAGTTGTCACAAAGCGGACTATTCATTTGACTGAAACTGTATCGCAAGCCGTTTGTAAATGCAGCGTTAAGTCGAAGTGGGTGATCAAGTGATTCCAGGTGGCGAGGAATTCTGGGCGGGAGTCTTGACCTGAGGTGTGGGTCGAATATGGCGGCAGATTATGACTTGGCAGCGAGCATGCCCTTACCGAAACCGCCTCTGTCCTTCTCCTATTTTCATCAGCATCATCATCATCAGCCTGACTACACCCACTGCAGGGCAAAGGCCTCTCCCATGTCTCTCCAGTTAACCCTATCCTTTGCCAGCTGCATCCACCCTTTGCCTGTTCTCCTATTTTATATTTCCTCTTTTCTCCGGTGCAAGGTAGCCGGCCGGAACAGCCTTCTCGCTAACTTCAGTAACGTTTGTTGCTGGACTAGTTGGATATGCATGTTACATGTTACATTTCACGAAGCAAGGCGCTACAAACCACACGAGACAAGACAGGCGCCTGTATCGTTGTCCTATCTTGTCTCGTGTGGTTTGCTGCGCCTTAGTTCTTGAAGTGTTCTGGCTATCCTCCCTGCCATTTTTCTAAAACTCCTTTTCTTTCTCTGTAACTGGTAGACATATTGAATATTTTCTCTTTTATTCCTATTTGCACCCTCCACGTGTATGAAGCGTATTTATCGCTGTGGATACGATAATAAATAAATAAATAAATAAATAAATAAATAAATAAATAAATAAATAAATAAATAAATAAATAAATAAATAAATAAATAAATAAATAAATAAACTAAACATTATAGGATCGTTTTTGAATAACAATTCAAGTTTAAGAGGAAGGTAGTTCGCTGAACAGCCCCAAACCTATGCACCACCTTGCTTTATTTCGTCCGCGTGTGTTTTAGGCATTCATTGCAATCATTTGCTTTTCTTTTTTTTTTGTTCCTCTCATCACCTATAGCTTTTTTTTTCAAACATTGCAGCTTCCAAACGTGGGTTCTGCCACGATATTCTGCCGATTACGTTGTATTCGTGTTCGAGCGAAAATTTTAGAATTTCTCAGTGATTCATTCAGACGATGAGAGTAGAGTGCTAGCTAGGCGTTTGCTCGCTGCATTCTTTCCAACGTTATTAGTTATTTCTGTACTTTGATTTCTCGGTCGCTTCGAGCTCGCAAACTAGGTACTTCTCTCCTCTCTTCCATAAGCGATTCCGCGACGACTGGCCAATGGTGCTGGAACATTGCAGCGCTCGTTTCCCGGGTGCACAGCGTACTCTGTCGGCGCACGCATGCTTAGAGCCAGCCGTCGCTGTAAAAGAGCGCAGCGTGGAAGCGACGACGTCCCTCGCTTGAGATGACTGCGTGCACGCTGCATTAACGTTCTGCCCTCGTTGCTACTCTGTGTTCCGCCCGAAACAGCCTCCTTTCCTCTCCTCAGCCTTCCCGGGCAGCTCGTTCGGGAACTAACATGGGCAGCCGGCGGTCGAACGTGTTTCACTGCTCCCTGCGACGTATACTTCGGCAAGCCCATCCTGACGTTCTCTAGCAACAGCAGGGACGCGTTCTGTTCGCGACGCGGTCCGTTGTCTGCGCGAGCCCAAACAGCCCCTCGGGGAGGTGGCTTCTGACCCCTCTCGCTGGCTTTGCCTTGTCCGCTGCGTATACGGACCGTTGCTCCGCACCAAGGGAAACCGTCCACAAGGGGGCCACCTATCAGATCAGACCACACACGCGGCTTTCTGTGCGTTTGGCTTTCCCAATTGCTTCCTCGTTTTATCCCCCCTTTCCAACATGAATGTTTGCGCACTTCTTTGTAGGGAAGCTGTTCGCGCCAAGTAAGGAGGTTCAGAATGAAATGTGCGAGGCGGAACACTGCTTATTGATGTTACGAGGTGTTCAAAGTGCCCAGATGATGAAAGTGATCTAGTGTGTAGAACTGTTTTCGTTTATTTATGTTCACCTAGCTTCGCTACCTATGTAAAGGCTGAAGACGCTACAACCTCGCCATATCGCCGGCAAAAACAAATTCGTAAGACCCAACACGAATGGCACATTTACCTCGAGGCCCCGGGAAGCTTAATCTTGCCCCAGAGAATTACTTCCTCACTGTGCCAAATTAGACCTTTCTGAACCGGTCGTTTAAACACATGTCAAGTCGGAGAGAACTGATTTAGCTCGCAATAAAGAAAAATTATTTCAGACTAGCAGCGTCCAGATTTCTTAAAGGCACCAAATGTTGCGCCCCTAAAAACCTTGTTATGGGCTTCCTCTGTATGTAAGGTCATCGGCGGTCATTCGGATGCGACCTACGCTTAAAATATGCTTTAATTCAGCTCCAAACAGTCCTTAAACGCTCTTTCCAACGATCGAGACCCATCGCTAGCCCTATAGTTTGTGAAATAAAGCTGTGGGAACGATATCAGTGAACAGTAGTGACATCACAGCACAGTAACGTGACGTACTATGAACGGCGACGCGCGACGTCGACCAAGTGCTGCACCGGCTTAGTACTAAGCGGTCGGTGTGCTGATCGGCAGTACGCCGTTGCTGACGCACCAGCAGGCACCAGCATCGGCGGCCGAGCGAAACCTTCACGTCGATGAGACGATTATCATAGTTGCTCTTGTCTACGCCGAACATGCTTGTAGATAAACCAATTTAAATTCAAGTACTGGACACACTGGAAAAAGCGTCACAACGACTCAGAAACGCCGGTCCTACGCGGCGTCAACAACCTGGCTATAAAACATTCCCCATGCTGGCGCTCACTTTTTTCGGCGGTTATTAGTTATCGCACTGCGTAAACAAGTAAACGCACAGCCGGCGCAAAAGAGAAGAGATTGTTTAACCTAAGGAGAACGCAGCTTTCAATTCATGCTGACCTAACGAGCAATTGCTACCTCTATACAGATGCAGATATGTAAACAAAAATTGGCGCCGAGATGCAGTCGTCGTTACGGGCGCATTCCTGGGGGAGTTACGTACTCCTGCGGTAAATGCTTAATCCAGTACAATTGTCTGGAGGCATTTATTTTGCTAATACACGAACAGTTTGCTAAACAGGCAGCAAGTATCGTAATCGTCAGCGACGGGACCGTGAGCAGTCTCGCAGAGCGGCTGCGCGGGCGCAGTGATGAGAAGGCAGAGACGGCTATTTGTCGGCGTACCCACAGTGAGGCATCGTGCCGCTGTAATGTGACCAGGGGATCGGCCAACTTATGCGCTGTCAGCTACGGGCACCTGACATAGACGTGAGCCGATGTTCGGCGTCGGCGTAATCTGGCAAAGCTAAATACAACGCAGAAGCCGCACTGGCATACGCCGTGTGATGGGCCGAAGCGAGCCGCTTGGCTTCGTCCTTCTCTCGCTTGGCTTTCCTCAGCGTGTCCCGGTACCGACCGGCATTTCGAAAGGCGCTGTTATGCACAGCATGTGTAAGAGAGCAGAGGACGCAGCAATCAATGGGACACCACTTTTGGGGCCCGCGCAGGGTTGCTGCTGTTCCCCGAGAGTGACGCCGTAGCACACCCCGGCGCTCAGAAACTGAAACCGGAATCGCTCAGTATAAATAATGCCAAAATAAATTATTTACCCCGCATATATGAATTGTGCAGCCTTTCCTGGGTCAGTACGCAACGTTTGAAACAAAGAACACGCCAACCCAAAATTTGGTGCGAGTTGAGTTGAGGTGTTGAATGCTACAGGTGGGGTTAGCCTTGCTTATTCTGCCGGCAATTGCTCCACCGTAGAGTCCCTTCTATATTAACATTGTCCTAAAGCCTGTCGCATCTGCCCCACTATGCGCACAGTCACTTATTATAGCACATAATCCACTCCCGCAGTCACCATCTATGCACCCAATCTCTCCACACAGTCCACATCACAGTCCACTCCAGAAGTCACCATCTATGTACATATTCAGTCAAAGTAGAACATAGGCCATTGTAGTGCCACAATTCATACACACGTTCACTCACAGTACAACGTAGTCTACTCCGGAAGACACCATCTACGCACACATTCAATCACAGTACGCATAGTCCGTTCCTGCTGTCACCATTTAGAAACAAGATCCGTGTCCTGCAGAAATGTAAAAGAAGGCGTGCAGCCTCCCTTCTGCATGTCTGGTTTCCATTCCGGTAGACAATGTCCTGAACGGTACTGTGACGGGTTCCTGTCTTCTTGAAGGAAGCAAACATCACATACCTTTGCGCGTTGTACTCGGGGCAGGTGTCTCCGCCCGTTTAAAAGCGTAGCTCGAGAGACAGACTTTCCAACGCCGTAAGCGAATCTCGCAGCAGCACGCCCGCAAACAACGGCAGTATGCGCACGGCTTAAGATGATCGATGGCGTCAGTTCTTACTGAGACAACTTGTGCGATAATTTCAGTGTAGGGTCTCGACGCAGTCTTCGCAGCTGTGCCGCTCCAACGAGCCATGAGCAGAGCGATGCTAACGTATACACTCTGTTTACAAATCACAGAATTCCATTGGCGGCGGTTTCACTGAAAACCTCACGCCGTTGTTCCCTCTCAATTAATAAACGCATCTTAGAATGGAAGCAGAGTTTGCTCGAAAGGCGCTTCTGCGAGGATCGGGTGTATCGCTTTAAGAAATCTTGAGGAATCAACATTACTCGTCGAGAACTAATAATAATATAATAATTGGTTTTTGGTGGAAAGGAAATGGCGCAGTATCTGTCTCATATATCGTTGGACACCTGAACCGCGCCGTAAGGGAAGGAATAAAGGAGGGGGTGAAAGAAGAGAGGAACAAATAGGTCCGTAGTGGAGGGCTCCGGAATAATTTCGACCACCTGGGGATCTTTAACGTGCACTGACATCGCACAGCACTCGGGCGCCTTAGCGTTTTTCCTCCATAAAAACGCAGCCGCCGCGGTCGGGTTCGAACCCGGGAACTCCGGATCAGTAGTCGAGCGCCCTAACCACTGAGCCACCGCGGCGGGGCGTCGAGAACTCGAGATTCAGGATTTCTCAAAATTTTATTGTATTGCAGGAAAAAGTGAAGCAGGAGTGCGAAATATCGTACGATTACCTCGTGGAAGCATATCGCACTCTGCTGTCACATTTGCAGTGCTTAGGTCTGCCTCGCTTGTCTGAGTGAGAGGAAGACCGCATCGTGCTCCCGGTCCTCAACCACAGGACTTACGGAGCAACCGGCTCGTGAGAGGCACATCGTAGCCACTCGACTGAGCTCCAGTCATATATTTCAGAGCTGATATACCTGGCCGGTAGGGGCCTTGAGGAGACGACCGGCTAAGGGAAGCACTAAGTGCTTATGCTGCGGCTGATAACCGGCGAACTTGTGCCTCATTCACTTTAGCTTAGCCAATTCGCAGTATTGGTCGATATTTCAGGGTCCGCCAGGCTGTTTCTCGATATCCGGCTTCTGGCGCGCAAACGTACATGAAATCGCGTTCGACTCTTCTCCCGCTTATTCTACTCGCTAAGTCTGTTTGCCTTCAGCGCTTACCGTATTTCTTCCGCTTCCATTTCCTCTATTCGACTTCTGGTTTGCTTTGCACGCTCTTCACTAGCTTCGATGAAAATTTCACAAGAGCTGCTGTCGGATAATCATCTATAAGGCAAGTTATATTGCACAAAAGAGAAGCGCAGGACAAGCGCAAGCTATCACCTGAATAGTTCAGGGCCGAGTCCCTAAATATAGAGCAATTCCGCGCATGTGCGCAAGGTATACATTCACGACAAGCCCTGAGACCCATGTGCACTCATCATACCCTAAAAGACAGAGCTCAAAAATGCCAACTCGTTATTGCACAACCCCACAGACGCATCCCGCACACAATGGCTATCGTTCTTTATAAAAAACGCTTGCAAAATTTCGCGTGCAGTCACACTAGTACTGCCCCTGCCAAGAATCTTTATCCCATGAAGACATGGTAGACATTTGCAATCTCTGCAATTACAGGAACATTGTTCATGACTATGTCACTGTGAAAACAAGACTATGTGTTCTTCGCTTTTGTGTCGTGGTTTAGCGCAATATAACATGGCTTCTGTAGACGCTTTCTTTGGTTGTCCGCCAACTGAAGTGACTGCCCTTTCCATTTGAGTGCGCCAATTTCTTCCGCGCGCTTCCTATTCGTCTGTCGCCGGGCCGAAGACGAGGAAGTACGCCGCAAAAACACGTGCCTTCACCTGTGCAACCCCTCCCCCCATTACGTCCGTCTCTGAAACGACGAGTTATGCCACTTTTCTAACGTCGCAATAATACCTGCTTTAGCGCCTGCTCGCTCCCGAAAATAAAGTTGCTTCCTCCGTTCATTCCTCCGTCTTTCCTCTTCGCGTTGCACGAGCGCTTGTGTCATCTCCTCGTAAATCGGATGTCGTGGCCGTTTTATTCCCTCATACTCCATTCTATTTCACGCCTTTTCTGCAGTAGGAATGCAATACCGTCTTCCCCGCTCCTCAACCTTCGCCTCTTCAGTTTCCACCCGCACAGAGGACACTTCCTTTAACCCTAATTTTCCCTTCCTCGCTTTTATTCCAAGGTTTTGCTCTTCACTGATGGCACGACAAGAATGAAATTTCCTCCTAACGATTCTGAGCTCGAAGCTGCCGCTGCGTGAATTTGCGCACGTACGTCATGGTTCCTCCATCGGTCACCATTTCTTCATGGGCTTCAGTCTGTGCACCTTTTCTGCAGTGCTGGCTTTCTTTTAACCCTCCCCACTTCCGCACACAATTCGAGTAGAAAAGCGACTGCTCTCCTGTGGTCGCATCGATTTGCCCGGAATCCTCCGAGCCGTACTTTTATTACTGCCTTTCGTCGGTGTCGCTTGTTTGATACCTTGCGTATTGTACGGCGTTTTTATTGCCTTTTCAACCATAAAGTCTTTTTCATCTTTTTCTTTTTCATAATATCTTTTTCAGCCATAACGTTTTTCTTGTGCTGGCAGCCACGCGTTTTAGTCTGCCTTATCGCCATCACATTTTCTTTTCTGCCGTGACCCCAGAAATCTGCGTGATTTAAGCATCCTGCGGACAACTGAAACCAACACTTTTCGCCGTTCACCATGACCGCATGCAGTGATGATCGTGCTAACTACTCCGCTTTGTGTGCGCAGCATAGACATGTCCGTCCGACCGACACATAATCGGGCCTGCTCCTCCCTGCATTATGAGGCGTTGATCGGGCGGTCTCTCTCCGCGTGCTGCTCGCGCCCTCGAGAGTGCGAGTCCGATAGCTGCAACGTGAGCCGTTCATCGGTGAACAGCGATGAGCGAACCGTGCTAAACCTAAAGGCGGGCAAGCGTTTCCAGGGGGCTTCCCCCTCCTGAGAGCCGCGTGTGTTGCCAACAGCTAGAATAGCGTTATGACCAACTTTATTTCTCGTCGCCGTGATGGCAGGCTATAGGACTAAAGGCGCAAGAAGGCCACACTCAGTCACAACCGCGGCTGCATTTGTCTCGAAAGCGCACATGCAGAAGGTCGCTTGAATCGCTAAGGCCCTTCGAACAAAACTGTAATAATAGAAATGATTGCAATTTTTAGCCAATTTGGTATGAACAAGGAACATGATTCGGTATACATTCGCCTTTACACAGAAGCAGTCTACATACGCACACCCGTATGGAGAGGCATCAGCACACAGGAGAAACAAAATTACTGCCCTTGACCATGCTACTTCAAGCAGTATCTCCTCATTCTCAGCATCTTCTCACCACATGGCAAGTCAGCGCGATTACAGGGCATTTCCTGGACCCATCCACTGCAGCGCCCAAAGCAAGTCTGTTTTCCTCCTCCACGCTGCGAACGCCCAGTTGGCCTGTGCCACGAAGCGGCGTTTGCACCCCATCAAAGTCTTGCTTTACAGTCCTCCTATGATCCGTATGTCGCAGTACCGCTTCACAGGTACTAACAGCAGCAAATGAAACGTCAACTAGAAAACTAGAATGCCAACACAAAAACGCAAACGTATTAGTTCCGAGATGGAGCATACAAATGAGGCTGATTAACGATTCTTCTAAAGGGCAGTTTTCGCGCCTTCGAAGTGAAATTACCCAGTGCTAGCACTGAGCGTCCCCCGCCTAATATCGTCTCATTTTGCTGTTCGTGTACGGATTATCTTGACCGCGTTTCACTTGTTTCTGATAGCAGTGTGCAAAGAAAAATAGCAGATATCTGTCGCTTAATTAGTATAAAACGAAAAATTCTAGCGCTTTCGGGATACAATTACGTGTGCCCACTAAACGCAGCGCTTTTGCGGTACTTGCTAGGAGGTGAATGGATGCGCGGTGCCATGGACTACGTAGTGATCAAATTACTTCTGTCTTTCTTCAAACAGAGTTCACTCCGTCAAAATTCCTCCAGTTCCCAGTCCATAAACCTGACATATTTACATCGGCGCGCAATCAGCAACGCGGCACGAATAGCAACAATTTTTTCTATAATTAATTTTTATTGGGAGTATACCAAAATATCGGCGCCCAAATTTGTGTATAGTAGCACCATACGATGACATCTTGCCAGAACCACAATATAGCAAGAAAGTTAAGAAAGGAACGACATTCCGCAATTTTCAGAATAGCAATCAATACAATGTGGACAAACAAAACAAATCAGCCCCGTATCTCATCGCACAGAACGTGTTGTCGAACTTGCAAAGGAACAAATCGCTGTTGGGCGCGAAAAGCCAGACCTTTCCCATTTTCGTTACCGACGACTTGGTTTGCGCCTAGTCCGCAAACTGTAAAAGTGCTGAAGCGATCAAGAAGTTTATCTGCCAAAATTACGTTGACCCGCACACATTGCACCGAATTGAAAAGAAATATTACTCACACCCGTCCGTCTGAGCGCCGGAGGTCTCGTGGAGTTGTTTCCAGCACTTGGGCGATAGCTGTGCCGCTGTCGACTCTTCCTTCCTGCACGGCGCGAACAAACCAACAAACAAACAGTGCCTGCGCGCAGAGCAGCCCGCGCTGCAAAAAGAGGACACCCCCCCCCAAGCGAGGAAACGAAACGCAGGCCCTTAGGGCCAGCCTAACTTTTAAGCATCAAATGCTTTTTGCTCCCGTTGTCGGCGACATTGAGGTGACGTGGAGTCAAAACTATATCAAAACCGACCGCCAAAATCCGGGCACCAATTTCTCGTCATCCGGGAGCCGAAACGGGATCATCCGTGCACCGAACGAGGCTTAACGAGACGAGTTCTATAAGTCCTCGTACTGGACCCGCCTGTATACAAACGCTACGCTGCTCGAACGAGTAGGGCTCGTTTCACATGCTCCGACTAGAAGAAAAATAGTCGGCCTAGTCGGTCACGCCGCAATGCGAGTTTAGGTCAATGCCTCCACATGCAACGCCTACCCAGCGAATTCGATCCGAGGTATACACGCAAGATTGCCTGATGTTTGCATAGGCAACCCATGATTAAACGTGACAGAAACGCTACACGCAACCTGTTGATGATGTTATGACAAGCGTATTGTTATATGCAAGGCAATATTTGGTATGTTTCGATTAGAATGGTCAGTTTTGCTTCCGCCGCGGCAACAGCTCCCACGTGACCGCATGGCGCACGCCGTCTCGGCGCCCCCCACAGGTCAGTCGCAGAGCGAACACACCTACGCTGCGACTGAATTCCAGCCGGACGGCGCTCGATTGCAAGCTGTCCGCGGCTAGACTGACGGCCCTCCCTAGTCGCAGGCCGACCGAATTCGCAGCGTCGCAGGCGAAAATCGCAGGCATGTGAAAGCATGGAAGGCCAACTGAAACGTCTAAGCGAAGCGGCATTCCAGGACGCCCTCATTTCCAGCGTTGGCTTCAAGCTTTGGAGATAACTTCGTCAATCAGGGCAGCCGAAGAAGTTGCAAGAAAAAAGTGATAGAGAAGAGAGCGTCGTGGTCGTATGTTCACGGGATCAGCCATGCGTTGAAGATAATAGTAAGCGGGCTGCAGTAAATCTGATCCTAACCGCGCAAAAGAACCTGAATATGCTAGCAAAAGGGTGAATGATGAAGATTCAAAACCAGCGTGTTATAATAAGCGACATGACAAAAATTTCACCACATGTGACAGAGATACTGAAGCGTTGTATGAAATCCGACTGTCGTGCAGAGCGTCTTATGTATAGGTAAAACAGGGCGCTGCGTCAGTGGCCGCTTAAGAGAACATGCCGCTGCTATCAAGGCTGGACAGGGCAGCACGTTGGCGAAACAATGTCTGACTGTCAACTCATTCCGCACCTCGGACGTTGCGAGATTCAGAAGTGATGTAATCACCAGCACAAGCGCCAGCTTAACGAAGCCTATACGTCACAGAAAAGAAATGCGCAACATGCGCACGCACCCCTTCGAAGACACTGACAACCACAGAAATTGGTTATCTTGGAAACCCATGACGGTAGGAAGTGAAAAACGGACTCGTCCTTGCCTTCACATTGTTTTATTTTACAGTGATAGCGGTTAGGCGCCCTTCCCTGGCTTGCGTTAATGATATCCACCCACCAGGTGGATATCGGATGGTTGTTTGGAACAGCCGCCTGCCAGTGCAGGCGTGCATCACTTGACCACTGCACCAGCGCGATATAAGGTCACCGTGTCTTTTCTAACTAAAAATATCCCCAAAAATAAATGCCTACACAGCTTTCGCTGAATATCACGCGACATAGTCGTAACCGTCCTGTGTTTTTTATTATTACTTTTTATTTTATTCTTCTGGTGTTTATTGCGAGCAAGAAAATAAATTATCAGTTGTTAGTCAGCGCTGTGTGTGTGCGTGTCTCCCATTCTCGGTCCTGTCTTCCGCGCGCTGTTTTTTGTTGAAATTCGTCATATATCTCTTGGACGCAGGGACCGCACCACCGTTCACTCCTCGATTTCATTAGCTAAGCCAACCTTTTTTCATTCATTTCGCTATCCTTTTCTTTCGGGCTTTTATGCCCCGAGGCAATAAATATAGCATTAAAAATTGTATACGCTTCTGAAGAGAGTATTTTGAATAAGCACGATTTGTATTTTGTTAATGTTTCATCTCAATTGGTACATAATTTGAATACAAAATATTTAGTTCCTCTCCAGTTATAGCCAAACAAGCATTACGCTGGAGGATAATTTGAATCAGGAATTCATTCTATTCCTTCATGTTTATTTTGTCGGTAATTTGAATAAACAATGTTCAGTATTTATCGAGTAGCAACACAGGCATTACATTTGGAGCAACCTGGGTGTTCTCTGTAATGCTCTCGGGCTCCTTCTAAAATCAGCTTCAAATAAAATGCACTACGCTACGTAGGTGGGACTGGCTGCAGCATGTGGGATTCATAGTGGCCGGGCCCCATACCAAGCAGGCGGTGCATGGTACGAAGTGATGAGTCGAGAGAGAGAGAGAGAGAGAAATAGGAAAGCAGTACCACTACAGAGAAAAACGCAGGAAGAGCAAACAATAGTTATTTTATTTCATCATTTATAATATTCTTATAGATATGTCCGACATCTTTGTCTCACTTAGTCGCCTTCTGCAGCCTTGAGTCTACAAACATGAAACTTTGGAAATCAACGCCATTCACACGCTAAAATCAACTCCGCTAACACGACAACAGAATGGGAAAAATGATGAGGCAAGCATTGGCGAACGATTCTACAATATGGGCATTCAACAAAGGCGTAACGACAACCCGTACTCTCTGGCACACGTGCAAAAGGAAGGCAATCTCCACGAATCAAAACATTCGCCACATTTGAGATAAGGCGCAGCAGCGCTCCATCAAACGCACGTCGCACCACGCGCGAGGCTACTGAGCCAGGGCTGTGCTTCTGCCTAAGAGAGGACTCTGCACGGGTGGTTGTGCAGCATGCAGTGCACTTCGAGCAAGGCCGCATTAGGTCACGAGGAGAGGTGAGTCCGTGCTGCTCAACAAGGGCGCCAGTTAGGTGCCCCACCTGGCAACACTGCCTCTTTAGCACTCCCGTTTCGGGTGCACCACGAAGCTATAGACGCAACACGTTAGAGAGTTACTCCGGCTGATCACGCGCAGTGGCCCCGCCTGGCCGCACCCTTATTGTCACTGCGCGTGCGCAGCCGGCGTCTACGCTAGTACGTCCCCGGTATGCGGAGCGAAAATTCGGATGCGTTCCTCTCTCACAATCAAGAACAACCTCCGAAGGAATCCTTTCTTCACTCTTGCGTATCATCGGGGCTCAGCGTTTGACGGCATGCAAACATGGGCTGCTGATAGTCAGATCTGAATCAACGAATGCTCACCGCGATAATAGTAGAAACAAAATGATATAAATAAATAAGCAAGAATAACGATCAAGTGAAGCCACCAAGTCCGCGTTGAAACGAGGCGGTGAAAGCGATTGCAGGGGACGCGACCTAACCGCTGGTTAACGCCGCGGTACATAAGCGTTTCTGCGACAGCCATATTGCTGACTGCTTCTGGCACCTATGCTTCAGCCGACAGTCCGTCTAGAGAAAAAAGGTGTTCCCTGGCGTACGTGAGCATGCGCCCTATTCACACACACTTAATAGAGTGTTCCTCAGGCCCTCGCTGTGTTCAATGTCACATTGCAATTTAGGCTTGCTACCGACAGTTTCGAGGCGTTCTTATAATTATCACTTCGCTCAGTAATGTTCTTCTGTTCCTTAATATATAACTGTTCACGTTGAAACATACCATGATGAAAATTAAAATTCATAAAAATTACCTGAAAATGAGGGACAATTCAATGCAAGTGCCAACCCACCAATTCTCTTCAGCGTACTGATTTTTTCTGGATACATCGCACCGCAAAAAGATTTACCCAGGTAGTAAGGTCTAGAACAAAAGTTTGTCGAAATACGAAAATTGCGTAAACAACGCAAGCAAGGAGCAGCAAGAAGGTGGCCACTACACTATGTTCAACAGAATTCACCATGCCACTGACGAAACAAGTCACATAAGATCATTTCTTAAATGTGTGCTAAACAAAAAAATAAACAGCAAAACGAGTGGCGTCGAACATAGTACGCTGAGATACTTTTACCACGTTATTTCAGTAGAAGTCACGTTCTATGTTTCGCGCGAACTTTAGCGATGCCAATAGACATTGTGCACCACCCATGAAATGATATTAAAAAAAAACGCTGCGCCAACCGGCGTGCAAAGGTTACGAAAACTTAATCCTTAAGCCGCCAAAATTAACTGCTTCCGAACACATGGTTGCAAAGCAAAGATGCAGTGTTCAGAAAATATCTAAGGAAATCATTATGTTTATTCTAAGCTTGATGTAAAGCTGGCAAATGATACATTTACCAATAACATTTTTATTCATGCATTTAGCCCTAAGCACTGGTCTCATATTTTGGCAACGTTGATTTCATGAATGCAGCCATAAACTTGGAAGGATGTGAAAAAAGAGCGCAACCGATATATTCAAACCTCAGATCATAAGAAGTAAGAATGAAATTCCCTGCATTGTTATTACATGAACCCAAACTATAACTTCACAATGAGCATGGATGCTCAATAATGAAACGCAGCAGCTTCGTTCATGAACCGTTTCAATTTAGTTTATTCATTACTGCGACCCTTATTCCGCAGCAGAACGAAAACTAGACCGACTGGCAGACAGTGAGACTGCCAAACAAAATATGATATTTTCAGGGCCATGGTCCAAGAAAATGCGATATTTTTCCACTAATGAGGTCGACTGTTTGTGTATTTGATGTCGCAGCTTTCTGAGCAATGGTTTTTGAAGTGCTAGTATCATAAATAGATCAAAAGTGGCAGATGTAATAACTGAGTATAACTACACTCCTTGAATATAAGACTGAGAACAACATAATTAGGAATTAAACAGTACTGAAATGGTAGCTACAAGCCGTGCCTGTCGAAAAAAAACCGTCTCTTTTATGCAATTACTCAAATGAAATATTGTGAAATCTCACGATTAATGCGATGCGCCATTTGGACACACTGCTGATGATTGATAAGTTGCACTAGAGAACTTTGGCGAAGCGAAATAAGCATTCGTTTCTTCGTCGCACCTTGTGTCAAAAGCACTGGCAACCCCGAACAGGCCGAAGCCAAAAAGAGACGACGCCCCTCACTTTGTCACTTTTCAGGAGCCACTACACGTCACTCAATTGCACCGTTACCGTCGAGCGCGAAGAAGCTCCCATGTCTCCGAGGCGTCAAAGAGGCGTTTGACACAGAGAGATACCGCGCGAGATAAGCAGCACACGTTTCCGCCGCACTTTTCACATGGCAGACGAGGTTCGTGCACATGGAAGCTTTGGCTCTACTGTCGTCCACAGATGCGCAGGCACGGACGCGAGTATTCTCCACTGGGACGTGGACCAAGCTCCGCCACACTGCACAGCGTCTTGGAGCACAGAAAGACGGAAAGCAGCCGCGCCAACTGTCCCTCGAAGCAATGCGACACGCAGCACCGCAAGAGAGAAGCGCGCTTTTCTACTGAAGGAGGGATGCTTCTGTTTAGTCTTTTCTGGCCGTGCTCTGCCGATCACGCTTGACATGATCGCCCCGGGGAGGCGTGATGCGTCAACCTCGGCCGGCAGTCCCTGGACGGCAATCCCGGAGGTGGTACTGGGTGGAATGTAAAGCTGCCAGGGTACGGCCGCGCCAGCTGGCTCGGTAGTGACAAGAGTGGAGGAAGAACGGGCCAGTCGTGGGCAGCACCGCATGGGGGTATAGGCTCAGTTCCATGGCGTCCCACCCCGGCTTTTGCGCTTCCGTTCAGTCCGTCGCGGGGATCTGTCTCCCGCACGGCTTTCACCTGCAGTGGTGTTGATGAAACGGCAGTTCAAGATCGATTGCTGGTCCTTTCTAACAGATTCAAGAGCTAAAACTGTTGGAGGGTGTTATGCCATGGAGGTGGTCTCGTAGCGCTCGCCACCCGTTTCGGAGTCTTCGCTAGCGCCAAGAGAGCTGGCAGCGCTCAGTCACGAAACGGGAGGCGAGCGCTACGAGACCACCTCCATGGCAGACACCTCCATGGCATAGAAGCTCGTCTTCGTGGCGCATTGTCTGGCGGCGGGGGTGCTATTGTGCCCGAGCATGCATTCCGCTGGCATCCGTGGAAACCAGCGCCGTGCGCCCGCCATCGTGCAGAGCAAGCCCGGACTCTCCGACATGTCGCGGCTTGCAGCATGATTCAGCCAGGCATGCCCAGCGGAATCTCCCTCCCCCCTCTCTCCTCGCTATCGCCGGCTCGAGACTCAACCGACGCTACGCCGGCAGCCCTTTCCTGGCTGCAAACTTTGAACGGCTGAGCCCCTCTCGTCCATTCGTCAAATTCAAACAGGGGCCAGTGGCGTGAGCTGATTGGAAGGTTTGAACGGCTAGCTGCTGCAACGGCCACCGGAGGCTATAAAAACCGAGCCGCGCCGGAGAGCAGCAGACGGGAATGAGACTAATTAAGATATCGAGCGAGCCCGCTCTGCTCTCGGCGCCTGTGCCGACAATGTAACACCCTTGTTTTTTCTTTATACATAAATGTTTCTTTGACTCACCGCCGCCTTGACCGTTTCCTCGCTCAGCTCTGCGCAACAGTGGAAGTAGGCTGGGAGCCCCAATCCTAACAAGGGACATCCGCGACCATAAGCGTCCACCGACCAGAGTCATCGCCTTTCGCCCCCCGAATTCGCAGGTGTCTCTCCTGGGACAACTGCGAAGGTGATGACGCTATCACCACTGCATCCATTGTTGTCGTCAGCCCAAAGATTGCGTAGGGTTTAGGCCTTAACGGCTGTGCGCTTCTTCTGCGGTGATCGCTGGGATCGCCTCGGCGGCATCACCTATGCGTACGCTAGGGCGAGCTAAGTATAGCCTCAGCGGCATCCACAGCGTAGCCGTTCACCTCGCCATAATTTTTGCGGCTATTAGGCGAAGGGCTGAAAACACTCAACGCGCACCGTATTACAGTCCTAGAGCGGAAAATACCTCCCGTCACGGTTGTTTCTGCAACGCTCGCGCGCTTACACCGTCATGCACGCTATTTTATAGCGCAATTGCCTCATTTTTACGATTCATTCCTCCTCAAGGTGACGCTGTAACGGCTCACAAGCTTTGGCCACGCCGCGTGCGGCTTGATAACTCACCCATGGTCAATAGTTTATGATTAAAATCATTACCATGTGGCAACTGGCAATTCAGGTTGCTCAAAGCCACACGCAGAAAAAGTTATATTATTGTTTTAACCTGGAGCTGGAAAGGGAACACTGTGGGCCTAGGCTTTTACACCAAGTGATAAGTTATCAAGTGATCAAAGCACGAAGTACGAGCAGTCATACGGACTAATATGAACAAAACCTTGCATTATCATTGGTGGTGTATCAGATTAAGAACTTTATTAGCATTTTTGAGAGTGATTACGCAAAGAAAATCCAATAAAAAAAGTAATTATTAAGCAAATGATACTCTTCCTTAAATGTCCTCCTTGAAAATAGCCATTAATGAGGGTTGAGAGTATGAATAAATAAAAACAGTAGTGCTTGTAACCTCACTACCGCTCAAGCGTTTCTTTTTTTTTCTTTAGTTATTCCTTATAGAAACCTAAAGCACTGTTGAGAACTATAGTATGGGGTTTGTTATTGAAAAGAAAATAACACAAAAAGAGCATCAGCTGTCATCCTAAGATATAATAAGCCCTCAGTGTCATTATGCTATCATGTACATTGCATACATATCTAACATAAATCTGCAATATGTGGACAGCGTAAGGGCAGGCTCAACACTTTCCTAGTCATTTTTTGTTGATAGCAGCAATCGCTTGTATTCTGTTTGCAATTTCAGTATACCATGAATCTTATTATGAAGTGAAAATCTCAAGCTAATCTAGTTGGTTTGACATTGCTTCTAGAAGTGAATAGCGCAAAGATGGGAAAGACAACACACCACAAGCGGCTACTCACAACTGGATGCTTATTAAGATGAAAGACATCGATGGAATAAAAAACCACTCAGTGTGCATACCCAGGCGTTACAAAAACAACAAACCGAAAAACATATGAATAACACAACCCTTAGGCGACATGCCGGTAAAAGTACCCAAACTTCTTGTCATGCAGCATAACAGAAGACTTACTAACGCACCGATGTCCAAATTTTCCAATCAGGAACGCTTCCACAATTACGCGAGATGGCTTATCTCGCAACTTGTCGACAATGCGTATCTTGAAATCTTTGGGAGCAGTCATGCTTCACGCCACAGTTACGACAGTGTTCAACCTATGCAGAACCGGACCCATTTTTCATGCACTATTCGTGATGAGTTTGCTCTTATAAAAGTTTTTTGTGCTGTTCGGCTCAAAATGCTTATTATAAAACTGATGCAGATCAAAAAGCAATTCAAAGGTTCGTACCATTCTCAGCGCAGCGCGGACAGCACTCGTCTTCCTTCTGGAACTTTATAGGGCATGAGAGCTTCACACATCGTTGCCTCCGGCACCTGGATTTGCCATCCTGTTACCGGAATAGGAATACGGAATTTATGAAAGAAAAAAATGCACCCTACAGATGACATTAAACCCCAAATGATTTGCTCGCAGCTATAAATTCCTGTACACTTTTCTGCCAGATCGAATTCAAAGTCATAGCATGCGGAGTCATGCAGCTTTAGATGGCATGAGTTATCTGCTGAAGTTCTTTTGCTAGAGGCAATATGCGCTCGGCAGATTTTGGGGCATGTGCTGTGATGAAAAGCACAAAAAATGAATAAATATTTACCATGTTCAACATTCTCGGACAAAAATTTTGAAAATTGGAAAATTCTAAGACACTGTGACAGAAATATTGAAGGTAATGGACTGTTCTTTTTGTAGCGAGAGCTACACTGGACTACCAGTCGAGCATTTCGCGGTGGCTCGGAGAGGACAGTTGTGCGCATGCGCCGTTACCACGGCAACCGGAGATGAGCAGCAGATGCGGCGTGCGCTCCGCCGTCGCCGCGGCCGCGCGCCCGCTCCACCGTCGGAGCCGCGCGCTTCGTCGCCGCCTCGCCGCACGCCGCTCTATCAACCGAACCGCGCGTTGCATGCGCAGCATTGCTTATAAAAGGCGGAGATGTAATGGGCGGCTGTATCACAGCGTTTTACATGCATGTAGAGAAGGAGAGTCCAGCCGCTGCTAAACGGCGGTATAGACAAGAGAAGATCAACTCTTCCGATCCTGAGGTTGTCGCCTGGCACTTGGCTACTCAACAAAGAGAGAATGAGCGTCATAAGGCGAAGAGAGCAGCGGAGACGCCCGAAGAGAGAGAGGAACGCCTTGCCAAACGGAGATGCCAGACTGCCGAGCGTAATAGACGGTGCACAGCCGCCGAGATGGAGCCCAATGTCTCTGATTGCTTAACATACAGTGACCACAACAAGCTCAGCCAGGGAAACGTACCTCTCGCTACGTATATCCTGGCACAGCCGAGATAAGCCACTACAATTTTTAGATAAGTAGCAAAACCTTTCTTTTAAACTGTTTCAATCGATCACATTGAAAAGTTGACTGCCATAGAAAACCATTGGGGAACGCTGTTGACGAGCGTAAAAACGTTAATAGAAAAAAATACTAGACTGCCAACAGGTGATCCGCAGATATTTTACTTATTATAGTGAAATTTTAAATTATATGAAAAAATTGCATTCGTAAATGGTTACCCGTTCAAAAATACCTTTGTCCAGAATTGTTGGGTATGGGAAGGAATGTGCATGTGATTGCCTTATTTTCTTCCCAGCTAGATCCCATCATTCAAAAAGCATGCACGAAATTCAATAACTGATAAAATTGATTGGATGGTATGTTTGGCATACAAGGAGCTTACTTTACAATGGCATCGAATGCATTTCATTTCACCAAATGGCTGGACGGTTGGATGCCATTCCTCTCCATTGTGAAATACTTGCAGCTGAAATTGACATCCTGTAAAGATAGAAAGTAATTTTCGAGTACGCGGCATTGAATAATACTCTGATATTGACAACGTGACTAAACGCTGGACTATGCCAAACTATTACTCTTTCTCTTCTTTCCTTATAAATGCAGAAAAGCAGCAATATAAAGGTACATAAAAATGAGACCTCTACTAAGAGCTTCGTATAGCACCTTCTTTTTTCTAGTAATGCAGTAGTTTGTCATTAAATTAGAATAAGTTCTTTGCCATTGGCTGAGTTGAGCAAAAAAAAAAAGAACCAAGAATGCTTATTGGGCACGGTAAATAATAATAATAATAATAATTGGTTTTGGGGGAAAGAAATGACGCAGTATCTGTCTCATATATCGTTGGACACCTGAACCGCGCCGTAAGGGAAGGGATGAAGGAGGGAGTGAAAAAAGAAAGGAAACTAATTGGATATAAAATGAAGGAAATGAAACCCTTAGTATATATATGCACTCAATATGTTTTCGGGGAAAGCATTTACACTTCAGAATGGTGCTTGCTCTGCACCATATGCTAATGAAAAAAGAATCCATTTGTGATTACAAGCACTCTACATACTTAATTTAATAATAATAATAATAATAATAATTGGTTTTTGGTGGAAAGGAAATGGCGCAGTATCTGTCTCATATATCGTTGGACACCTGAACCGCGCCGTAAGGGAAGGGATAGAGGAGGGAGTGAAAGAAGAGAGGAACAAATAGGTCCGTAGTGCAGGGCTCCGAAATAATTTCGACCACCTGGGGATCTTTAACGTGCACTGACATCGCACAGCACACGGGCGCCTTACCGTTTTTCCTCCATAAAAACGCAGCCGCCGCGGTCGGGTTCGAACCCGGGAACTCCGGATCAGTAGTCGAGCGCCCTAACCACTGAGCCACCGCGGCGGGGCACTTAATTTAAAGGAAATGGCAAATCAATGATAAAGCCTACAATTTTTATGCCTTTGGAACTTTGCCATAGTAGCACATGGAGAAGCTTGGAATAATTTTTATATTGCACTAGGAGCTCACCTCCGCTTGACAATATATCCTTGGTTGTCTTCTTTGAGCCTTGGTCATGAAGCTGTGTTCGAACATCCCCATCTTGCGGCTTCATTGGGATGACATCTGACAAAGGAGACAAATGAATGTTAAAGGGAAGTTAAGATTTAGTGGCGACTTGAAATCAGTGTACAAAAAACAATATAGATGACACCCATATCCACAAGGCTAAAAAAGTATACCCAGCACAATGAGTACTTTGGGCACCTGCACTTTGAGGTTGTAGGTATTTCCCACAATTACTTGGTATTCAACATAACAAGATTTGTTTATTACGTTATTGAAAACGTCTAATCTCATTATTAGTAGAGTGAATGCTGCAGAACGCTTTGAATTAAATGTGCTATCAACAATAAATTATCATTTACTGAAATCTAAATATCACAGCGTCGTTTTCCAGTTAAAACGTTTTATACATATCCTTTTGACTATATGACTAAACGAATTTATTCAAGCTAGCATGGGCATTTCACTACATTAACAATGCAAGCCTTGTATTATTTTTAAACTTAACAATAAGGTTGAGTACAAACGTAAATAATACGTCAAAATATTATTTCGCACTGAGATTATGGAGCACGCACTTGGACATTTCTTGCAGCAGGAGAGAGCATTTTCACGGTAGGAATCCTTCTCAGGGCAGCTCAGCGGTGGACAGGTGATGCGCCGGCATTCCACTGTCAGCGTGGTGGGCTGCGCGGAGGCAACAAAAGGGCTCAAGGCTCGGCACCTAATATTGGACTGAATCCCAAGCCATTGCAACGAAAGCAACGGTTTAAATCAATACTTACACTAGTTGTCGCTTTCAGTGCAGTATGATTTCGAACTCTCATAACGGCGGCAATTTATTTACCACAGTGAAGAAAATATTGTCCGAGTATTGCTGACATTTTTCTCAGTATTCGGTACCTGACAGGTGCAGACAGCGCAGCGGCTGAACCCGAAGGGCGGGATGTACGGGTGCCACTTGGAGCCGACCAGGTGGAGCTTCTTGTCCCCCTCGAGGAAGCACCCGTGCGGCGAGCGGGCCTCGCTAGGCGCGAATGTCGCGTTCAGGCCACCCGACTCGTCTGCGTGGAAGGCGGCGACAGCATAAACGACAGCAGCCTACATGTAGTGTGCCAAATACGTCAAATATAACACAAGCCCCCATTTGCGGAAACAGTAGCTTGTATTCCTAATCCTTCTGGCAGGTGAAACGCATGCCATTGAGGGCAACCAGTCCAGATGTATATATAGGCGGCCATGTGTAACTTCCACCTGGTTATACAAGAAAATACGGTTACTACACAGTTAACAGGTGTTTGCCATCTGCAACGGCGGAAGGTTCTGGTGACGTAAAAGGTCACGTGACACAGGTGGCAGGTGGACCACCTGCTTTTCTGCGCATAACACCGCCGCCGCCGATGACGACATCACCGAATTTACTGCAGAACGGGAGACGCGACTATAGCGGTAGTGCATGCACAGAACGACTGTAATAAACACTCTGTCTGCAATGCGTCACTCATGCCATGTAAACTTGATGTACCAGTCAAACAACATAGCAATAACAAAGCATAGCCACAATAAACAAGCAAAACAATGTTCACACAGTGCTAGCGCAGATAATTCGCAATTTGGCCGAACTACTCAAATCGACCGTCGTTTCCCCCCCCCCCCCCCCCCTCAAAAGAGAAATATGTTCTAGATTAGCCGGCGAGAAAAAGAACGTCCTGCACGACGGGAGAAAACACGAATGATGAGAAATTTTGCGACAATGGAAAAGCTTAATTTATTCTTTAAAGCAAATTCATCTCACCTTGGCACGTAGGGCAACATTCCCCTGGGAGAATCACAGCATTTGAGCATTGCACGGCAGGGCATACGACGGGGTCACATACTAGACGGCCTCTCTGCAATGTACGCAGCAGAGAAATAATACTGTAAGAAAGACGAGAGTAATATTCCTCTGAAATTTGCTATCAAGGGCAAAATTCAGAGCCGCTGTGCAATCTGCAGTTACTGCGACGAGGACACTTTTTCGTAGGCAATCAAGCAAAACGGAGAATGCGACAAAACTGCAATACATAAAGTTGTCGCGGTCTAAACCGCAAGGACTTTTGATTATTTGGTAGAAATGACACTCCAGTTCGGTTAATTCTTTTTGACCGCACGCAAGTTGACAGCGTTACCGCATGGGGAAGCTGCTCAACGACAGCAGCCGTTCTGCAGCACACAAGTAGCACTGCGTTTCTGACTAAAGAAGTGAACTACCCACCGTTTTCTACAGTTCTAGCGGTGGAAATGAGGACGGTCTTCTGGTAGCAGATTTTATAGAAGAAATTACAAATTATAGCAGAAATTTTAAGTTTTGGAACTGGAAAAATAGCATTCGTAGCAGAAGTTTCCAGTATTGTAGGATATAGAAACGGCGTTTTGAGAAAAAATTTAGCTCTTCCGAAAGTAAACGAGGCCCGCCGCCAGAATTTCACTTCTCGAAATTTCAGATGGTGATCACAGTTATGCAAAAATGTATATACTTATACTAAAGCGCTGCCTGTATGACACTTATTTGCCTAAGAAAGCCCTAAATGATGAAATGGAAAAAAAATGTTGCCAAACAAAATGACCTTTTTATTTAGAATGACAAAAGTGAGGTATTCAAAAACTGCAGAAAATGCAAAATGACAACATTCTTGACACTAAACTGCAGCGTTTACTTCTTGCCTTTGTAGAATGGTTGAATAAATGTCAGCAACGGTGTAAAAAGCCTCAGCGCCGCCATGGTGCATGAGAGCGAGGCAAGCGAGCATAAGCGAGTCGACCGCGGTGTGCATGCCCCGCGTCAGATTGCCTCTTGTCTCGGAAACTACAGCCGCTGTGTGTCGATTAGCCTTGATTACAGTCTACCAGGGACGGACTGCTCTTCGGCGTGGCACTCGCAGCGATGTCACCGTCGCTCATTTCCCCCATTACGGGATGGCAAGACGATCTGACGGTGATTCCGCCGCTCTCGCACCAGAGCGTCCGGGAGTTTCGCGAGAGCAGGTCGTGCACAGAGCGTATCCACAGCCTCCACGTAGAATCACTCGCCAATGTGGCTGCTCTAATGACAAGCAGCAGCCAGAGCAGGTAAGGCTGCCGCTCTTTGCGCCGTCGACTCTATAGTAATCAATTACTGTGTGCCGATAACATGTCAGCGCCTGTAATGCTGTGCTGATAGACCATAACTCAGTGGGTAAACACCTGTGTACCGTTAACCAGTAAGAGCATGTAATTTGTCGTGCTGACTGACTCCTTGATAACGCAGCTCGCATGCTGAAAACAGCGCAGAAGCTGGCGCGTTGTGTAGTCTGCGTTCTAAGTCCCTTCTTTTTAAGCCTCTTCAGTTCTTAAAAATGCTCAAACTTGCCCAAATTTCTCTCTAATGGTAATTAGCATGCGCCGTTTTCTTAAGTAATGTCCATCAGCAAAATCATGAAACTGTATTTGTGGCTCCTAGTGAAGCGCAAAGTCTCAAGCGCGTAAAACACCTGATCGACAACTCAATGAAAGCATCCATAAACAGGTAATCTTTATTTACAACGGCGCTTCGAGAGGCCTGGGAAGCTGCCCTGCGCGGCTGCTCCGAACTCCATGCCCAACAGGCATTGGTAGCTAGAGCCCGAGCCGCTGCGGAAGCTACAGGGATCCCGGACTAGGGCTCCCTCCTAGTGTTTGTAAGGGACGGGCCCTTCCGGCTCACCCCATCGACCTCTCACTGTAAATAGAAATAAAAGTTTTCCTCCTCCTCCTTCGCCTTCCTGAAAGTAAACTCACCGGACGGTTACGACTATGTAACGCGAGATTCAGCGACAGCTGTGTAGGCGTTTAGTTTTGGTGATATTTTGAGGTCCAAAAGATACAGTGCCCTGATATCGAACTTGTGTCGCGGTCAATTAAGTGATGCACCCCTGCACTGGCAGGCGCCTGTTCATAACAGAGCCATCCGTAGGCTACGCGACCCAGGTTGCCCGTGATATAAGGTGAGTGCGTTAATGACCGGCGGGTGCGTTGATGATATCCACCCGGTGGGTGG
Organism: Amblyomma americanum; assembly: GCF_052857255.1. Taxonomy (NCBI): domain Eukaryota; kingdom Metazoa; phylum Arthropoda; class Arachnida; order Ixodida; family Ixodidae; genus Amblyomma; species Amblyomma americanum. Next base: position 1,821,581 of record NC_135498.1, read on the forward strand.
ATAACGCACCCGCCGGTTACGCCGACGACGACGACACGCAAGCCAGGGACGGGAGCCTAGCAACAGCGCCTATAACAGCTATCGACGGAAAATGCGCCACCGCACTCTGTAATCACCTGATTGCTGCGGTGGTGTCCTTTTAGTTTCCTCGCAGCCTTAGATTGTCTTAATGCAAACGCTCATGGCAAAGCAGCTTGGTGCAACTGCCGGTAACCATTTTCCACATTAACGACTAAGTGCAGCGAGCCCATTCTGGTCGCTTTTGACCCACAAAGAAGTGCTCCTTCATTCCTTCTGATGGCCACAATCAATTTGCAAATGTCCGGGATTCTGTGGTAGGAGACCTGAAAATAAAATTAATTTTACAATGTGCCTTGACATGGTTCGAAAACCCAGGAGTGCCGACACGTCCCCTTTTTGCCTCAGCTGCATTTTATGTCATGTAACACACAGAAAGCTATTGTGCTCGAAATGTTTTAGGGGCAGCCTAGTGCAAATCAGTACTGCTCAGAAGCTTGATCTCAACATCACGGACGTGAGGATGCCCCTCCACTGCGTCGAGCTGTGGCGGAAACCAGATATGAGAATGGTTTCGTTGTTTGTAGAGCAAACCAACATCGCGTCATTTTTGTTGGCCCGACCCCCTCTAACCTCTATTTACAACGCACTCCAACCTTTAAACCCATTAATTAGACGAGCGTTAACATATGTAAAGAATAACTATTCGCACGCTAATAAATATTTTTCATCACCGCCTCTTGAACTTGTGCCTCAAGTCATTCACTGCACGGTATTTGCATGAAGACTGTTGCTTCAGCTGCGGTGGTTGATGAAACTAAACAAAAGCACACGTAAGGCGTAAGCCGTACCTAGCGAGCGGCAAATCTCCTCAGTTCGACATGGTTTTACCGGCCGCCCGCATGCGGTTGCAATCAGCACTCGTTTCTACCCTCACGCATGTTTGATCGGCGTCAACGACTATGCGTGCACATGGACATAGTCTGAATGCGATCGGCAATCTGAGCTCGTATCGCTGACGAGCGTGCACTATGAACGCGGAGATATGAAAAGAGAGCACTGGCTTTTCATCCAGATTTGTCGAAGCGTCCGCACTGCGAACACAGCGGCAAATAGCAGTTCACTGGCATGGTTTCAGGTCATTAAATGCTGCCGGCTGATCCGAAACAAACACCAAAGTCCAGAAAACACGAATGCACTGCTCAACAAGCGGCAGGCAAGCGAGCAAGGCCGACCTACGCCCGCGCGACCCGTTCCTGCACAATGGCGGGTGCAACGAGCTTTGTGTAGCTGTGCATAGATGGCGCTGCTACGGATGCCATTTTGCGACTCGTCGTTCGGGTGACTGCAGCAAAAACAAGGCAAGTGCAAGCGAATTGACGTTCTAAGAGGCTATCGAAGGGGCATTGCCGGTGAAACGCAATGAGATGGCTCGTCCAACGGACGACGAGCCGCAGCTTGGGCCAGAAGATGAGTGGGACCACCGTTTTTATTGTGCCTTGCAACGCCTGGAGGCAAGCGCCGGCACATGAACGATGCCTCAAACGCGGCGCTACCAACGAGGCACAGCCCGCTTAACATTCACGTATGCATCCGTTCAACTGCACTGTAAACCCCGCGATGGGCCCACAATGCTGTCGCATTTCAACTAGACTCAGCGCTGCGATTCCGGCAGCCCCCTTTTTTTTCGTCTCACCACATCAAGAACGCTTGACTACCGTCAGCCTGTAGTTTTGACAGTTACAATTCCGCATAGAGATTTTCGGCCTGCTTTATGTGGTTAACAACTGCGGCGGTCATATTTACAAGCGTTCTCTCAGAAGAGCGCCAATAAGGTGCAGTACAAGAAACACTGGGGCAAAGTTTCCAAACGACGCTCCGCGTGTTCCAGTGCCGCAATGAGGCGAACGCACAGAACCGCAGAAGCGAAAATGAAACCACGCCGCAAGACAGCGCTGTACGAGATGCAGCTGAGCGGGATTGCTCCGAGGCCTTTAGTGCAAAAGCACTATTGCGGGGGTTCAGAGCCGAGAAAAATCGTATCTTGTATGCGCACCACGGGAGCATAGAAAAAAGAAGCAGAAAATAAAAAGAAAAACAAGAAAAAACAGACACCCCCATAGTTGAGTGTGCCGAAATCGACAGTGGCCACCAAATTTGGCCCAACCCCTAAAGTTGACCTGTGCCGATTTCGACCAAAATTGCTGTGCAACCTAGCTCGAGTGTGCCCAACACGATGGTGCCCCAATTTGGCCCATCCACCGTGAAATGTGGCCCACTCCACCCCCAAAATTGACCTCTGCCGATCTGGGCCAAAATTGGTGCGCAACCTAACTAGAGTGAGCCCGACACAACGGTGGCCCCAAAACTTGCCCTCCCCCTCCACTTCCCGAAATTTTACCTCGGCCGATTCGGACCAAAATTGGCGTCCAAACTAATTTTAGGGTGCCCAACACAATGGTGGCCACCAAATTTGGCCCATCCACCCCCAAAAATTGCCAATCAGGCAAGTATCGTGTAACGAAAGTAATTAAGCCAAGTTAAAACATAACAAGCCCGAAAGCTCGTGCTTTGCACTGAATGGAATGCTGTAAACATTCTCTGTCATTATTAACAGTACATCTTGCTGGGCTAGTTGGTGAAGCATTGTCTAACAAAAGGTAAAAACAATGATAACTTTAACAGAAACCACACAGAAAGACGGAAGGGACGGTTTTTTTTTTTGCCATATCGGTATTGCGCATGCGTTTACGTTTTTCGGCCTATATATATGCAACATGTGGCATTTAATAAACACAGCGCGTGGGTAGTGGGGTGTCTTTACGGGGCTAGGAACTAGGGGCTCTCGCACGTGTGGCGGGGGCTCCTTGTCACCGGGGGTATCTGCTGCTAAACCGTCGTCATTTCTACAGATGACGCGGTTGTTGCGACACGCGTCCTTTCATTTTTTCCTCCCATGTCTCTTTTAACTCTCCTACTGTCTGCACGTGGCAGAGATTGTGGCTCGAGCCCGTGCACTTTCCTTTTCATTCTTCCTGCATTTACACCACCACCAACAACAACAACATAAACACAGTTGGAGTCAGCGCCCGTCCTGTCCGTGTTAAATATAGCGCTGTTTTAACCATTTGTCTGTCAGTTTTTGTTTCCGTGATCAGCCTTTTAATGTCCGATGCGGCTCACCAGAGGCAGTTCCTAGATTTTAGTCGGGGAAAGTCGTTCACGGTGAAAGCGGGAGCCGTGAATACGTTCCGCCCCTTCGCCTGCATCGCAGGCAGTCTCGTACCGCAGTGTTGGAAAACGACAGCAGCAGCATTGGCGCCTGTTCGCTTTCTTCGTCGACGTGCGTGCTCACGGGCACTCTTCGACCGCGTCACTGAATGACACTATGACGTTCGCGTGTCGCTCCATTCGTTTTCTCACCACAGCTCCCCAGAAGTTTTTGTGCAAAGCCTACAAGCTCCGCGCATGCGCTTTTTGCGCGTACTGGCCACCGTTTCCATGAAACTGCGATTGCAGAAAGCGTCTGAAATTTTGAATGTTCGCGTACCCCACTTCCCGTGGAACTGTCATCGAAAGTGCGCGTAGCCAATAATGTTTGAAAGCCTGGGTTTTTCACGAACGCGCGAGCCAACCGCATAAACCTAGAACTCTGCGGCCAAAAACTGCCGTTGCAATGCAACAAAGTTTCACCCTATATATGAGGTCGTATGTTTTGGCCTCTGAGCTCTGATAACGAAACTGCCGACGGATACGTACCAGCGTAGTGAGTAGGCAACGGGAGCTGGAGTGTAACATCCAGTTTCGGTTCGTTCTCGCAGAAGTTCCTCAGTGACCTTTTGGCACAAATGTTGGGCAGAAGTAAGCAAAATTTGGGCTTTGTAGCAGCATGTAGCAAAATACTGAACTGAATTGAATTGGCGCAGCAGTTCCACCACTGAAGTCTGGGCTAGCACTGTTAGTTCCTCCTATCTCGCAGTCTGCAAAGTTTCCGAGCATATATTGTGTTAAAGGTGAGCATCTCCATCGCTGGTATAATCACCCGAAGTACGTGCCTGGCAGGAGCACATGACGCATGCCTCGTGGCGTGCCGTCCACTGGGCCCCGTCGTCGAACACCTCGCCGTCGTAGTAGCACTTGTGGTTGGACTCGATGCGGTAGATCTCGTTGTTCTCCGCGCCCGTGTCGCTCGAGTAGCCGGGAACAGCCACGCCACCGGAACTGCCTCCGCCTTGGGCTAGCTCGGGCAAGCAGGTCTCCGGGATGCGGATCTAACGGCGGGTATGCCGCGCAAAGCTTTTGTTACCACAGGCTAAGTAAGTGGGGGTCAGTCGGCGAACACAAATATAACCCTTCACAAAACAATAAAGCCACACTGAAAAAACAATGCTCGAACTTTGAGCTGCGTCATCCGCTTTCAACCTCAGTCGCTCATTGCTTGAGAACCCGAGTTCAATCCCGGTGGTGGCCGTGTTGCGATGGAGACGAAACGCAAAACGCGCCCGTGTGTGCAGTGCGATGTCAGCGCACGTTAACAATCCTCAGGTGGTCGAAATTATTTCGGAGCCCTCCACTATGACATACCTTTACCTCTTTCTTTTATCGCTCCTCTCCTCCGTGCTTCTCCCCACGGCGCGGTTGAGGTGTCCGCCGAGAAGTGACAGTAACTGCGCACTTTGCTTTCCTAAATAAATGGGTGGGGTTCACCGTGGCTTGAATCTGGTTATACGGGCGAAACCTCTGTTAAGCATGGTCTCCCATGTCTTAAATCAAATGCCAGGGTCAAGGTCAAAGCCAGTACTTAATGGTCATAGTCATATGATCGCGTGGCCATACTACCACAGCTTAGGCCATACCACCACGCAGTTAAGCTCGGTTTAACCTTGTGAGACATTGAAGGTCGTTGTCTCATCCACATCGAAATCGGAAACGTACCCCGAGCACTACAGCTCTCGCTCTAAAAAGAAGCAATTTCCGTTTTCATCGGCTCTCAATTCACAAGTTGGTAAATATGGCAAATACTTCACCTCGGGAAAATATAGCATGCGGTAAGGCCCATTTTGGCAAACAAGAAAATAAGTAGCAAAAACAGAAAGGAAAACGAGATCATCGCAGCCGCCCGGCAACACCGACTTGTCTCCGCCCTGTCCCGAATAGGGAGGGGAAGGAGAAAAGGATGGAGGAGGGGATAAGCGGCGAGGAGGAGAATGAGGTCGCGGAGAGAGAAAAGTAGCGACACTCAAAACAAATCTTTATATCTCTTCAAAATGAAAAAAAGGGGGCGACGGAAAAAAGCTGCACTTGAGTAGCCCGAAGAAGCCCAGCCCCTCTGAATGCAGTTCAGCAGCATTAATAAATATATACAAAAAAGAACACTCAGCGAGGTGTCAATTTCAGCTCAGAAATGAGGCATGGAGATGGAAATGTCTGGTTGTCACATATGTGAGGAAAAAAAAGTACGCGGTTAACAAAACATAGTGTACATAAAAAACGACACGATCACTACAAAGTAAGAAACGAAGTCACCTGTACAATATAAAGAAACGGAAAGAAATATTAATCAGACAGGTGGGTTTAACGTAGCAAGAGACAATGAATGGAAATGAAAACATTGGTTATCTACCAGAAACCGGATGAAATATTTGGTTCTTGAGGAAAGGGAATGGCACACTATAATAATAATAATAATTGGTTTTTGGGAAAGGAAATGGCGCAGTATCTGTCTCATATATCGTTGGACACCTGAACCGAGCCGTAAGGAAAGGGAAAAAGGAGGGAATGACAGAAGAAAGGAAGAAAGAGGTGTCGTAGTGGAGGGCTCCGGAATAATTTCGACCACCTGGGGATCTTTAACATTGTCAGGTGCACAAAAGATACTCGGAGGATTTGTGAACGCTGCACGTGTGAAGGGTGTGTGCGAGGCTACGGCGACAGGGAGCGTGGCGAGCACGAGGAGCGGAGAGCTGACGAGTCAGAAAACCGAGGTGTGAAGGGAGACAGCGCAGTGGAGATCGTTTCATTCAAGCGTGGAGGTGGCAGCCGTCGGACGTTGGGTCCGTGCTGCCGTGGACCTCCCTTGGATCACCGACGCAAGCCTCCTGCGTTCATTGCAAGTGTGGAGGTGGCAGCCGATGGACTGAGGGTCCGTGCTGCCTAAAGGCACCCTTGGATAGCCTGCTTTAAGCCTCGCGTTTCGTGACACCGTCAACGGGACCTGGCTATAGATTTTTCCTGCTACTGCCAAGTTCTTCGGGCTCCTGACGGGAGACCACCGGCGTCTCCCTACATGCGTTCCTCTCCGCTTCTAATACCACCTGGCTCCCTTCCGCCGCTTCCTTCGACGCAGCGCCAGCGACGCGTCGCGCCACAACCACCCGCGTCCGCCCTGTCTTCAAGGCATCCCCGCTTCACCTGGCACGCTCAGTACCTGGCGAACTCTTTCCTTTTATTCTGTAGTGTTGTACGCGTGTTGAGAGTGTGTTTTTCTTGGCGTTTCCCTTTCTTATTGGCCCCTTTTCCTTTAAACTATAAATACGGCTTCGTTTTGTTCAGTTTGATCTCTTTGTTCTCTTCTTTTGTTCGAACCTGCACGCGATAGCGTTCCCCTTCGGAAAGTCGGGGACGCGCTACCAATTCGCGACAAACGTGCGCTGACATCGCACAGCACACAGGTGCCTTAGCGTTTCGCCTCCAACGAAACGCGGCCGCCGCGGTCGGGTTCGAACCCGGGTACTCAGGATCAGTAGCCGAGCACGCTAACCCCTGAGCCATGGCGGCGGATGCATTGCGATGAAATTTTGTGAAAAGTGAGCGTGCACATTCTGTGCTGCCGTCCATATCAACGCGAATAAGAGCGTACAGGAGGGCGGCAATGCGGTACGATAACGACTGATTCCCATAGGTAGTCCGGCGAAAACGCTCAATCCATGAATTGTTTCGCGTGGTGTTATAATTTTTTGGGGGGGAAAGGAAATGGCACAGTATCTGTCTCATACATCGGCGGACACCTGAACCACGCCGAAAGGGAAGGCATAAAGGAGGGAGTGAAAGAAGAGGTGCCGTAGTGGAGGGCTCCGGAATAATTTCGACCACTTGGGGATCTTTAACGTGCACTGACATCGATCGCACAGCACACGGGCGCCTTAGCGTTTTGCCTCCATAAAAACGCAGCCGCCGCGGTCGGGTTCGAACCCGGAAACTCCGGATCAGTAGCCGAGCGCCCTAATCCGCCTGGTGTTATGGAAATGATTACGAGTGGCATTACTTAAATTATTCCACCTTGCCGCCCGGTGTTATGGAAATGATTACAAGTGGCAAGGTGGAATAATTTAAGAAAATAGTGATTCTGCTTGAGAACAGCAGCCTTGTATTGGCACATAAGGCGGAATTAGTATATGGATTCAACACAAAGTATACCATAGGATGCGAGTAATCGGACGTATGATCCCGGTACGAGATATTTGCAATGGCTCTGATTGCGCTTTTCTGATATGTTGTTAATTTATGAATGTTGTCTTTAGATGTGGTGGCCCACACAAGGTGATAATTGAGTGTGGATAAAAATAAGGCGCTATATGTCATTCTTTTTGCGTTTGTTGGTGGTGTATGTCGCTTCCTGTTTAATATTCCCGCAATTCTATTTGGTTTGCAGCAAACGTGGTCAACCTGCTTATAGCAGGTAAGGTTTTCCAAGAAAAAGAGCCCCAGCAATTTAATTTTGCGTTTGTAGTTGAATTTCATCATGTGCTAGGAATAGCTTTTCTGTGATAGCGACCACAGTGTTTCTTGAGCTAATTCTTGAGCGAAATAATAATGCTTGCGTCCTTTATGCATTTATTCTGAGAAGGTTATTTTCACGCAATGCTTAGTCGACTACAAAGATAGATTTGCCATGCATATCATTTGATCTGTATTATCTTCGTTAATGAATAGTGCAGTATCATCTGCATATTCGGTCCATTCGATCTCCTTTATAATCAGAAAAATACCTTTTATACAAAGGAAAAATAGCAAGGGGCTGAGAACACTCTCTTGAGGGACAACGGAAGTAAGTTTTTTGGCGCTAGAATTTTTGGTTTGATTTATGGTTTATATGGAAGTCTAACGTCCCAAAGCGATTCAGGCTATGAGGGAAGCCGTAGTGAAGGGCTCCGAAAATTTCGAGCACCTAGGGTTCATTAACGTGCACTGACATCGCACAGTACACGGACATCCAGAATTTCGCCTTCATCGAAATTCGACCGCCACGGCCGGGACTGAAACCGCGTCTTTCGGGTCAGCAGCCGAGGACCATAACCACTGATCCGCCTTTGTTATTGTGACTAACATACTGAGATCTGTGTTCAAGATATATTTATGAGCGATCATTAGAATTTCCACGTATGCCATAACGCTGAAGTTTCCTCCACAGTGCCTTTTTGCGTCTCGATTATACACGGCCACTAGGTGCGAACGCTGCGCACGGCACGCTTTGGTGGCCGAAGCACGTTCTTCATATTGGCTAGCCCCAGTGAGCGCTCCTACGCGTGCGCGCACTAATCGTTTGAGGATTGAAAAAAAGCGCCATGTGAGTGACCTCTGTAAACTTTTCGTCTGCGCAATGAATGTGTCGTCGGGCGGATAATTAGGAAGCGTGACAAGATGATATTCGCTATTCAGCAGATAGCACTTTACCAGATATACATGTGGTATCCCGGTCACGTTCATGTGTATACTGACTGCTCCAGTTTTCAAAATTCATCACCGTCCACACTTGTTATTCCGCACCTGAATGAGCGGCAGGTATGTAAACTGGCTCACACGACAGAATAAACGACTGCTGAGATTTACGCTGGTTATTGGGCTCTGCAGTTCATCTCGTCGGTGCGAGATCCGCGCATGTTGGTAAATTTTAGCGGCTCCCAATCCGCACTGAAATCTCTTGACAACGCTATATCCATACCATGGAAAGCTAGACCGGTATACGAAGTTCTGAAAGAATTTTCCAAGGCTACCAAAAAGCAGCATATTATAGTTTTCGAGTGGATACCCGGAAATTGCTTTATTCCTGGAAACACCGAGGCGGATGCAGCGGCTAGGCAAGCACACTCCAATGACCTCACTTCTGGCCTTCCGTTATCGACAGGCGCATTCCGCCGTTTTTTTAAGTCCATGCGCAATAAAATGAACGAAAAGGTGTGGTTTGAGCCAAAACATACAGGTTCTGATCTGCGTTTCATCAGTTCGTTGATGCGGTTTAATACTCCATTATCTATCAGCAGAAGCTTAGAAACGCTCCTTCACCATTTGCGTTTAGGGACGGGCTACACGAAGCACTTCTTAGAATTGGCCGCGCAGACAGCCCACGGTGTGCTTCTGGCCAAGAAAATGAGGATGTGGCTCACCTATTATTAGACTGCCGAATGTACGACAACCTGAGGTGGCATGTGAAGAGAGACTTGAGTGCGCTCTTGACAAAAGACCATTAGTTCCACAAAAGCTCTAAGGCCCGTGGCCGACGTGTGAACTCCAAAAGAGGGAACTTGTGCGTTGAAATCATTCCTTGAGGACTGCGACATCCTTTGGGAATACTAGTTTAGTAGAAATGGAGCCAATGCTAGAGCTCTTACGTCTCTGTAAGTGAGCGCTTCAATATCTTTGTTATTTGCTTTTGCTGTGTTTGCTCAAACAAACCAATTTTTGCTTTAGTGAATGAGTGCTACAATCGCATTATTTACTTTTCCTGTGTATACTGCAAGTAAGGTTGTTTTTTGCGCTTCTGTCTGTTTATTCATATCTCTTATGTATATTGCATTGTGTACTGTCCTCTTAGCGTTCACAGCGTTTATGTTCGCTCATAAAAGTTACTTCTCCTGACGCTTGTATAATAATGCCACAGGTGGTGCGTGGAAGAGTATGCGCTGGCTAGCAGCCGAATTCTGTCTGCCAGTGAACTGTCGCCCTGTCTTCGGTGACAATATGTTGCGCATTGTTTGTGTTTGTGTTATGTTAAACTGTGTATCGTCGGACCAAACAGGTTGCTATGAATTCGTGAAAAAGGAGTAGCCGGAGCCGCTATGCGGCACCATCCTCTCCTTTCTTGTTCATGTAAATAAAAAAAAAAGCTTCCAAGAGAGAGCCCTTGCGATAAGAGCGCTCACTGTGGCCGCTGCTGAGCGTGTGTGCCACAGAACGCATTCTCTTTTCAGTTTCAAGATTTTCGCTCTCTACGGACTCAGGACACTGTGTTATATGACACAAGTATTCATGTACAATTTGTAGGTGATAAATACATTTCAGCGCTGACCCCAACACCATTTCTTGGGAATGTGGTCAATGGCTATCGGTCAACTGCAGCGCTAATACCGCGATTTCTGAATTTGTTTCGGGACAGATAATGTTTGCGATAATTGAGGATGGTATACAGGGTGCTCAAATTAGGCTTCAAGGATTTTTAAATACTACGAAGAGCAGTACGCACGAGTTTTTGTAAATTGAATATGCGGTCAGGCGGACACAAAGTGTCAGCAAAATTATCGTAGACACAGTAATTAACTAAAATCTATTAATTCACTGCAGATAGCATGCACGTTTACATTGAAAACAGAGAGAGTGGAATGGGAAAACAATTCATCTTGTGTAATTTTCGCAGCGTACCTGTGTCTTCAGATATGCACAGATAAATTTCCAGCCCTATCCGTGTAATTACGCATTCAAGATCGCGGCACTCGGCATGAAGCTCCACCGTGAGGTGACGCTGCTATTGTACACGGCGTTTCGCCTATACTCGGGGAGGGCTTTCTGCAGTGTGGCTATGCATTGGAAACTACGAGCGCTCCCCGCCAGCTTAAACGCCTATCTCGCTCCCTCGTGAGCACGTGATAAGAGCGCGCTTGTGAAAGCCTTGCACCTCGACCTTGCAGATCTCTTCCAACTGCATAGCCACAGAAAGCTGTTCCCGAGTATAAAAGGAATGTGGAGTTATAGGCGACGAGAGAGAGAGAGAGAGAGAGAGAGAGAGAGAGAGAGAGAGAGAGAGAGAGAGAGAGAGAGAGAGAGAGAGAGAGAGAGAGAGAAACTTTGTTTGGGTGCTTTCAAGGGCTTGGCGTCTCGAGGCCTCCGTCGTCTTCACTGCGCTGGAGACTTGAGGCCTCTTCTTAAGCAAGGTTGGGCCCCTATTCCAGGGCTCCACTGAGCCTAGCTACCTCACTTGCGTGCTGCACTAAAGCCCTTTGGGCCGTGAGCTCGCAGCTGGTGAGCCGACTCTCCCATTGCTCCGCACTCGGGTTACTGTGTTGGTGGAATGTTTGGTTGCGTTTACATTCCCATGTGATGTGGTAGAGTGTGGGTGTGGCCCCGCACCAGGGGTAGGTATCTCTGTACTGCGTCGGGTACATTTTGTTTAGGATGTATAAATTTGGGAAGGAGTTTGTTTGCAGTCGGCGCCAAAACGTTGCTTCCTCTTTCGTCAGGGCTTTATGCGGTGGGGGGTACTTAGCTCTCGTCCCCTTGCGTAGGTTTACGATGTCTGTATATCCTCCCTCACACGCGTGTGGGCGATACTCCAGGGCATGCGACTGCCCGGCTCGGAACGTGGTTTCTCGAGCTAGGCTGTCTGCCCTTTCGTTGCCCTCTATGCCTGCATGGGCCGGAATCCGGATTAACTTGTGTGTAATGTCTCTCCTGGCGAGCTTGACCCCGCCGAGGATTTTTAGGGCGGTTCTGCTTATCCTGCCCCTTGTGTAATTCCTGCACGCCTCCTTTGGGTCTGTTAGGATGTTTAGAGGCCTGCCTGTCCTGTAACCTTCTGCTGCCGCCAGCGCCACGGCAATTTCCTCGGCCTCTGCGGTACTGGCGATTTTCGCCGTCGCGCATGTGATTAGGTTTCCTGTGCAATCTACAACCACCGCTGTGGCCGCGCGGTCCTCTCCTCGCGGGTATGTGGCGGCATCCGTGTATACTGTATTGCTCAGTCGCGCTAGTGTGTTTTCCACATGTTCAGCACGCGCCTGTCTCCTGCGCTCGTGGAGGTTAGGGTCCATGTTCTTGGGTAGCGGCCTAACGTTTATTGTTTTTCTTAGGTTGTCGGGTACGTCTGCGTATCTTTCTGCGTATCCGCTCGTATCCCTAGTCAGGAGCGCTCTCCCTGCAGCAGTGCTTCTGAGTCTGATCTTCTGCGTTTCGAGCAAGGCTGCATAGCCACAGAAAGCTGTTCCCGAGTTTAAAAGGAATGTGGAGTTATAGGCGACGGGAATAAATTTTCGCTCTTGGGCAGCACTGCTGTGTCGCTGCGCTTGACTGCATGCGGAGTCTAAAGCGGCACCACGTCTTACCAACCACTTAAAATCACTTTTAAAAAATCACTTTAAAAAAAAACGCTCGCTCAACTCCGCTGGCGCAGTGATTCCTGGGTTTCGCAGACCAAGAACGAAAAGCTGTCAGAATGATCTGCACCTCTACATTCTTGTCAGGCCATACGCAGGAGCTGCGCCACGCTCGGGATGAAACTCATGCTCAGTGCAGCGGTATCGCATGCGTAACTTACACTGCTTCGGCTCAGCATTTAGACGTGCATATCTGAGGACACAGACGCGTTACTAAGGCTGCACAGAACAGAATAGACTTTGAATGTCACTACCTTTAAGTTTCCATTATATACATGCGCGCTAGTTGCAGCGAATGAAAAGTTAATTAATTAATGAATTGTAGTTTTCTACTCAGGTTACGATGACAATTTTCCCTACTGTGAACGTCTAACCTCACTAATCTTTCACAATAATGGCTTTTGTGTACTCAATATGAAAATTGGTTTTAATAATAATAATAATAATAATAATAATTGGTTTTGGGGGAAAGTAAATGGCGCAGTATCTGTCTCATATATCGTTTGCCACCAGAACCGCACCGTAATGGAAGGGATAAGGCAGGGAGTGAAAGAAGAAAGGGGTGCCGTAGTGGAGGGCTCCGGAATAATTTTGTTCACATGGGGATCTTTGACGTGCACTGACATCGCACAGCACACGGGCGCCTTAGCGTTTTGCCTCCATAAAAATGCAGCCGCCGCGGTCGGGTTCGAACCCGGGAACTCCGGATGAGTAGCCGAGCGCCCTAACCACTGAGCCACCGCGGCGGGTAATAATTGGTTTTTGGGGAAAGGAAATGACGCGTTATCTGTCTCATATAACGGCGGACACCTGAACCGCGCCGTAAAGGAAAAGGGATAAAGGAGGGAGTGAAAGAAGAAAGGAACAAAGAGGTGCCGTCGTGGAGGGCTCCGGAATAATTTCGACCACCAGGGGATCTTTAACGTGCACTGACATAGCGGTGGTGAAAAACTTTATAAAGTAGTGCAAGCCTTAATTGTTACATCCTAGTGATGGGATTGCTCTTGGATGCGTGTCGTGGCCGGAAGGTGATGCTTCTCAGCGACTTCCAAAGCCCAGTCCACTAGCTGCCGTTGGGCAGCCGGGTCAGAACTGGACACCGCAGCCTCCCATCGCTCGAGGTCTGTGAGTTGCCAATCGGCTGGTGGAAGGAGCTCAGAGCAAGAATAAAGAATGTGTGCAAAATCCGCTTTCGGAGCGCCGCAGAGGGTGCATACTGGCGTGAACAGTCCCGGGTGAACCAGGGCTAAGTGGGCAGGAAGAGGAAGGTGCGGGATTGTATCTGTCGCCACGTCGCCTGCTGCAATTTAGTGAGAGACCTGTGCGGAGGGGGATACGTTAGCCGTTGCTCACGGTAGTGTAGAGTGATCTCGTGATACGCGACCATTCGATCTCGAGCGTCTCCCCAGGCGTCGGCCGCTCCTGCTCGGCTGACGAAACCTCGAGCTAAAGAATGAGCCGCCTCTTTACCTGGGTGGCCGGCGTGGGCCGGGACCCAGAAAAGCTGAATAGGTCGGGTAGGGGCGGGAGATCGGCTTAGAAGCCGGAAAGCGGGTTCGGAGATGCGGCATTTCGCAAAGTTACGGACCGCGGTCTTTCAGTCGCTGAAAATGTGGGTCGCCGATGTAGTAGCGATGGCTAAGGCTACGGCTGCCTCCTCCGCTTCCGCAGGAGTGGAGGCAATGACAGTGCCTGCCGTAATAGGGGTGTACGAATTGGACACTACCGCCAGGGCAAAGGCGGAAGAGGAGGTGTAAGAGGCTGCGTCGACGTAGACGCTCTCCGGCTGTGCGCCATAGTGTTTGTGTAGGGCTGCAGCCCGAGTAGCACGACGAGCCGCGTGATGCTCAGGATGCATGCATGTTCTTGGGAAGAGGGTGAACGGTGATGAGGTCCCTCCACGGGTAATGTCGGCACCATTGAAGAGCCACTACAAGCGGGGGCAGATGTGGTGACCTCCTATGGCTGCACTGACATCACACAGCACACGGGCGCCTTTGCGTTTCGCCTCCATCGAAACGTGCCGCCGCGGTCGGGTGTGTACTGCTCTTGGCGTTTTTTTTTTTTTGCAATACGCAAAAGCTTAATTTAGAGCTCCCTGTATACTGTGCCTTAGCTGCACATGGGTACTGAGAGGCGCCGTAGCGGAGGGCTAGTTTCAACAAGAGGCCGCCGCGGTGGCTGAGTGGTTATGGCGCTCGGCTGCTGGCCTGAAAGACGCGGGTTCGATCCCGGCCGCGGCGGTCGAATTTCGATGGAGGCGAAATTCTAGAGGCCCGTGTACTGTGCGATGTCAGTGCACGTTAACGAACCCCAGGTGGTCGAAATTTCCGGAGCCCTTCACTACGGCGTCCCTCATAGCCTGAGTCGCTTTGGGACGTTAAACCCTCATAAACCAAATCAGTTTCAACAAGAATTCATTTCAGCTTTCAGTCGGTTTAAGATCACCTGCTTCGCCCTACTAAAAAATGCTTCGTGGTTGAAATGTTGTTAGCGGCTGTGCCAACATTCAAGCAGCATAAAGCTCATTGTAACAGTTATGACCGTATACAGTCAGCGGTTCTACTAATGCACCGAAAATTGAGGCTAAAACATTAGCTGTGGTTTAACTACTGCTGAACCTGGTTAGAGAGCGAAAGCTACGGTGCATCGGGCAACTATAGACGCGGCTTGGCGTCTGTAAAGTTAAGTGCCTTCCGGACAACTTCGCTACTCGCTTATTGGAACATCTGTATTCCACACACTCATAATTAAATCATTCATGAACGCCTCAGTACATCGCTAGAAGATACGTTTCTAAGACCTCTCTGCATTCTAGGGTGCCTCGATGCGCGCGCCCCCGCTAGTGCATTCACTAGACGCACGCCATCTGCTGGATTATCGCCGTACATTGCGTTTTGGGGTTTCAGTGGGTGCCGAATGATGGGGCTACGAATGCATGCCGTGCACGAAGGAAATTCACCGGAAACGTACTTCGCTACTCGCTTAATTGGGATATCTTAATTTACATGCTAATAATTAAATTATTGATGCCCGCCTCAGTACATATCTCGAAAATACGTTTCTGAGACCCTTGTGCATTCACTAGACGCGCCTTCATTCCCTTCAAAGAGACGAATAGTCCTCCAGGTCTTGCACTGCGCTAGAAGTTACATCCAGCGTTTTCACCGACTATTTGCGACATTTATTTGGGCATCCAATTTCGAGCCGATGAGACGCGATAATCTTTTCGTGCAGGAGGATTGGTGTTAGTTCGCCTGAATGTGAGACAGTTGCCCGTCTCATCTTTTTTCTTGATTGTTCCCATCCGATCATTAGAACATTCTAGCAGATTAATTTCATGACCCTGTTTCCAATATTAGTGGCTTCTTGAAATTTTACTGAGCGCCCCTCTTCACTGGGCTTTATGCATAAAGTTTGTGCTTCTGTGGAATTCTTGACAGTACGACTTTCTAACGAGTACTTATTTTCTATTTCGCGTAACAGTCTGTACAGGGATTTGATAACGATGCTCTTTTTGCCGCCACTGTATCGTTCTGTGTACTTTGGCCACAAGGGCACGATATGTTAATGCGAGTGTGCAAGGTGCCGATCCGTCCTTGCACGTTCTCTACAAATTACGCACCGAAACTCTACCTGTTAACACGTGGCTCCATAGGAAAAACATTTTCGTGCCTTCTATTGAGTGCTGTCTGTGCAGTGTACCTGAAACCATTCAACAATGTTTTATTAACTGCAAGGATGCCATTTTGTTTTGGCATGTGTTGAAGACGACGACAAAGAAACCTTTTGTTTTAGATTCCTACAGTGTTCGTTACCTTGCGGCTACTCAACGTGATTACGAAGCCTAAGACATGTTTTCCTCGTTGGACTTCATAGCCTGTGGAAAACGCGCATGCTGGACCGCAACGCTCAGACTCTTTTTTCAGCCAGAAGCCATTTCAGTCGAACGATGCTCCAATTCAGGGACATGTATGATGAGACGGACTTTCTACCGGACTGGCTTTGCGCTGTTGATGCGGTATCTATTTTTGCCGCCCTTTTAGCTGTGACATTTTCTGACTAGCTAGTGCAGTGCCGTCACTAGCTGCGTGCTTTGTAAATAATCGTATATATCCCCTTTCCGTAGATACATAACCACGTGTAGTAAATGCCATGCGGAAAAAATAAAAATAGAAATAAAGAAACAGCCGTGGCGGATTGGAAGCGGGGCCGTCTCGCATGCCGGGGTTCGATTTCCACCTAGAGCACAGTCTTGTTGTTTTTTTACTAATTGAGACAGCATCAAGGTCATATCTGCGCCGTAACATGACCTTCAAGGTTTGTACGCGAGAAGTGGTGCTTTCGCTCCAAAAGCGGCTTGTTTCCCCGCACCACTGGCGCTGAATTAAGGAGCATTAACACTGCCTACGCGTCACTCACAGGCGCTTTCGAAACTAAGCAGCGTTACTGTTTTCCACTGTGATATAAACTGCGAGGAAAAGAAATGCCGTATGTAAAGCTGCGCAAACGTGGCGTTGAACAACCGCTTTGCGAGCTTTAGACCAAATTCCCCAACAGTGCTTCTGCGCGAAGTCCGTACAATCCCATACAAAAAAGTCCTATGGGCGTCTATGGAAAGAGCTATGTCCGTCTATGGCCTTTTATGAATGTTTATAAGCACCCATAGAGGTGCTTATTGCCAGCTATTGGAAAATCTATGCCACTAAAGTTATAGGTTTGGAACCATACAATTCTCTTAAGCTCTCTATAGAAAAATATATCAGCCTGTATAGACAGCTATAGAAAGAAATAGGAAAGGTCTATAGCTATTTGGGCCAAAATTCTATAGCCGGCCATAGGACATTTTTGTATGGGATAGCGCTTCTAGTGCAGGTGCGTTTCACTCACGTCTCTGATGTGTCCTCTCAGCTCAACCTGCTTGAACTTCCCAGATTTAGCCGTAACCAGCAAATACGATGATCCGCCGCTTAGTCGATGCAGCGTCGCCGCACTTGGTTCGTCCAGAGTGTCTTCTAGCTGCACGTATGGAGATGGCGAAGAGATTATAGCCTTTACTCTTCGTAGGAAAGCACGTGACGCAGATGAAGAAGCGACGTAAACAGATAAAAAGTTAGAAAGGAATGAGACAGCAGCAGAAAAACAAGTTGACATGGGTGTGTGAACTGGTATGAAAATTAGCGGCATCAGATAAAAAAAAAGCAGAACGTTGTTACGTCGGACTGATATTCACATTCGTATTCTTATGAGAAGAACAGCAGAAGCTTCTCAGCATTTTATAATAGTCCGCTGCCAACTGCCTTAAACGCATCGTATCACATGCGATCAGTTTGATAAGAGGCTGCAACTCATTACAAAACTTGGCTCGAATGGCGCGCACTTGCGCCGGTTCGAGGCCCACCTCGTCTCCGGTGATCCGCTGGAGCACCCGCTGGACGCTGCGCGCGCTGGGCCGGGTGTCGAAGGCGGGCGCAATCTCGAGCAGCTCGAGCAGGCGCCTCTCGGCCGGGTCGAGGCCCGAGACGAAGACCGAGTAGTGCAGTCGGCACGACTTGTCCACCGACAGCCAGGCCTGGCCCGCCGCAGAGCTGTTGCCCTCGGGCACGAGCAGCACGGGCGCCTCTGCGCGAGGACGCGCTGCTCTTGCGCATCGGTTGCATCACACACGCGCGCACGTGAACGTCCTCCCAACAGTACCGGCAGCTCCTTGCTTTGGGTGATTTTAGCGTTGTGAGATGACGGCGCTCTGAGTGTTTCCTTAGGCAGGCTAACAACTTCAAAGCCTCGTCAGCCTCTGCACCCTGATGGAGACCTCAGCCGTGCTTAAACAGACGTTGCAGCGCCTGTTTTATCATGAGCCAGTTTCTCGCGAGGGCTTCGTGCTGGTATTTACTCTTAAACTGGGGCAAACAACTGCTGCGCTGGAAGCACGCGCTCTATTGCTTCTCCGTCCCATTTCATCTGCCTCTTTAAATGTGTGCCAGTATAACTGCTTTCGCAGAGTAACATCACCGCTGCTCTCGCGGCGAGTTTCGAGAAGCCACAGACTAAGGCCTGACGCGCAAGCATCGCCGACCAGGCGGCGTGCACTGCTCACCACTCAGGAAGGCGTCCGAGTAGAGGCGCTGCTTGACCCGTCCGCGCAGCTCACTCTGGCCTTCCGAGAGCACCTTGAAGGTCAGGTCGTCGGTGAGCAGCATCTCCAGCACCTGGCTCGTGCCACGAGTGAAAGTGCCGTTCGTCTTCCGCGAGGAGAAAAAATAAAACGTTTGTGATGCGCAGCTTAGGTGATCAGCTGACAGGGATTGGAATTTCCCACAACCATGATAGAAAATTAAAAAAAAATGGGATCCTCGCGAACGATTTGGGAAACTGCGCGGAGCGTAAGTCCATTCACACTGGATGACAATATGAACAAGGGTCGCGATGCGAAAGGCCTAAGCGGCGTAGAGACGAGACATTAGCCGGTTACAGAGAGAGAGAGAAACATTCAATGAAAAGGCGGAGAATTTAGTCGACGTTTAAAAATCGCTGGCATGCTGCTCTGCGCGGGGAATGTGGGAGGTAAAAACGGAAAGAGAGCGGTGCGGGAAAGATAAAATTAAAGGAAAGAAAGGAGAACACAAAATGCGGCCATTAAATGCCTGCTACGGTGCATCGGCGAGTAATTTTGTTACATATGCAATGATAAAGTGTGCACTGTCCGAAAAATGGGCTAACAAAGTTCACGACGGGAAGAACGTACGAGGATAACATGCGAGGTGAAATTAGAGGTTGTCGATATGTTCAATATCCTTTAAATATGCAAACAAAAAGTTCACTGCATGTCTTTGTTGCCTAGGGCAGACTAAGGGACCTAAAACACTATCCATTGTTAGAGGCACTGGGCAGTTCTTCTCCGTGCAATGTTCATAGAGAGCACGCTCGTCAGCGTACGCAGCGCACTCAAGCAGGATATGTTCCACAGTTTCGATCGAGCCGCAGTTGTCACAAAGCGGAATGTTCATTTGACCAATGCGGTATCGCAAGCTGTTTGTAAATGCAGAGCTCAGGCGAAGTCGTTGACAAAGTGTTTCCTGGGCTCATGCAGCGACGAAAGTAGCGCAGCGCTCGTGGCACAGAGTGCATCAGCTGAAGTGCTGCCTTTTCATTGCATTTCTAGGTCGAGATGTTCTTTCCGGGGCGGTGTCGTGAAGGTTGAGGGGCGCTCTTTCATCTCCGGGCTTACTGGAAGCGCGAGCTGTTGAACTCCGGGGATAGTTTACGGCGCCTCTTCGTTCGCTTTAACCAAGTGGTGCGGCCATAGTTGTTTGTTGTATGTGCGGCGAACTGCCATTGCCCCTATGCATAGTTTGATGGTAGCACCGCACCCATTCAGAATAAGCGTTCGTTACATCTGCGATCGTTATAAGTGGGCTCGACTATTTTACGGCTGAAGACGCACACTTGCAGTGCATTCGTACTGCCAAGCGCGCATTTGTTCAAACTGACCAGCTGAAGATTTTAACCCATAATTAGAGAAGGTTGTGGCAAGTACTAACCCTCATCAGGTTGCTACTAACCCCCACGCACACACACAAAAAGAGCGAGGTTCACAGCCGGTTATATTCTTCGTTATCACCACTCGTAACTGATTTGAACTACCAATACTAGCAAAGACAACAAGCAAGCACATATGAGATACTATGAAAATGGCAACGGCTACCGCCACTGCGCATGCGCGGATGATCGCGACGAGGCAGCTGGCCGGGACCTCAGGCCAATTTGCTCATATGCACCGGCAACATGCGGTAGAAGTGGCGGTTTATGCCATGCTGACAGGACCTAATGCCTATTTTAACGCGACAGCGTTAAGGATCTCGTGTCGCAGAAAAGCCGGTGTCGTCGGCGGCGTTGGCCGTGGGCGAAAAATGGCGCATCTCGGTGGACACCTGAACAGCGCTGTAAGGGAAGACATTTCTTCCTTTACGGCGCGGTATGGGCGTCTAGCAAAAATTGGGAGACAGGCGTCATTTCCTTTCCTTAAAACCAGTCCATCGGTTCGGGTGTCCGCCGAGATATGTGAGACAGGCGTCCTTTCCTTAAATTGTCCAACAGGTCACGGCGGTCGATGGCCTTCCGTGCACTCCTTGACAACGCTGCAACATGCTGTCGCGTCCACTCTTAAAGACGAAGCTTAAGCGTCCTCAAAATTTTTCATAAGGTGCCCGAAGCATGCAATTTCCCTTTGAAATGCCAGAGAACGGGACTTTAAAATATCTGGACCCCAAACTACGCTTCACATTTTGGATCTATCGAGTGTTTCAGCGAAGCTTGCCGCTAATTATTAAAATCATGGTTTTCGAGGCATACATACGGCCTTTGAAGCATAGTAATATCAGTTCATTTGAACCATAGTAATATCAGTGGTGAACCATGTTTACCAGTACGCTGAAAAACTACTTTATAATAGTAAACCTTTAACTAGAACATTTCTTTACGAGGTTTAACGTCCCGAAGCGACTAGGCTACGAGGGACGTCGTAGTGGAGAGCTCCGGATAATTTAGACCACCCGGGGTTCTTTAATGTGCACTGACGACGCACAGTACACGGGCCTCTAACGTTTCGCCTCCATGGAAACGCAACCGGCGCGGACAGGATCAAACCTGCGTCTTTCGGGTCAGAAACCGCGCACCATAACCATTGAGCCACCGCGGCGGCCCTGAAACTAACTTTTACATTTAAACCACGGTTACATGGCAGCGAGAAAGTCGGAGCGGAGCGAGTTGGCGCAGTGGCCGCTGCGATAAGGCACTGTTTACATGGGAGCGCGCAGAAGCTTTCCAGATGGTGACGCCGCCTCGTGTCGCAGCTGGGAGCTATGCCGATGCAGCTTGACACCTTCCGCTTCCGGCGTTGGCTTTTTCGGAAACGCCATACGCACTTACAACTCTTTCTATTCCTGTCCACCGCAACCACAATGCACCCCTCGCTTCGTTGCGATGCGCTTTCGGGTTTACATGCAAGGCGAGACTCGATCCGCCCGCAGCTGGCGCAGGTAAAGTCCCCATGCTTTAGGCGCAGCCGCGACTCCGTTACGACACGCGAGGAAAACCTTGTTGCTATTAGAAATTTGCACCTGGCCGTTAGTAATAGCCATATAAGTGTTTAAAATTTCGAAAACTCGATAACCTTCTCGGCGCTGTTACTCGACCAATTTTTACCACCTCGAGCGCCTTTCGAAGATCACGCGTCTGAGGAGCGCGAAGAGAAACGCCCACCGGCACAAGTCACTCTGCGGTGCGCGTGACCACCTCCATTCCCGCCTGGGCTGGAGCATCGAGACGCAGTGGGTGCGGTGCTACTAATCAGTTTCCGATGTGTGAGGCGTCCCTTTGCGAGACGCACAAGTCTGAGCATATTCAGACGTTATGGTGGGCAAACTGCTTTCGAAGCGTCTCCGGTCGCGCTGTGCGATCGCACTAAGGCTCTCCACTCACCCAGTGGTAGGCGAATGGCGGGTTGTAGGAGGCCGCCATGGTGCGCACCTCGTTATCAGCCGGGCTGTCCGTCTCCAGGACGACCACCATGGGCGCACTGTCCAGGCCCGACGCGTACGCCTGCGCATGGGGCAATAGTACACGACAATAAAAGCGTACGTACCCGTAAGCACAAGAACGTGAAATGACATTACTCTGTTTCCTTCTTTCCGGTGCTTTCTACGCGTTCGTTAGTCTGTGAAAATCGCTTTCAAGTCTCGCTTACCACTGCCGCGTCCTGCATTGCGCAGTTATTTCTTTTCTCAGTTGCTTTGGACAGTGCGGCTAAAATCATCGATGTTTTCTTTTATGTGATGACCGGCGCACCTATGACAGAAACTGGCCCAAAGCGCTACAGGGGAAAAAGTTATAGTAGCAACTGTTAGGATCGAGAGGCTCTCCAGTTTGTCCCGCCAACAGCGCACACTGCCACCAGGTGGCCCCACGTAGAGCCTAAACACAAGGAGGTTAAGGTTTGCACACGCACCCTGGGATCTATTCGGAACGATGCTGGTGAACGGTGTCTCGACCCTCTGTCCCGTGACAATGCGCAAATGAATTTTAAAAAAAAGTGCGGAAAAAGAAAAATACGGCGCATGCCAACGCTCTTTCTGTCACACCCATGTTTACACCTTACGTGGGCGTTAAGTTGTCGGCCAGGGTCCAAGGCTCCGCCGTAGCTTTGATCTGCCACGGCTGCTATAGCTATGCCAGGGCGCAGGCGGAGGCGGGGTGGAAGCGAAACACACGCTAGCGATTACACCCGTTCGAGTCAAGAAGTGTCCACGAAAGACTGGTAGGCTATTTTTCCACTGTACCGACGTAAAATCAGGACAGCGTGATAGTGGAGGTATGGAAAAACTACCACCGGCACGATTGTCTCCGTTGTCACCATCGTTTATTCATGAATACACCCGCTGAGAACACTCACGCTCTGCCTATCAATAATGCGTAACAGTTCCACTCTTGCTACCCAGCAATCTGAATAAACGTTCCTCCACAGAGTTGTCAGTTTACGCAGACTCGATGGTGTTCCAACATTTCCACAACCTGTGGCAGTGAGGTGGAGAGCAAAGTGCGGCCAATATTTGACCCTGTCTCTGCTCAGATTTCAGGATATCCGTGCACTTTACTCGCACTCTAGTTTCCCTACTGTGTCGCAGGTGAGAATGAAAGCAGCGTTTTCCGCTCAAGAAAGAACGTTGAGCGTGCAGACTTACCTGGTAAGATATCGACCCGTCATGGTTGACGTTCAGCACAGCGAAACCAGAATTCGCTGTTTCTGCCGTCAGTACGGCTTGAAATACTGCAGTGAAAAATGTAAAGATAAATAAAAAAGCATGTAAACTTCCAACGAGAGGGAAAGACACGTGCCAGAATTGGCGTCGAAGCTTCTGGCAGTTCAAGGCACGCAGTCGTAGCTATAGCGGCTTTGCGATAGCAAATAAAGTGACAGGGAAGGAGAGACATACTAGCACTGAAGAGCTATGCTGCATCACGCACGCGACATTCGGTATGCATGTAAACCCTCTGCCATAAACCCAGCTTTATCCCACATGCGACGTTTTCGCGCATGTGGTTACCTATTGTGAGCGTCAAAGTACATCAGGAGCGACCAGTATTAGAGAACTCCATCCACAAAGCACTCAATTTGAAGACAAGACGACTGAAAGCAGGAATTGCAAAAAGTTGCGGCCTTTTTAAGAAGCGGCGTTTTCGCGCATGTGGTTACCTATTGTGAGCGTCAAAGTACATCAGGAGCGACCAGTATTAGAGAACTCCATCCACAAAGCACTCAATTTGAAGACAAGACGACTGAAAGCAGGAATTGCAAAAAGTTGCGGCCTTTTAAAGAAGCGGCGTTTTCGCGCATGTGGTTACCTATTGTGAGCGTCAAAGTACATCAGGAGCGACCAGTATTAGAGAACTCCATCCACAAAGCACTCAATTTGAAGACAAGACGACTGAAAGCAGGAATTGCAAAAAGTTGCGGCCTTTTTAAGAAGCGGCGTTTTCGCGCATGCGGTTACCTATTGTGAGCGTCAAAGTACATCTGGAGCGACCAGTATTAGAGAACTCCATCCACAAAGCACTCAATTTGAAGACAAGACGACTGAAAGCAGGAATTGCAAAAAGTTGCGGCCTTTTAAAGAAGCGGCGTTTTCGCGCATGTGGTTACCTATTGTGAGCGTCAAAGTACATCTGGAGCGACCAGTATTAGAGAACTCCATCCACAAAGCACTCAATTTGAAGACAAGACGACTGAAAGCAGGAATTGCAAAAAGTTGCGGCCTTTTAAAGAAGCGGCGTTTTCGCGCATGTGGTTACCTATTGTGAGCGTCAAAGTACATCAGGAGCGACCAGTATTAGAGAACTCCATCCACAAAGCACTCAATTTGAAGACAAGACGACTGAAAGCAGGAATTGCAAAAAGTTGCGGCCTTTTTAAGAAGCGGCGTTTTCGCGCATGTGGTTACCTATTGTGAGCGTCAAAGTACATCAGGAGCGACCAGTATTAGAGAACTCCATCCACAAAGCACTCAATTTGAAGACAAGACGACTGAAAGCAGGAATTGCAAAAAGTTGCGGCCTTTTTAAGAAGCGGCGTTTTCGCGCATGTGGTTACCTATTGTGAGCGTCAAAGTACATCTGGAGCGACCAGTATTAGAGAACTCCATCCACAAAGCACTCAATTTGAAGACAAGACGACTGAAAGCAGGAATTGCAAAAAGTTGCGGCCTTTTTAAGAAGCGGCGTTTTCGCGCATGTGGTTACCTATTGTGAGCGTCAAAGTACATCTGGAGCGACCAGTATTAGAGAACTCCATCCACAAAGCACTCAATTTGAAGACAAGACGACTGAAAGCAGGAATTGCAAAAAGTTGCGGCCTTTTTAAGAAGCGGCGTTTTCGCGCATGTGGTTACCTATTGTGAGCGTCAAAGTACATCTGGAGCGACCAGTATTAGAGAACTCCATCCACAAAGCACTCAATTTGAAGACAAGACGACTGAAAGCAGGAATTGCAAAAAGTTGCGGCCTTTTTAAGAAGCGGCGTTTTCGCGCATGTGGTTACCTATTGTGAGCGTCAAAGTACATCTGGAGCGACCAGTATTAGAGAACTCCATCCACAAAGCACTCAATTTGAAGACAAGACGACTGAAAGCAGGAATTGCAAAAAGTTGCGGCCTTTTTAAGAAGCGGCGTTTTCGCGCATGTGGTTACCTATTGTGAGCGTCAAAGTACATCTGGAGCGACCAGTATTAGAGAACTCCATCCACAAAGCACTCAATTTGAAGACAAGACGACTGAAAGCAGGAATTGCAAAAAGTTGCGGCCTTTTTAAGAAGCGGCGTTTTCGCGCATGTGGTTACCTATTGTGAGCGTCAAAGTACATCAGGAGCGACCAGTATTAGAGAACTCCATCCACAAAGCACTCAATTTGAAGACAAGACGACTGAAAGCAGGAATTGCAAAAAGTTGCGGCCTTTTAAAGAAGCGGCGTTTTCGCGCATGTGGTTACCTATTGTGAGCGTCAAAGTACATCTGGAGCGACCAGTATTAGAGAACTCCATCCACAAAGCACTCAATTTGAAGACAAGACGACTGAAAGCAGGAATTGCAAAAAGTTGCGGCCTTTTTAAGAAGCGGCGTTTTCGCGCATGTGGTTACCTATTGTGAGCGTCAAAGTACATCAGGAGCGACCAGTATTAGAGAACTCCATCCACAAAGCACTCAATTTGAAGACAAGACGACTGAAAGCAGGAATTGCAAAAAGTTGCGGCCTTTTAAAGAAGCGGCGTTTTCGCGCATGTGGTTACCTATTGTGAGCGTCAAAGTACATCAGGAGCGACCAGTATTAGAGAACTCCATCCACAAAGCACTCAATTTGAAGACAAGACGACTGAAAGCAGGAATTGCAAAAAGTTGCGGCCTTTTTAAGAAGCGACGTTTTCGCGCATGCGGTTACCTATTGTGAGCGTCAAAGTACATCAGGAGCGATCAGTATTAGAGAACTCCATCCACAAAGCACTCAATTTGAAGACAAGACGACTGAAAGCAGGAATTGCAAAAAGTTGCGGCCTTTTTAAGAAGCGACGTTTTCGCGCATGCGGTTACCTATTGTGAGCGTCAAAGTACATCAGGAGCGACCAGTATTAGAGAACTCCATCCACAAAGCACTCAATTTGAAGACAAGACGACTGAAAGCAGGAATTGCAAAAAGTTGCGGCCTTTTTAAGAAGCGACGTTTTCGCGCATGCGGTTACCTATTGTGAGCGTCAAAGTACATCAGGAGCGATCAGTATTAGAGAACTCCATCCACAAAGCACTCAATTTGAAGACAAGACGACTGAAAGCAGGAATTGCAAAAAGTTGCGGCCTTTTAAAGAAGCGGCGTTTTCGCGCATGCGGTTACCTATTGTGAGCGTCAAAGTACATCAGGAGCGACCAGTATTAGAGAACTCCATCCACAAAGCACTCAATTTGAAGACAAGACGACTGAAAGCAGGAATTGCAAAAAGTTGCGGCCTTTTTAAGAAGCGACGTTTTCGCGCATGCGGTTACCTATTGTGAGCGTCAAAGTACATCAGGAGCGATCAGTATTAGAGAACTCCATCCACAAAGCACTCAATTTGAAGACAAGACGACTGAAAGCAGGAATTGCAAAAAGGTGCTGCCTTTTTAAGAAGCGGCGTTTTCGCGCATGCGGTTACCTATTGTGAGCGTCAAAGTACATCTGGAGCGACCAGTATTAGAGAACTCCATCCACAAAGCACTCAATTTGAAGACAAGACGACTGAAAGCAGGAATTGCAAAAAGTTGCGGCCTTTTTAAGAAGCGACGTTTTCGCGCATGTGGTTACCTATTGTGAGCGTCAAAGTACATCAGGAGCGACCAGTATTAGAGAACTCCATCCACAAAGCACTGAATTTGAAGACAAGACGACTGAAAGCAGGAATTGCAAAAAGTTGCGGCCTTTTTAAGAAGCGACGTTTTCGCGCATGTGGTTACCTATTGTGAGCGTCAAAGTACATCAGGAGCGACCAGTATTAGAGAACTCCATCCACAAAGCACTCAATTTGAAGACAAGACGACTGAAACCAGGAATTGCAAAAAGGTGCTGCCTTTTTAAGAAGCGGCGTTTTCGCGCATGCGGTTACCTATTGTGAGCGTCAAAGTACATCTGGAGCGACCAGTATTAGAGAACTCCATCCACAAAGCACTCAATTTGAAGACAAGACGACTGAAAGCAGGAATTTCAAAAAGTTGCGGCCTTTTTAAGAAGCGACGTTTTCGCGCATGTGGTTACCTATTGTGAGCGTCAAAGTACATCAGGAGCGACCAGTATTAGAGAACTCCATCCACAAAGCACTCAATTTGAAGGCAAGACGACTGAAAGCAGGAATTTCAAAAAGTAGCGGCCTTTTTAAGAAGCGGCGTTTTCGCGCATGTGGTTACCTATTGTGAGCGTCAAAGTACATCAGGAGCGACCAGTATTAGAGAACTCCATCCACAAAGCACTCAATTTGAAGGCAAGACGACCGAAAGCAGGAATTGCAAAAAGTTGCGGCCTTTTAAAGAAGCGGCGTTTTCGCGCATGTGGTTACCTATTGTGAGCGTCAAAGTACATCAGGAGCGACCAGTATTAGAGAACTCCATCCACAAAGCACTCAATTTGAAGGCAAGACGACTGAAAGCAGGAATTGCAAAAAGGTGCGGCCTTTTAAAGAAGCGGCGTTTTCGCGCATGTGGTTACCTATTGTGAGCGTCAAAGTACATCAGGAGCGACCAGTATTAGAGAACTCCATCCACAAAGCACTCAATTTGAAGGCAAGACGACTGAAAGCAGGAATTGCAAAAAGTTGCGGCCTTTTAAAGAAGCGGCGTTTTCGCGCATGTGGTTACCTATTGTGAGCGTCAAAGTACATCAGGAGCGGCCAGTATTAGAGAACTCCATCCACAAAGCACTCAATTTGAAGGCAAGACGACTGAAAGCAGGAATTGCAAAAAGTTGCGGCCTTTTAAAGAAGCGACGTTTTCGCGCATGTGGTTACCTATTGTGAGCGTCAAAGTACATCAGGAGCGACCAGTATTAGAGAACTCCATCCACAAAGCACTCAATTTGAAGGCAAGACGACTGAAAGCAGGAATTGCAAAAAGTTGCGGCCTTTTAAAGAAGCGGCGTTTTCGCGCATGTGGTTACCTATTGTGAGCGTCAAAGTACATCAGGAGCGACCAGTATTAGAGAACTCCATCCACAAAGCACTCAATTTGAAGGCAAGACGACTGAAAGCAGGAATTGCAAAAAGTTGCGGCCTTTTAAAGAAGCGGCGTTTTCGCGCATGTGGTTACCTATTGTGAGCGTCAAAGTACATCAGGAGCGGCCAGTATTAGAGAACTCCATCCACAAAGCACTCAATTTGAAGGCAAGACGACTGAAAGCAGGAATTGCAAAAAGTTGCGGCCTTTTAAAGAAGCGACGTTTTCGCGCATGTGGTTACCTATTGTGAGCGTCAAAGTACATCAGGAGCGACCAGTATTAGAGAACTCCATCCACAAAGCACTCAATTTGAAGGCAAGACGACTGAAAGCAGGAATTGCAAAAAGTTGCGGCCTTTTAAAGAAGCGACGTTTTCGCGCATGTGGTTACCTATTGTGAGCGTCAAAGTACATCAGGAGCGACCAGTATTAGAGAACTCCATCCACAAAGCACTCAATTTGAAGGCAAGACGACTGAAAGCAGGAATTGCAAAAAGTTGCGGCCTTTTAAAGAAGCGAGCGTTTTCGCGCATGTGGTTACCTATTGTGAGCGTCAAAGTACATCAGGAGCGACCAGTATTAGAGAACTCCATCCACAAAGCACTCAATTTGAAGGCAAGACGACTGAAAGCAGGAATTGCAAAAAGTTGCGGCCTTTTAAAGAAGCGGCGTTTTCGCGCATGTGGTTACCTATTGTGAGCGTCAAAGTACATCAGGAGCGACCAGTATTAGAGAACTCCATCCACAAAGCACTCAATTTGAAGGCAAGACGACTGAAAGCAGGAATTGCAAAAAGTTGCGGCCTTTTAAAGAAGCGGCGTTTTCGCGCATGTGGTTACCTATTGTGAGCGTCAAAGTACATCAGGAGCGACCAGTATTAGAGAACTCCATCCACAAAGCACTCAATTTGAAGGCAAGACGACTGAAAGCAGGAATTGCAAAAAGTTGCGGCCTTTTAAAGAAGCGGCGTTTTCGCGCATGTGGTTACCTATTGTGAGCGTCAAAGTACATCAGGAGCGACCAGTATTAGAGAACTCCATCCACAAAGCACTCAATTTGAAGGCAAGACGACTGAAAGCAGGAATTGCAAAAAGTTGCGGCCTTTTAAAGAAGCGGCGTTTTCGCGCATGTGGTTACCTATTGTGAGCGTCAAAGTACATCAGGAGCGACCAGTATTAGAGAACTCCATCCACAAAGCACTCAATTTGAAGGCAAGACGACTGAAAGCAGGAATTGCAAAAAGTTGCGGCCTTTTAAAGAAGCGGCGTTTCGCGCATGTGGTTACCTATTGTGAGCGTCAAAGTACATCAGGAGCGACCAGTATTAGAGAACTCCATCCACAAAGCACTCAATTTGAAGGCAAGACGACTGAAAGCAGGAATTGCAAAAAGTTGCGGCCTTTTAAAGAAGCGGCGTTTTCGCGCATGTGGTTACCTATTGTGAGCGTCAAAGTACATCAGGAGCGACCAGTATTAGAGAACTCCATCCACAAAGCACTCAATTTGAAGGCAAGACGACTGAAAGCAGGAATTGCAAAAAGTTGCGGCCTTTAAAGAAGCGGCGTTTTCGCGCATGTGGTTACCTATTGTGAGCGTCAAAGTACATCAGGAGCGACCAGTATTAGAGAACTCCATCCACAAAGCACTCAATTTGAAGGCAAGACGACTGAAAGCAGGAATTGCAAAAAGTTGCGGCCTTTTAAAGAAGCGGCGTTTTCGCGCATGTGGTTACCTATTGTGAGCGTCAAAGTACATCAGGAGCGACCAGTATTAGAGAACTCCATCCACAAAGCACTCAATTTGAAGGCAAGACGACTGAAAGCAGGAATTGCAAAAAGTTGCGGCCTTTTAAAGAAGCGGCGTTTTCGCGCATGTGGTTACCTATTGTGAGCGTCAAAGTACATCAGGAGCGGCCAGTATTAGAGAACTCCATCCACAAAGCACTCAATTTGAAGGCAAGACGACTGAAAGCAGGAATTGCAAAAAGTTGCGGCCTTTTAAAGAAGCGGCGTTTTCGCGCATGTGGTTACCTATTGTGAGCGTCAAAGTACATCAGGAGCGCCAGTATTAGAGAACTCCATCCACAAAGCACTCAATTTGAAGGCAAGACGACTGAAAGCAGGAATTGCAAAAAGTTGCGGCCTTTTAAAGAAGCGGCGTTTTCGCGCATGTGGTTACCTATTGTGAGCGTCAAAGTACATCAGGAGCGACCAGTATTAGAGAACTCCATCCACAAAGCACTCAATTTGAAGGCAAGACGACTGAAAGCAGGAATTGCAAAAAGTTGCGGCCTTTTAAAGAAGCGGCGTTTTCGCGCATGTGGTTACCTATTGTGAGCGTCAAAGTACATCAGGAGCGACCAGTATTAGAGAACTCCATCCACAAAGCACTCAATTTGAAGGCAAGACGACTGAAAGCAGGAATTGCAAAAAGTTGCGGCCTTTTAAAGAAGCGGCGTTTTCGCGCATGTGGTTACCTATTGTGAGCGTCAAAGTACATCAGGAGCGACCAGTATTAGAGAACTCCATCCACAAAGCACTCAATTTGAAGGCAAGACGACTGAAAGCAGGAATTGCAAAAAGTTGCGGCCTTTTAAAGAAGCGGCGTTTTCGCGCATGTGGTTACCTATTGTGAGCGTCAAAGTACATCAGGAGCGACCAGTATTAGAGAACTCCATCCACAAAGCACTCAATTTGAAGGCAAGACGACTGAAAGCAGGAATTGCAAAAAGTTGCGGCCTTTTAAAGAAGCGGCGTTTTCGCGC